>NC_092594.1:25396250-26111875 GCF_047663525.1 Anas platyrhynchos | reverse complement strand
ATCAAAGTAAAACCTTCCCAAAAGATGGCTAAAATCTGTTTCTAAAGCTCTAAATGGTCAGCCTTAGTTTTTATTTTTAATATTATTTTTTTTAATGGAAGCATGTGAATTCAAGATTAAATCTGGTTTTCCCTAGCTATACATCCATGTGCAGAGATGAATGCAATCCACTGAAAGGTTTTGAGACCAGCTCAATTCTTGATATAGTGTAGTTCTGAACACACTGCTTAGGAAGCCTGAATTTCACTTTTCTGTCAGAGTAACTGCTCTGATCAGGAAGCTGGGTGGGACAACTAGAGAAAAAAATGAGTGAGATATCTTCAGAGGAATTCATT
Source organism: Anas platyrhynchos (assembly GCF_047663525.1). Taxonomy (NCBI): domain Eukaryota; kingdom Metazoa; phylum Chordata; class Aves; order Anseriformes; family Anatidae; genus Anas; species Anas platyrhynchos. The sequence continues at coordinate 26,111,540 of NC_092594.1, read as the reverse complement.
TTGCTGTTTCACAGTGGTATTTCCTAACTCTTTACTTTCACTTCTACTTTTTACAATATGTTTTTAAACCAATCTTTCCCATTCCATCATCATATTGACAGAAATTATAAATTTTAGTAAAATGTGTTTGACATTCTTTTGATTTTGATTTCTAAGGCTAAACCTCTTAGTTCATATTATTCTAGCTAACATAGATAAGAGAAAACCTTGAAAATTTTCAAGACAAATGCTGAAAAGTAAAAGTCAGCAGATAGTCAGGCTCCAAGAACCTCATTTTTTTTCTTTACCATCAATGTAAGAAGAGGCCACACATGCAAAATATCAAATTGAAGTTCAAATTTGTTTATTACAATAATTAATTTGAACTACTTCAAATTAATTCAGGGTTATTTACTGAAGAAGGTGCATTAGACTTGTGGACATACTAGTGTGAACAAATAATGAAAGTAATGAAGTAACAGATAATGAAACTTCAGTAATTTGAAATGCTCTGTTTATTCCCTGTAGATTCAAAAAGGAAGTTTATTGCTAATGTTTAATATAGAACAATTAGAATCCTTCCATAGATACAAGTGCCCAATGGAGACTGCTTCAGTACTCAGTAATATTTGTCTAAATGGAATCACAGTTCTTTGCTTACGAATTGTTTATTTGTTCTGATGCAACAGCAATTAGAGTCACCCACATAGAAACTCTGAATGCTCTGACAACAATTAAACCTGCAGTAACACTGATAACTGACAGTAACTATGAATATTTCCTTGATGAGACTCCTAAGCCTGTGTTGCAGGGGTGTGCTGACCTTTCACATGAAACTCTGCAAGTTCCCTGCTGCTCACAGTCTGTGGATTATCAGACTGCCTACCTCAGGCTTGAACTGAGGCAGCAGCACATCTAGTTGATGTGAGACCATAGTTCTTAATTGTAGTCATGTACAAAGCAGAGACAGGGAGCACAGAATGAAAAAAGAAGCTTCTTAGCCACTTCAGAGAAGTTTACAGTTCCAAGGAATGAGGAACGGGAAGATATCGAAAAGATGCCTCTTACACTGGTAAATTACTGCAGTAGTTTTCAAACAGATAAGAATTAAATCCCTCCCTTCTGACTTGTCCTGATCTTGGATGTACCTAATGTCCTAGGTGGAGATAAGGGACAGGTATTGCTCATTGGAACAGGAACAGTGGGAGAGCTGTTCTGGCTTCTCAGGCAGCCCTGGGAATTGAGATGCAGCTGCTTGATTGGAAGTAAATAACTGAGAGCTTGGCATGCCTTCAGTCCGTCTCACACCTGGAGGTGTTATGGTATGCGCTTGTTGTCTTTTGTCCGGGAGATCCGTGTTATGGAGAAGGATGTTCACAGCCTTGTTTGTGGCCAAAGAAAGACAAGTGTGAAGCATCTAGCAGAGGGGGTGATGGTGGGTGGAGCTCTGCATGCCAAGGCTGCAATTTTCACTGGTCTGGCACATTTTTTGATTCATGCAATCCATCCTTTCCTAAGAATGGATATACAGTGTTACATTTGAAAAGCTTGTTCTTGTCATTAATAAACTTTATCAGTGTGTGTTCTGTTAAGATTTATTTATATTTTTCTTAAGGCCTAAATATATTTGAGTGGTTAGTAACAGAAACCAATGCGTTAGATTTGCAGACAGACTGACATAATGTTATCTTTGGAAAAAAAAATACAAGTCAAGCAGTGTAGTACATCTTCGATAATATTTGAGTGGGAGCTTTTTTATCAATAATGTAGCTTTGCCAAACACAGAAGTATGCTGGAGACCATGACCTTTGGAAAATAATGTTTAGTGACATTAATCTACATCTAATACAGGGTTTTGTATCATCAATTTGGTTTATATCTGCATTATTGTAGCATATAGTCTGTCACCTGCATTTATATAACATGAGACTGATTATTCCTTATCGTGCACAAAATGCAGACCTCAGGGAAGAGTTCATTTTGGACCATTTCCAGCGGTATGTGTAAGATGTTAGAAGCAGAGTACTGCTTTTAAGGCTATCGAGTGCAATTTGCACTCTTTTTCTCTTCAGTATGTCTTACATTTGACAAGATAATTGGCCCCCATAACACATACACGTCCTAAAACACATTCATTACAAAGCCATTGTATTGACATATAGATACAGATATCGGTGAAGGAATGTAGCTGGTATTCTTTATGCAGAAGGGTATATATGGAATATAGCTTCATAAATAAAGTAAAAGTTAGAGATTGTACTAAACTGAAGATGAAGAAACAGAACTGAGAACCCGGCACATCCAAGTGCTCCACTTATCAGAGAAAACAGAATGCTCTGTTTCACATAAATAGCTTTAAAGTGGTGGTGATCAGACTTTATTTTTAAATACAAAGTTTTTATGAATTTTGTATTATGTATTTGAGAATATTGTGTAGCTATGTTACTTATGCATGCAAAAGTACATACACATGCTTTGAGTGAATGTTTATACAGTGCTTTGAGTGTGTACCTTTTGGGAATATACACATACTGGAATACCCAATTCTCAGTAGTTTATTGTCTATTGTTGCTACAGTTCCACACGTTAGGGATATAAAGAATTTACATTGAAATATAAAGAAAAAAGTAGTCTTTGTATATTCCCAAATTACTGTCTCAGACTCAGTACAGAGCCTGAGTTCAACACACTTAAGAAAATATATAAAAAATAATTTCAAATTGATTTTGTTAATTTGTTTCACATAAGATGGTAGGCAGCTTAAGTTAACACTAGCTTTATGGTATTATAAAATATTATTTGTTATATTTGCTCTATTGCTTTTATAGTTATAATTGCTTTTTTATTTTTGGCAGTTTATAGCTTGTACCTTTATGACTCGGTAGCAAAACAAAAATGGGCTAGATGTCTCATATTCGACTATTCTGTCCTTTACACTGAACATTCTACACAGGTCTTCACATTCAAAACACCTAACAGATGTTTGCTATAGTTGTACATAGCTTAAACATTGTAAAAAAGGATTGAAGGATCAGTTGTGCTGTGTTGTACATCCTGTCTGTCTCTTAGGCTATAGTTTGATACAGTGATATAATCAAAGAAGATCTCATTATGTCAGCATCTAGATCTTGCATTCCAGTTTGGTGAGAGCAGTATATATGACAAATAACAGAGCAAAGCTGGTCATGCAGAAAGCAATCATTCCCTTTAACCTCTGTGATGAATCGTGTTAGGTAAGCTGTGACCTGCTCTTCCTTCAGAAAGCAGTGTGCTTATATCCATTCATAACACTAACAGTTTATCCATTGGGAAACATTATTTTACATTATTTCCACAAAAGTAATTTCACATAATGTGAAGTAAACATATATCAAAGAGAATACTACATAATATTTTTCCACTGAAGCTAATATTGTGCAATTCTGAATCTGGATGGAAAGAAATCTTTCTTTTAAAAAGGCTGTATTTGCCTGGGAGATGCACGGCATTCCTCTCTTTGGCAGCTCTAGGAATTATACCTTTGCTCAGTGGCCTTGATTTGTAGCTGCAGCTAAAAGCAGCTCTGTTCAGTGAAGGTCATTTTTGTTCTCTCCTAAACCTAATACAACATGAATGAAATCAGTGACCCAGCATACTCAACAAAATTTGTTTTGTAGGAAGGAGTTCCCAGCCAGCCACCCTTTATTCAGGCCTTGCATTTGCAACACCAGCTGTAACAACAAGGATCGAGCATGTTCAGGCACCATTATGCTGCCTTGGTGCTACTGAGTGACAAGACCGTGGAGAAGGGTAGAGGGTTTCAAGGTTGCACTACATTGGTGCAGCCCCAAAGTCTGGCTAAGCACAAAGTGGAAGTGAAAGATTGACATTCTGGTGCAGTGACTCAGGGCGCTGCTCATTTAAGGCCAGGTGTGAAATATAGAGCAATGGAAACTTGGAGGGACATTTCTTAGGTTAATGATGGGATGCTGTTTTAAAGTGACAGCTTTACAAAGACAAAGAAATATTTAAACACTTTTTGTTTTCAACACTGGCATCTTTAAATAGCCATTTCTTTTTACTGATGCCTTGAAACCATGCCTTTTTTTCTGACTGCTTCTCTTGCTGAAATTACTGCTGTACTTGCTACATACAGTCAGGAGGATTTTCCAATGCACCCTGTGCTGGGCCATCAGCTGATGTTCAGAGAGCATGTAATTTTTCTTTAGAATGTTCTGATTCCAGCTGTATGTACTTTTCAGCCTGTAACTATGTATATATATATATATCAAGGACCAGGAAAGTAACTAATGCATTACAGTGTGATTTAAAATTATATGGACCTTGATATTATTTACAGAAATATGAATCTATGATAACTCCAGTGAAGGTGGGTTTGCATAAAAATAACTGGGAGCCCACACACACAAATAAGTGACTTGGAGTTTTACATCCACAGACTGTTGATGTGTATGAACTGTCTGCTTGCATGCACTTGAACTGTTGTATCTGAGTTAGCTTAGCCTGGGAGGGACAAGGTCCCACAGCATTTTCTTAGTGAAACTTGGGGCATGTGAGGAACTTGGAATAAGTTTTTATTTTGCCAGCTACATTATTTCTCTGTTGTAATACAAAACATGTTGTAGACCTATGCTAACAACAAAGATCTAGGAATATACAACTAGCTCAGCACCGAGCATTTAATTTGAGTGTTCAGTTGTTTTTCCTGGGACCAGTTAGGTGTAAAACTGGACAGTAGCATTGCAAAGGTAGCAGAATTGCATGTGCAAATTGCAGTAATTATACGAGAAAATTAAGACTATGTTACAGATTTCTTTTTGTACATGTAGACACATGCATGAAGTTTAGAAAATCAGTCCAGAAATCTTAAAGCACAAATGAACCACACAGATCAGTAAGCAAACAGCCTAAAAATTCTGCTGTATATGATGTCATCCCTTTGCTGTAGGTCAGAAATAACTTCATGCTGTTAATTATAGGTATTTATCATAGTTCATATGATTTTGTGGGGCCTTGACAGTGATCAAAGGTGGTTCTTTGGACGCCTGTCATCAAGAGAGCTAGTAATTGTGGAATAGCTTATTTACTGAATCTAATATGCCATTAAATAGACTTATTTTACCCTTTTCAGCAGTTAATGTAGTTGATAACAGGACAGTTTGTTTTAGTAAAGTTGATTTGCTGCAGTCAGGTACAATAATTATGAACACTTAGGTATACTATAAGTTTGCACATTAACACATGAAAGTTGTATTACAGCAACTTTAAAAGCCTGTCTTACACTGGTAATCGGCAAAGAGTTATGAATTAAGACAAGATAGCCTGTGAAAACGTAATTTTAAAATGAATAACAAATATAACAAAAATAAGACTGTGAAATCATTATCATACATGCTTACAGTACAGCCAAACTGATTCTTGAAACTATTGTAAAAGGAGCTCGAAATTTAAACCTCAGACAAACATGCTGCATTTGAGACATGATGACTGCTTTTACAAACCCTAGCAAATGTACAGAAAAACAAAACAGAGAGTGACTTGAACTGGAACAGAGAAGCAGATAGTGCTACTATTAGATTATATTACAGGTGGGAACTTCAGTTTTTCCCTGTTTCTCTGAGCCTGAAAGTCTTTCTGTTCTAACCTTGCACCTGGATTCATCCTCCTTGCTTTGAATCCGCCTGCACTCTGCCTGGGAAAACCATTTATGCAAAGAATGACCTCTCTCCAGGCTTTGCTGCTTGTTTGTGGTGCAGATGAGTGTGCCAGTTCAGAGCCCTCTGTTCAGTGTTGACTAAGGCCTTGAAGAGTTCTTCAGCCCCACTAGGCCACAGAAGAGCCTATTGAGACTGTCAGCCTTTTTTCCTGCCAGCTATTTTTTTTTTTTTATTAGGCTGATAAACTCCTGAATTGTTGAAAAGCAGCTGCTCTGAGGAGGATTTAGCTAATTCTCAGGGCACTTCTGGGTGTGTGGGAGATATATTTACGTCTGGACTACGAAGGTCCCTTGCATTGTTAGACCTAGGTGACCTCTTTCTAGATCAAAAAGAGGTTGTTGGAATGCAATTAAAATGCAGTGTTACTTTCCTGTGAAGCCCCAGTAATCCAATCAACAATTCTCTTTCCCCATCTTTGTGTCAGTTTCTCTGTGTTCTCATTTTATTTCTGTTTCAAGTGTTGTTTGTGCTGTAATTTGGTTCTGCTTTTTCAGAAAATACCTCAGATAGTATTATTGAAACTCTCCTTATTTAAAAAAAAAAAAAAGTGTCCTGTCTTCTACCAGCCAGTTCTGCAGAGGTTCAAGCTATTAATTTTCACGTATTGCTCGAGTAAGCAGAACTATGTGCATTTGATTTTTCCCTAATAATCTCAGATGTAGTTTTGTTGTAATGTAGTACACAATTCATATTGATTAACATGTCTGTAAGTGAGATATGCATTTTACAGACACAGTCCAAAGTGAAGCATGAAATCGAACTGTAAATAATTACATTTTTTAAAAGGGTTGGCTTTTTTTTTTTTTTCAGTTCTGTGGCAAAATTTGTACTTACTGAAACAAAGGTTTGATTAAAACTAAAAACAAATTTACATTTGTAGGAGTTTTAGCACTGTTGTTTTCAATTTGTTATATGCCTTTACCTGGCATGCTATTTCACCCTTCATGACACACATCAATACCTTCTTTATGTCTAGCTATTACCACTCATTTAAAAATCTATTTTACATGATTCTTTCAGCCAAAAATGGACCATAATGACATAGAATAGAGCCTGTGCTTCATAAATTCTCCAGGAATCAATACTTTGGCTGGGAATTTGTCAGTCTCACAAAGTTATGCATCATTAAACTTTACTATTATTACAGTGGACTCTGCTTCAAAGTTCACTACCTAGCTGATATTGGATGAACCCATTTAAACCAAGGAAAAGATACAAGACACAAATGCTTCTGCACTGACATGTATTTATCCAGATAATGTTTAATTTATGAAATATAAGTAGGTCTTAAACTGATTATTGGTTTATGGGCAAAGTTCAGCAATATCATTGTTAAAGACTATAGGCTGATTACAAGTTATTGGCAAATGACTTTAAACTGAATCCATTCAGATTATTTCAAATATGACTTATTCTGCCCATAGGATCTTATACATTAATCACACAACAATAAATGTGAGCACAAACATCCATTTGAATGCAGAACATTTTCCAGCCAAACCACATTAGCAGCTTTCTTATTGTTATTAGCTATAGAGATTTTTTTTGTCCTTATACCTATTTGTAAAATGGGTTTTCTCAGTAAAAATACAAGTATTTGTGCAAATGGAAGTATTTGTTGCACACTGTTGATTGTGTCCTGTGCCTCAGTATTCTGTGTGAAATATTTTAGCTTACTAAGAGCAAAGATTTTTACATGGCTCCCAGACAGAATAATGAACAAGTAATGAAATTCAGGAATTTATGCGTGACACACAAGAGGAAGACTGTTTATTTCTACTGCTCAATATTACTCTTGAATACTGTAAACACACCCACAATTTAGGATCAGTTTACAGAAGGGTTATAAGCAGAGGAAAAGCTAAATTCCAAAGATTATTTGTATGCAATAAATGAAACAAGCTATATTTGTCTGCCTCAAATGCTTGCTTGACTGACCAGTTCTGGGATTTGAAAGCTCTCAAGCCCATTTGGACAGCCTTCCTCTGCTCCTTCACAGTGCTCCTGATCCAAATAACAGTCTTCTCATCTGAGAGTACTTGTACTGGCACCCATGGACATCATGCTGTACTGACTTCCTGTGAGTACTTGAGAAAACACTTAAAATCAGGTATAAATAAATGCAAGAATTAACTGAATTAACTCAAAGGTTTTGTGGTTGTTCCTACCTACATAGAAACATGCAAGGTTCCAGTGAAATCACAAGCTTCTAAAAATGCAGATGTTTTTGTTAGTCCCTCAAGAAGTCACCTGCAAAAAGATAAAGGACAAAATCAATGGTTTGTTGGCAGGCATGTACCCAGGCACATGTCCTTCCTTTGCTCTCCTTGGGATTGCCACACCTGCCTATCTGCTGCCTCAGCATCCTCTCACACTCAGGAGATCAAAAAAGGAGAAAACAAAAAGGGTCGTTAGTTAAGAGGTGCAGGTGTGAAGAGGCTTTCTAAGCCATAGACTTGGCGCACCTGCTCCAAGGAGCATTGCTGGGAATTGGGACAGGTGTTCTGATCTCCGGGCCTTACCACGCTTGCAGGGATTGCCAGGTACAAATGCTGCATATTGTGTGTTTGCAGGAGGAAATAATTTAGTACTGGTCTCACTGCATCTTTGTGTGGTGATCCAGTGCACTCACAATGCAGGGCAAGTTATGCAATTGTGATCTCTTGCACAGCTGTAAATAAGCTGCAAAATGAGCTCTCACTTAAAGCAAGAACAATTTCTGCAGGCCTCGGATCAGCTATAAAGCTTTCATTTTAAAAACTGGGCTCCTGCTTTGATTGCCTTGACTATTTCTCTTCTTATAAGTCTTAAATAATGAAAAGAACAAACATAAAATAAGTAGGTTGGGATATCTGATTCAAGTTTACCAGGCTTCCCTCAAAGACATTCGTTTCACTTGCTTTTTTAACAGGTATTAGGGCTCCTCTTACATACTTTTTTTTTTTTTTTTCCAGAGGAGATTGGGTTACTGGATTGTTTGCCAGTGTTTTGATAGTATCTTAAAGGTGTCTATAAGATCAGGTTTATCATTCTAGGCCCAAGTATGAGGATTTTGTTAGGTACCAAAGTAACTGTGCAGGAATCGATGTTCCAATAGAACAGTACTAAAGATGCTACTTAGAAATCATTAGTGATCCACCAAAACCTACATCTTTTACAATTCATTTGAAATATTGTCACAGCTAAGAATCAGATATATCTGTAATCTCTCATATTTTTCTTTATATACATAAAATATGTGTTATATAGGTTTCTGATCACAGAAGATAATACTTGAACACTGTCATTTATACAGTGGAAGTTGAAAGTAAAATAGAGAATAGCGAATGATATAAAAATAGTAAGATGACTTGAAAAATAGGGGTGCATGTGGCATGGCTGATAGAAGATCCCTAAGGTTTTAGAGAAACTATTCAGCTTTTCATTAGTATTGAGCACTTCCTCAGGGACACAGGCTACACAGAAGTGGAAAGATAAACTTACCCTTTCACACAGTCCTGTTCAAAACCTTTCATAGCATTTCTAAGTCAGATGATATGACAAAGATACAACTGTTGCCTTCATTATTGTCTTATTATTATTTCATTTATAACACATACTTACATGCCTGGTATTTCACAGATAAAAGGCAATACAGGCCCTCTATCCCTGACATCTTACAATGTAATCTAATCAGCACAAATCACACAGTAAGTAAAGCCACTGTCATCATGGGTATATCTCTGCGGAGAAAAAAAAAAAGTGTGAAAACAGAAAAAAGCAAAAAAGGTTTGCTGGGAAATGTTTGATTTTCCTTAGCTTAATTTTTTAATTTCTTTAGTAATACTTTTCTTATTTCTTTAGTAATACTAGTAAGGGGAAAGGGGTGGCAGTAGGCTGTTCTCAAGCAATGGTGAGAGGTGGAATGGGAAGATAAAGAAAACTGAAGGAAGAAAATGAGGAGGTGAAGGAGGGGGAATGAGGTCATTGGATGCACTAGGGAAATGTGGAAAGGGGTTGACTGCTTGAGGCAGAGGCAGCGGCTTGGAAGAGTATGAAGTTGCAAAGAGACAAAAGGAGCACAGTGCAGGGCAGAGTCTGCATAGGGAACACTGAGTATCTGGGGAAGCAGTAGGAAGCCAGAAAGGAAAGTCATTACAAGGTATTTTTTAAGGTAAGTGCTGATATTTTGAACTGAGAGTTAGTGAAAGAAAAGATTTTGCTAGCTTCAGATATGTGGAAGTGTGTGGGATAGATTCTTCTTCCAAAGCATGGAAGAAGATGGTGCTCAGCTATTGCTACAGTCTTTGGGTTGAAACAGCAGACGTGTCTTTGCATGAGCCTTTAGAGTTTAAGACTCTTTGTGACACATGCTGAATGTACATTGGGCCAAGCCAAAAGAAACATCCCTGCTGTCCCTCCCATAGCCTACTCACCCATTTGGTCCCTAGCTGCCTGAAAGATGAAACCTTTCAAACCTCCTGTGAAGGTCATCTTTTTATGCATGAAGTACAATACAGACCCATTTGAACATCAATAGTAAGGTTTCCATAGATGTGGTGAAATGAGTTTCATTGAGGCTGTCTGTGGCTACCAGCAATACCTGTGTTTTAAAATGTTTTGTTTTGTTTTTCATTAATGCTGCCATATAGGGGATTCTGATATGCTTCTCATTGACTCCAACATGCCGAGTTTTAGCCTTCTCCATCTATTAAGTATGCAGTTCTATCAATATTGCTTTAGACTTTCGAAGGTCAGAATCAGGCGTGATTTTTTACCTGCCTAACAGTCTGTTGTGTTGATAGTTGAGGAACATCTAGCATATTTCAAATGAATATATTCTTACAGGAAACTCCTGTTAGACTGCATGAAGAATAAGATTTATATGGGATTTTCGCTATTAAATGCTCTACTGTGTTTTAAAAATTCCATGTATTTTGATATAATTCCATATTTTATTTTATAATTTTTTCAGAATTTTCTCGATTGTATTTACTGTACCTGTAGCCTTGTTTTCTTCCACGAGTTATTTGTTTTAAGGCATTTGTTTTTAGACACCTGGTTCATATCAAATGCACTTCACTTTTTATTTTGTAGTCAATGCACAGCAAAACATTCAGATAAAGTTATAGATGCTGCATTCTTTAAGCAGCTCAATTTATAAATCCTTTTCAAAGTGTCATTCAATAAATAAGTAATTATTTTTTCTAAAATTTATTAAGAGTAAATGGTTAGCAGGAACAGTTCCTTCTCTAAATCCATAGTGCTTGAAGTCCTTCCTATGCTGCCTTTAGCATCCTTACAGAGTTCAACGATTACATATTTGACTTCAATTTACAGAAGCTTACCACTGGGGTAAAGGTAATATATTTGGTGTTTTGATATAATCTGTTTCGTGAGCACTACTGTCAATATCTATAAACTTCTCTCAATACACCACACGAATGTTAACATTTTCCTTTTGACTATTATTACCTCTAAAACAACAAGGATGTTCAGGAGGGAAGAGGGAGAGGGATGTTTTGGATGATTTGTCAGTAACAACCCAGGGGAGTACAGATGCGACTAGTCTTATTTTTATATTTATTGTAAAATTAAATGTTGACATAAGGTCTGAGGGATTTGCATGAATACAACAACGTCATTATTAAACAGCTGGGATCCTTGAATTTTTCAAAACTAATTCCAGGAGGGGGGAAAAAAACAAAACAAAACAAAACACAGAGTCCATGTGATAGAGTGTAATGAATAGTGCCTCTTGTTTTCTCAAGAAATTATTCTGCACTCTTGAAAAATTATCAGCAGTGGTAATTTCAGTGCTTCTTTCATTTAATACTTTTTGCATTATTCACATGAAGTCCATAAAGCTGTGCAACGTGCACACTGATATCCTTTTTTCTATGCCAGGTGCCAATTTTATTGCAGAATATAAATGTGTGCTATACAGAGGCCCATTTGTCTCCTCAGACAATAATGAGATATGTTTGTGTTGTTTTAAATAGTGTTGGCTGTATTAAAACATCTGGTTGCAGAGAACGGGTGTATTAAGCAAAGGGTTATGCTCATGCGTGCAGGCATATTCAGGACACAAGGTCAAATTTTGCATTAAATTGGTGAATGAAGGGTGAGAAGTCAAAGACAGGTGTCCCTGGCTGTGCTGTCAACTATTTAAAGCCTAACATCTGCTGGCACACTCACTGCAGCCAAAATCATTAATGGTCCAGAGCTGTGTACGTGCTAATTCCTTCCCCATATAGTTGGTGTGTCTTTTATACATCAGTCCATAACCTTAACTGCTCTCCTCTGGTAGAACACTGGGGAGATGCAGTGCAAAAACAGTTTTCTCTCAACAAAGGTGGAGGCTCTTCCAGTGCCTCACTTTGTGGTCCATATACTCACCACAATAAGCAAGCATGGATGAGCAAGCGCGTGTATGTTAAAAGCACGTACACTCATTGAATGAAATTCAGAAAGTCTAGTAAACATCCTGTCATCCAGACTGGAGATAATATATAATTATCCTTTTTATTCTATTGCTTGACACCCAAATTGTGGTCGCATTAGTGTGGGTAGTTTCATTAACTTCAGAAAGAGTCCTGTTGAATCCCTTCCCTTCTCATTAAGCGGGCTGCTGAAGAGTCAGTACAAGTGAGAAGCCCCAGACAGGTGGTACTAATTGTGGAGTCAACTATTAGAAACTTCTCTGTTCTTCCTGGAGCAGCCAAGCAGATCAATGTTCACAGCTGTTCTTAATGCTATCACTCTTACCACCAGTACACACCTTATGCAGGCAATACTGCATACAGAATATGGGTAAGAAATGGTTCTGCTTGTCAGTAAGACATCTTTAGCTAGCCTTAGTAGCCACATTTCCAAATTTTTGTAATGAAAAATTTGTCAGAGATTTGCAGACAAGTTTGCTTAAAGCCCTTTCTCAGTTTTCAAATCTATACTTCTTCTCAGTTTACTGAAATGGTAAGGGATGCCAAACTGCTATTCACAAAATCCCAAAGGGCTGACAAGAAGCAGTCTATTAGGTTTTTTTCTGTCTGTCTGTTGTCAGTCCTTCTTTCAAGCATGGAATTTCAGCATTCATGTTTAGAAAACAAGGTCTCCTCATCACAGCATGCTGGATTCCAGTGAAATCTTTGCAATTTGTCAGTAAAACTTCCAAGGTTTTAGAGACATGAGAGCACAATGCGTCATCATTCCAAATTTCATTTGCTCTCATCTTTGCAGTTCTTAGGAAAATGGAAATTGTGGCCAAATTCTTGTCATAGCCTCTTACACCTATTCTGTGTGACTTGTACTCCTGCTTATTCAGTCAAGTAAGGGAACAAAATGCTGTGCATTCACCTCCTTGTTCCAGCTGTCCAAACTAAAGGCTGTACTCTGAGCCAGGCTATTTCCTCACATCCATTTCTTCTTTGGGTAGAAAGAAGGAAGGATGAGCCTGGCCTTCATACCAGTACTCTTTTCCCTCTCTTGTATAGGCACTGTTCTTCTTTAGCTGATTAGGGCAGCCAGCAAGCCAGATGAGTGGGGGGAAAAAAAAAAAAAGAACAGCTGACTTTTTCAACTGCAGCAGTGTAGCTTTTATGTAGCAAAGAGAGAGAGAAAGTGAAGAATTATTTATTTCTGAGCAACAGAAAAGTCATATTTCTATGTCAATTATAGAAGGGACCACTGCAATATCCTGTTGGCTACAGCCTGTCTCTGAACTGCTCCATCCTTACCTGCTACAAATCTTCCACAAAACTGTGATCTTTTATTTTTAAAATTCTAGTCTTGGAAAATACACTGCTATTACATGTTATGCCTTATTCATGACTACACTGAAAAGTTCAATCTTGCTTTTAGGGTCTAGGAGACAAATTTATCCCTCTTAGTGGTACAGAGAGCCTTTAATAAAGCAAATGCTTTTCCTCCACTGAGCAGAAGGAAAAAAAGGAATGACTGGAAAAGGCCTTAGTGAATTGGGGCACCTCTAGGGAGGTCTCCAAGCTTCAGTAAGCAGAGCTGAGAAAAGCTGGGACGAGGTTGATCTAATGAGTGCATCATGACCCAATGAATCAATTGGCTGTTCCAGCTGTGCTTTGCCTCTGCAGCTTATTTGAACTGATTTGTTCTGCCAGTTTATTGATATAACTGAGTGATTTTCAGAACTCATCCTTGTTGTTTAAACTCTCCACAATTTCTCCCTAATTATGTCGTCTTTACAGTCATCTACAGCCCCAGCACGTGACTGTGCTCACCTTCTTTCATATTAAGCAAAGAGCTTAGGTCCCTGTTCACAGCAATTTCCATCACTGATTGTAAAATGTAGGGGATCTAAGTTAAGGACCAAGCTGGATTTTGCTCAGGATGGTGCTATGCTCGTGATCTTTTGAGTGCTGTTTGCCTGCCTCTGTTCAACAAATTTTCTGTGCAAAGACGCACATAGTGGAAGAGAGCTTTCTTAATAGGAATGAATTTTAGAGAATTTCATCACAAACAACAATTTGGTATGCCCTTGAGATATGTGGAAATAGTAAGGACATACACCGTGGAAAGGCCTTGCCATAGGAATCCAAGTACTTAAGCTGAGCTAACCTGCCAGTTTAGGTGTAGATGCCAATAACCTGAGCTAGCCGTGCTGTGTAAACATCCTGGGAATTAAAGTGCAAGGTACATCCCAATGTTTTTCTGCAGTCTTCAATTTCCCCTGACTTCTGGTAAAAGTATAAGATTTTGTTATGGCCAAATGCTTACTGAAAGCTAAACAAACTAAGCAGTCTTTAAAAAAAAAAAAAAAATGTTCTAAAAGACATAAAAGCAACTAAAAACCAAACTCAGGATGGAAAATAAAATTAATGCCATCATTGGTTCTTTAAATACCCTTTCTGGAAACCTAAAGCAAAGATTTTTAAAGCTTGAGAGTCCAATTTTTTGTTCTTGGGGGAGGGTGTTCTGTTCTCAGGCATCTTCTGGAAATTCACTAAATTTTCTTACATAGCTTTTGCAGAATTTGATACCTCAAGACTAAATCACCACATTGTACAGTTTAGTTTGTTTGTTTGTTTGTTTTTTTTAAACCTTGAAAAGGCTTTCTGCATCATTTTAAGGGCCACTTACACTGTTTTGGACATGTATATTAATGTGAACTGTGACCCTCCCCATGAAATTATTTTCACTTAGCATACAAGAAATAGAGAACACTGAAGCAGAAATATTTTTTTGTTTCTTAATGAGAACCAGTACAATTCTAAAGATAATCAGATTATTCAAAATGTTAATTACTCTAACTTGCTGCAGTCTGTCTGATACAAGCTAAAGTTACACATTGCTTTTCCCTCCTTCCCAGAAATGGCATCACTGAGTGCATTTCCAAACTTTTAAATATACATATTTTATTGTTAAGATTTATGAAATCACTGTTTTCTGCAAGGTAAAGAAGGTGTCTTGGCAGAGTTCACACTGAATGAAGAAAAAGGAAGAGGAAGAAAGGCTAAAAGACTGGTTGTCAAACCCTTTTCTGTGTTCAAAACTACTCCAGTCCAACTCGCATCGAATGCTAGTGACATCATGTAAATTTTATCCAAAATATTTAAACTTAGTTTTTTAGGTAAATACCTGAATCCATCCTTAAGCATCTGAAAAAAAGGTAACCCAATTCCTTAAGTACTGAAATCTTTCAGTCTCCTTTAATTTATAATCTGCACCATAAAATTACTCTGGCCTTGTTTCAGTGCTAGGATGTGTACTACAATTAAATTTGGTTCTTGAGGTTGAACTTGGCTCTTATGGCACACTCTTCTTTCATTGTTTTAGCTTCTTGCAGCTTTGTAATATTGAAACATAAGGAAATCACCCGGTTAGGCAAAATTTGTAAATTATTAGTTTTATTTGGCTTGATATGCAGTTCTGTCATTCGCTTGTAGGAGGAAATAGAGATATGTTTTTATCACTCACTAAAAGCAATTTTGTTCAAGCAGGACCATTGTTCCTGGAAATGAGGAATTGTTTACACGGAAAAAAAGATGGCCACATGAACTGTAGGAGAGTTGTTGCAAGCTACTAAAATTCCTTCCAAACTTTCAGAAGGTTTATCTTTTAGTAGCTGACTATCATGGAAATTAAAATCTTTTCTGACTTCATCGTGCATAATCTCTTCCCCTCAAGGTAGGGAGCCATCATTTGATTGAGATGGGTTGTACCTCCATATCTGTGTCAATCAGTGTAGGGGCACATGCTACACGAGCTGGTGCTTATGAGAGAGGACGCAGGAGATTTAAGGAAGGAAAGTTCTTTAAGATTTTTCTACCTACGAAAGCTATGGTTGCAAAGTTATCATAAATGTAAGCTTTGCCATATTTCACTCTGTATATACCTCAACATTAGTCATTTCATCTAAAAATATACTGCTAGAGGTGCAAGAGTAATTAATTTTTGACCTTTCAGAAGGCTGCAATAATTCTAATTGTGCAATGGTGGTTTCTATGGTGGGAAAACTTATTTCCTGAAGTTGGATTTTGATTGACAAATTCATTTCATGTAAAAATATGACGTATCCATCAGGTGGTTAAAAGCTTTCAGCTGTTTCTAGCCTTGCCTGGATTTGAACCAGTGACCTAAAGGCAAAAAGCTTTGTATCTCATTAGCAAAACTCTCAGCTATGCTCTGCACCCATTCAATTCAATTCAGTTCAATTTAAATGAAAAAAATTTAGCTGTGATATGAAACATAAGAGAAGCGTTTTACATTTAATTTTCTGTATTTTTTTAAACATTGGTAGATGGAGAGAGTTTCAAAAGAGAGATGATTTTTTTTTTTAAAAATTAACATGTAGCCGCTGCCATAACTGTTTAAATGTCAAAAAACTCTAATCTAAGCAGTGTTATTTCCAGCTGTGACTAAAGAAAAAGCAGGAAAAAAGCAGCTTTGCTTCTTTGCTCTTCTAACATATTTCTAATAATAAAGATCATTGTCTTTGAACTCTCCCAACCTTACTCTGCTCTCCTTTGCTAAAGCCATTAAAATGATTAGAACCTCAAGCAGGGTTACAGTGTTAAAATGCTTGACTTTTTTCTTTCTCCAAACAAAACAGGCTGGTTTTAAACATGGCACACATCATAGTAATCCAGTCTAACTCTTCTATCAGTCTGGCTAAATTTCTTCAACAGATTTGCCCAAAACTGTGTTAAAAACCATAAATCACTGGATTAAACTTGTAAAGAATGATGAAAGCTGAATTCATGTATATACATGTGGTGGTACAAATGGACTCTTTTATTATTTAACCTGAATGAAAGTAATAAATTTGAAACAGGTTTAACTGATGATATTGGTAATCCACAACAGATTTCATAAATGTTGTTGAATGAACATTGGTTTTGTTGAGTAATCTCTCAGATTAAAGAAGGGACAGATAACTCAAACAGTCTGTTGAGGTTCATATTATTTTCTTGTTTAAGTTTTGATCTGAATGAAAATGTAATGGTAATTGCATTTTTTAGTTATTAATTAATAGGTATTTAATGCAAGTACTCTATTAAATGTCTAGAAAGCCAAGGTGAATCCTCTCCAGAACAGACATTCTTAAGATCAGATGATCTTTTCCCTGAAGTTAGTTCAAGTTCCGTTTAAATGTAGAATTTAAATTCAGATTGGTAACTTTTAGGAGTCTTTACAGACTGTGTTAATTCCCCCCTTGGATTGTAGAGAACATGATTCTCCTATAATTTATTCCATCCTATAATTTAGGAAGCCCTTTCCTGGCAATTATGTGAAAGCACTATTTAGCTGCAGGGAACCTTTACAGTGATTTGAATTTTCTAGATAAGAAGGACTCGAGCATAAGCAATTGTGGGTGTGTGCTGACACAGGCATCATTACTACCTTTGTCTCCATTTGATAGTGATGGAATATGTCATATAAATATATGGCGACAATACGCTAATCAAGAATATTTCACCTATGGGAAAAAATTATACTCAAGAATAAGTGATTGTTATATCAACAGATTACTGAGATAATCAAGCTGGACTAAAACACTCAAACTGAAAAATAATGGGTAAGACTGCCCCTGCTGAAATCAATGAAAGATAAAATCAGAAGCAACATTTGCAAAGGCTGAAGTAGTGCTAGGAGTCTTCTGTGCCTTCTGCATGGGTGTAATTTGAATGGGAGGAGAGGAGATTTAGAATCAGCCCTGTGGATGTTTAAGAAGCTGATTTTGTTAAAGAGCTGTTTTGACATTCCTATCTTTCTTGCCGTGCTTTCTTTTTTTTAATGAGATACACAATACCAGACTTCTGTTTTTATATTTTAGACCAACCCACTTGGCTCTCACATCTAAAAAGATGGGTTGGTATGTAAGCTGTGAAAAGAGCAAGGCAGATTGATGACTTGTAAAGTACACATGGATATGTACATGTATTCATACACAGTGCAGGAAAAGCAGCAAAAGGGACTACAAACATTGAGTTTTTAATAAGTATTGCATCATGTATTCTGTTCTATTGCTTTAAAAAAAAAAAAGAGCATAGTCATTCCTATACTTCTCATCAAATGTTTTTGATGCATAAATTTAATATATTTGGTTATTTAGATGTATATTTATTTCACAGGGAGAAAAATGACTCAGGTAAATTCTTCTCTAATACCAATTCAGCACAATATTTAATTGTCTGCCTAATTTAAAATATCCAAGTTGTCTCATCTAGAACAATGAATCCTCATATGGTTTGTTATGCAGGTGCGTAAGTATCTTCATGAGCTCAGTGATATCTATGTGGTACAATATTTCCCAGGTCATAGATGTTCCTCAAATTTTACTTGCCTGTCACTAGGAGTAAAATTTGCCCCATGCTGCATTTTTTCCTGCTGTGCATGTTTTAATTCCTGAACCACACACTCCACATTAAATATTTCTCTATGACAGTTCCAGTAACATTTTCTAATCACAAAATAATATTTACCATCTTCCCCCATGCGGTTTTCAGAACAGAGGGAGCTGCTGCAGTTCTGCAGAGGTCATGAACCTGCTTGATGAAGCACAGATGAATATAAAGTATTCTACTGAGCTTAACAGGCTTTATTAATGTGCAGATCCAATACACATTTTTATTTAAATTCATCTAAAGGCTAAAGGACACATTTTTCAATTGTTATTTTGCATTTAGTTTTGTGAGATTAGTTTTGAATGTTTTTTAAAAAGAAGCATGATTAGATATCTATAAATTACTTTCCATTAATTATAATCACTGCACCTAATAGTGCTTTTGGACTTTTAAGGAAAGAATCAACCAGCAATTTAATTTGAAATAGATTTCTACAAGATTTTCTGTATAAAGTAAAACTGCTTCTCATCCCTAATCCATACATTCAATCTGTTTTGACTAAAACACAGACTTTACATTTCTTTCTCTTCTAAAGGTTAAAAATAATTATTTGAATAGATTTTTCCCCTTACTTTCAGCATCTCACTCTCTAATAGAATTCCATCCATAAACAGGAATGTGGTGTCAAACCACTGCCACTGGGGAAAGCATTTTCAAAAGGTCTAAGTCAGTCTTTCTGAACCTTAGTCATGTTCATACTTCACTTGTGACTTGTTTGTTTGTTTTTGTTTTGTTTTTAAGAAACTGAATGAACTAAAGATTTAGACAAGTTCTTGTTGAGATTTTTCCAAAAATATATGTTGATTTCAGTGAAAGACATGCCTTAATTCAAACGTGTAGTTCTGTAACATCTCATTTTATATGCATCTTTAAGCACCTAAGTCACTGAAGTCTTTGGCACACACTTTGCAGATCTGCTGTGTGAGATATTATCTTATTCCAGTTTGCTGTTTCCCCACTACTGAAGATTGCTGGTCCCACTGGAGAGCTGGCAGGTTGGGACACACACCTTCATCTCAGTCATGTCAGTAAGGAGTTTGAGGGCTTTAGTTTAAACTGCTGACCAAGGCACCTTTAATCTAAGCTTCAGGACTTTGCATTTAAGCAGCCAAGAAGCACATATGCATTCCATTCCTGGTACTCAGTAGAGGGGCAAAGCAGATAGTGGGAGAAAGTATCTGGTAATTTTCTTCTATTACATTTGTTGCAGCCTATTGGTAATTGCCCTTAGTCATCTGAATTCCCATTTTCAGACATGTCCTAGGCATTCCTAAGGGATTGGTTCTTCTTAATGTATTTAGGTGCTGAAACTACAGCAGGTTGTTGCCAAGGAGTGGCATGTTATTGTCTGCACTGGTGAAAACACAGCTGAATAGGCTTTGGCTGCCATTTCTCTCCTAGTGTAAAATCTTAGAAAGAAATGGAGCATTGCTTCATGAAACGTAGTAGTGAGATGCCCACTGAGCAACTTTGCAGATGCCAGCGCTGCCATCTGGCAAAACACCACACACTGCATGCCAGCAATATATCCCAGACACAAGCTAAAATGAATTGCATTCAGCATTCCAGAGCTCCTTTTATTTATCAGTGGAGAAAAGATATGTATGCCAATTAGGATTAAGCTGTTGTTTCTATAATATAAAGGAGCCAGCCAAAATAGCAGGACTTCTGCTCTATAACCAGAGTCATTTTCTGGCACTGAAGCTTCAGCTGCTCACCAGATCCACCAGTCTTTTTTCTGATGCTAGGTAGGGGCAAACAGCCATTCATTTTGCTTGCCCTCATTACCTTCTCATTTGTGAATCTATTGCTAGTAAGTATACTTAATTTTCAGAATGTTAATGTGAAGCTTTCACTGAAGCTTTAGCTGCTTACATCTTAAGTCTTTATTTGTGAATCCTTGGCATTGGCATCTGGATGCCTAGGTTATAGGACCAGATCTTCAACTGCAGAAAGACTTGGCATAGCTTGGAGATTTTTAGTCACCTTTATACTTTTTGATCCTGCAGTATTCAAATTATGAAGCACGTCAGACCTGTTCTTAGGCTGCTCTGTGGCACCAAGGAGTCATTGCATCATCCTGAAGACTGCATAGGTGCAAAGTCATTACTTCCCTCTAGCTGTGTCATCTTTGTTAGTTCTAAGGTTTCATAGAAAAGTCAGGTTGTTGTCAAAGGTGGTTTTAGAAGAGCTTTGCACCAATGTAAATATATATATATATTTGTTATCAGAACATCCAGCTTCGTAACTGTTCTTTGTTATGCTACTTCATATAATTCAATAAAAAATTAAAAGGCAGCTTCATCTTGTTACATATAACTGCTGGGAAAAAAAAAAAAAAAAAGCAATTAAAACAGGCTTGTCATCCTGATAAGAAAGACTTTATCCAGGCTGGATAGGAATAGCTTAACTTGTATTTAAGTGAGAGAAAAGAGGTTGGTGTGTGCTAAATGGATGCTGCTAAACAATGACAGAAGATGCAAATAGGGCTGTAATTTATTGCCCCACTCTTCACTGACAAGGTCTCCTCTTCCCCTGAGACTAAGCATACAGGATTGGAAGAGGACAGGAACTATAGGCAATGGAAGAGGATCAAGTCAAATTCTCTTGAGTTTTGATGCTTAGTAGTCTACAGGACCAAATAGATGGGACACATCCAGAGATGCCAAGAGAACTGCTTGATGAACTGGCTTCATTGTACCCCGTGAACTAGACTTTCTCTATCACTTTGGAAGGTCACAGAAACCAGAGAATAACTGGAGAGAGAAAAAAAGTCATAAACATCGTCAAAGATGGCAAAAAAAGACAACCCAGAAAGACAGCTAAGTGCTGGGGATCCTTTACTCAGTCCCTGGGAAAATCACAATGTCATCTTGGAAGCAGTTTCTGGGCACATGAAGGAGAAGAAGGTGATTTGGAATGATCAACTAGTACTTAAAAAATAAATCATCCTTTACCAACCTGATTGATATCTATGATGAAATGAGTAAATCTGTAGGTGGATGGGGGGGCAGTAATGAGTGTCATCTACAGTGATCTTAACAAGGGTTTCAACAGCACTTCCCTTGTTTCTATGTTGGGACATCCCAATTTAGATGAGTGAACTACTAGGGTGAGAAACTGGTTGCATCATCCAGCTTAAAAGGTTATGGCTTATGGTTACTACTCTACTTGGAAAGTGTAGTTCCTCTGCAATCTATACTGGGACATCTCCTGTTTCATATCTTTATCAGTGACCTGGGGGAAGAGACACTCATCAATTTTGCACACATAGCAACCTAGAGACACTAGGAACTGAGACAATGAGAATTAATTTCAGCAAGAACAGATGTAAAGCCCTGCACCAGGGAAGAAATTACACCCCTGATCAGAGCTGAGGACTGCTCCATAGCAGCTCTGCAGGAAGGGACTGGGGGGGCTTGTTGGTCAACAACTAAACCTATTGTGTCATCAGCGTGTCCTGGCAGTGTTAGGAACTAACAGAATGAAAGGGTCGTATCACCAGGAGCATAGCCAGTAGATCAAGGGAAGTGATGATCCCCCTTTAATCGAGGTTTAATCAATGCTTGTTAGGCCATCTCCAGTTTTGAACGCACCAGTACAAGACATTGACAAACTGAATCAAGTTCGGTGAAGACAAGGTATCAGGGGCTGGAGCACTCCTGTGAGGAGAAGCAGAGAGATGGGGTTTGTTCACTGCATAGAAGAGATGGCTCCAAGGGGATCTAACAGCTCACCAATACCTACACTGAAGTTACAGAAAAGATACTGCTATGCTCTTTACTGAGGTGTGTAAAAGGAGTGTGAGAGGCAACAGTCATAATTTGGCTGAGGGAAGGTTCTGGCTGGATGCAAGAGATTTTATTTTTTTATGCTATGAAAGTAATTGACCAGAGAGGTTTAAGAATCCTCCAAAGAAAGAGAGATTCAAACCTCAATTCCTGCTTACAGCTGAATTCTTAGATGCTTACTCTAAATTCAGTTTTGAGACAGCTTTACACAGAAATTTAGACTAAGTGACCATGCCAGGTCCTGTCCAACCTGAATGATTTTATGATCTTTTATTTTCAAAGTTTAGGCTTGCAAATTCTAACTGAGCAAACTGTTTATTCATACATGCTCTTGGCTTGTAGAGTAGATCACGTGTACAAAATCTGCAGGATCTGTTCCAGGCTGTCTAAATGCAAATATGGATATGATGTAAGTGGAAAAGAGGAAAAATTTTCCGAGGGCAATAATTTGGTGGTGTTTCAGCCTACTTGCCCCTCTGTACTTTATCATTCAGCCACCAGTGGATTTCTTTGTGTCAAAAAACAATTAATATAATTATTAAGTATATTAACTGAGGTACTGAAGGTACTGAGTACTGAAGGTTTACGCATTAGCTCAGGAAGGATAAGTTCTTTGGCACAGGTAGTTCTATAATTGTGATGTGTTGGAAGAATTCAGTATTAGATGATCCTCTATGGTGAGGGTTAGGATTCAAATTAGTACATTGGCCTGAAATATAAATTATTTAAGAGCAGAGGCTGGCTCAGGTGCCAGATGGGTCAGATAGATTACACTTCATTAGCCACCTGGGTCAGGTGTCCTGGTACTGATCCATTCTTAGCTGCAATATGTATGGGTATAAGTTGAATTCACAGTGGAGTGGGCATCTTATGTTGCAGTGTTCATGCCTTAGTCAGTTTAATTCAGACCTGTAGCGTTATATTATTGTGACTCATTGTATTTATGCTGGAAAATACAGATAGGTAATTTAGCTTCTTGAGTGTGAAACTCAGCTGTTAGGGCAAACCCCAGACCTGTGTTTTTGGGCAATGTTCAGTAGGCTTTTACTATCTAGACTTTGAGACATCTGAGGTTAGCAGTCAAATGGAGGAAGGAAAAGTACTGATGAAGTTGCTGCCTCATCCAGATTCTTGAATGAAAGGACCAGTTAGGAGCTGTCAGCTGTATTGGGGAGTCTGTGTTCCTCTCCTCAATTTGAGTTAGCTGGACATAAAAACACAAGTTCAAATGTTACAGAAGTATTTTATGTCCTAC
This sequence comes from Anas platyrhynchos, assembly GCF_047663525.1. Classification (NCBI taxonomy): domain Eukaryota; kingdom Metazoa; phylum Chordata; class Aves; order Anseriformes; family Anatidae; genus Anas; species Anas platyrhynchos. Next base: position 26,087,938 of record NC_092594.1, on the reverse strand, counting down.
CAGCACTTGCAGCTCCTGCTTTTCAGTATTGTGACTGAACTCTCTGCCCACATATTTGCCCAATATGTGCAAGTATCTGAGGATTTAATTTGGGGGGAAAATCCTGCTTTCTTTTGTACATAGTAGAAGTAATGCAGATTCACAAGCAGCACTAAGGAAAACCACTGTTTAGAAATCCAAGTCCAGGTGGGTCCTCTCAAACTAATTTGACACTTCAGAACAGCAGTGACTTCTGCTTTGGCATTCCTTTTTTTTTTTTTTTTTCCTCCACACGTGCATCTGTCATGCAAAAGAAGTTGCTGAGTTCTCAAGCTCACAGAGCTTTCAGAGATTTTGCCATCCATTAAATCTCTACATAATAAGTGAGATGTAAGACCTAAGTTTGGATCATGGTACCAAACAAAACTGATAGCAGCCCTGCGGCTAGCCACTGACTTCTTAACTAAATTTAACACTGCCATTCATAAATACAGATTAAGAGAGCATGCAGATTGTAATAGCATAGCTGCAGTCCCGGCACACAAATGAATGTGTGTGCACACATGCATGCACAATTAAAAGGTAACCTCTAACTCAGGGAAGCTTTATGCTCCAAAGGCTCCAAAGACTCAGTGGCACAGTCTCTGTGATTGCAGAGCTGAGTATCTGCCATGGTGTTTTATCCAGCCACTCCAGGGGAATCTTAAATGCATGCGGAAAATGTCGGCCTACACTTAGCATACTGACTGCACCCACTAAATGAAAATGAGGATATTCAGTTTAAAACAAAGAATTTTTTTTTTATTATTTTTATAAAGAAATCAAAACCAGTTGCAATTAAATAGCAAACAAAGGAAGAACTGGAATCCATAAAACATCAGGGGCAATATTTAAAGCAACCAAACTAAAATCAGTTCAGTATTTCTCTGCTGTATTTATATACAAGTGCACTTATTTTTAAAGTACCCTAACACTTAATTTTGCTTTCAGTTGTATTTTTTTTTATTTGGATTACATATGGTATTGTGATAGGATGTTTCAGAAAGCCATAAAGTGTTCTTGCCTGTAAAAGCAATGTCCTTTCTTGTTAATGCCAAGAATGCTTGTCCCAAAACACTCATTCCCTGCTCAAGACACTGTAGCTGCTAATGAGGAAAACACTGCAAGTACCTCATTCAAATGTTTTCTTTTGTTTATCTACAGGGAGTTTACTCTGTAATAGTGAAGAATCCCTGAGTATCAATGAGTCTGAAAGTACTCATATTCTGCCAAGAATAAAGTTGTAAAGCTTTGTGTGCCAACACTTTAAATTAATCTAAAATAATGCAGAGGGGACTTCGTCATCTTGGAAGGCTTTTTAAAGCCTCATCGCTATTGTCACAATTAATAAGAATATTCCATATCAGTGACATGGCTTCCTTCCTCTATTGCCAATTATAGTTTCAATGGATGACATCCCTCTGAGGAGGTATGTCAGAATTCATAGAAAGGATGGTATCGGCATGGGACAAAACACACTTTTGTACCAGCAGCTTTGCAGTATGTTGCTAGTTTCTTAGGCAGCTCTGCTTACTCACAACCTTCTTTCCTAAGCATCACTTAGTGCCCAATGCTAATCAGTCCCTTTAGATGGCTTTTACGAAGTAGATAGCGCATTAATTTGGCATACAAATTGAGAGACTATCTTTGATGGTAAAACAAGATTAAAATACCCATGCTCACATTTCAGTTTCATACATAAAACATAAATAATTCAGTAACCTCCCCAGCATTACAGACAGCTTCATTGCTCTCTCAAACAGTACTTAAAATATACATCTATTGCAAACTTAAAAAAAAAAAAAAAAAAAAAAAAAAAAAAAAAAGCCAAGGCCATAAACAAATAACATGTTTGCCAAAATACTTTATGTTCCCATCCAAGGGGCCCTTAGTCACAATTCTGACCCGATTTCCTCATGAGATGCTGTTTAAGAGCTTTTTTTTAACAAACAAACAAACAAACAAAAAAAAGCCATTCCCATGATAGGTTTTACAATTTGTGTTTCTTTATGGCCAAGGCTGCTGTGTTTTGTTATAAATATATGAAATCAGTAGATTGCCCAGGTCTCCATTTTTACAGGGGATACTGCATCATTAAGTACTGAAAGAATATAATGTAACTATTCAAACTGCTTAAAATATTTCGTAACCATAAATTATTATCCAAAAATATTTTTCAAGTAGATAAAAAGAGTTGTCAATTCTGCATAGTGAATGCCTCATAAGGGGCTCATTTATGGTTGAAAACTGAATAAAAGCAGTAAATTAAGAACAGACGTAACCATAGAGAAGCTGTAATCCACAGCAGATTTCCTTGGTGAATGAAGTATTGTTGTGTGGATTTATCCTCTTTGCTTGTACAGTTAACCAGTCACATCTGTGGCCAAAGTGCTGTCTGTGCACACAGACAAGTTGGGTTCAGTCACCCCGTTGAGGTGGGCACATGCTGGTTTACACTGTAGTGATAAAGTGCAGAATAAACTTCACCGGCTGTTTCGTTGGGGTGTGCTCTGCTGAAGGGCAGATATAACATTGAAGCTGAAGTCCTGTGACTCGGAGACATAAAAATCCTAGGATGTTTGAAAAACTGGAGGCAGCAGTGCATTTCCTCTAGATTGTATATTAGTATTGCAGGCCTTGTTTTCTGGCAAGTTACAACAGACTCTGTCGCTGACTCACAGAATTAGTGTTTGTACTTCCTAAATACGATAATGAATGGGAGCTGCTTGAGCTATAGTGTTTGTGAAGGGAAAGCCACTTGTTATAAATATTCATTTGACAAAATGTAAATAGTTTTATAGGAGTGTAAACTGTTGCAAGTTATTTGATTCAGTACAGTTGTCTCTTCCGTATTGTTTGTCACAAATGCACATAATGAACCAGCCTGGATGACATGTAGACTTGACAGTGAATTAGTTTAGCTGTATTGCTGTTTGTTTAACTTTGTGATTACACACCAGTCCGGCAACTCATCTCCTTTGTCTTCAGAAAGCCACAGCAAGTTCCATTTTTCTTATGTCTTTCCATTTGATTTCTTAGCTTCTTCCAGTACCTCAGTGTATCATTGCACACTAATTTTGGCTTTACATCAGGAGGTTGTATCTACAGTGAGATCACCAGCTTATTAAATTGGAACATAAAAAAAAAAAAAAAAAAAAGATTCTTGTGATTTTTTTTTTCATTACTGAGAGCTTTTTTTAATTATAAGGCATGCTTCCCTGACAACAGTAGGTTTCATTTCAAGTAAATAAGCTTCCTTCCAACCATGTCTGAAAAAAAGAATTAAAAAAAATACAGTAAAGACAGAAACAAGTGTTGTCACTTAAAATTCCTCACACTGGTCATTTAGAAACCACTGTATTATTTACTTTTATATAAAAATAAAAGCACATTAAGTTCATACTTCTTCTTTAATTCAGGTTGTAGAAATAATGATAAATAGTTATGACTGTGCCAGCATCAAAAGTGAACTGCAGCACCTGCATCTGTATTACAAAGAAGACTATGAGCTTCTGTACTGTTCACAGATGCAGCGTGCATGTGAACTGAAACCACAGATATAGACAGTCAACCTCTTGCTGTTTTGAAGTATGTGCTCAAGTTAATATGTGCATGCCCATGCTTAAATATTATGACTATGTACATGTATGTAGACAAAGGCTTACAAAATTTATTTTAATAGTCCATAAGCATTAATTGCCTTTAAAGGTTTTGTCCTGAACTTGAACTGATTCCAAAAGAATCAAAAAAACTGTAGTGTTCTTTTAAATTAATCACGGACTTTCAAAATGCTATCTATTCTGTTTGATTTTGCTCCTAACATAATTTAAAATTTACATTTTTACATTTTGTGCTAAGCAAAGAGGTCACAATTCTATGCCTACTATATAGAGGCATAAAGGGTATGCAACATTTATACAACAAATGTCGATCAGGGCAGTTTTGCTGTTTGTTTCCGTGGTCAAAGTCCTTGTATATCTCTTGTTTTGGTCTAATATTATGTTTTCTTAAAGGAAAAATTTAAAAAATAAAAATAAAAAAATCCAGTGCTTTAGAAGGTAAAGTAACTAAAGTATTTTGTTTCTAAGTTTTGTCCTGCAATCTTTTTCAGGCTGTTTACAGTCTGCAGGACTTAACTAGATTGCTATTTTAAGGCCTGTTCTAAAGACTTCTGCTGGCTTCAGTGAGCTTCTATCAGGCCTTTAGTGACTCCTGGGAAAATAAAAGATCTGTGTATTTCAAACAAGAATTATTTTTTAATGTTTACTGAAATTTATCTAAAAACCTTGTTATGAAAAATTTAAAGCAGCAGACTTATTTGGTGCTCTGAAAGATCATTTTCTGAAATGGTTGCAGATCCATTTTGAGCTATCAAATGTAGAGGGATTTGGAATTTGCTTGGTTTTATTTTTTCATTTAGTAAGATTTCTTTCCAAAGAGGTCAGCAGGACTTTGCTGAAAGGATTTAATTAAAGTTAGCAAGTAATTTTGTGTTCTGCAGCATGTTACGTATTGTGAAAAGGTTATGGATTCACTCAGTGCAGCGCATCAAAAGTGTAGAGGTGATAGGTGAAATTCTTATTGTTGCAAGTGCTGAGATATAATCATTTAAAAGGTCACTTGCACTCAAAAAGAGCATTTATTTAAGTAACTTGTTTTGGGATATGCTGCATTTTTAAAGGTTAAAACAGTGTCTTGCTGACCAATGTGAACAGTCAGAAGTAATTTTTTCATTTCTTAAAAAAAAATCTGCATGTTACTTTAGACTGTTTATAAACATCCTGTGCCATACATTGTTGTTTTGAAAGCTCAAAATTTGATGTAATTACTAAAACATGGTACTTAGAAGCTTTGAAATCTAGAATTAGTTTGTTTCTGTTACTGCGTACATTGCAATAGTAGTAAAACTATAATAATTTTAAGTGTAAAAATACAGGTGACAGGATTTATCAAAGTGCACAGTATACATGTAGTATATTGTTTTGTGTATAGGCAGTTGTTCTGGTAGGAAACACCAATTATCTAAAGTGAGGGGGAAAAGATTGATTTTTACATTTTATAAAGTGATTTGGGAATGACATAGAGTATATAGTTAAGATAGGCAGACAAAAGTGAATTATATTTGAAATGGTAATGTGAAAGACCATAAAGTCAGAGAGTTTATTTAGGGAGCTGAGAAGTAAGGTTTTTAAAACAATTATTTAGTCCTTGCATTTATACAGGAGTTCATATGCAATGGCAAGTATGCTGTGTATTTAGAAGAGTTTTTTTCCCTTTTCTCTAGAAACAGTTCAAATTGGCATTAAATTTCTTTAAGTCACAGTGTTCTTTCCACTTACACTTCTGAACAGTCCATGGACATCAAGGAAGAAAGAGTTTTAAACTACTCTTTGCTGAATAAGATGTTATGGTCAGCCTCTTGATCCTTAAGATTGCCAGTACAGAGCAGTATTTTGTTAATAATTTGTTTTAAATACTCTTGTTGAACCATTATCCTGTAGAAATTTTACTAGCTGTGAAAACAAAAGTATTTTAATGATGGTATTGATCAGTTCTATCCATTGAACACTGCACATTCCAAAGTAACTTATGTGAGTAGGAAAAAAGGAAAAAAATGTACATAAGGAATTAACAGTTAAAAATGAATGACTTACATTTGTTTCAGGATCATTTTTTGCTCAAATAAAGCCATCCTCTTTAATTTGTCTTGCTTTCCATTTGAAGGAGGGCAAAATCTATTTCCTGGGCAATTTTGCACAGCACAGATATTAATACTTTGGGGTTTAATTGTATCCTGTGTTTAAATACACTGTGGGTGAAACCCTAGACCTCTGCTTAATTGCTGTGAGAAAATAGCCTGATTTCTCTGAGATTAGGCACACGCTTATGTATACTTTGACCCAAGAGTGCCTCCTTCAGAATTAATCTTCTAAGGTAGTGGGATTTGCTTTTGTACATGCAGTAGACCCATTCATGACAAACGGTGCCTAATAAACCAACTTCACCCTCCAGACCTCTCTTTTGCTGTCAGAGTTTTTCTTCAGCTATTCATTTCACACATCCCTTGTCCAGTTGCTTATTAGCAAATAAACCTTAAAGCAGGCAATAGGAATAAATTTAATGATTCCTCTTAATTAGAGAGGCTTAAGGTTTAAATAATGTGCTGCGGAACTGGAAATGTAAAGAATTTCCATTTAATAGTTAGATAAAAATATTCTCAACCTGATCCAAATATGCTGGCTGTTGGAAGACAAATTTGCTTGTATTTATTTTTTACATTTCCTTTGTGCTATAGTTCAGTTGAACCATCTATTCCATAAAAGTACTTTTCCCTCTGTCATCTGTATTAGGATTGTTTCTATAAGATGTAACAAAAAGTCCTGGTTTTCAAATATTTATATTAGTCAAAGTTAGTCCTGTTTATACTTTTTGGCAATATAACTTTTTCCTTAAAAATGAAGTACTTTAGTTTAACTAAACAAAATGTGTTGAAATGGACAGTCTTATAAACTTAAGTACACTTGGCAACAGAAAGGACCAAGGCTCCAACCAAAAAACACTGACTCATGTGAGTAGCCCCTACTCATACAAATATCTTATTAACTTCAAAGGAACAATCTGTGTGTATTGGAGTTTTCAAAACCTGGCACTAAAGCACCAACCCTGACTGCAAATACCGAGGCAGATGTAGGAGTTTATTTGTTTTTATTAATGCCATTAAAATCGGGAGTTGTGACCATTAGCAAAGGCCTTTATGTGATTTTCTAAAAATAATATTAACAATTGCAGGAGCATGTCCTAAAATTAGAAGATAAAGGCATTTGTTTCAGTTTTGAGTTAACATTAGATAAAATCATCTTTTTGTTTTGGTAGTTCAGTAAAGCATTTCCCTGTATTTGCATACAATATAGGAAGCCCAAAATCCACTTTAATTTGTAAAAGAGTCCGGCTGCAAAAAAGTTGACTTCTCTTCTTCAAAATCAGTAACATTGCAGTAGCAGAAATAATGATGTAACATAAGAAGAAAATCCCAGATGAACTGATTCCTTTAATTAAATATTTAAATCAAAAAAATTATATGAATAAAATATTATTTAACTTCTATAAATTTATATTTCTTTAAGCAGCCTTTTCTTTGTCCTTTCAGTTACTTTGATTTATTCTGTGTTATTTTTCTGTCATTTGCTAAATACGTGATCAAAACCAGATTGAGATGAAAGGGTTTTTTGTTGTTTTTGGAGTGTTTTTTTTGGTGGGTTTTGTTTGTTGTAGGTTGTTTTTGTTTTGTTTTGTTTTTATGTTTTATTTTGTTTTGTGGTAAACCCTTTAGCTATTGTTACAGTAATAAGCCTTGGTTGGCTGATAGTGAACTATGTGGTCGGGACTCTCATAAGGGAAATACAGTCTTCATTAAACAAGCCTTTTAACGGCAAGCCAAGCTTGATTAGAATCATATACAGATGAAATCATTTCTTTACAATGCTTTTGTAGTTTTGTGCATTCCCAATAACTCTTTAGGCTTAATAATACTTAGGAGACAGCTGGGTTACTACTTAAGATTCTGTTGTTGCTTCCAATTATTGTGCAGAAGTCAAAATACATAGTATAATTTCTGTTGAAATAACTGCAAGCGTATTAATGTGATATCTAAATGTGAAATGGGTTGGGGCAAAAGTAAACATTACAGAAGGCAAGGAGTTACAGCTTGCTATCTTCTGTGGAATCCCTCTGCTAAACCTGTAAGAAGCAAAACTTAAGAAACAAACAGGAAACTTTCTATGAGTTTTGTTATTGTTACTCTAATCAAGCTGTGACAGCATACGGCAAGCCTAAATACTTTGTGTTGCAAAATATAGCTACCACGTTGTCTGCTTAATTTATATTTGAACAGTTACTAAGAGTTTATACTTCCTTAATTTGTAGTCACAAAGAAAAAAGAAGAAGCAAAGTTCACTAAAAACCTAGGGAAGTAGGAATTATTTTTTTCTGGCATCTCGTCAGAGGGAAAATATTGTTGGTAATGCCAAACAAAAGGAAACAAAACAAATCTCTTAAATCTGTTGGTTAATTTTATTAGCCAGGGTCCAATTAAGCAACTATAATCCTGTTGATCTTTATTACTGATGTGCATTCCTTCCATAGCACAAATCTCTATAGGAGAGAGCTTAAGACTTCATGGATGGCAGAGGCCCGTTGCAAATGACAATTCACTACTAAACAAAGCAAGAAAACAACTCAATCAAAAGGTCAAATTCCTTTCTGTGGGTGATGACGGAAGGATGATAAGAGGAAAGCTTTTTTCTTTCCTTCCTTCATTTAATGCGTCCTTTCCTCAGTAAAGGTAAGCTTCCAAACTCCCTCTAAGCCACTGGACCTCAAAAATGGGTCCAGGCTACTCAGCCAGTTAACAAGGCAATCTGCAACATTAGCCACCAGTGGTCAGACATGGTAGGGTCAGTTGGCATGTGGCTCTTGTTTAGAGTATTCATACTGTTGGAGCTGACCTTTCATTCCTGCCCCATGCACACACATTTCTTCTTCACCTCGCCAGCTGCTAGCCTCCATGTGCTGTGCAGACAGAATGGCTAGGCATGAAAGGCATCACCCTGTCTTCCAAGAAGAAGGATTCTTGTAATTTACCAAGATTTACAAGACTCTGTACATAGCTGTTACCAGATTGTGTGTTCAAGCATGTAGTCTGTACATGTAAGGCAACTGCCCATATTATTTTATTTTTATTTTTATTTTTTGATAATGTAGATTCTGAGCTGTTTCTACCATAAGACGGCACTCCACAGACAGTCTCACAGACAGGCCATCCCTGCCTGAAGTGGTGTAGGTATTATGCCTATAGTTATTTGATTGAAGGAGTTTATATTTGTCAGTTAAATTGGTCGTGGATGCATTTTTATTTTTTTTAATTGTGTGGAAAGAGCCAAAGACTTGAATTATGCAAGTTTCTGTGCTATTGGAATGGGATCAGAAATAATGCTGTGCTAATGCATAAACCCTTGTAAATCCCCAGAGACTGTGCTGGAGTTGTGAACAACCAGTGACAAGGCCCAGCAGTGCAGGGAGTGAGTTATGAATCAGTGCAGTCCTGCTGTCCAGTAATTCAAGTACTCTTTCTTTCCTCTCTTCCTCCTTAAAATACAGATGCAGGATTGCATCTGCTAAGCCTAGCTAATCTATATACTGCCACAGTATATGAATGCTATTTCACCAGCATTGCTGTTTGTGTTTACAGCCAAAGCAATCTTCTGCTGCAACATTCAATAAAAATAAACAACTAAAATATCAAGAATGGAAAGGAAATGTTGTGGCAGCTTCTTAGCTACTGAAAATCAGATAACACCTCTAAAGCCAATGGAGCCAATTTATACTTGTTGCAAGTCCAACTTAAAGTTTTAAGGCATAATGATTTTGGTTTTCTCCCCTACAAAACATTTATGTGTCTTCCATGCCACGTATATGTACATATAACAAATTGTTTTAATCTGAAAAGGTTAAAAAAGGGAAACTAGGCCAAGACAGACGTCAATAGATGGGAAAATATCAGTAGATAAAAGAAATAATATGAGCTATTCAAATTAACGTGCCTTCTGTGACTCTTGAAAAGGAAAGGTGTCTAGACTATTCAAGTGTCTTTGAATACTCTTTTTAGATGGACATTCTGTTTATCAATATATATTAGTAGCAACAGTTTAAAGTCATAAACCAATGTCTCTAGCATTAAAATTAAAATAAACACTATACAAAAGAAAATGAAGAGTGAGTAAGGCATAAGTGCAATTTGGGGTCAGAAGAAGATCATACACAAAAATAATTATCTAACTGTTCAGTGTTCAGGGAAGGGAATTTACTATTTTTTTAAATTATTATTATTATTTTTTAATCTTTATCCTATTTATGTTACTTTCTTTATAAATGTTCATGGTTCCCATAGATATATAAGCTATTAGATCTGAAAACACCACCAGTACTTATTTTTTTTAATTTACCTACGTTGTCTAATAGATTATTGTTTGAACATCTAAAACTTTGTATTTTCCTTTTCTTCCTGCTTACTTATAAATGCAAGCATAAAAATTTCTGATCCAAGATGGCTTTGTTGGATGTGATAAAACCATTAACTGGAGATTTCAAGCCATGTGGTTTAGGTGATGAATGTACCTGTGTTCTAGCCCAACATGCACTTTCATTCATTGTCTTTTTAGGTTCTTAGTTTCATGTTTCAAAAGTATCATGATCTTTTATCAGCCCACAATAGCGAGCCTCTTCAACAACAACAGTCCCTGAAGTGAAGGTATAGTTTAAATCATCAGGCAATCTTGGACAAAGAATGCAATGGGGAAAGAGTTCTGAACAGAACTGTACCTTCATGGTCTTTCAATAAAAAAAATTTCACTATCAAATTCCAACAAATTAAACTGACCACATCTAACTGAGAAACTTTGTACAATTCAGCATGCCTTTCATAACTGTCTGCCAGAAACTGGTCTTACCTAAAATTTACAGTGCAATATTTATGAAAAGCATCTTTTTAAAATTATTTATTTTATTTTTTATTTTATTGGTTCACAGCTTTTTGAATTTAATACTGTTTTGTTCAACAGCTAATTATTGATTGAAGTGTTTGCTCATCTATGAAACATGTCCATCTCTCAATAACATTGTTACAATTTCTCCTTGTTTACTGATAGAGAACTGTTTTATTTCCTGTGCTTTTTATGGTGGGTCAGTTAAACATCTCATTATTAGCTAAAGCAAGATAATCAAAAGTGTATTGCCATTTTGATAACTGATTTTTTGAATAATATTGTTTTGTAGAAAATTGATTTATTCCAGAAAAAATAAAGCATTTGAAATTCCTTAAAATTGTCCTCCTCCCATTATGAAGGACTTACAATTTAACTTACATGGATGACATAATGTCATTATAATATCTACTTGTGTTATACAGTAATGACAGTCTACATGTCATTCCAGCTATTTAAATGAACAGGTTCTAGCAATAATGTTTCAGAGCAAAACTAACACAAAGTACCTGTAAAAATTTTCACGATTTTCTTGATGATAGTAAAATTGAACTTTTAATCTGACATTTGCAAGTTCCTCTTTCTACTTGGGGTGAAAGTCTCTTTTTTTCTGCTTTTTATCAGCTGAACCAAAGTTTTCCTTGTCTCCTTTTTTTTTTTTTTACTCCCTTTTTCACTCATGCTTTATTGCTAAATTCGAACTGTAAAGACCACATCATGCTTTAAGCCAGTTATCTATACACACCACACACACATCTCAAATAAGAGGTATGACATAACATTCTTTTGTTGAATATTGAGTGGTTAGACCTACGCATGTGTAGCTCTCACCACTCTATACTTGAACAGGGCTAACAAGGTAATTTCACTATATACTCAATATGTTCTCTGGTGCTTGGAGAAAAAGAAAAAAAAATCTACAATATTCCTTTCTATTTGTGTAGACCTTGATTAATTTTACTTTTAACATCCATTTACTGTAACTGCTCTATTATCTCCAACTTCATTTCCATTACAAAAGTTTATCTAGATAACGTTTTTAAAGTTCAAGCTTATAATTATATATATATATATTTTAGATCCAAATAAAAAGCATAGACGATTTTAAGTATTTTTGAGAAGCAAACTTGAAGAGCCGTGATTATTTATCTGTGACATCTTAATTCTTGAAAAGTAGGAGTATCAAATTACCTGTTGAAAATAAATGCATTGAAACAACTTGTAATTACATGCCTATTTTGTCTGCATTTGGATAAAACATTAGCTTCTGCTGTTTTTCCTCCAGGACTGATAAATTCAACTCAAATGCCACCCTGACCAAACAGTATTCAAATGTCCATAAAAGTAAAAGAAACAAAACAAGGTGCACTCTGGTCGTGTTGATTTTACCATTTGTTTCAAGTTGTTTGCTTACAATTATCATAATAACTGAAAGGTTACCAGGAAGACTGTGGAAGGCAGGGGTAACTGCAAAAGAGATTCATGTCAGAGCAATGTGAATACTAATGTACCTCCTCTCTAGGTGAAAGATCAGTTTGCCTGGAAGCACTGCAAGATGTAGCACAGTGATTTGTAAACTCCACACATAAACTTAAATTAGTAGAATAGTTCATTATAGCACTTGTATCTTTTTATTATTATTATTATTGCTCTTTTATAGTTAATAATTAATTGATACCTTGTATCATTTTTAATAATTTCCAGATAACCCTGGTGTTATAATGTGAGGTTATTTATTTCTAATTCAACTCATCGTTTGTATGTGTTGTCAATAGTAGCAATGCGTTCCCCAGGGCTCGGTACTGGGGCCGGTCCTCTTTAATATCTTTATCGATGATCTGGATGAGGGGATCGAGTGCACCCTCAGTAAGTTCACAGATGACACCAAGTTAAGTGTGTGTGTCGTTCTGCTTGAGGGTAGGAAGGCTCTGCAGGAGGATCTGGATAGGCTGGACCGATGGGCTGAAGTTCAACAAGGCCAAGTGCCGGGTCCTGCACCTGGGGCACAATAACCCCAAGCAGAGCTACAGGCTGGGAGATGAGTAGTTGGAAAGCTGCCAGGCGGAGAAGGACTTGGGAGTATTGGTGGATAGTCGGCTGAATATGAGCCAGCAGTGTGCTCAGGTGGCCAAGAAGACCAACGGCATCCTGGCTTGCATAAGAAGCAGTGTGGCCAGCAGGGCTAGGGAAGTGATTGTCCCCCTGTACTCGGCTCTGGTGAGGCCGCACCTTGAGTACCGTGTTCAGTTTTGGGCCCCTCAGTACAAGAAGGACATCGAGGTGCTCGAGTGAGTCCAGAGAAGGGCGACAAAGCTGGTGAGGGGTCTGGAGAACAAGTCTTACAAGGAGCAGCTGAGGGAGCTGGGCTTGTTCAGCCTGGAGAAGAGGAGGCTCAGGAGCAACCTTATCGCTCTTTTTAAGTACATTAAAGGAGGCTGTAGAGAGGTGGGGGTTGGTCTGTTCTCCCATGTGCCTGGTGACAGGACAAGGGGGAACAGTCTAAAATTGCACCAGGGGTGTTTTAGGTTGGATATTAGGAAGAACTTCTTTACTGTGAGGGTTGTGAGGCATTGGAATGGGCTGCCCAGGGAAGTGGTTGAGTCACCATACCTGGAGGTCTTTAAAAGACGTTTAGATGTAGAGCTTAGCGATATGGTTTAGTGGAGGACTTGTTAGTGTTAGGTCAGAGGTTGGACTCGATGATGTTGAGGTCTCTTCCAACCTAGACGGTTCCGTGATTCTGTGATACTGTAATTTTACTTCTCATTCAGATAAATGTTGTATTCCTTTAGGTTTTACCATACAGAAGCTTACAGTGAAGCTGGTGAGAGTTTTCCTGGATTTTGTAGCTTGTATGTCTGGCTCCAAAAGCTGGAAGCTTACACTCAAATCTGTCTTCACCATTCTCTTAAAGCTGGACATCCACAACATTTGCAGGCACTCAAGTGCTCATTATTATCAAACTATTGAATTTTAATTGCAGAATAAATGATTTCAAAACTAGTGTTACAGAGAAGCAATAGGCATAATAATCTAGGACCACTGACCACAGGTTCTCCACCAGTGTGGTCAAATGATGATGTCTGAACCCAGTACATGAGGAAACAGGCCCATGCTTTTTGCCCTGCCTTTATCCTTTCAGAGTATAGTGCAACTCTGACAGGGAATTACACACCAAATACCTGGAGCCTACACAGTTGCAGATGTTTTCATTAAAGAACATAGATAAATAATTTGGAATAGCTGGCACTAACAGCATGCACCAAAATAAACCTGGAAATATATTATTGAAAGGAACAGATGAGAAACAGTCTCAGATGAGAAACAGTCTCCTTCAATTCATATGTCCACGTAATGGAGGGAAAGAGTATCAGGAGTGAAGTCAGGTGAACAGCCTGCATGTGAAGCTCTTGCATTGAGGAGGGTATCTGTATTTCTGTAAGATGTTATCTGTTGATAACATGATGTTGATATCTGATGATTGGATTTGCTATAATGGTCTCGACAAGTTTGTAGGATGATGTTCTGCAAACCTGTGTATCTATAATACAGGGGTAAATCTTAGTAACTGTTTTGTGTTAGGTTTTCCCAGTAATTTCTCCTTATGTCGCATCTGGAGTATTGTCTGTCATGGTTAGAATTTATAATCCTAGGGGGAGCAGTGCACATTATCAGTAAAATGTTTATCTGTAAGACCAGGAATTAAGTCCTTTCTTGACCAATGCTCTGAAGTGTATACTCAGACTTCCAGCTACTTTTAATCACTTTCCTTTTAGAACTTCAGGAAGTGGCATCCCCTGTCCCAGCCCCTTTATTAATGGCCAGTTGTAAATGACTTTAGCAAATGGAGCACCATTTGTCACACTGTAGCAAGTGATGCACTGTACTGTATTTCTAGCCCTACCACTTAATTTAAGCATTGAGATTTATAGCTTGTCATCATCTGCTCTATCTTTCTGTTCCTTCTTTGTGCCTTCCCAAGTGCTAAAACAGGTTGTCGGGAAAAGGGTTTATACATAAAAGCAAAGACATTTCTGCCTTGACTCAGAGCATTGAAAAATACTAATTCAACTCTTTCACTTGTATAGGGTATTCTCCTGATGGACTTTCTGCTTCTACTTAATTGCTTCTCCACATTTAACTGATATTTTATGAAAAGATCCCCCTATTTTACAATTTCTCTCAAAATAATCCCACTGTAATTCAGTTGCAATCACCTGTGTATACACAACGTTTGTTTATTGCTTTGAAAGGCACATATGGTACAGACGGCAGCCAACTTGTACTGCAAATTAAAAACTTTTGTTTGAACTTGAAATTAGTTCTTTCTTCAGTGCACTGCTCTACTCCACACCATCAGCAAATTTCATGGGGCTACAAATTTGTAGCCCATTCCTCTGTCCAGGCTATATAGATTTTTATATAGATTACAGACAGCATGTGTGATTTATATACTGCCACATGGAAAGTGGCAGGCATCCAAGAAGTGACCCCACTGGTTTAAAACTCCTCTGAATCAAACATCTGTTCTGTGTTTGTGTGCATTTGTTTGTTTGTTTACTTAAGAGCACTGAGCATTGGCCTTGCACATGCTTACCCTGTTTCTCCTAATAGTGCAGGTAGGTCGCTGAGGTTTGTAACACTATAGTAGTTATAGCAGAGAGCAGACGTTTTTCTTGCCATCCTGGTGTTACTGGCAATCAACTGCCTGTTTCCCTTCAAAGCGGTGAGACCACTGGTCTCTTGGTCAACACTGTGGATGCATAGCTGGACATAAGGGTCCTGAAGAAAACATTATGTCCACAGAGGTGTGTTTTAGTGCTCCCAGACCGCAAACATTTGTCCCATTCCTCTAATGCCCAACATCTTGTGAAGCAATTTCACTGATGTAAAGCGAGCACACAGTGCAAATTGCAGAGCTTCTAAGTACACTAGTGCTGATGTTTGGCACTGCTTATGCACAGATGTAGCTTATCCAAATAGGCACAGGTTAGGAAAGGATCAGAACCAGTAACAAGCATTATGCACGTTGTCTGACAGGTCAAAGACAGTGAAATTGACAGCCCATTTCTCAGTCTTTCTGTAGCAGTTGTGTCACCGGCTCTGCTTTCTGCACTGAAAGAATGCTTAAACTGTTTCAGTGCTGCTCTCCTGAACCTGTGCAGCTACAAGCCTAAGCAGGGGCTTGTCATGTGAAAAGGGTATAAGAAGCTTTCAGAAATTCTGTATAAATAATATCATATGACTGAAACTTTTCAGAACAAAAGAGTTAAAGATCAAGCAAATGGTTTTAGCTGGAATTCTAGTTGCACATTTCTACCCCTCGGCAGCCAAGCAGGAAGGCAGGACTTGCCTGCTCCATGTGCCTGCAGTAGGCTGCAGCCTCAGCTGAGACTGATGAGCTCTCCATGTTTACCAGTAAGGATATGTAAGCTTGCAGTCTCTGAGCTAGCTTTCAACTAACAGTTGGACCTGAAACATTTTCATTTTCCCATGGGTGCTTAAAAAACCCTAGCTCATAAACAAAGAATAGAAGAACTGAAAAATGACTCATTTAACTGCTGTTTCCAATGGGTCTTCTTTATATTTCAAGATGAATTCCAAGCAGTCTACTACATTTATGGGAAATAAGAAGTCACTGAATTACTGAACAAAATGAATCAAATCCAATACTAGAAAAAGCAGGTAAAACTTTAATAAATTTAATGAAGCTGCACCTGTTCACATAGCTTTGAGTCTTAACCCGGCCAGTCACCTTGTATTCTCCTACATTTACCCAACTTTATTTTATCCAGCATATTCTCAGATGCTCTGTGTCCTCTGATACAACTTCTTTACTTTGAATGTAATCCCTTTGTATATGCTAGCCAAAATCACATTTGTTTGTTTTCCCGGAGCTGTATCACATTGCAAGCCCTTATTTAATTTGCTGTTCACTACTAGCCAGGAGTCTTTTTTATTATTATTATTATATTTTTTTTATAGTGCTTTCCAAACACTATCTTCCTTCCATAGTATATTTGTGTTTCAGATTATTTCCCTTAAGTATTTGACTTTTTAGTTTTCATTACTGAATGTTGTTTTGTCTTGTTTTCCACATTTTCTCCCCAGCTCTTGTAAGCTCTCTGGGTCTTCCTGTAACTGTTTCTTTACTTTCATTTCAGTAAGGCTTCATAGGCAAATAATGTGCAGCTAAGTTGTGTGTCCTCCCTCCCCCCCCCCCCCCTTTTTTTTTTTATTATTTATTGGTAAGAAAGGAAAAAATTCAAAAAGCTTACAATGGAAAAAGGGGAAAAGGTAACAAATTAAATTAACACCAATGGCCAGAGGATTTCACTGGGTACCTGTATACATACAAATGTTGAAAGTTAGTATGATACCTTCAGATACCCCCTGACATATCATATCATATAATAAATGTTTTTTTGTTGTTGTTGTTGAATTGAATATATCGCAATAATATGAAACGTTTTATCTCTTTTGAACATCCACAAACTTTCTTTTTATGTACAGGCATGTAGTCAAAAATATTTTATAGAGCAATACTGTTCTTGTTACTCAAAACAAAAGTGCCAGCATTTTACCTCTTTTCAGGGCAGAGCTTTGTATTTTAGTTAGTGGCTGCTTTAACTGTGCACTAGGATAGAATGAAGCTTCAACACCATCATGATGTTTTTTTAAGCAGTGTTTTTCCAATTTCAGATGCAATTGTAAGAGCATAATCCAAGACATTCCCTCTGGAGCTGCCTCCATACACAAACACACTTTAATAAGTGAGACCTCTGCCAAGGTCATCAAGACCAAAATGAACAACAAAAAAATAATCATCGGCACTACTTTTATTTAGTTTGTGACCCAACTTTACCCTTTAAATATAGAAGGATCAACATACTGGGGCACGACCTCAAAGAGCTGTCATGTCACTTTTACTCTACTTTTATTTTAAAATGTTATGTAAGTTGGGAAACTCAGCTGCAACGTGTGCTGTATCATATATCTAAATTTATTTCTCTGGATTATGGGAAATATCTGTGGAATGGGTGTGTTTAATTATTTGCAGATTTATATTAGTACTTTAGGATTGAAATGGCAAAACTGAAAAATAAAAATGTCACCAGTAAATTTTTAGCAACTGAAAGTGGTCACCTTATTAGTAGTCAGTAGTTCTGTCCAAATCCTCAGCAATTCTTTATTACTGCTCTCAGTTGACCTCAGTTTGGTTCAGACTTGAACAAGTCACTGGCTAAACAAGAATTGTTATAACAGGAATGCCAAAGCCATTTCCCCCCACATAAAATAATATCTTCAACAGCCTCAATTCCATCCTCTTTTCTTAAAATTATTTTGAGGCTCAATCTTCTGTATTAAAGGCAGGAAAATAACTATAGTTTAGTGCCAGAGATTTATTTTGTCTTTGGTTTGGTTTGGTTTTCACACTGAGGTTGGAACACAAAGGCAAAAAGCTCCTTTTTGTAGCTAATAACCCCAAAGAAGTCCTGTATCTGCAACTAGGGTAACTGTTCATCTAGCAAATAACTTGATCATATCCAGACATAACTGTGGCATCAATAAAACACTCTGTTATTGTTTGATATAATTTATGGTGAAAACTATATCTTCTTTACTGAATCTGCAAAGGTAACTTTTGAGATAATAAGTAACAATCATGCTGTCTTGCTTCAGAATGACAAAATATTATTTTAATTTCACTGATATACTATTCTTATTGTGACAATAAGCAGGAACTGCATTGGATAGCATGACATTTCAGTAGTTTTAACATTAGCTCACATTTCAAGGATAAATGTGGAATTCCAGTTGTGGAAAAATATATTTCAATTTACTGTGTTAAAAAAAAAAAAAAAAAAAAAAAAAAAGATGCTTCCATGTAGAAATATATTCTTTCATTTTATTAAAAAGTGGGCTTTAAAACATCATTCTTTAACCAAAGGCAGGCATCTGGAGAGAAACAGAAATTGTGAGATATAAACTTTCCCTAGCATTTCTAAAGAATATTAGTTTAAAAAAAAAAAAAGTTCAAAGCTCACATTTGAGCTGCTATTCCGATTCTGTGACCACTGTTATAGGCCTGGTACACATTAGGAGAACATAATGTATCCTGAAATTTACCCAAAGGAATGGAAGATCATGACTCTAAACACGCAACGAGAGTGCAGCAACACCTATGTCTCCTTTCCCACAGAAGGCAGCAGGATCTAACATAAGGACATTTTCTTTCAGCCTTTTCCCTGAATCTCTTCCTCAAACAAAGCCCAGCTACAAGGTAGGAGAAGGCAGCAATCAACTCCACTGCAGTACATAAGAGTCTTAAGGAAATGTTATTTCCATGTTTGTGAGGGAGGGGCAACAGACCAAAAAGGAACCAAATTGTGGGCTGGGATGTTCATAGCACTACACGGGCATGGTGACATTTGGTGTTTTTCACAGTGGATGTGAAATACCAATAATGTTTTCATCTCATATGATAAACCAAATCAGTATAGTTTTGAAAGTTCTCAGTTTGGCTTTGTAAAAATATGGTATTTCATCATTTCATCAGTTTTTGCATAGCAGTCCTTTTATCTTTAAAATACAGACCATCATGTCAAGCCCCAGTGAAAAAACGTGATTCAAAGTTTGGAACATATTGTGGATGGCGATGTCATATTTTCTTCCTTACCAATATTGTAGCTTTTTTATTTGATTTCACATAAATGTGTTTTCACATAAAGTTTGGAGCCATTTCTATTCTAAAATTTGTCCGCTTCTGCTTTTGAAGTTTTTCAGAGATACCTTCAAAAATATTTTTTTAACTGCCACCAAACATTGTAGAAATGGAACACCTTGTCTCTGACCCTAATTCAACAGCTAGGAAAGAGGGGTTATACATTAAAATACATATATATTATTTAAATAAATTGTACTCAATGATTTAAAATAAAAACCTTAATTTCATTGCTATAATTACAAATATAGGTTCCCAACTGTGTCTGCCTGCAGGTACTGACTGCAACAGGAAGCCAGCTCCCGATTACGCCTGCCTGCGGGTATTGACGGTAGTCAGGAGCCAGGTTTTGCCTCTGCCTGCTGGGAGGCTTTTGATAACAATTGGGAAGCAGCTCCTGACAGCTCCTGACACTGCCTGCTAGCTGGCACGAACAGCACTCCTTCTGCAGCTCACCAGTGGTCTACAGGCAGCTGAGTTATCCTGGATCAGATTAACCTCCAGAGGTCCTTTCCAGTACTGTTTTTTTTTAAATAGTATGATAAGACTTGCAATAAATTTCAGGGATGTCAACAGGATTTTAGGAAAGGGTTTGTTTTAGAAGAAGCTAATGAGCTCTGCTGATAGATTATGCCACTAGAGAGGAGAGAATGAATTTATTATGTCAACTGGAGGCTTTTCTAGAAAGTTGTATAAATTTAAGAGCTCTGCAAATTATCCTCTATTAGTACCCTGAGAAAGGACTGTTAACTGAATAAGTTGTGTAGGAGCCTCTCACAGTGACTACAGAAGAGTCTATCAGTGCCCACCTCCACCATCAAAAAAAATGCTACACCAGATCACCAGTCATGTGATGGCTCACAAAGACCTACTCAGTAATTCAGTGATTGGAGTTTACTTTACAAAGTCAATCAGAGCTTAATTCTGAGAGAATGGGTGGGGGAGTACGAGTGCTCTGGCTCTGCTCCATCTTCTGTCTGCCATAGGTTTTGTCATGGAGCTGTTAACCCAAGAGGTGGCAGAACAATAGCTTGAATTAAGTAAACACTCCTGCAAAAAGTTTCCTACCTTGGTGAAGCAAATAAAAGGCATGTTTGTACTTGCAGTCTCCTGAAGAAAATAAATATGAATCCAGTTTTTAATTCTGCTTGCTGTACATTGGACTCTAAAGAATAGATGTTCTTGATGGAGAGTACAATGATAGTTTTAGTTTCTCTTCTGAATGATAATCAGTGACAATTTTACCTGTATTAAATGTGATCAGCCTCCTCTCTTCCAGATATAAATGTTCTGCAAAAGCTGACACAGTTGAGATAACTGGGCTAAATGCTCTTCTCTGGTTCATGGTTTCCAGACAACTAATAAGCCTGATTCTTCAGAACATTTTGTTCATCATCACTCTCTAGAAATGGTCAGAGACCAATAAGCCAAGTTTGCATTGAACTCTTTAAGTTCATCAGTGGTACCTCTGTCTTAGAAATCACTGAAGGTTCAGAATTTATTCCACAGAATATGTGGCTCTCAGCGATTAATCATCAGTATAATTAGGTACTTCTTCAGTTATGAGCCTGAAGCCTGACTGGAAAACCCTCTAATAGGTGCAAGTAACAGGCGGCAGTTTTTATATAATCGTATTCAGAATGAGAGGATAATAAACATCAGTATTTGAAAGCAGGAATCATGAGGCAAGATGCCTATTACATTTTTCCTGGTAAAAAATATTTTAAAAAATCATTTTTAAAAGTTAAAAATTATAAAAAGTTGCTAAAGCATTAGCTCATGATATTTTTTGAGAGGCTAAATTGACAGCATCTCATATTGCAAGTTGAAGAATATAACAGGCAGAAACATTTCCATTTCCTAATTATTCTGGACCTCGTGCAAACTCAGAAATTTATATCAGAGTTCCTAATATTGCAATAAACCTTTAGTTTTCTGTCATCTCAGACAGAAAATTGCTGTTACATAGTCTACATTATATGCACACTTATCACAAAAATAGTCAACTATTAATTGATTCCTGTCTTAATGAGGTTGTACAATTTAAGGAGATGAAACCCACAACTAGGCCTTATTGAACACTATCATAGACAAGAGGATCTTGCCAAATTTTTGAAGTTCTAAACTTGTATTTCAAGATAAAATGAAGGAAAAGGTTTAGTACAAAATTGAGACTGGAAATATTATTTTCATGTCATTATTTTAGAATATCAGCTAGAAGTGCACTGTTTTAATTTCACGTCTCCAATGAAAATTTGTTGTTCTTGAGTTTCTTGAGTTAAAGTTGCAAATGAAAGTAAAAGAAGGTTATGTTTTGAGATTTCCAAATGATCACTTCTGTTTAAAAAAAAAAAAAAAAAAGTAATTTGTGTTTATTTATTTGGTATGTTTAAACTTTGGGGATTTCAATTTTAAATTACAAGGATTTCCTACAAGAATGTATTGTTTTGTTTGGAATTCATACAAGTTCACTGCTTAAAAGTACTCCAAAGTACTTTCAGATTAAATGCAGAGCAATAGTTTTAAATACGTGACGCCAAGTAGTTGAATGTACAATTGCATCTTGGAAAAAGAGTATGGTTAAGAGAATGACACTGAGAAGGCATACAGCCATTAACTAGTTCCAGTCATTAACTATTAAGATTGATATAAAGTCTGGTGGTGCCTGAACCTCTCTAAAGATAAGTCTTTCTTATTTGCTTATTGACTCATTTTCAGAACAAAACCATTATATGCAAAGTATTGCTTATACAGTAAAAGAAATAGTTAGCTGCAACGACTATGGGCAGGTTATGGGTTATAGAGTGAACATGGGCTATAGACTGAATCAACCTTGTTTCTTCCAGGTTTAATATACATACTCAGTTATTTCAGGGGCTATGATTTCTGCCAAGCTGTCAGTTTTGTATAGGCTTTAAAGAATAAGGTAGTAGGGAAAAAACCTGCAAATCTGCCAAAATTTAGTCTTTAGAAGTGAGATTCATTTAGTTGTTTAGAAAAAGACCAATCATAAGTTACCTCACTCCTTCAAAAAGACATTCCTGAAGTGGTTCAATCAACTACTGGCATTTCATTCTTTCCTTCCTTGATAATTTTCTCCTTATAGGTGCTGTTGCCTACATAGTCAAAAAATATAAATTAAACCAATATACTGTATTGGCTGTAATTGTTGTAGAAGCCTTCTGATACTTAATGATATGAATTATAAAAGATTAGCAGTAACTAAATTAAAAGTCTGTTATTCAAAAACACTTGAGAAGTTTCCAAAAGAATTTGTTGTCTTTCCTTTTTATCCATTGTGGTTGAGTTCAAGATAATACTTGAGGGCATTTACTACCCCAAGTATAAAATAATCATTAAGTATTTTGACAGCAATAGAAATCAAAGGTAGTTATGTTCCACAAGTATAACAAGTATTTATCTCACTGTGTTCAGAAAAGAAGCAGACGGAATGTATTTCCAGTATTATTAAGCATTACAACTTGTTTAAAAGCTCCTGAATTTGCGGTGCAGTGTACCTGAATCACAGATTGTATATTATTCCCCAGTCTCATTAGAGTTTTCAAGGAGAAAGCCATCCTTACTTCTAAAAGCTACTAGTGTATCTGCCAATGCAATTTATGGTGCAGGAGTGACCATTAACTCCTACTCCTTTAAAACATATTTTCTCTTAGAGACCTTGACAAGTTAGATATAGGACAAAAGTGTAGTTTATTGACTTCTGATTGAAGAAGATGGAAAAGTAGTCTACTAAAGGAAAAAAAAAAAAAAAAGAAAGTAACAAAAATGAACTTTGAATTATGTATACAGTAGGGTAATAAACAAGATGTCATAACTACTAAATCCTTCCATGAGCATATATTGTTATTTATTACTTGTATTTCACCGGAAGTTAAAGGAGTATGACCCTATTGTGCTTGATGCTGTATGGACAGAGCAAAAGCATACTTGTCTTAGAGAATTTACTAAATACATTTTTATTAAACCATATATTCATAATCCTCACTCTATCATGTACCTAAGATGTTAGTGACAGCAGTCAGCTATTGTAACCTACCAAAATGAATATGTACTTCCCCTCTTAAAACAACATTTGTATTCCGTTCATACCTACAGACCCTAAACAAGATTAGGGCAGCAATGAGCTGCCCTTGCACTGTACCAGAGCATTACTAGCGTGTCAGGAGCCAGAGAAGCAAAATAAGTGGCAGAGCATCCCAAGTAGAGCATGTCAGAGGCAAGCAGAGAAACTGCAGCCTTCCTTCCAGTTCAGTTCCATGCTGTCTAGATCCCAGTAATGAAGCCTTGTTCAGTCCAACACTTATGCAGCACTTGCTCATGGCCATGGTCCTATTCAGTCCAATTTGACAGGCTGCTGCCAGCACACCTCTTGGTGATGAATATTTGTAGTGTCTGGCTTTAATCATGGCTAAATAAATTTTGTTATGAAAAAAATGTAATTGATATTGAAAGGGATACTAATTTTCAGAGTACATTTTCTATTCTAAGTATTTCTACTGCTATCAGTGGGAATAAGATTAGATTTTGTTTCAGCTACAGCCCAGAGAACATGGTCTCATTGTGAGTTACAGCACCATCATAGCTAACAGTGGTTATCCTGTGGGGAAAGTTGCAGCATGTAGTGGTGTTTCTAAAGACCTGTACAGAAAAAAAAAATAGTAATAGGCAAATAAAAGAATATAGAGCGCACAGTTTGATAAAGGCGTGAAGTCAGAAACACTTAGCTGTCTGATTCACTTAATTGTGCTTTCAGTCACATGGCATGGATGCTCTGTTTTGTGCTTCTTTGTTCCCCAGCATAAGGCTATTCAGACTTTTTTATAGAGAAGTCCAAAAAAATCGTTGTCTTGCAAGCAGTCTGATATGGATACTGGATAAGATGGTAAATACAGATAGTCTAATACTTCTATTATGACTTTGCTGTCTCTTCAAATTCATTACCTCATGAATTTCTAGTGAAATGTAGATGTAGATTCCAAGGAAATGTTGTTCAAAAACCCGGGATCTGCAGATAGGAAATGACATCTTACCCTCTATTCATTTTAAACAGTCAGAGATTTGGCAACCTTGGTACAAATGTCAAATAAAAAAATGAAACTATTTCAAATGAAAGGTTTAATCAAAGCTTTGAATTTAACCAATAGGAAAGTCAGAACCTTTATACTCTGCTACTGTTATGTTGCATCTCAAAAGCACAAATTAAATGTCAGAAAAGAATTGATTTTCCCATCTTGGGACTGACAGCTACTTAATTTCTTTGATATTAAATATAGTATTAAGGTTGTAGGAAACCCAAAAGAGCTCCTTATGTTTCCCAGAGATTTCTTTTTCCCTCTATTTGTTTTGCTTTACTCCGTTCTTTATGAGAAGTAAACGGGAGACCACAAATCACACAAATCATGAAAGATCCATATAGGTCTTGAATATTGAAGGTTTTGTTCCCGTGTCCCAGCTCAAGGGCACGTAGGAGAAACAGTCTTAACTTTACTTGCAGAATGATGGGCTGGCTGAGTTATTGCTGCTGAGAAAAGAGATCTGAGACTTATAAAAGTTAGCTTCCTGGGGATGGATGGACAGATGGGACACACACACACAAAGCTTAGTGCTCATTAGTGAACAAAAACCATTAAGAAAGGAAGAGGAGCAGTCATTACATTATGTATAAGTCCATGATGCTCTCTCAAACCAGACTCAAAAAGTAGTTTTAGAACTTGAAAAGTTACAGAGAAAGGCAGGTAGAATGATCAGAACAGTTTCTGTAAAAGAAATAACTAGAAGCTTTGCAGCCTGGTGACTGATGAGAAATATGATAAAACTATAAAATCAGAATAGCATGGAGGAGATTAGGGAGCAATTATTCACTATTTCTCATAATACAAGAAAAATAGGCATGAGATTATATTGTCAGATATGAAGTTAAAATCAAATAATATATATAATAGTACATAATATATTTCTAAGTATTTCTGAGGGGGTTGTGGGTACACTAGAATTTGCATGGATTCAAAAAGCAATTAGACAAACTCATGGAATCTACTAGGTACTGACTCAGAATGTGTCTGAACTGCAAATGACTGAGATGAATTATAATAGAGAAGCATCACTAGATACCTGTCCTGTTGTTATATTCCTTACTACACATCTGCTACTGGGTACTTGGCTATACTGGCCTTTGGTCTGAATAAATAATACTGTTGTTATGTATCACATGGTGTTTCCAAAAAACACAGCTAAGATGGAATCCTTCTGCTAGGATATAGCTTTTCTTTTCTCTTTATCTCTGAGATGTAGAATACCCTTGACTTCACTAAAAGCCATGGTGATGATGCTTAGCATACATGAAGACCTCAAGGTGTCTGAAGGTGTTCTGTACACAGCTGCATCAAAATACGTCTACTTGGTCTTCTGTGCCTAGACACAAGAGACCACATCAGTTATGCTGTGTTTATCAAAGAATTTACAACAGCAAACCAGATATGGATTAACCAAGAAGAGGAAGAACAAAGTACAAAGAATCCAAAGAGAATATACCTTTCCCTTCCCCAGTTAGCTACAGTCTGTGCAGGGTTTTGACATACAGCAATGTTGCATTGCAGCTGCCCCCAGACATAACTGATGCTAGAATAGTAGCAGAGGTATCTAGAATTTTTTATTATGATTTTGTTTTTATTTTCAAGTGATATAGTTTCTCTTTCAGTAATTTTTACTTATACTTTTATGGTCATTTGATCCAGGGCATCCAAAATCTAGAAACTCAAAGGGAGAGCTGAGGTAGTTGTTGAAGTTGTTGAAGAACAGATTATTTTCCCTTCTAGTAACTCTTTGGTTTTGTAAATTTGGTTGGCGCCTTTCCCCTTTTCTCTCTCCCCCTCTAGTCATTGTCTCTCTGAAACACTGTGTTATCCCAGAGGCTGGTGTTCTTGTGTTACTAGTGCAATACTTAACCCTCATGCAGGTTTTACCCATAATCTACCACTCCACATATACACACAGATGGTACTATTCTAACAGGAGTGTAATGTCTTTCAGTGAATTAACAGCACAAAACAAGTTACATTTTTATTCTCTCACTGTAAGTCTACAGTTGTTGCAAATCCTTGCTTCCAACATTTTCTCTCTTCTTGCTGTAACATGACCTCCTTTCTCATCTCTTGCAACTCCCTTCCACTTTGGTTTTCACATTTAAGATGTGATTTAAGAGGGCAAATCCTGACAGTGCATAATTTAGTTTAGAGAGATGCTGTGCCACTTTTTTGGTAACACTACAGAAAAAAAAACAACTTTGCTGTGTGGAGTGTAAGATCAGAAGAGTACCAAGTTCTATTGTTATATCTTACCTTTTTTTTCCTCTAATGCAATAAAGCACATGTCCTAATTTATAAAATACAGTTACAAATGTCTATAGCAAAAGAAAAGTGCAAAACAACACAAGGCTTTTCCTATTCCCACATTTTGCTTCATGCTTCTATGATAGTCCATCTGTATTTCTTCAAATATTTCTGATGGTACAATAGAGCAAGGTTCTTCCGCTTCCTTTTACACTTCCCTGAATAGTAATGGGAAGTTACTTCTAGGCTTGAGAAACAGATCCAAAAGCTACATTAAATTTTTCTGTGTCTGAAATGATATACAAAATTCTGAAGATTAAGTTTCTTCAAATGACAGAAAAATATAGCAGTTATTCCTTCTCTTGCCTATAAAATATTCCATGCCTATCTTTGGAGACCAGAAAAGGCTGAAGTTTGTAAGCCTTTTGCCTCTTTGGTAAATAGAAATAAATAAACTAAATAAAGCACACTGCAAGAGCCTACTCTATCATTCCTAAATCCACTTTCTCTACAAATAGGCAGGTGTTTGCTCCATATACTCTGTCAGGCTAAACATACTGCGCTCTAAAAAAGTCCACAGTACCATTCATACTCTAAATATACTGAATTGCCTGAAACACAAACTGAGAGGGAAAACACAATCCAAATTTCGCTGACTTTTCTGAATAAATATATGATATGCACAGCATCCCAGTTTCACCAATCTTTTCACTATAAATACCAGAAAGATTCAGGGCAACAAGCCCTGTTCGATTTGGTGTCACAGGGGTAGCCTCATGGTGCCCATAAAGCATTCGTCCTCCCAACTTGTAGCAAAGGAATCAAAACTTCTGTATGTCTTGCCAGTTGCCAGCTGCTGGTTAAATTGTTTGTTGTTTTCATGAGCCAATACTTATTCAAAGTTATAAACCCAACATGGAAAAACTCAGAACCAAAGAAACAGCAATTCTTTCTTGTGTTGCTCCCTTGCACCTTACACTATGTAGCATACCACTTAGATGTTGTTGATTATTTGGATTCTTACCTTTGTGTTTTTTTAGCTCACTGCCTGACACACATTTCTTATAGTCTAGCCAACTTCACTGCAGCTTCCTATGTCTCATCATGTTTTCTTGCAATTCATCACCCTAGCTTCCAGCAGCCTAATCAGATGCCATGTAACTGAATGAATTTAACACAACATAATGTATGAAAAATACTTTTTTTTTTTTTAATTTATTTTCAAAATGTTTTCATCTGTCAGCATGTTAGGTACTGAGCCATGAATCTATGCTTAATGGGGAAATAGAAGCTGTATGCCCAATGAAGTACGTCTGCTGTTTGTGAATTAATAAGCAGATCTCTCCAAAGTGAAACAGTATTTCAATTTACAAACATTTGCTGTAGCTATTGGCATGCCATTGCTTCAAATTCCTGATATTCACAGGTCTTCAAACCAGTGTCTACCTCCCTTCTTGCCCATGACCAAAGGCATATATCAAACATCTCTTTTCTCAAGGGCAAAGCCTTGGATAGTCTGTAGTTTAAACTTCCTTTTATTTCCATGAGCTTCCACTTTTTTCTTTGTTCATTCTTTCTTTGATATTACTTTACTGAAATGGAGACGTAATTCCTGTTCCAAAGGAATAAATTAGGTGCAATGCACAAATCAGCTATACTTAATTTTTTAAATAAAGACCCCGAGACTTGACACAAAATTGAAGGCACTTATATTATCATAGCCGTTGTTCACTTAACTGTTCAATGGATTTTTCTTAAAATATTCTGTGATGGAAATGCTGATCTTCATGGAGAGGAGACAAAGGCAAAGAGTGGCTAAACATCTATATGAACCTAATACTTCTGAATACTAGGTAAACACCTTAACTCCTGGAACCTCTTTTCATCCTATCCTCTGAGTTGCTACTACATTTCTGTCTAATCAGTTGATTCCCTTAAAATATTTGCAATGTGAGAAGAATTAATATATGGAAGTTGCCTGGTCTTGACTGTATCAGATTTAGGATGGCCTCAACCATTGGAAAGCAGTTGATATAAAGCAACACAGGAATTGGGAATGAAAAAGGAAAAAAAAGAAAAGAAAAGAAAAAAAAAGGAAAAAGAAGGAAAGGGGAAAGGGAAAGGAAAAGGAAACAAAAGGGGAAAAAAGGAAGAAAAAGAAAAGGAAAAAAGAAAAAGAAAAGGAAAAAGGGCATTTAAAATGTAGGATGCTGAACTTGGTAGGATAACACAGGGAAGTAAGTGGAAAACACTAGAGATGATATGGGCAAGGTAGAATGTTGGTATAGCAGATTGGTTTCAAAAGATTTTGAGTTAGTGGGCAGAGGGATTCTAAAAGCTGAGGTGAGAAAAATTGGACAGAGAAAAGCAGATTTCCCTAGACAGATTGAGACATAGATATAGGTATATGTTTCAGCTGGAATGAGCAATAATGGATTGGTTTCTCAGATATATTATGTTTAAAAAACAAATTTAATGAAGAACTTGGAGAATTTGAAAAAACAAAAAACAAACAAACAAGTACAATTTCAAATCTAAATGGTGTTAACAGCATTTTCAGTGGAAATTGAAAGTGAAAGCATTCTCATCATTCTCATCAAATATCAAGCTAATCTTCACACTGTTTAAATTCCACAAATGATTATATTGTTGAGAATTATCCTATGTTTGCTGCTTTTACATGTATTGCCTCCTTAATACAAAAATGTGAAGTGACTGCATATGTACACAGCTGTAGTTATGTAGTTGTCCCAGGGCCAGCTTTATCTTATATCCAGCTTTAAAATTAGAATCTCCAGCACAAATAGCACTGCTCAGTGCCATTGTGCCTGCTAAAACACATTTACTTCCAGCAATAGACAATAGGAAAACACCATGTGGCACTTTGATTACACAAGGAATCCAAATCACTGAAGAGATGCAACATCACAAATAAGTATTTGTAAAGGTTTGTCAGCTCCAATGAAGTTATACTTTTCTAGACTCTGCTTTTTCCATGCACCTCTGCAATTATTCACTTCACAGAAAAAGGATGATGCCACTAAAATGATGAAACCTTAATATAACCTTTTCAGCAAGAGATAAAATATATTGATTGGTGACTGCTGAAGGACATCATTAAGCAGTTCAATGTTTGATTTCATTTCTTCTTTCTTTCTTTCCTTTTTTCCTTATTTATTATTTGGTTGTCCGGCAGGCATCTCTGTACTGACTGACCCTGCCAGTTCAACTATTAAAGAATTTATCTCTCTGAGGAGGCCTGATGTAAACATGATAATCTGTTTGGCGGCCCTTATGATGGCCTATGAATAAAACATATGACAACATAGTTTTTGCTGAAGAGCTTACTATCTGTTACCAAAGAGAATGTTTGGAAGCTCCCTGATGGCTTAGCCATTCTGAATCCCAGAGGTTGTCTACTTTATACTCTGTCTAACCTACTCAGACTACTCACAAAAGGTGTGGTCAACTGTTTTTCCTCACCGACATCTATTTTTCTAATGGCTTATTAAAAAGGAACTAATGCAAGAGATTGAGGTTTTCAATTGCATATCTGTCTGTGATGAGAGAGGAAGGATTTTCTCCAAGTCAAGATAGTGCTTCTTCAGAGAAAAACAACAAAGAAGGAAAGAAACAACAACAAAATAATAATCATTTTCTTTAGGGAAGATCCTAAATTCCTTATGCTAGAGTGCTAAAATAACCATTTGAGCTTACATATGGAATACAGATGAAAGTACAGCAGTTGAATCACAAAAGGTGTTGCTCAGATATGTTGTATTTGTGAACTACTTTAAATAAGTGAACTTTTTCCTTTGATTACCTGTTGAAACCAAGGAACTCTGATTCATGGTTTTACTCAGGAGGCTGAGAATCACATCTTGGCAAGTTAAAGAGGAAAAACCTGTTTCTAGTTCTTAAGGCAGGCAAAGCCAGTGTGGAATTGTTTAATGTGACCTTTCCAGCACAAGAGAACTGTTGTTTTTCCATTTCTAGTTTGTTTTTAAAGCCTAGTCATTAAAAAATGCTTATAACACACTTTTTTTTTTTTTTTTTTTCCTGGAAATCTCTCCCTTTATGTAGAAGCTTTGGCCATTAATCCTTTAATTATGTTCCTGCATATACTTAATTTTTGATCTTCTGTACTAGGAGCCATAAAATGCTCATTTTATATAAAGGCTGTTTTATACTACTGCCTAACAGCTGCTATTGGCCAAACAACTTTCCAGGGACTGTCTCTTGTCCATCAACAGTTCTCTTTTCAGCAGTAAATAGTACATTGTGCAGAGCACTTTTTACCCTGTAGCTTCCTTATTTCTTATTAGTTATCAGATGCCACTTACTCTTTCATGGTAGTAATGGCTGCATAAAATCCAAGTTAACATAAATGGGTTAAATAAATGAGGAGTTATTTTTTTAGTATATTTAGGCCATCAAGCTGTGCAAGTGAAAAGTTATTTGAATAATCAGTGCAACACAGTAAGTGAATGTCAAGGAAATGTCTAATTTAAAATAAATAAAATTAATGACTAGCTAAATTTGGTTTTGATCACCTTCCAGATGAGTCTAATTTATTATACAAGATATTTCTGATGTAAAAACTCTCCAATTAGTATTATAGATGTAAAACCTTTTATTCCTGATTTTGCTTTTAGGAACACACATTAATATAGAACAGCTCTACGTCCAAAGCTTGCAGAGGTAACTAATATCAATGAGAAATTAAATGGAAAAGACATGCAAGTGATTGATTCACATTTATGTTTTTTGTTTTTGTTTGTTTGTTTGTTTTTATTCCATCTTCATTTTGATCATGGATAGTTAGTATGCTCATTCCATATTTATTATGTATTTTCTATTATCTAGCAGGGTCCCTTTTTGTGATCATTATTAATGCTTCACCCAAACATGTCTGGTTATCTTCATCAGGAATTTTGAAATGGGCAATATGCTTCAGTTATGAATAAATAAAGACTATTTCCCCTCAGATATGAGTCCACCATTGATTTCAACAGTATCAGGACTTGATCACCAGGGCAATCCACAGGTAATATAGTTGACATCAAAGGAGCTATAAGGATTTAAATCGACAGAGAATCAACACTTGTTAAGTGTTTGAGAGCTACTGGGTTTTACCTGTCTAGGATTTCCATAGCTCTTACTCACTCTTTGTTTTCTTCTATCAAGTTGAATATTCAGAAAATGTAGACTGCTTTAAATACCTTGTTTGCCACAGTTCAGCACTCAGGGGGGACTTTATCTTTTAGCTTTGTTTTTGGTGGGGTGGGAGGGGGGCTTTTCTTTTTAATGGAAGTCTGTCTGGTCTCCTTCAACTCTGGAAAATCACTGTTTATCACTTTTGTAACTTTTGTAAAGTCTCTCTGTTTCTTAGTTTCAGCCAAAATCTTCCCTTTGACTCAGGCATCAAGAGAAGAGCAGTAACTCCCTCAGTATTGTGCTTGTCTGATTCACAGTTTTGTTTGAAAAAAAAAGTTGTTCATAATCATTTTCTTTCTTTCTCCCCCCCTCCTTTTTTTCTTCCTTCAGGATACTCTCATGTACAATTTTTCACGGATTTCATTGTTAAAGGGCAGACTAGAACTGATAAAGTTGGACTTAACGATACTCCCAGTTTAGCCTCTCCATTTTGTTCTTGTGAATTTGTTGCCCAAACACTGTCCCAAGATTTCAATTACAGGTGCCAAAAGTTATACATTATTATAGTTAAGTACTGTATCTACTAAGTACTTTACCTGTGAAAATAAATGTTACAATAGGATAAGTGCATTCAAAGCTGTATCTGGTTTAGTTTAGTTTGGTTTGGTGTGGTTTGGTTGAGAAGTATCTTTTCAGCCATTGAAAATTAGTTCTAAATTATAAGACATGCTCTAGTACAAAAGATTGAAGGGAAGACTTAACAAATGGCATCAAAGATGAAAAAGAAAGCCTTTACCTTTTTCAGAAATGTGTAATGCATTTCACCAAAAAGGTTCAGATTACATATTGGGAAAAATTGTTTAAGCTACAGAAAGTACTGCATTATTCTGCATGTGGAATCTCTGTTACAGGAAGTATTTAAAAATGGACTGGGCAAACATCTGTTGGCAATTACAGAAAAGTGTAGCTGATCTCACCTTGGGCAGAGAGTTGGACTAGTTGACTTGTAGAGGTCCTAAAATCATAGTTTTCTAACAACAGTGTGATGCATACAGCTATATGGAAATCCATGGCTTTCATCTTCATTCTGAGAAAGAACTCAGGCACAAAGGTAGGAGACCCCAAGTCCACCATCAATGAAAGCTACATTTATGAGCCACCAGAGTTGGAATGTGTTCCTGCAGAAAATAGATACCATTTTGTTTGCTGTCTGCAGCAGTAAGGCAAAAAAAGAAAATGGAAGATAGAGAAATTGATTCTATTACTTTGAGCCAGTGCAAACATTTTACAGGCTGGATTAAGAGAGACATTCCACTTCACAGCAATCACGTGCATACTTGCACATAGATTTGGAAGGAGCTTCCATGCTTGTGGCTGATTAGTTAGTGAGCTCCAGATTATTTCCTTGTTTGTGGAGTTTCTTAACAACTTAATAGTAAGACTGGAAAATGAAATCCACTGAATAATTTATATTTTAAAAAATTTAAAGTGAAAGGGGAAAAAAATAGATTTCATGCTTATCATAACTCACCTAAGAAGAAATTATTCAGCTCACTTAGAGTTTATAGCATTTGACAACTGTCTTCTGTGTCTTTCACTTCTACATATTAATATAGCATCAGTGATGTAGCAGAATATTTTTGTGAAGACTCTCATGAGGTGCTTCAGTGATATTTTGAGACACAGCAGATTTCTGGCGTATATATTAGAGTCAAGGTAGGAGTAAAAATTTCATGGAACAGAAGAGCAGTGGGGTTTTTGATGAGATATGAACAGCTGTCACCTTTGAAATTTCCCTCTCCAAATCACTTTCAACTCCGAATATGCTTTACACAGGCTGGATGATGCTGGTGCCACATATCTAACTGCTAATTTTAGGGATGAACTGCTGCAGGGAGCTGATACTTAACAAAACTATTTAATGAGCATCTTTTTTACAGCAAGTGAATTAGTTTCTGAAAATTGAAGAAAACCCAATTGAAATGTAAGAAAACTGTATTGGGACCAAACATTAGATATAAATTAGAGGAAATTAATTTAGGACTACAGTCTTGTCCTTCAGATGTACTTTATAGTATGGGATTTGGAAGTGCTTGACAGTGACAAGAAATTTACTGGTGGTGTATGCCAAAGAAAGGCACAGTTCCTCCAGAGCATGTTTTGATCAGGGAAGTCTACTAACAAGGTGGTATGTGAGTGGTCAGGGCCAGCTCCATTGCCTAAAGTGAAAATAGGGAAGAGGTAGAAGGTAGCTGTGCTTACTGTCTACTCAGGTTTTGTCTAACTCATATCATAGCTCTTTTTAGCTCTTCCCAGTTTTACATGTCCTGTTCAGCATGTCTCAGTGTTACACACTTGATTTACAGAAAGATTGCTGTATATTTCTGTCCACCATTATCAAATATTTACAGCTAGTAGAGACTTTACTGGAAGCTTTATGGTAACTATTAGCTTACGGTGTACTTACATGATCCATACATAGAAGGCAAGAAGACTTGTTAGCCTGTCAAAAGGTATGTGTGCAAGATTATTTGAGTTCTACCCATGTGCACTAGCTAACAACCCAAAGGTGAGTATGAGTATTAAGTTACACACTTAGTTACAGACATACAACTAAACTAATGGGATGTTTACTTCAGAGTAACCTGGATGAGTTGTCTATATAAAAACTTTATGAAAGAGTGCTGTTACCCTACATAAACCACTTGTGTTAGCCATATGATTAGATTTTTGGCTGTTTTTTTTTTCCAATGTTGACAAAGCCATTCAGTTTTTCATAGTTATTCTGAGAAAAAATAATATCCAGTCTTTAGACGTAGCTAAGAAAATAACACCTGCAAAATATAAATTTCAGACTATAACCATAGAGAGTACTATGAACACCTGAGAATGTTTTGTTTAAAAAGTACAGTACTTCTATTCCTGTGGTCTCCATCATAAAAACTAGAATAATCTGTTTATGAATATCCTAAAACTTGAAATAATTATGTTATTTTGTTCTTTTCATGAGGAAAGCACTGATTTTTTGCCTCTCCATCTCAAATAGACTTAACATCAACATAGCTGTTTTGTCTAACTTCAGCTTCTTGAAGTGAACACCTTATCATGCCAGAAAACCATTTTTTGTTCATGCACCTGCACAATGATTAATGGAAGTACAACCCTGGAAATAGTATTTGGCAGTTAACAGCTGCTACCAGCACTCTGGAGAGTGCACAGAACCTTGCAAAATTAAAGCCACAGATTTGTTCTCCTCTAAAAAGCCAAACAGAACTCCTGAGTCATGCATGAGGTATTGTGCATGATGATTGTGCATCATAATTTCAAGTATGCTCTTCCTTTTCCCTCTTTGCCTAAGAGTGACAAGTTCAAAACCAGCTAATAGATTACAACAGAAAACCTCTCAGAAAAGTGTCAGCATACACCTGGAGAATATTGCCAACATGAGCAAAGAATTTTAAAGCAGTCAAATTAAAACAAATTTTAAAAGTCTCAATATGGAATATAACCAACCATCACACCTCAGCCAAGGCAAAAGCACCCAGTTAGTCTTGAGAAAAAATATAAAAGATAGATGATAGTTAGGACAAAAAGCAGCTCTGACATTATTGTCAATGTCATAAGAGAAATGTTCATACTGACTCTCCATTTCCTACATCATAGAGCAGTGTTAAATCATAACAGATCACTTCTTGCCTCATACTGGTCAACATCAGGTCCATTTTGGCTATACATATGTGGAGTAAATGACCCTATTCAACTACAGTTGTGGCAGCAGAGTTGGTAACAGCTGGCAAATAACAGTCAGACTTTCTGATTGCATGAAGGTTGTATGACCACGTCTTGGACTTACTGTGTACTCAGTAGTAAATGTTAAAGGTGAGTTTCAAAGGAAAACTAGAGCTATTCTTCTTGACCCTACAGTGACCTGTAATATCATGTGGCACAGTAGCACACTAGACAAGATACCAAGCAAGCTTACATATAGGGTGTGATAACCTATCTAAAGTAAATATTTTCAGGCCACAGATTCAACACCTGAAAATTCTCTAAAAAGTTAGAAACTTTGGGTTTGGTACCAATTTGGTTCTCATCAATTCATCAAAGGCTTATTGACCTAGATCTTCAAGTGGGTTTACATATGCTTTCAATATCCATTTAGCCTCAAGGAATTTGTAATTACCAAGGGGCTGAAGAGAATGTGAATGCTGATGTAAGTGCCAGAGGTGACTATCTCAAGAAATAAGAGACTAAAGCCAACTTAATCTAGTTTTGATCTAGCACAGCTACATAGTGAGAGCACTGTGCCAAACCTGCTTGTGTTACTATGGAGGATGTTACATACATGTTAGATACTGATATCAGACTTGTGTTGGACTCCCTGGAAGTCTGCTCATTGCTGGCTCAAGAAAATCTAGCTGGTTTATATTAAACCTGGGCCTTCTTGTCTTGCTATAGAGATTGCTATAAATAAGCACGGTTGTTTATTCAGGTCAAAGTGTGGCCATTCTCAAACAGCTTATGTTTTCCAGTTCTTGCTGATCCCTAACAGTGGTAGAAAAAGGTTGTAGAGAAAGCCTGCACTTGTAGACATCTCACTCATGCTCTGAAGCTTTTTATGGTTTATTAAATAAATGGATTTAATGGATGTGCTGGCCCTCTGTTCCTTCTTCTTTATCTAATACCTTTGAAGTACTCTCAGTGCTAGCTGTCAACCAAGAAAAAAATATCAGTCAGACTAATGAATAGGACCAAAGTTTCCCTCCCTATTCTTCTCCCCTGAGAAAAGGCCATGGCATATTGTTGAGGCAGTACAATCCAGATTTACTATTCTCCTCATTCACTCTCAGCTAAAAAAAAAAAAAAAAAAAAAAAAAAAAGCTTGCACCAAATTGCAGAATTGCAAATTAGTGGAACATCTGAGAACAACTACTTCTCAGGGCAAGAAAGTCAGAGTAAAGACTTGGTCATGGAATCTTTTCCCTCCTTTTGGAAGGGAAAAGGAAAGGAAGAGACTGCTTGAGATATCAAATTCCGATAATATCTCTCCTAAGGAATTTGTGCCACAGGGGCAATGGTAAAACACTGCGTTACAAAAGGAGACCAAGGGCTAGAGTTCTGAAAGGAAAGGCGTCCCACTGTGGAATGAGTGGAATGCCCCGAGAGGAAAGACTCTGTATTGACCATCTTACTTGATCTGCATGTCAAAAGCAACTTCTGCCATACAGAAACATACGCTGCTTGGAAAAATGCTCTGACAAAGAGCCCGAGGCCATGCTATTGTTTTCTTCCTCAACTGTTTTCAGAACAGGTATATGTCATGAAATAGCATGACTTTCACAAAACACCACGTACAAAAAGGGGTAATGAAAGTAAACAGTAATGGCTGTTTTGTAATGATTGATTCTACCAGAAATAAGAGGAAAATGCTCAAATGTACCATCACAGTTTTTAACTGCTAAATTCCGTAAAACTAGATATGTTTTTTCAAGTTATCTTATAGTTGCACAGAATTCTACACCAATAAAATAAAATAAAATAAAATAAAATAAAATAAAATAAAATAAAATAAAATAAAATAAAATAAAATAAAATAAAATTGAGTCCAAGCAGAAGAACACCTTCCCTAAAGAATGGTTTACATAACTTAGCAGGTATTTTTGTGTAGCAAGAATGAAAGATGTTGGTAAACAGACAACCATGGAAAAATGTTCTGTTGCCTGAATTGTCCAAACATTTATTACACATGATGGATGCTCACTTCCTGACATACAGCAAACAACCTAGCTTTTGGAGTTATGCTCATCCATTAAATAAATATACATCCCAGTTGTTATGATGAGAGAATCCATTCTGCAGAACATGTTGAAACATACTGATTTTTGTAATTCTGCCTTCCGGTTATATCCACTCATACTAATTAGTTCTTTTCTATTTAATTCTATGTCATATAGGTTGAAATTTGTGAGTGAATACAGAGTAATTCCAAAGCAAGTAGTCTTACATAATTTATCAGGGACCAAACTCTAATTTTTCACTTACCAGTTCTGTTTCCTCATCTGCTTTTCAAGGCCTTGAACTGACCCCATTAGACAGGATCTTTGTCACTGACTTTAACAAGAAAGTTATCATCAAAAAGCAATGGCTTTTCAACTTGTCTGCTAAGGAGCTTTGTAGGTTTCAATACAAGTGAGTTGATGCTGTTAATGAAAGAATCAATAGCAAATTGATCAATGAACCATCAACCCAGACATAGTTTTGTGCCTGTTACATCCATATTTCTGTCTAAAGGATAAATTTGTCCTAAGCATCACTTAATTTCCACACAACGTTTCTGGTTCTGAGTAGATAAGCATAGATACAGGTGTAGATATGGATATATATTGCTTCCCACTAAAGAAAGGAAAGTGCCTTGAAACAAATAATTCATTTGCTTTAGTTAAAAGGCAAACATATTTGTCAAGATCTTTAACTAGAACTGAAGAAAAAAAGTTTTCATTCAAAGATGAATGTTTAAACTTCACTTAGTGGACAGCCAGTAGCCAATTTACAATTGTTTCAGTGTGGTTCAAATGCCATAACCAATGTTAATAAAAAGACACTGGTAACTGCAATTCAAGAAAAAAACATTAAACTTGGAGTTGGTTGACATAATTACCTCTGCAACATCCCTTTTCCCTTCCTAAAATAAAATAAATGCTACAGAAGAAGCTGTGAGTTCAGAAATAGGACTTGTATTATTCATTATTTTGTAAGCAGAGAGCATTACATCATGTAATGAATGATTCCAAATGTTACTGCTGGAGTATTGAAGGCTGTGGTATAACCAGCTGCTGCACTATACAAACTTTCGCAAAAAGTCAGGCTTAAGAAAACAAAATTCCCAAACACAGTCCCGCAGAGGTAAGCCAACTAGTTCTCAGTGTGTTTAGTGGCTATTATGTATGTATCCCATATGGTACTAGTTTGAGAACTATCAGTATAAGTAACAAGGCACCATGGCTGCTGGAAAAGCCAGCAAGGTGGTATTATGTAAAATAACATCTCTGAGACTGTTAATTTTAGAGGCTGACTTTAGTTTAAGAGGCAGGAGCTCAGGAGATGATGCATTCTGGTGTGATTTGAAATACACTGAGTCTTGGTTAGAGTCCAGATATTTCCAGGTTTTAACATTTTCCCTAAAATTTGTCACTACAGGTGACATTTGTTTCTTATGTAGATGAGGCCCAATTTGATAACAATCTACATTCTGAACTGGGCAGACTCTGTCTCTGCCAGCACCTTGTAGTTGTTGCTTGTAAGATTATAGCAACATTTATTTCTGTGCTACCACCTTTTACCACCAGTAAAAGACATTTCTCCACGTGAAGTGGCTTTTCAAACTCACAGGCATAACTGAGGTTAGGCTTAAACAATATGCCGGATCAGTCTGAAACCTCTGCTTGGAATAGAGCCTCTTGCTGAGTTTGATGCACAAAGTATTGACAGTGGCATTAGACTAGTAGCAGAAAGCTTACATGTTTAGCCCAGGTACCTGAAGTGCCTGGGCTAAATTCAGACCAAGTGTAAGTGAATGTACCTCCTCTTGCCTTTAGTGCTGTGGCACCCATGCAGCCATGTGGGAGTTTGTCCCAGGGCATGAAAACTTTCTGGGAGTAAGATAAGTCTTCAAAAGAGAAACAGTTTGTTAGGACCAAGATAGCCAGATCTTTTAGTAAAAGCTATTTTGTTTTGGTTATACTGTTGTTAGCTGAACAAAAGCAAACCAGACAGACATTAACTTATGTTAAGAGAGGGAGCTGGAAATACTTGTTTGTTTGGTGGTGTTTGGTTTTGTTTGTTTCTTTGTTTGTTTTCAAGTTATCAGTCATTAAACAGAGGGAAAAAATCACAGTGGGAGATTTGTAAAATGGTTCTTGTGATCCTCAAGGGCATTTCTTTCAGTCTTTCAACAACAGAACTGGTCTATATCATAAGTTTTATTTATAAAGAGGCTTTCAGGCAATTTCACACCGCTTTTCTCTGATGCCGCCCCAAAAAACATGTAAACCCGAGGGATTAGTAGTGACTTAGAGGGAAAATAGTGTAAAGTTACAGCATGAACTGAGCCAGTGCAGCCGGCTTGATGCACTGTTCCCTTGGGCTACTGCAATGAATGAAATTTATCTAAGTGCCTCAGCCCACTCCCACACCACCAGTGTACTGGCTCTTTTGTTATATTGTGCACTAGAATTACTCGGTCTCAGGGGGCCATCAAGTCCTTAACGGCCTGTAGTGCGGAAAGAGAGAGTTCACTGTCTTGGAGCTGAAAGTTAAACCTCCTTTTATATTTCTTTCTTAACAGTAACAATTGGGAAGCATGGTAAACAAAACGTTTACTCGTGCACTGTGGTTGGTAGCCTATTTTGATCCAATTATTTTTATGTAATGACATTATCAATCAATTGTGATTTAAAAATTAAATTAAAAAATTAATATCAATTAATTATCCATTGTGGGTCTGTCCAGAGTTACAGGTATCAGTTATATTGTGTTGCAACTGTTTGATGGTACTGTAGCTCCCAGAGCCTTATTTTGATAATGTATTTTCTCATTTATTAAATTTTATTTACAGAGCAGGAAGCAAAAACATAAGTAGATGGTATTTATTTGTTTTCATCTCTTGTTTCCTGTATTAACTAACTTAGATGTAGTTAATCCACTTCACATTTAAATTGTTACAAAAAGCATCATATAGTAATAGTCATTCTGTAAACACAGCGAATGAAAATAGACACAAATTTCACTTCAGTCTTCTGTATGCACAAGCTCCGCATTTAAATTAACGTCTTAAAAACCTATCATGTCTGGAAGTCTGTATAGCTCATTCCCATTTGCTAAATGAAATACTGATTTGTTTCAGGTTTGTCATGATTGAAGTTGTACAGATACTTCCAGCAATTCCATATGTTGGAATACTTAGCATTCATTTGTCAGAGAGGACTGTGAAAAAGGGTAGGAATTTATATATTTAGTTCCTGCTGCTATTGCAGTCAATAGCAATATTGTCTGTTGCTGCAGAGTTGGCATTGGAATACTTTTAATAGCTCTTTAGTCTTTATGATCTATGCTCTAATATTGCTACTCTGTCAGTGAGTAAAAGGCAATTCAGGGTGTGTTAG
The DNA here is from genome assembly GCF_047663525.1 of Anas platyrhynchos. Taxonomy (NCBI): domain Eukaryota; kingdom Metazoa; phylum Chordata; class Aves; order Anseriformes; family Anatidae; genus Anas; species Anas platyrhynchos. The sequence goes on along the minus strand of NC_092594.1, from coordinate 26,046,990 downwards.
AGTAGAGTTTTGCTTAGTAAATAGTGCATGATCAGACTTATTCCTTCCTCATTGAAGTGCCGTGAGGATTAATTTGTTAATGTCAGTGCAGCACTTTGAAGGCATAATAAAGAAAATAAAGTTACTCTGGTGATGAGTGCCACAGAAGTGTCTATAAATGAATAAAGTGCTGTCTAAGTGCTAAGTATTATTATGATTACTGCCTGCATTTGCAAAGAAGTGGTTAAATACAGTGGGATGTGGGTGTAAAATTACATTTTAAATGGGTCTATTTTTGAGATTACTTATCAGCATGATTAGTGTGATAATAATTACATTTATCATTAATAATACACTTTTGAAAAGTTAGGCAAAAAAAAAAAAAAAGATAACAAGTTTGATTTTGATTTTGCCAGAAATGCACAGTCTTTCCAAAAGCAATCTGTGGAACTTGTTTCTAGAATGCAGCTGTGTAAGATTTCACTAACATCTTGCAGGTGGAGCCTAATTTTAGTTCAGCCTTGAGAAGAGGGAATTGTTTTCTCTGATATGCACAGCACCATAACAGCAGCAAAGCAGGTGGAGCTTTAGACAAGTACTTGTTTACTTTCCTGTTAAAAAAAAACAAAAAAACAAACAAAAAAAAAACCAGATAATTCATACTGTTAATCATACAGTTTCGATTTGATTTTAACAAGTCTAACAAAATAGTCTGGAGCACATTTGACCTACTCATTCTCAAATGTGGAACAAACCCAACAGCATGGAAAATGTTCAGAAAATGAGCATTCAATCCTAAATATAGTGGAGAAGGAGCTGGTAAATGCTGGGAAGGAAAATATAGAAATACATCTGCTCAGTCACAAAGAGCAAGCTGCAGAATCAGTCTCAACAATTTCTCTGTGACTCATTAGGACTCTGAAGTTAACTTTCTGTAGAGCTTACAGATTCTTAAGCTGCAAAACATGGAACAGAACAAGGAGATAAAAGTTGAGCAGCATCTCGCTGCTCTTATTAGTAAAGTCCAATTGGCAAAATAAAGTCAGTATAATGAAGCCTATTCATATATTTTTGATCTGTTTATGCTTTAAGCCCACCAAAAATCCTTATTAGCTGCATGATCAACAACTGGTGACTTTTTCATTGGTAGTTATGAGACTTCTCAGTTTGTATGTAGCATGGTAGAATAATCCTATTGGGTTTCTGGGGTAAATACTTTATTATTTGGCTAGAAAGGCTATTTTGCTACACATAGTTATTTTGTAGGCTTCCACATTTTGGATTAATATACAAGATACATCGAGTTTTTCAATTTGTTTCCTTGAAAACCCAAGGGTCCTTTCCACATCTATGCTCTACATTCTCTTACGTGCTATAGGTCATGTCTCACCTGTAAGGAAATTGTGGCTGCTGGAAGAGACAATCCACATCTCATTACTTCTAATTGTTCCTCTAAAATGAACTGAGCTGATTCAACAAAGAACTATTGTTGCGTGTGTTGTTATTTCCAAGCATCCTTTTGGGGAGTTCATACACCTATTACCCTTGACTCTATAGGCCTCGCCTTCCAAACATCTCTCTTAATGAGCAAGAAAAGATGAAAATTTGTCTCTATCAACTAAATATGTTTCTGGTAATCTCTCAAGATTCATAAGCTGCTCCTGCATTGACAATCAGATGGGCTAATTAAAGGTCTATATTCTGATTTCTTTTGTATTCTTTTGCTCCTACCAGATGTATCGTATCTAAATAATTCCTGAGAAAGGCAATAATTTACTTAATCAATTCATGGGATCATCTGTTTATTTCTTAATAGTAGCAGTAACACCATAACGCACTTTATCCTATGGTCCCCCAGAAGTTGTCGTTCTTTCCAAATGGCTCAGCAACCTCAGAAATGCAGCACACTCTGGACCATAATGGTACATACTGTTTGTTGACTTCTCTTCCAAATACTTCTAGTATGAAATAAGTTGCTAGTGACGTGCCTCTGAAGCCCAGAGATGGTAAACAGAGCTCATCTTATCTTAAATCTTGCCTTATCTTGGCACTTATAGGAGGTTTTCCAGACATCAAAATAAGGTAAGAGCTGCTTATACTGAGGGCATGTTTTGTTAAGTTGCATCTGTCATCTCCTTGTTCTGTATGCACAGGGCATGGGCATCAGTGACCATGGGTCTCATTTCTGTATATTATATGCAGTTGAACTTTCCCATTGCACCTGGCAGAGAATGAGGTGTGAGCTAAACTGAGGATCCTCCTTGATACCTCCTGTGTATGGAGGCTTGTGAAGGAAAACCTGACAAAGATTAGCAGGCTATGGATGTGAGTTCACTGTCAGTGTTGAGAAAGGAGTAATACCCCAGGAAGGGTTTTGTGGTCATTTCTTACTCTGCTGTGCTACTCGAATTGTCGGGCCAATTTATCACTGATGCTGAATGTCATCTTCTGAAATATTTAATGGAGATTATAGCATTTATAGCTAGTACTATAAAACTGATCTTTCGAAACCTACAAGAATGATATCCCCTGTGTTGAAGAAGGAAGGCTGCACAATAATTCCCTTTAATCTATCATTTTTTGATATTGATTTACACCTTCCCTGGAAGCAAACTCCAACTGCACATGTAAAAGTTCTGCTCCCTCCACTGGAGTACAGCCAGTGTTGGTACTTAATGTGTACTGGTTATCACTGTAGGTATAGCTCAAAGAATGTTATTTCCATGTCATTGTAAACAAGAAACTTGACAAAATAATGTTTATTTTTAGTACTATCATCTGAACTGCATCAATTCTTTTAAGGTTGATATTCAGATTGGCAATAGAGATGAGTCCTTGGGCCTAGCATGTCCAAGTAGAGAATGAAGTACGTGTATATTGTAGCATTTGCAAAGAAGCCAACTTTTAGAAACATGCAACCTGGGAATAGTTTTTGCCTCTGCCTAGTTTTACTGTTTCTTAGTTTTAATGGGGACTTTGGGTATCATAGAACAGAATGGCTCGGGTAGGAAGGGACCTTAAAGATCATCTAGTTCCAGCTAAATTTTGAAACATAATCAAAGGCATTCTAAATATTCTTACTGCTTAAGCTCAGTTGATTCTGCAAATATTTTCCAGGTCTATCTTTTCCTCCTATACTTCTGATGTCAGCAGTTTATGTTAAACCAAAATAAGTGTTTCTAGGATTTCCATGTTTTACTATGTCAAAGCAATTTGAGCTGACACATTCTGTTCTAATTTATTTTTTTATAAGTGATGCAAGTGGACCTCAAATCCATCAGAAGCTGAGTATGCTCAACACTGAAGGGATGATCATAGCAGCGACAATGGTGTTTCAATATAAGTTAAAGAAAGGGACATTGCTTTCCTCGTGGTATTTCAGCACTTCCTTTTGTCAACCAAGGGAACATAAGTTACTATGCTAATTAATATTATTGGCATAGAGAAGTTTTCCTGAACCAATGCTTGCCAGTGTATGTAAGGGTCATGCTTTTCAAGTGATGTACCAGCATGATAGGGAACCAAGCCTTTTGTCATTTCAGCCACAGTTAACTGTATTTGGCAAACAGGAACTGTCTGGGGAAGTTAGACCTTGTGCTTTACAGAAAAAAATGTTGTTGTATCAGACTTTTTGTCAGTGTTATGTTACAGGTAATTACAAAAGACTGTATCCTTCCTTTAAACTGTTGACAAGGCCAAAAGTAATCGGTAAATGCAATGCTGCAAAGACTGTAGCTCTAATGGAATGAGTAACTTTTTTTTTTTTTTTCTCTGCCATTTTTTTTGGACAGTAGTTACTTTATCAGGAGATCTGCTTGTGCATTTCAGTTTTGAAGGAATTTCCTGCTTTTTTCCAGGGCCAGGTTCCATGGAGAAAAAAGATCTGATCCTGTTTGGGAGTGTGCTTTCTGGTTTAGTTGGAATAGTTAAATTAGTTTTTTAAACTGTTGGTGTCCCTTGCAATGGTAAATCTGCTGATACAAATATGAGAAGCTCAGGGAGTAGCTCTGCACCAAAAGCAGTTTATGGCTCCAAGGAAACAAAATCATAAACTCTCTAGGAGTTCTTTAGTTCTGCAGTTGAGGAAGCATTCTGTAGGAAATTTTGTAAATCCAAAATATGTGGGAACTTGAATATACCATTTTATGTTTCTGACAGTCATAGGAGAACCATCATATTGAAGAGATATTTGTGAGATAAACCAGTAAATATATTAAAATATAATAATTTAATTTTTCAGAAGAGGTCTCAGCTAAAAATCTGTTTTAAGAAAAGACTTCTTTCAGCTGAATTATAGAACCAGAGCAGATGACTTCATTGTGAGAGGCTGGATCTCACCACTGCCCAGAAGTCAGCATTTATGGATCTGCACTGCAAAGAACTGTCTCTGCTGCAGTTCCACTCTATTTGACAAGAATTCCTGAAATCTCAATCACATCTAACTGTCAGCTCTTCTGCTCAGCCTTCCCATTTCCCTATTCTTGATCAGCAAGAGCATGCCTTTTAAAAGCAAAAAGCCATTTCAGGGAAAGAGAAAGAGAAGGAGTTTTTAAATTAACATTGAAATTGTCAGAGACTAATTGTATGTTAGCATCAAACAAGCACTGTTGATGTTGTTGTTGGGTTTTGTGTTTTATAAGTTTTCTGTAACCCCTAATCAAACATGGGCGAGTATCTGCTGAAACAATGTATGTAATTTGTTTACATTGTTAGTTGAGATAATTACAAAGCAAGCACAATGGAAATAACTGGTTTCTTACTTTTATGTGGAAAGTGTTGGGGGGGGGGTTGAACACAACAACTAACCAGTGGTTGTCAGCTGCTCTCTAAAATATTGCCTAATTTACAGTTGTTGCATATTAGCATTGCTAAGAATGCTAGGGACATAAAGTGTCATGTTGAATATAGGGTGATGACTTCATGCTAGAGCAAGTCTGGGGATATGACCAGTTTGCAGTCACAGAGAAATCAGCTTTAATTAATTTGAGTGCCAGCACTGTGTATAATTACACAGCATGAGAGTTTGCATGCAAATGCTAAAATGCTGATTGTTGAAATACTTGCACTTACTTATTAATACAGTGGGACTAAGCAATACTGGCCTGTAAGCAAGGAATAGAAAGAACACACAGTGCTGTCAGGGTAATTTGCACTGCCCTATAGTTAGCAAGCTGAATTCAGATAGTTCTGCTTCTTAAGTGATAAGCATAACATATCACCCACTCTTGCGGGTGACATACCTTGAAGCCCACTCTCAGTGCACAACTAAAACAAGATGATCTATTATTATTAAAGTTGTCAGAAGCATAACAGCAGGATTTGAACTTCGTTTATTGGAGACACTAGCGACAACTCAATCTTACATTTCAATTTCATTTTTTATTTACTTATTACATATTGTCACTTTTCTCAATTAGAGAGGAAATAAAGAAGAAAAAAAAAAAAAGGTTGCAGGCATATGTACTGCAGAAACTGCTGTAGCAAAAATAGCCCTCTTGGGTGATGGTTTCTACATTTCATACATCAGAGACAATGTCAAACAACCATATGTAGTTCTTTGTCCCTACCCAAAAATTACTTAACTGTGTAAGGTTTTTTTTTCTGGACTTTACAGTTTACAGCCTGATGGTCTGAGGCATCAAAACTGATAGCCCAAGAAATAGAAGTCGTGTATGGTCCAGTCCTGGGTTTAATCAGTATGTTGCTCCTAGCCATGTGTGACTAATCCTGTTTGCAATCAATTTATCTCAATATTTTACTGCAGCAATGAGTTTCACTGATTAATTATGTGCTGAATAATGAAGTAGCAAAGACAGTAAAACCTTAAACAGTAAACAGTAAAACAAAAAAACAAAACAAACAAACAAACAAACAAACAAAAAACAACAACAAAAACAACAACAAAAAAAGATTAATTCCCTAATTTGGCTGAAAATCTCGTCTGTTGATGTACATGGGGAAAAATCCAGAAGTCTTTTGATGTCATTCATTAATTTATACATCAGCAACATCTGCTGCTACCTTTCTGCTTTCTAAACTCAGATAGTCCACTCTTCTTTAGTATCTCACCATATGGAAGCTTCTGCATATCTTTAATCATGCAGTTGACCTTCTCTGGATCTTGTCAAAGTACATTCATAATCCAGAAAAAAAAAAAAAAAGAAAGAAAGAAGAAAAAAAAGGTTGAATGTCCTTACTCATCACACAGTGATTTTTGTATACATCACAGTAGTATAACAGAGGTTAATATAGGAGCTTACTTTGTATGCGTCTGAAAATTTGCCTTTTTTTTTTTTCCCCTGTTGTTCCTGGAAGAATGTTTTTCATTTGTAAAACATTAACATTTGTCAGGGTTATTTCCAGCCACACAGAAAAATGTTCCTTTGTGTATTTTGATTATTTAAAGCAATTTTGTTTCTCTAATGCATATGTGCATCCAGCACAGCACGTTCACTGCTTTGAATGGATATGTGGGGAATGCTGTTAATTTCCTCATGTGCATGTACAGGAATGCTTTTATTGTCTACTGCACATGTTGAGATGGGGTTGCTTTGTCTTCTCTTTCACATTCTTCTTTTAATGCAGATTTCTTTATACTTGAGATGTAATAATTATTATAGATCACAAAGTAGACTATAAACTGTATATGCTAGACAGTTATGGTTTGGGCATTTTCAGGGTCACCAAATGAATTCCAGAGTTCTGTGTTAGGCACCAGTGCTCTCAATCATGCTTAGGATGCTGGATGCTTAAGAGAGGAGTCCAATATAGGTAGATGGTAGCTAGAAAGTTTCCTTTGGCAGTGAAGGAAGTGATGCTCTACAGAAAGTTTTTGATGGCTTGATTTCATGAGTTTACAAACGCTCTAGAAAGCATTAGGTCCAAATCTTTCCCCTTAGACATACTTTATTTTTTTCTGAGCACAACAGATTCTACCACATAGCCAGCAAAAAGTGCTCAAGGAAGTCCACACCTCCAGCATGCTGCAAAGCCACCCTCCCCGTGGACCCAGAACTAATAGCCTGAAATTAGTGTGGCAGAGACAGGATTGGTAAGGTGTTGGGAATTGCTGTATGACTCTGTTTTCACTTGCCAAGCTTCAAGGATGGCTTGAAAATATCATGTTGAGAGGATTATGTGCTTCATCCTGCCTTGCATTTAAGCATGCGTCTAATTTTAAACACATAAATAGTTCCATTCACTTCATGGAGATTATTCTTACACATAATTTAAAATATGTGTTCAAGTGATTTACAAAATTGTGTTCACAGAAGTCATCAGAGGGAGCAGTAACATTGAATGTGATGGGCCAGCTGGAGAGCAACTGTCCAGTGGAAACATCTCTCTTCTGTGTCAAAACCACTAGATCTGTTCTTCTCTAGTTTATAGAAAAATCCCAGTTTCTCACATCCTCCTGTGTATGAATGTTTTAGGCTTTTTCCTTCAGAAGTAATTCTTCCAACAGCCCTCATGAGCTGTCTTAGCTATGAGGATACATTATGCTGTGGGCTTCAGTTCAAGTCTCATCAAATGGTATATAATATTTATACTGTCCTTCACTGTGTATTTCAAGCAAACTCACAGATTTTTAAAAACAAGCAACAAGACATTTTTGCCATTATTTTCAGGAGATTTCAGTAGAACCCAAGCTGAATAAATAGTTGACAGTACAGAATAATATATTTTTCTTTTTCTGAAACACAAGTCAGGCACAGGACTACAAAGGGGATAGCTATGATTTAGATAACTATAACTCAGAATTAATGTTTAATGGATGTGGCACATTCCTTGCTGTGAAATGTTAAAAATCACTCATTGAAAGTAAACAACAGAATCTTTGAGGGGCATGTTGGCAAGGGTTTTGTGTGGTTCAGAGGTGAGATGAAAACAATGACCACCTGAAGACAGTATTATATTTGAGACAAAAAGCAACTCCACTCTAATCGTTTCCTAAACACAGAAAAAAAAAAAAAAAAAAAAAAAAAAAAGAAGGGCTTTTTTATTTTCCATTTGTTCTGCTATATCTTAGGTATATTCTTCTGCTAAGATTTCCCCCTCCTATTGTTCTTAATTAGAAGCAGCTTTTTCATCCTATGTTTTAGTCTATCAGACATGAAGGCTCTTCGCTGCATTTGATTGTACTATTAAGTGAACTGGCTACTCCCAGAAGACTTGATTCTGCCATCCTCATTCCTGTTGAGATTGATTTTGATACTGACTTTATCCATCCTGAGTTGTTTCTTTCTTCTCAATAATTGTATTGAAATCAGTGGGACTGTGCATATTAGTAACTGCTCACCATGTAATGATGTTCAGAGCATGGCCCAGGAGGACTAATTGATGGCTAGCATGTTAGCCTGCATGAATTCAGGTAGCTGAATCTGGTCCACTGAGTAGTTAGCTTAATAGTGCTTTCCAGAGTAATTACAGCTTAGTGTAATGGAGGCAGAGCTGGATCTTAACATGTTTTCTGTCTGTGTTGCTTCTCATATTCTTTTTTTATTTTTTTTCCCTTTCCTGAAGTTAGTATTTGGCAAAGCGTTCCCCTAAATAAAGAAAGATATGTGATTATAACCAAATGAGCCACTTGGAACTAGGTTAAAAAAAAAAAAAAAAAAAAAAAGCACATAATCACATTTGTTTATAACTTGTTTCTGCTTTTGTTTGTTTCAGAAAAGCCTACTACGTTTACTCTTAAATGATACAATATGACCAGTGTGATCTTGTGGTCTAAACAATAAGAATAGCTGTTTCTCAGATTTTACTTTCTTCAACTTCTCAACGTTTTTCATTAAACAGCATAACTTGTAAATGTTAATTCATAAATTCACCTTTCAGCTTCATCGATCATCATAATGAACCTTAATAGCTAGATGCTCACATCATACACACTCTGTTGTGGTTCAGATCTTGGTCAACTCATTTTCTGAAAGATTTTTGGAACACTTTTTGGTTTTTATGTTGATTGCATATGTTGAAGAGAAATTTTATTTTGAATATTGTTTGAGATTTGTTTTATTTAAATGAATAGATGCTTCTATGAATGAAAACTTACTCAAACCAAGACTTAAGTGGCCCCAGTGTTGTATAGTTTCTGGCCCTTGCTAACCTTTCTACATATGCAGTTTGGATAATTGCCAATAGTTTCTGTCTTTCAGCTCCTAAAATTGAATATTTTCCCTTTTACCCTACAAAATGAATCTATATCAATAGAGAAGTCATATATACAGACAGAGTTCTATCAATACTAGCAGTACATTTTTGCCTTGAATGTTGCTGCTAAACAGGTATCTCTGCTGAGCACTGTGATCTTGACTATCACTAATAATAGATAAATACTAAAATTAACACACACACCCTAAAAAGGAAGTACCCAAAGGTCTCTCATAGCTCTTAATAGTACATGTGTATTATGTTCTGTGTTGGAAATATCATGGTATTTGTCCAGGTTTCACTGTACTCTGAGCAATTACTAACAAGCGCAATTCTTTATGTTATGCAGGAGATCAGAGCAGAGACCATGGTAATGGCTCCTCTTGACCCCAGACTCTTCTCATTTGAAGCTCACTGATAACAATCACTATGACATATTCACAGTCGTTTAAAGCTGCTGAGTTGAAAATACTTTTTCTTTTTTTCCAAAAATATTTGGCTGAATCTTTGGTGAAAGTTGCCTTCAGGCAAACACATGGAAAATGATACAGCTTATTAGAGCTTAAACTGTGAAAAACTCTTGATAGCTGATGTTCACACATCACTAATAACCTGAAAAGCTATGGGTTTTAGCCAGTGGTATTAAAAGCAAATTCCATGTGATACATTGCACAAGTGCCAATACTATTCATACAAGGGTCCAAATACTAAAAATGTATTAAATCAGCTTTCTGAATGCTCCTGTTCATTATTTTGCTGACTTGGAAACCTTGGAGTGTTTTGTATCGATTTCATTATCTCCAAAAAGCATGAATTGTCATGGAATTTACATAAAAATCCTGCCAGAGAGTGGAGACTCCACCGCACAGTCAGCTGCCCCTCCTAATCCAATCTTCCCCAATGCAGTTGGCCTGGCGGTTGCCAAACTCTAACAGTGGGGATCTCCTTTGTTAAGAAAACTATGAATTTGAGCTTTAAAATGAGCAGAAGTCTTTTCTATTACTCAGGATGCTTCCTCTTGCTGAGTTTACATGAGATGTCTAGCAGGAGGTGTTATTAAATAGCCTAAAAAATTAGGCAAAAAACCAATTATCTAGAAAAAGGACACAAAAGGCTTAAAAAATGTGCATTTGAATTTTCATTATTGAGTATCCATGGGACACCACACCACTATTTGAATTTTGTTATTAACCCTTTGCATAAAAAAGGATTTAATACTTTTAATCAGTTTTGAATTACACTTTGAGGAAAGCACAAGTTGGGAATTTTAAAAAGTCTCCTTCATTTCTTTCAGTGTTATTTCAGGGCTCTCGTGTTTGCACTTATCTCAAAAGAGTTTTAACTTTGTATTAGATTTTTTGTGAAGGTTGATTACATGGGCATTTCAGTCTCACCTTCATTCTTTATTTAGCTGAAATTCCTAATCACTTCAGTGGGTGGTAGACGGGACTCAAGTGTTCCTTTAGATGAATTTCAGCTTCTAAAAAATCTTAGGGTTTGAGTAATGTATTCTTGTTTATTTTTTCCACTTTACAGATAAAATCTAAAGAGCATTCATCATCACCTGGATAGAAGTGATTTAAAGCAGTTCACAGTTTAGGCTGGCAGCCATTTTCTGAACTTCAGCAAAACAACAAAATCAGAACACAAGAAATAAATGTAATAGCGATTTCATGTGGCCCTTGCAAAAAGGATGCACATAAAGATACACATACTGCTAGGGCATTCTTCCTGGATCAGCTCTCGCTTTATTAACAAAAGCTAGCCAGCTGTCCCTGCCTCAGAAAAAAAAACAAAAACAAAAACAAAAACAAACAAACAAAAAAAAAAACACACTTTTTTCAAATTAACATAAGGGAACCTATGCTCTTTTACCCACCTGTAAACAAAGTTCAGTCTCCTATTTTATTCTGTAAGATCCTCTGTCAGTGCCAATGCCCGGCCACCAGAGCCTTCTCACCTTCCTGTTCAGCTTACTCTCCCAGTCTTGCTTCTCTGTTTCCTTCTTCTTGTAGCAATCTTTTGGTTATTTTTTTTTTCTATACTCTTTTACATTTCTTCCCAGAAGGTTTGAGGATTTTGTTGTTGTTAAATCCTTCTAAAAGGGGTGTTAAATTTAACTGTCATCAAACTGTAAAGACAAGCTACTCTGGCAGCACACATGTAAACTGAGAAATCATACAGTCACTACCAGAAATCTTCATTTGGTTTCCTTTGTTTTTACCGGGCTCTATTGATTTCTGCTGGAGGACCAGCCTTTCCAAGACCAATAGCAGAGCAGTCCTTTGTCTCACATCCAAAATGCATTTGCCAAGTAATAGCATTAGAAACCACTGGAATTTCTAATAGGGAAGGCAATCGCAGTATCCAAGAACTGTACACTTTGATTCTGCCCATTCAGACACTATGCCAAACTCTACACTCATTTAGAAAGAGATCAGAAATCTCTGACATCAATGGATTTACAAGGACAGAGTTTATTCTGCAGTAAGAGCACTGATGAGAATGACATAGTTTTACAAGCTTTCTCTTGCTGTTTAAAAATAATAATTCTGTTTCCAGACAAATGTATCACTTCAGTTCAGACCTGTAGAGAAGATATATCTGCCGATATATCTGCAGTAAAATTTGTTGAATGACGTTCTGTTTATGATCTACCTTAATTTTTTAAAATGCGTGGATGTGGACAGAATTAGTTTCTGCATTTGAAAGGAGTTAAGAATAGTATACAGTCTGTTTATTGAGGCAAATACAGCCTTGGCCTTTGCTCATTTTCTGACATACTAGTTAGTTTTTCTGGGAGAAGAAATGAATGAAGTATATGGCAGTGCATGGCCAGGCCCGCTTGAACATTACTGATGAGTGCACAGTGCTGGTGAACTGAGAAGGAACGGAAAGGACTGCCAATTTTTTATTTTTTTTGCAGCAGAACTAGAGAATCAACAAAATAAAGTGGAAGCAACAGCAGAAATGCACAGGTATGAGAGGAATCAAATATTTTGGGGCATTCAAAAAAAGCTCTACAGAAAATCAGACTCAGATCTGTAAAATTATTGCTTGGGAAAAGCTGTGTTTGAAGATTTGTGGACAGATTCGTAATTGATCCTTGTACTGAGAAAAATATAACAGGGCAACCTTTAATATTTGTGTCCACATCTTTAGCTAGTGGAAAGGATGCAGTTCCATTAAGCCAATGCAACTGTCCTAATTTGCACCAGCTGAACTCCTGCTCCTTTGTTTGTGTAGCCTTGTCGGCACCCCCTCCAAGGGAAAGCAAACATTCATTGTTCTTTCCTGGGTCAAAGAAAAGTCAGTACAGAAGGATCCCAAAGTTTCCTTATCTCTCTTTTCTTTTCTTTTCTTTTTTTTTTTTTCTTTTAATTTTCATGACTAGCATTATTCACTTACAAGCTATTTGAACTTACAGTGCAGAACTTAATGTATGTGTTTCTGAATGTACCTGACAATGGCTGATGGATGAGTAATTTCTATGAGCAGAATTCATGTATTGTCATTGTTTCATGCAACATAATTCATGCTACATTAATTCAAAATGTGTAAACTGGGAAAAAAAAAAAAAAAAAAAAAGGAAAGAAAAAGAAAAAGCACAATCTGAATCACAGTTCATTTCTGAGGAAATTAAAATCATCTTTTCCTCTAAAGGTTTGTTTCTTAACCATTTATTTCTTTAACAGTCATTTCAGACCCTTTATTATTTTATTCTTCTAGTGTCACAGAGCCTGTTCTCAATGAGTTGCTTTTTCATTCTAAGTCAAGGCAATGCAATATTTGGATCCATGCAACACTGTCCGCAAACAGTTAGTGACTGAGAGATGATCATGGTGAGATATATGATGGTGCCTTTGTTTGCATTCGCACATATACACTCATTGCACATTAAGAGTTACATTGCTAGCTATGATTTTATTATTTCCCATATAAATACTTGCTTGTATTCTCATAGGATGTTATATGCTCATTAGAGTAAGAGTAGCTCTCTTGATTAAGTTGAAATCCATATCATGAAGGGTTTTGGAAGTTATTGAAAAAGATTTTTGAAAGCTGTTTTCCAGGAAACAATTAAGAAGCTCTTCAAATATTGGAAGGTACTTCCAGTCACCCAGCTTCTTTCAAAATTAATTAGAAGGTCAATACTTAGTCACCCCTTAATTAGTCAATACTAATTATAATGTAAGAAATATCACAACAAAGCTGGAGTCCTAGAATCCATCCTCTGCTGAGTCGTTAAAATAACTTTCAGGACTCTCTCTGGCTGAGGGTTTGGTGCTGAATGTTTCTTGAAACTGTCTCAGATGGGCTTGCAAATCTCATTAAAATGCTGTAACCAGAATGAAATGTGGTTTGGAGTGATTTCCTTGTCCCTGATGAAAATCACCCGTTCCCAGGATATTGCTATCTCATTTTTGCCAGGGACAATATATCCCTAAGGCTCACAGAGCACTTGGGAGTGAGGGAAATGTTTGGCCTTTGAAATAGACAAGGTTGTGTCAAGAGTCAGTTATTTTAAAAGAAGAAAAATAAAAAAAAAATTCCATGTAGTGAGAATCTTTGCAAGTTTGAAAACTTTTCCCTTTTCAAGTGGTACAAGCTGAGCAGTGGGCTCTGCTTGGCTGTACATTCAGCATTTTATCCATGAGAAAACTATAAATATTTCCAGAAAACCCATTTCTATATTTATTTTCAGAGTGATGTCACTTCCTTTCTTTGTACAGCTGGTAAGAGAGGATTTTTTTTTTTTTATTGCCAAAGGACTTGAGTCCAAAGCGAACTTTATTTTTGGAGAATACAGGGACACAGCCAGTGTGCTAGCTCTGTAACTGCAGTGGTTTCCACTGTAAATGAAACAATGGAAGTTACTTTCCAGTTCCTCACCCGAATTCTCTGTATTTTTTTGGTCTCATACAGGCTATAGAGCACATTTTTTGCTGGGAGTCTCATGTGAAAATATTGACAGTCAATTACCAAGCAGACTCCAGTAGCAATTACAGTAAACTGTGCTGCTCCATCCAAGAACATTAATGTTCTTAACAATTGTCTTTCCAAAAATAGCTCAACTTTGCAAAGTTCAAAAACGAACAAACATCTATTTCTCTGAAGTCTTTGAAGTATTTTCTTAAAAAATCCAGGATTTAAATGTATTCTTCACCACATAAGTACAATATAATTAATGCAGTAAGTTTATCTGAACCTTTGATTGTGCTTTTATCAGTATCAAAATATGTTTTATCACATTTTTATAGAAATGTGTTACATTATATACTCTTTTGTTTAGCCTGCACCACTTTACCCCCCTGAGAAGAGGCTCTTAGGAGGCAAGGTGTTCAGCATCTTCCTCCCCATGTTTCAGCTTAAGGGTGTGCTTCCCTCAAGGACCAAAATTCTGCTTGGTTTATAAATATCTTCTCAGGTTCTTTCTGTTCAAAAGGCCAGTGCTGCTGGGGCTCAATCACTGGTGGATAGGCAACCTTTCCTGTCTGACTATGGTAAACAATCATCAGGTTTTACCTTCTCCTGCAGGACTATGAGTACACTTGCTGCATGACAGACCCATGTTCAGGAAAGAAGGGATCTCTTTTCTCTTTTGTATCTACAGAGCATAATTAGCTGTGTTTCCCAACCTGGCTGCTTCATTATCAGTGTTCCTGGGAAACATTTTATTCAAAAAAAAAAAAAAAAGTTTCTTCTTCTGTTATTTGTGTGCAATACTTAACATGGATAGTACAGCCATGGTATTCAGAACAGGGCCTCTTCTCTAGCCCAGAGAACTGTCTGATGTTTTAAGGAAGCCAAGCAATTCCTCAAAGTCACATATGCCTCCAGTGTCTCAGTCTAGATTAAAGTCGGTGCTCTTAGTCCTGCACTTAACCATGTGGCCTATCCCACTGCTGATAATATGTGTCTGAATTACATGAGCTGGGAAAACTGCTCCAGACAAGAAAGAAAACAGCATGTCACACCTCCATAGCCTTGGGACACAGGGCGGGACAGGGCAGGCTTAGCAGCTGGTTACAGGTAATGCATCTTTTCACCAGGAAAGGTCAGTTTAATGTGAGATCCCATTCAAAAATGCTAATTCAGTGGCCTAGAATTCTGGTTTGAACACCTAAAGAAGTAGCTAAAGTAGTACTAGATAGGTAGTATCTAGATCCCCTGTCTTTAATATGTTCAAGTGTTTGGGATTTGATTTGCTGGAGGCTAAGATAAGACTCTCTTGGCTCCAATACAGTTTTTTTCAGAACCTGAGTTGATATGGGAATTTTATGTTGTGCTTTCCCTATTTTGTGTATTGTTAAATTATACCTTCTGAGGTACTCTCATCATTAGTGTCATTTACTCTCAAAGTTTTATGAATGTTATTTTGAAGCACTTCAGATATTTTTCAGACATAGAATGGTAACTACAATTTTTAAAAAAGACATCCCCATATAAACCTGGCAACTTCTTAGAAATCCTGGAGTTTCTTACAAAAGCAATAAGTCAATAAATGAAAATAACATCTGGGATTTTAAATTGTGAGCCAATTCAAAAATCAGCATTTTAGTTTGCCATTTAAAAATAAATGTTTTCATTGAGTCTGATGTCTAAAGGAAAACAATTCCACTAATACAGCACTTTTAGAGCACCGAGGGCAGAATTACCCAGTTTTTGGTAAGCCTTTGGAACAGCTAGCAAAAGCAGTGTCACAAGAAAAAAAAAAGAAGTAATCACTTTCATAACATAGAGAGTGCTAAGATCATGTACTAGTAGTACCCTGGATGTTAGTTACAGAATCTTGAAGTCTATTCAGTGTTAAATAAAGAATCAATTCAATGACCTGAGAACAGATGAAATATAAAAGGCTTCTTAGTCTGCCTTTGTACCCTGATGGAAGCACTTTCAATCAGTGGAAACCAGTACATTCATTTACTTATTAGAAAGTTATTCAAAAAGAGAACTACACTGTGAACTGTCTGTAGAACAAACTAATCTGATGTCTTTCTAGGAGAGGTGACCATCTAATGTATGAAATGCACACTATAAAAGAAAAATTTAGCTGATGTGTAGATACATGCTGGTGCTGAATGACTACTAAAAGATAGTAAGGATCAAAAAATTCACCACAACCTTTTCTTTCTGATAGAACCTGTGTTATGTCAGTTTGGGGAAAGGAAAAGGGGTGTAGGGAGAACAGTGAGGAGCCTAAAACTGAAGTATTCTCATTGTGGAGAACAGCTAAAATACCCCAAAAATTCAGAAGAACACAAGAAATTTATTAAGAATTCCACTGAGATTCCGGAAATCATTAAAGCATTGAAACTATCAGTGATATTATCCTAATCTGCTGTTCACACAGCATCGTCTCAGTCTTGACAGTTATTTAAGCAGATAGACTTTATAACAAGGTTTAATGTAAACTTTTGTTCTAAGAACCCAGCCAAGAATCTTAATTTAGCTTTATCTGCAAAGTTGCTGTATTGTCTTGTTCTGTAGAACAGTCCAAACAAAGTTTAGATAAGCACTTAATTGCAGAAGTCAGATATAATTAAGGGGTTTCTTCCATTCAGCTTCCATATGCATCCAATTGAGCCCCATACTAAGCTCCCATATTCATCCAGTTTGACTATGAATTAGAGAAACCTTTAGGAGGCTTATTGGATATTCATTTTCGAATGTGGTCTAGATCTGCTTTTATCTCCTGTCTCACTCATTATTCTCAGCCATTTTCGTGAAGAAAACAAAAACATCAAGGAGATGGTGCTAACAAGCAGATGGAGCAGCAGGGTGGTAGCTGTGGGTTTTGTGCCTGACTTGATGGCCGAGCACCATTTAACCTTTCCGTGGTACCATTTCTGTGTGAAATTTCAATAACTGACTTCTTCAGTTAATTGTGCTTTGTGATCTATATGTAGAATATCCTAGGAAGACAGACATTGTTATTTATTATTAAGGATGTCTGTTCAGAAATTAAATATTTACATTTAAAAAACAAGGGGTTTTTGTTGTACAAATATGTTTTCTCATCCTTTTTTTTGATGTTTTCATTTGATCACCAAGTGTCTGTTTTCAATTTTGCTTTAACTGATTAAAAACAAGTTATAAAGCTAAACCAATATATATCAGTCCTTAACCTGGGATGTACCTCTATAAACAAAGCAGTTCACATGCTTTGTACCTCCTGAGGTAGCAGAAAGAAGCAGAAAGAAAGAAAAGCAGTAAGAAGGAGGTTAATGCTATGTAAGTGTGACAGTCTTTCATTGGTAGACCAATGAAAATATGAAAAAATAAGTCTGTGGATACAGTAAGACATTAAAAAGTTTTATAGTTAGAAATATAATTTTCTTCATATTTTTCTATAAGTGATAAAGGGGAAATATAATCCTTAGGAGCAACTTACATAAAGGGCAAAGTATGCAAAACACCAACAATGGAAATGGTGTCCAAAAATAAAATAAAAAAAAAGTAAAAAAAAAGCAGTAAGAGATGTGATAAAAGAAGATAGGAAACTTAAAGAGCATGCATAGAGCATGTATACGAGCATGTATAGAATAGAATTGTAGAATATCCTGAGTTGGAAGGAATCCACAAGGGATCGTCAAGTCCATCTCCTGATTATATGTCTATGTTTGAGAAAAAGGCAGATAAAAAAGCAATGCGACAGAAACAAAAACAGTATGATTAGGAAAAGCAGCTCAATGGCTAAAATAGAATGAGTTCTGAAAGTTTAAGTATTTTGTTTGCTGTTTTCTGATATAAATTGAGTAAACCAGTTCAAAATTTTTTCTTTAGGGATAAGATGTTTTCACAAAAATCTTTTTCTCTCTCTCTTTCTTTTTTTTTTTTTTCTTTTTTTCTTCCCAATCAAGTATTTCTTAACTGTTTAGCTTGTGCATATTCAGAGTAAATACTTAAAATATTTCAGCCTTGAAAGGCTACATTTTAATAAGAGATTTTTGAGATACATGGGGTTAATGATTTTTTTTTTTTTTTGGTAAGGAATCATGAAAGGATGGAGCTGATGCAAAGTCATGCTGTAATTGGATAAGAGTTATATTTATTTTTGAATGGAAAAGTACTGCTAGCATTTTCTAAACAAATTAGTGCTCAGCAAACTACTGGGAAATGTTTGTGGGAATCTATCATCGAGGCAACATTTACCAAGAACTCCCTGGAAATTTCCCAGTTGATTACTGGCAGTCAGGGTGAGCTTTACAGCACGTTTTCTGGTTGGTGGGCCCTGCTGTGTACCTTCTGGGTGCGGTGAATGGACATTGCTGAAGTTAGGTCAGTTACAATCTTTTGCTTGATTGAGATTTTCACATGGAATTAGCAAATAGTTGGCAGAGCCTTTTATGTATCACACAGACCACATCTCAAACCACATTTCATATATGTTTCTCAACTTTTCATCATGCCCGTACACAGTTTCTGCAATATGTTTTTGAATTGTTTCTTCTCTCATCAGGAGGGGCTGTTTGACTCAGAGTTCAAAAAGAGGGTGAGATTTTCATTTTTAAATGCTTGGCATCCTTCAAAATAAAAGGTTCTGTGTTGTAACAAGTTATAATATAACTAGGACATTATATGTAAACATAAATTATAGTACTATATTAACATTTATAGGTGTATTGGATATAATCACACTGTCCACATTTGAAGCCAAAAATAAAATAATATTTCCATGAGTGATGCTGTAAGTGGGATAGATGTGTCTGTGTGCACATAGCCATAAACATAATTTTCTTTTATCAAAAAGAAAATGTATACAGCTTTTAGCCACAAAGATTTCAATATGCATTTGATAAAGTTAACTCGGGTTAACTGTGAGCTACATGAGTTTCTGTCCTACATGGTGTCACAACAGCTCTGTGGCAGAGAGTGCCGTCCTTGCAGAGCCACTGCAGCCTTGCCTGTGAGGGCAGCTGGCAGCCAGGGCAGGCAGGCCTCCCCAGGGCCTCCCCAGGGCCTGCCCTAGACCTGCCCTGTGCCTGCCCAGCTGGGTGGCCTGCCCAGTTCCCACTGAACTGGTGGGCACAGAGCTCTGAACGTAACAGAAGAGCAAGGACTGGGAATGGGATTTTTCATCTCATAATTTGGTTGCTGCCTTTGGCTCAGTATTAATTGCAGAGGCACAATTTCCTACATCTTCTTCGGTTGTGCCACCAACAGATGACACACAGAGACACAGTTTCCTACATCTTTGGTTTGGCCACCAAATGACCTTCTAACACTGGCATCTTTAGCCTTAAAACAACAGGTATCTGAGGACAAGCACTCACTACCTATATTCCAGTCCTGATCTCCAAACCATGGTCTTCCTGTGTTTGAACGATCCAAGAGCTACTCAGGTGCAACCGCAGGCTCAGTGGCTAAGTATTTACTTCATCTGCTAAAGAAAACATTGATGATTATCTGAGGAAAGTGGAGAAATAGCAAATATGTATACTGTCTTTATAACAGACTGAAAAGTGTTAAGTAATTCAGGTTAGCATTACTGTTTTTAATTCAAAAGACCCTTTAAAGCAATTGAAATTGCTATTTTAATTATTACATGTATATATAATATTCCTTAATGCTGCACTTGCAACATAAAAAATCCAGCTGAACAGTACAACATGTGTAGTACTTTGGGGGTCATGCATGCTTTGATTCCATGCTTTTGTGATGATTGTGTGTAAGTTTGTTATGAATTATTATTTGACTGACAGGACTTACAATGATCTAGATGCTTTCTCTACTCTGAAAAGCTTACATACCTTGTAATTACCTTTAATGTATTCCAATTTTTTTATGTGTGCATTTGTAACTATGACATCTGGTTCTTTGCCAGACATTTTGGGTGGCTTGCTATACACTTAATTCTCAAAGTGCTGAGTGATACGGTCATGGAAAATACCTCTTCTTTGCCCGTGAAAAAAAAAAAAAAAAGGCAATCATATCAGAGATGTTAAAATTTATGCTAAGTCTATTCAGAGAAACATAAATAGTCATCACTTGGAGAACTTGCTATGCAAGGCACAATCCTGCAATATGCTAGGTTCTTGCAAGATACTCTCAGCACCGTTAGTGTTTAGTGAGTTGCCTGATGCTCAGCACCTTGTAGGATCTGGCCTCAGAGAAAGAGCATGAAAGGACCCAAAGCAAACTGGCAAACATTCAGCTGTTCCTTGTACTTTTCTTCTCTCTCAAAGGTAACAGTTCAAACAAAGGATTAATTTAGAAAGAAAAAATAATTAAAATTGAAATAAAAGGAGGAACGAGGATGTGTGAAAAAGAATGTTAATAACAGTATTTGAAGAGGGAAAGAAATTAGAGATGAAAAACCTGATTTTTCTTTCAAATAATATTAGGAAGGTTGTAGATGTTGTTTAATAATGTCCTTGAATATTTTGCAAGTGGCACAACCACTTCATGAGATGCCAATTGATGAAATACAGAGTTGTGATTTAAAGTGACAATGTCACCTTAGTTTTAGTCCAAGTGATGGATTTTGTTCTGAAATGGGTTATACCAAACCTAACATGGAGAGATGAGTTCGCATTTGCTTTAGTTTCAATTAAAATTACTCTGGTTAAAAACACCACTCCCACAACTTTCTATCTTAATTTTATATCGTCTAATGTGAATTCAAATGGGCTGTACAAGATCCCAGCTTCTCAGGAATAGAGCTGATGCATCCAGACAGCCAAGACAGACACCAAAAATGCCAACCTGTATAGATCAGCTTTGAAGATTTCTTTCCTTTTTAACTGATTTTTTAAAATATGGAGGAAGCCTATTCCTAATAGCTTGCACCTGGTTTATGTGAAAAGCTAATATGAAATCCTGTGATACTGATATAATTTTTTTTATTTTTATTTTTTTATTATGATAAAGTGTAAAAATGGCAAGGTGGTGGAATAGGAAGCTCTAAGTCTTTATTTCATTGTTTTTTAAGTAGCAGATTGCACAGTAAATCAACTTAATTTATGTACCTTGTTTATTGTTAAATTCTCCAGATTCGTTAAAGCCCTGGAACTGCAGTTGAACAGCAGAAAATGACCTCTTTTCCTGGCTGTTTAATCCATTTTCAAGCTGCATACACCTCTTTGAATATGTGTTAAAGTAGTAGCCTCATTTGACAAGGAGATTTCATAAAGCTTTGAAGTGTATCATTAAAAGGGACACTGTCAATTTGGATTTTTTCAAGATGACCAATTTAAAAAAAGAAAATCTTTTTGAATGTTGGAGGTTTTTTTTAATTCCTATAAAATGTTTTTTTTTTTTCCTTTTTTTTTTTTTTTCCTTCCCTCTGTGCATGTTTAGAACCATCGTTTGGAAGACAAGGGAATATTACTATAATAGTCACAATAATTAATCCTGAACACTTTCATATTCCCCCGCAAACATCTTTTTCTCTAACAGGAACACAGTGCATACAGCCTGCCTGAGGCCTGTGAATCCTCTTGGCGTTATTTTAAAACTTTGAAACAGGACTTCACTAGAACAGTGCTTTGTCCTGGTCTGGAGCACTGTGCTTATTTTCATTCTTTGCCTGCTGTTTGGCGAGGTTTTTTAGGTCTGATCTTTCTAGCATGTCTCTCCAGCAGCCCCCTGCCTGCAGAGCCTGCAATGCCAACCACCCTTTCTGTCATGGGTCCTTGACAGACAAGCTCTGCCAGATGTCGCTGCCATGATTTCAGATATTCATGCTTACAGCTGTCCATCTTACATTTCTGCTGGAATTTACTGTCAACCTACAGAGACAAGAGAGAGAAGCATGTGCCTGTATGTTAACCACGTCCATCACATTGACTGCTAATTGAAAGAGTCTTTGCCCTAATCTCCTAGACTGGCATTGGGATTGCAATCTTCCAGTGGAGGGGCAGGGCAGACAGCTAGGAAGCAGTAACATCTGAAATTGTGGCAGCTTTGTACTTCTGTGTATGTCAGAGCACAAACTACCTGCGCTACATAAACAGGGGAAAAATAGAGTTAAAAAAGGTCTTTCATCTTTTTCAGCTACACTGCACGACAAGTTTCTAGATGAGAAAGTGGTATTCGAGTTCCTAGTGTCCTTTTAAAATATATATATTTTTCTCGGTAAAGTTGTTGCACTGAGAATATTTTATCCAAGTGATTAAGGTTACTTTTTACTCTTACAGGTTGGGTGCAGAATATTTAAGAGAGAGAAGGAACCCTAGATGTGTTAATACCTGACAGTTTATGGGAATGTGTTTCTGATTACAAGCAAAGCATGTGCATGCACACATGAATACAGCTGTGGCTTCTCTTCAGCTTTATGTAATGTTCTTTCATAAAAGAAAGGAGCGAAGGCTCCTGCTATTCTGTTCAAAGGAAGGACGTTTATATATTTTATATGGCACTCTTTATACTGCTGTGTTATGGTATGTAACATATTGGAAGTTCTCAGTCTGAAATAGACCCCCAAAAGGCAGACATGTAGGTCTAGAAGATGAAAAAAAATCAAAGACATGATCTCTTGACAGAATTATATAACCCTCTCACACTGCCTCTGAACCTCATTGAATCCTCGAGGTGACAGAAAGCTGGCAAGCTAAGTAGAAGCAGCTGCTTGTGATGGCATGCCTAAGATATATGAATCTATTCAGTGTGATCAATGGCTGAATGCTCAACAGCCCAAGTCATTGATCATCACGATGACCCTAGTTCCTGCTAAGTCCATCAGGTTGCTGTGAAGGCTTAAAGAAGGAGGGAGTGGAAGGCAGAAAGCAGGACATTAGCAGCAAAGGGAGGAGAAAGATGGAGGCACGAGCCCTCCTCATAAAAGCTATTCAGGAAATTGCAAAGCTCATTACTACGTGTGCGGTACTTGATCACATTGAAGTTTTGCTTTAAGGTGCATACCTGAATAAATGCAACAAAACTTTCTTCTGAGCATAGTCTGGAATTGCCACAGAAGCCTGCCTTTTGTGGAATTTCAGTCAGGGGTGGGGGTCTATGTTCTCCATGCTCCTTTGGCAGTCTCAGAAATAATACATGTATGTCCATGAACCTTACATGCACATGAACCTTACTTTTGATATTCTTTCTACAAATGTAATGCATTGTAATAAACAAAATATGATCCCACAGCATATGTCAGTTTTGCCAAAGAAAGCAATAAGGATATAGTGCAAGCCGAGTGTTTATTATATGAATGTGTAAAAAGGATACAAGTGAGTTCTGTTAAATGCATTCTACTCATCAGCAAAAATAATTAAACAATTGAATTCTTTCACAAAAGGAACTACTTTAGTGCAATTGCATCATGAAAAGTGACTTTATGAGAATGGCAGAACAGGTTTTGTCATGTTTTAAGTCTCATGATTTATCTAATTTTCTCAGTTCACTAATAAAAATATATATTTATAGCTTTTAACTGCAAAATGTGAAAAACTCACATGAGCTGCAAAAGGCCAAGCTGGATTCCTTTTATCTTATGCATCCTGTTACTACTAAAGATGTTCCCTGGTAGACCAAAATGGTTTTTCTGCTACCTTTCATTGAGAAAGTTCATTTTCAGTACAGAACAATTTAAATGTACTGAGGCTGCATAACTCTCATTGTTGATACAATAAGTAATGCCAAAAGTGAATTCAGTTCACTCCATCAGGAGTGGGAATAAAAACACTTTTTTCCACTAAAGTAATCATACATGTATGTGAATATACACAAGGGGCCTGATCCAGAAGTAAAAGGCTCTCCCAATAACTTGGAAACTGGATTTAGTCCAAAGAGCAGATCCGTTGAACAAACAGTACATTTCACATTGGCACTTCTGAGCATGGAAGAGCCCTGTAAAGGAAAATGTCTCTAAGGTTGTTGTTTAAGGTAAGGTTCGATTTGTTTCACAGAGCGCTATTCTGAAAGGACAAATGTACATATACCTATACAAATTGTTTAGTTTGACATAACAAAAAAAAAAAAAAGAATCTGAGCTATTTGCATTTAGTATGCATGATGCACTGATTATAAGGCTTGAGCTTAGAGCCAAAGTGCTCAAAGCAGAAGAGAAGATTAATTTCCGTTTTCACCAGGAGAAAGCCACTTCCCTATTTGTTATATTATTCTGATTCATGCATTAATATTTCTTTTGTTTTCATTTTCACTGAATTTCCTTTCATTATATAGCAGTTGGACTATAAATATAGCTGTTAGTAAGATACAGTTTCCAAGTACATAAAATCAGAGGAAGAGATGCTTTTTTTTGGCCTGGTGCAAATTGGGAGTACTTCCAGTAGTACCATTGGGATTACAGCATTGTAAAATTGAGATAAAATTACATTCTTAATTTTCCTTCCTACCATACCTTCATAACCCCATCTCCAGGTCCAAATGTTCTTAAGATTTTTTATTGCCTCTAAGTCAACAAAGATGCACTGTGGTAGTGATAACAGTTGGGTAACACTTTCATGAAAATAACTGAATTATCTGGTTAAATTGCAGTTCCTTATTTCATTATGTGACTGGGATATCGAGCCATCTCATTTTTCGTTCTCAGTGTAAAACACATAATAATTTACACAGCAAATTCTTTCATTATGACATACATTGTGTTGAGGTTTGAGTGAAGGGAAGTAGTAAACCTACAATTTTTATTAGCAAAGATGAATGATCTATTCAGTTTGTTCACCTTCACCTCTCATGAGTGCATCCATTTACACCTGCATAAAGTGTGATTTCCAAATACAAATTTAGTGTTTAGTTAACACATATTGTAATAACAGTAATTAATACTATTAATGTTTTTGATGATTGAGTCTTTGATCTCAATATGTGGACTTTGGCCAAGCCAAATTCTGCACTTCAGTCATCTCAGATATTCTTTATGGGACTTCACAATTAAAATGTCCGCTTTTGTATTTAATTTTAGAACTACTCCATCAGGAATTTTTTAGTGAAGTTCTCAAGTTTGATCTCACATAACCCACCAGTTAATTCTAGCTGGGTCTTTCATGCTATTAGCTGTTCTTGTCAGCAAATATACCTTCCATTATGCTTCCAACCTAGGTAGAACTTTAACTTACTGTTTCTGGGCTCTTCTTTTATGAATTCCCATCATACCTCTCCACTCAGCCTCAAAGCTTAATGAGAAATTCCCTCCATTTTTATCATAAAGTTTGACAAAAAGTCGTGCATGTCAACTTGCTAAAAAGTCACAACACCTACATGAATATTTTTGAAACTGCATTTCCTGCAGCAGAAGTGGGAGCACAGTCGGTAGGCCCAAAGGAACTCTTAGACACACAGGGCTGGATAAATTCCTGCTGTTCATTTTTGTCTTGCCTGTAGGCATTTTTTTAACAGTTTTTAGTTCATGTGCACTTTTACCTCCTGTTTAGTTTTAATTTGTCTAACAACATAATAATACCTTCAGGGAGTATTAGTGCTACAGTAAAAGCATACATAAATTCTGCATGTACATATATGTATATGTGTGTGTGTAACAAAAACTGAGCAATGCCTCCTCCCCTGTAGTAGTTCTACTCTTCAGCTTGCTTAAGAAAAAAAAAAAAAAGATGGTTACTTGCCTAAATTAAAGAAAATGTCTGTATTGACAAGACTTTATACAAAGTTTCTTTAAACTTGTGAAGTTGAGACTATGAGACTGGAGAGCTGAGCAGAAGTTGCTCCAAGCAATATATGGAGCATTGACTCTCTACCCTGGGGAGAGAGAGAAGC
The DNA here is from genome assembly GCF_047663525.1 of Anas platyrhynchos. Lineage (NCBI taxonomy): Eukaryota > Metazoa > Chordata > Aves > Anseriformes > Anatidae > Anas > Anas platyrhynchos. The sequence goes on along the minus strand of NC_092594.1, from coordinate 26,021,175 downwards.
AAATGTGTTGAACACCTGGAACTGGAATAAAAATAAATATATAAATAAATAAGAACTATGGAGAATTTTACTCAGTTTTAAAATTTTCCTGTCATGTCACCCTGTGTCTCTGTCATGCAAATTTCTCTTTCCTTTGGCAACCATACGAAGAATAGAGCTGCCACTAGTGCTGGGCTCCATGTCCTCTACTTAAGGCAGGACATTTAGGCTACAAAGAGTTGTCCAAGAAAATGTTCTCCCAAGAAAATGTCTAATTTGGTGGATCAGGAAGAGGCTCTGGGATGCATACCTAGAGTCCAGCAGCTCCTGGAGAGATGCCTGCAGCAAGCAGGGTGGTGCCAGGCAGTAGCAAATGCCAGGAGCTCTCCTGGTGCCAGAGGGAAAGGGAGCTCTGCTGGATCTCTGAAGAGAGACTTTGGAGCTTATAGAAAATGTAGTTTGCTATTCTCAGAATGAAGGAAGGGGCCAGGTTAGAACAGAGGCTAAGGAAAGACCTACTTGGAGAAGGAATGAAGGAGCAAGGAGGAGACAAAATATTACTTAAAAAATAAAGTTGACCCATGGCAAAGATTTGTAAACTGCTGATAAAATCATGGTCAGAACTGCATCCCCAGCCCCCCCCCACACACACATATAGGATAGCATGGCATGCCTATGCATTATATTACGCTCTATTATGCCCTACAGAAAGCACACCCCACTAACAAAAATGTTTTGAAAATATTTTACTTCTGGTTATTACAAATAAACATAACCAGGTAAAGTGCTTCATAAAGTTTAGAGTTAACAAGTCAGCTTTTTTGCATATATAGCTTATATATTCTCTTTTGGATAGATCTTTCATAGAATTTTAGACAAAACTAAAAAAAATAAATCAGGAAAATATGATGCAGAACTGGAATATATAACAGGAAATTTACATGAATAATCCCAAATATATGAGCCTTAAACTCTGTTTTATTTTGTAAATGCATAAAATTAACAAATTAAACAGGAATGTACAGAGAGGAACAAATAATAACTGCCCTTTCCCACATTTTCAGATCATTTCTGTTGTGTGTGTCTTTGAAACTATGTCAAATGTTTCCTCTCCTGTACTGCAGTAAAATCACACACCATCCAAAAAGCATCTCCTAATGACCAGGCACTGTTCCATGGGGGTTTTACAATATCTTTTACAAAAGTCCCCAGTTTATAAACTTCTCAAACAAGGAATATATTGTTTGGCATACATTCCCAGTTGTATATAGCATAGATAATTACAGCACCATAAAATTATTATTATAAAGACTATGCACCATATTCCCAGCTGGTGGAAATCAGTGTAGCTCTTCCCATGTTACATGAATCAACTTTTAAATGAATTCTCTAAGTGGAACAAGTTACTACAAATATTTTGTGATCTTTAGTTATGCATGGATATTGGATTTTTTTTAAGTATGTTTTTTATTATTATTATTTTTATTTCATTTTTAGTACAGAATTGCAAACTCTGAACTTTAAATGATCTTTGCATTCTCTATAGCACAAATATAATTTGGGAACATTATTAAAACTTATGTAGTTGTATGTAAAGCTTATATTATGTATACAATTCTGCAAGGAAATACCTATTTTAAACTCCTGGGACCAGTTGTGCAAAAATAAATAATTTTTATTTATATGATCAGACCTATTGATTTCAAAGGGGTTGTGTGTACATCTTCAAATGTACTGATGTGAAAAAGCATTGAAGATTCCGTAATTTGTATTTTCTCATTCAGAACAGTAAAAATATAGCAGCTTCGCTGATGGATTAGGAAAAAGTGCTATCATATCCCAGAGAAGGGCCACAAAGATGATCTGAAGCTGCAGCACCTCTCCCACAAAGACAGGCTGATGGAGTTGGGTTAGTTCAGCTTTCAGAAGAGAAGGCTCAGGGGATGCCTTATAGCGGCCTACCAGTACCTAAAGGGAATATACAGGAAAGCTGGGAAGGACTTTATCAGGGAGTGTAGTGATGAGACAAGGAGTAAGGGCTTTAACCTAAAAAAAATAAAAATAAAAAAAAAAGTGTTTAGGTTAGATACAAGGAAGAAATTCTTCATTCAGAGGATGGTGAGGCTCTGGAACAGGTTGCCCAGAGAAGCTGTGGATGCCCAATTCCTGGAGGTGTTCAAGGCCAGGCTGGATGGGGCTTTGGGCAGCCTGGCCTAGTGGGAGGTGTCCCTGCCATGGCAGAGGGGTTGGAATTAGAAGATATTTAAGGCACCTTCCGACCCAAACCATTCTGTGATTCCATGATTCTATGACATGGGACCGTAAATGTTATGTTTCAGCAACCCTGTTGGACAAGTCTCCCCAGATCCTCAAAAGACTTCCCACATAATATGGGCTTTCATGTTATCTATGATCAGATCCCTTGTCATGTATAAAAATTATACCGGGTACATTTTTTTGCTATATGTTCTTTTATTATCTTGAGCTATGAAACCTCTAGAAAAGCTCCCATGGAGATACACTGTAGAGTGACTTTATATTGCATGGTCAGGGAGACTGGTCAGATTTTGTAATGATGACAAGATGTACAGTGGCTCTGATTCTGACAGACTCCATTATACCTCTCTGGGACAGCAGCAGCCCAAGTCAATACTGTATCTACCTAGCAGTAATCCAAGACCTTACTTGAAAATGAGCTGTGAGAGTTTATTACTTGTGAGCAGACAAAAAGCTATGAAAAATGCAAGTAGAAACAAAAAGCAGTGTAGCATATTTATTCTAATGTAAAAAAGCAAAATCAACTAATTGACTTTTTAAAGACAATCTTCAAAATATGCAGAATTATGTTTTAATGCTTTATGTCTATCATTCTTTCCTGTAGGTCTGACTGCAATCCAATCTAATTCAATCCATCTAATGCATTTCTAATGTGTTTTTCATCATAGAAGCTAGGCACCATTAGGAACTTATCTCTGTTCCCACTTTACCTTGGTGGTGACATGTTTTCAAACCAGATGATATTCTGTGTCAGAAATATCAAGATTTCCCATAAGCGGAATTCAGTAACCCCCATGTACTTTTAGCTTCCCGATTCTTCTTAGTGACTGCATTTCGATATGTAGTCCCCAGTATCTGTTCATCACTCCTAATTACTTTTATTTTAGCCTACGTTCCTGATTTCTGGGCCAAGAAGTTTACAGAACTATGATGTACTCTGATGATGCATTTAATCAGGGCTTAGTAATCAAACAGAAAGCTTTTCAGGGCAGGGTGGAATATGGGAGGAACCATATTGTCTGCCCAATTATTGTGTTTCCTGTTCTCAGCCGACAGAGATCCTGCAGGGACCAGAAGACCTGCCCGTAGCTTGATGGGAAGTTACTGAATAAGTAGAAGCCATGTCAAAAGGGGAACGGTGGCAGAAAAACAACATAGGATCAGTGAAGTACAAAAGATTTAAAGTGTACACACTTCTCATTTCCAAAAGCCTTTGTCATCAGGGTGCAAAACTCTCTAGAAATATTTGTGAGTATGGGTGAGGGGCAGGGGAAACCTAACCATTAATTCCTAAGAGGTGTTATCTGATGCATCAGAGTTTGACTGTAAATTTGACTACACTGCTGTGGTGCACAGAGAAATGAGTGAAGAAATATCTGATTAAAGTGTACATTGCTGCTGAGGCAACTGAATGTTACCATAGCAATTGAGATGAAATGTGCAAAGAAGTGAGATAATTAAATCTAACCCCTTTAGTAGTTTTGATAGTCAATGCACTGCCAATAGGAAAAGTTATCTACAGTGTTAAAGATAAAACATATTCCTCGTGGAAGTACTCCTTGCTGGTATTTTGTTGATCTCTTTTTAAATACATTGCTTCAGGTAGCTAATTTGAATGTTCTCTTTAATAATCAAATACAGTTTTGACCTTGGTCTGTAACAGCCTAGAACTTTTCCTGACTTCTTGTATCATGGGAACTGGCTACACAAAATATCCAGAATGTTTTTATTCCCCCCTCTTCTGCGTGTAGTACAGTAAAGCCAGGGCTGTTATGTCAAAGCTTACAGTTCAATAATATCTAGAACGTGCTGCCCTCTTCAGGAGCTAGCGATTAAAAATATGCAATTTTGTTTATTGATCCCGAAACTGTAGTGAACAAGCAGGAACTACAGAACTAAGTTCTTTTTTTGACATTTCTAATGCCACTGCCAGAGACACTGAAAGTAGTTGCAACATTAATAGACAAATTGGGTTTGGAAAAAGCAAATCAAAAACTTGTTAGCATTTCTCAAACCAGATTTGAGAATTGGGTGGTCATACTCACATCCACTCAGGTTATTTATTTGAGGCAGTGAAAGCAAGCTAGGAGAAGCCTTGACTCACTTCTTCTAAAATAATAATTCTCTTCTACACAAGCAAATAACCTGTTATTAAAAATGATTTATGTCTAAAAAGAACTCATACATTAGCTGTCATACTGAACTTATTTTGCTTTCAGCTGCTTTGCTCCTCTGAATCCATGTAAGGATTTAAGCCGTGATTTAGCAGAACATTACAGCGTATGCTTAACTTTAGACAAAAACATTGCTTCAAAGACTGCAGGGGAATATTTGTGTGAAAGCACCAAACAACTTACACATTGGTCTGGAGGCTTCCATACTTGGCTGATACGTGGGGGATAGGACCACAGTTTTCAGTTTGTGTCTTACAAAGCTGTAACTCATATTGTGGAATCTTAATAATTAAAGAATAGATCTAGAGGCAAAATCCAGACTTCCATGAATATAATTTCTTTTGAAGTCAGGGGGAACTTTTGTTCATTTATGAAATGGTGACATTTTATTGGTTTACAAATAGCTTTGACAAAAATAATTATGGCTCGGTGGCTTGCAAGCTGTGCAGGGGAAAGCCAAGTATTACTTTGCTGAGATGAATGGATTTTTTATGTAGCAGCCCTGAACAGGCAGTGGATTAATGATTACCTCACCCAAACAGGGCACCTGAGAGCAGGGAGGGCTCAGGAGCAGGGATGGCTGGGAAGGCCGCAGACCCAGTGCTCTGTGGGAACTTGGCTCCACTGAGAGGCATCATCAAAGGGCTCATTTTAAACTTACGTGCAGTACTCTTCCTTTGGCTGAGGGAGATTCTATTTTCCTGAGTTTCATAAATGAAGTAAGGGAGGTATTTTGTGCTAAGTCTCACACAAAGCACAGTAAAGAAGCTGTAGCCTGCAAAGAGCGGAGCAAAAGTGGCTTTAAGGCTTCTCTGTGGATGCTGGGATTCAAGGCTGGATACAGGCCAATGAATCTTCGCGTAAATTAGAGCAGCCTGGGGGGACTCTTCTAATTTACATTAGCTTTATCCAGACTCCCTGTTTCTTGTGCTGTGCTGCAACCTAGATTGGGCCTGAATTTCTGCAGTGCTGAGCACTGTGGAAACTCCCTTTTTGCCCAAGGTAAATTCCTTGAACGGAAGTAACTCCTGTCCCGGGGAATTCTTCTCTAGCTGGACACTCCCTTACCAGTAAATAGTGACATTTCATCCAGCACTGTATGCGGTCATGCTGAGAGCCTAGAATTAATCTGTCATTTAGCTCAGTTTTTGTCTTACATTATTTTGGCTAATAGCCCTACCTAGATGACAACATATTTTTTTTTTCAAAGTGGTTTGTGACTCTATCTGTTGGTTACAGTAACATTTTCTAAACATAATTTTAAATTGAATTCCTTAATTCTCTCCCTTGCATGTTTACTTTAGGAATTAATTTTCTCAAAGAATAAAAATAGTTAAGAATTATGAGTCAGTTTTAAACGTTTCCCCTCCTTTGATAAAAAAAAAACAAACTTATTTTTCCTCTGAAAAGCCTGCACAAGGCAGATTCTGTACCTAGCCCTGGCTGTTTCAGGGAGAGTAATGTTCAGAGATGATGTGTGAGAAATGACGGCAAAATTTACCCTATTGTCCTGAAAACTTTTTATTCTTGGACTGTACAATTGGCACATATAGCATAAGATGTTATAGAAAAGTCAAAATCCCCTCCGCTTAGCTACTGAGGGAAAGTGATCACTCTCTGCTCAGCCTTTAGTTTAAGGAGCTAGTGGCAGTGATTCATTTATTTCTAAAGAAAGCAGAATAGGTACTATGTCAGGTGTAAGACAGACTGAAAGGGACAAAAGAGTGGAAGGAAGAAAAGAGAGTTAACTGGTATCCTTTCTTTCATTTCCAAGCCACAATTAAAGCATGCTGAAGAGGTGTGTGATGGACTTCGTGCTCCAGCCTAATCATTACAAACTTACAGCCCAGAACTTACATTTTCCTGAAGCAAAATGTAAAGATTGATTAATTAGTTCAATAATCATAAAATATTTAAAAATTAGTTAAGAAAATGTTTAACTTATTGTTGACAATTATCTCTGTATACATACATATATAAACATTTATGCACATGCTTTACCCTGTTCTCTCCCACTCCATAGAAGAGTGACAGCCAGCCTGAAGTTTTATTTTCTAAAGTACTATCACTAGTTGGATGCCAAGATCCTATGTCTATATTTTATGAACACTGTAGAGATAAATTCCAGCTGGCATGCAGTTCTAAATACAGATATGCACAATAGCCAGTACTTTTTTTCTAATCCAGTACCTGCTAAGTACATGTAATATATATGCAAAACTGCATTAAACTATTGATCTATGATTTGAACATATATATATATATATATATATATATATTTTTTTTTTTTTTTTTGATAGTGATGCATTGTTTGGCAGCTAGAATCCCTGCAGATGAGAGTATAATAACTAATACATTTTCTTTGCTTTCTAGGGTCTTTATGGCAGAATGATTAATTCCATCTTTTCTAGAATGGTAAGCAGAAAGCTATTTCTGTTTCTGATAGAAAGAATATAAGGTAAATTATTTTAAGATTGCCAAATTGCTTAAGAAATAACTGTACTGTACAATTTCATAATTATATGGCTTGTACAACTGAAAATATTTGAATATTCAAATCCTGTAAGCTACCTAGAAAAGATTTGCAGAACATTATACTAATTCTTCAAAAGAAAATAAGTCAGGATTTAGCATCTGTCTTAAAAATGCTACTGACCTCAGAATGCACAACTTTTATTTTTTCTGTATAATCTCTTATAATGTATGTATTCCCATACACCTAAATACATTTTCATTCCATCAGTGGAGAATATAAATCTCTCTCTTCTTTGTGAGACTCAAAACAACTTCAGTGAGTTCCATAATATGTGTTACTATTTGAATTGTATAAGACTGATCTTTATTTATGTTTCACTGGGGCCTTGCTGTATCTGTGAATTAAAAATACATATTTTTCAGAGACATCAATTCTTCTGCATGCCATCAGGTTGCTTAAAAAAAAAAAAAAAAAAAAAAAAAGATTGTTTCATTTGTCACTCTTTTTTTTTTTTGATGGCTGAAAAAGGCAATAATTATTTTACCCCTTGATCATAACATCTTTGCAATCAAATAAAAAGAAAAAATCATCATACTGTACATGTAAAGGTCATCCTAAAATATGTCTGAGCAAACTATACAGAATCCTATGAGTACATTGCTAAGGAGAAATGTTTTTCAGCAGGTCTTGGGCATTCACTTATAAAAAAATAAAAATAAAAACCTTTCCCACTACATAAAAATGTAGTTTGAAATCTACATAAAACCATCATGAAGTGAAACTACTGTTAAAATGGAAAGAAATATTACTCAAAAATATCCCATCGGAGCACAAATTCTGACTTGAAATGTGCCTGCTTCTTACTGTTACACTTGAAAGATCTTCCATCTAATCCCAAAAGAAACTCAAGACCCTTTAAAAAAAAAAAACAAAAAAAAAAACAACAGATTATTCAAAAACCTTAATGCATAAGAGCATGAAACAATGATAGATTTAAAATACGTGGGACTGATTTTTTTGTTGTCTTTGATATAAAGAGTATCAAAGTTGCCAGTCTTCAAGAAAACCAATAGCAAAACACAAGTTTTATGATGAACTTTAAGAACGATAACATGATTTCCAATGAACAAGGCAGGTTAGTTGTTCTTTGAAACTTTTTTATAGGAAAGTAAAACCTGCAGGTGAAGCTTCTTTTGAAACACTTGTTTTTAACCTATAGATCTAGCCCTCTGATAGTAACAATGAGGTCTGCTTTGGCAAAGTCTGTGATGTATTTTTACCTGCCTGCTAACTGTATTTCACAAGGATCAGGCCTGAGGATCCTTTTGGAGCATATCTGTGATTAAAAAGAAATAAAAGTCACATTGAACTAAGGAAAACACACACACAAAACAGTTGCAAACAGGCATGAGAATTGCATTTAACCTCCTTCATCCACAAACATAAAAATATTTGAGAAGAACTTGAGTCATTTTTAATCAAAAAGATTATCTGTGTGACAGTTAAGTAGGTTTGGGATTAAACTATCAAAGGGTCTGTCTCTTTTGTGTATGTTTGCCTATTAGCAGTAGGTACTTGGCACAAGGATTGTATGTAGGTTGCAGCCACAGACAGATGCTTGCGCTGCATACACCCTTTTCTGCAATGTTCATTAGGCAATAATATTGTCAAAGGTAAGTGTTTACCAGCAGCTTTAGTCTACTTAAAACCATTTTAGCCTGAGGCTGATTTTGTGAAGAAGGCTTGGGGGAAGGGCAGAAAAGAGGCACAACATTTCATTTTTCATGAAAACAAATGTATTCAGCCAGTATCCTGATTTGAGGTAATTTATAACTCGAAATTTGCATGCTAAGTGAAATTGTAATTATTTTTATTTTGAGGCCAAGTGTGTTATCTACATTATAAGCGAAGGCAATAGGACAAAGGCTTGGACCTTAAGGGTTACTACAACAAAGACCATAATAGATTATTTTGGGGAGAATTCCTTTTTATGTGTATAACCATATACACCCCAATGAGTTTTCCCTGACTTGTTTGGAATCAACGTTACACTGCTGATTATGGATTTCCATTATGTAAATGTAACTCAAATATAAATATATTTTAAAGTTGGGTGTCTGTTGTTTAAGGAATGGGAAACTGAGCTTCCTCATATTACTGCAAGGCTTTTTTAATCCTGAAAATAAGATAAATGTCTCAGAAGAAAACAAATTGTTCAATATAATTAATACAAGTTTAAGAAAAAAAAAAACAACTTCTAATTTCTTACTCTATCTGTGTTAAATGAATAAAGATTAAATGCACATTACTTTGAACAGTCACAACATGTAGATTTTAATCTAAAAATGGACTTTTCTCTGTGTATGTTAAGAAATTATATGTTATCTCAAGTTATTCCTAAATACGTAATATTTAATGGTAGTGTTTAATTAAATATGTAGCCATTTTGTCATGAATTTTGAATTCTATAATTGTTTTTGATATGTGAAAAATCATGTCTTAGATAAACTGAGAACATAAAAGAACTATTAACATATGTAGAGGGCCGCTGCAGCTAAAAACAGGAGACAAAAAGTAGTTCTCACTTTCCTCTCAATTAAAACTCTGTGCAATTATTCTTTTAGATTATAGATCTCTTTTGGGATTCTGGTTACACAGAACTTTTTGGTTCATTTCACAGGAATAATATTCATCTTAATTAGCAAAAACAATTGATGGGCTTTTCTCTTTTTTACAAGAGGGAGTTCACTCGGTGTACTGATTACGAGTAGTAGATTATCCTGATAAACGAAAAGTTCTTGTCTTTCTGAACAGCAGCTGAATATGTTATCTGTCTTCAGCCTTGTAGCTTCTTTGTTAGACATCACCTTGTTGAGACAGAATGACTTACTTGGTAAGTGGTTGACCCGATTTTTTGTCTGGCACCCTAACATTGCTGGGCATTATGCCAAGCTGGATCTGTAGCTATTTATGATGGCGTTCAATGTTCAACTATGCAAATCACAACTATTAGCCAAAAAAGCATAGCAGATTTTTATTTATTTATTTATTTATTAATATTTCCATAGCTCACAAGGTCAAAGCATTTGTTTTCACAAATTTTAAATATAGTTTTGTAAGTAATGATCTGTAATGTTTGAAGAGATTTTCACCTTTTAACATTTTATTTAGACTGAATTAGACAGAACATAAACATGTTTCCTTATGTGTTACAAAATAATTGTATGGAGAAGAGACATGAGATGAAGTGAACAAACATATTTCATTTTATTTGTCCTGTGAGTAGCTTGGCTGCTCTGTACAGAATTACAATAAAAGGAAGCAAAGACAAAGAGTCTTTGGAGAATAGTCTTTCCCCAAAAGCCCATCCTGATGAGGGTGGCTGTAGGAAGCTGTAGCCCAAAGTTCTCCCTGGCCTTCAGCTTGAGCAACTCCACGTTGCCTGCATGTCTGCTCTTAGTGTGGAATCAGGTCTGAACCCTTGGCCAGTTGATCTGTGTGTACTCACAAACATTTATGCCTCTCTTATTTCCAACCCCTAAAGATGGTGCATACACACAATCTTCTTGATGAATCATAGTTCCAGACAGAGACAGGGTGCAAAGTCCCAGGAGACCTGTGCTTGCACCGTGCAGTGAACTGCAGTGGTCTGCTGGAGCTTTGGCCTAGCCCAACTCTCAAAGATTCTGAAACAACATAATATAAATAGGCAATAGCTAAAAAGTAATATGCAATATGTGATAGAGTGATATGGGATATGTATAATCACTACATATACTGGCCTGTATGTAGTCGACAATATAGTAAATAGCGACATTTCCTCTTAGAGAAAGGGGAAGTAGATTTAGGTATGAAGAGCACACAGTGTGTTTTCTAATAGAGATTTCGGGCATAATTTGGATTAGGTCTGTATTTTGTGACAGAATATGAGAGGGGAACACATGTTTATTCACTGGGTGAGCACCCTTCACATAACACCAATGGCTGCTTAATTTAGTGATTGCAACATGAAATAATTAACAAGGCTGAACCTGTGGTGCAGAGTATTTCTTTGTCTGATATAAAGGATTAACCTTAAAAAGTATAAAATAAAATGAAACAGATATCAGAGTTGTAAGGAAAAATGTGTTTCAGATTCTGATAGCTAAGAAAAACAGTTTGAGTGTTCAGTAACTGTGGCTGAGTGTAGTTTTCATCTGTGAGATAATTTTTATTCATCATCTGAGTTTTATGGATTGAAGTAAAATACTGTGTTTCAGCAGAAGTACAGGAGATCATGTTAATGTTTGAGTACACAATAAAGCCAATCAAGATAAACTGGTCAAAGTCTGATTTTTGTTTTTGAGTTACCATCCAGTCAGAGCAGAAGTACTCATTGATCTTAGTGGGGTTTCTTCCCTTAAGAACTACAGGACAGAGACTGTAGGGATTTGCTCATCTGTAACAATATTTCCCCCATATTTCTCCTAACAGGGTGTGAAAGAGGCTGTCAACAAAGTAGAGAAAATACATTAAAGTGGGGTAAAAAATATAGGTTGAATTGGGAATATGGAGATTTTCCATCAAATTCATAGGGTTTGCACAAAGAAGTAGAGTATGAGCTTTCTTAATACAATGCAAAGCCCCAGAATTTATTAATGGTTAAATTTCCATGCTTTGGCCAATTCTTTTTTAAAGAGTCCCTTCTCCAAAGAAAGACACAGAGCACTGTGTTATGGTAAACACCAGGTTGTTTACCTGGTGTAAAGGTCTGACCTGTTTAGGTCAGAGGTTGGACTCGATGATCTTGAAGTCTCTTCCAACCTAGAAATTCTGTGTGATTCTGTGTGAACTCTGTCCACAGTCAAATCTAAATAATACTTAAGAAACTAAATCCAAAACATTAGCAATAAAAACACTTAGCATGTATTTCTTTCCTGGGAGCCTACATGGAAATTGAATTCCACTGAGCTGCACTTACACGGCACAGAATTCAATTAAAAAAAAATCCGCCTGGATTCCATGCTGTGAAAAGCCCTTGCAAATTTATTTTAGGGACTTCGGGTGTGGAGCCTGGACATAGTTTTATTTTATTTTTAATGGAATCAGTCTTAATGTCTAAGGTTATTCTTTACTTGCCTCTGCTGCACAGTTTTCACATATAAGCCAACTGAGGACAACTCGTTATTAAAGAAATCGGCAGGTGTCCTGTGCTGTGAAACATATTAAATAAAGAACTCAACGGGATCATGTTAACTGTAAGCTCCACAAAGGAATTAAATAATGAAGACAGAAGCTCTTCAACAACAACCATTTATGCATAAGTAAAAATGTCTCATCAGAAGATGGAAAGTTCTTTTACAAATTTTTACTGGAATCTCTGTTGTAGTATTTTCTGAAAACATGCGGTCTATAGATTTTAGAGTCTTAAACTTTCTGACCTTAGTCTTATGCAATAAAGTCATCAGAATGGCGGGAATTGAAGAGCCAAAATCTGCCCTTCTCTATTCAGCTTCATTGCTCAACAAAACAGCCATTGCAAAATGGCTTCGTTATCACTCTGAAGTTTTTGAATTGCCATACCCATGTCAATATTAATATAGAGTAGCTGTGGAAAATACAAAAAGAATAGAAAAGAGTCTACTGTATCTTTAGTTAATATAACTCTAGTATATAAAGCCCTCCGGCCATGGTAACATTTAAAATACAGTCCCCCTTGAGATTTAAAGGGTATTGGGATAAGGTAATTTAAAATCACATTAGAAAGGTTCAAAACTAATATAAATACAGTTTTGAACTTCCCATTGATTCTGAGTTGCTGAATAATTGCACCAGACAAATGTCTTTAGAGTGGGCCTTAATACAAGAAATCACAAAATGTATTGGATTTTCACTTATTAAAAAATGTTGTCATGCAGTAATTGTTTGAAGAAAATTGACAATTAAGAAATATAACTAAATCCCTTTTTGAACAAAAATAAAACTTGATTTAATTCTCTTTGAAAAAAAAAAAAGTCAACTTCAATAGAGGTTGGTCTGAGCATCTCAGACTCAATTGGAAAATAAATTATGCTAAGTGCATACAGACTCACCCAGCATCTTTAAGAAACAGAGTGTTCATAATGAACCAACATCTTCCGACAGCTTAATATGACTTTGAAATAACTAATATGAAAAAGAAAAAAAACCTACAAAACCTTTGTTGACCAGGTGTTTTCCCTTTTTGTCAATACAGTATATTCCTATATTAATCATCCCATGCTCTGTCATTAAAATTTGAGCTTTCCTTTCAGGCACTCTGCCTCAGACATGTGGAATTCTCATCTGCAGTTTTTACCCTCCCTCTCCAACTTAATCACACCAGGCTCCAGGAGCAACAGCTTGCTGCAAAAAAAACTCCACACTCTGGGAAGTGGTGATTTAGTATGAATTTACAATTAAAAACTCCTTCTCCAAAACCTGCCCTCAATTTTAATACAAGACATAGGATGACACATTTCCTTATAGCTGCAACTTCTAAGTTACTGTTGTTGATGAGATTTAACAGGCATAAGTACTTGTAGGACTGAAAATATGGTCTCAGTTCAGCAAAAGTTTGCTCACCAAAGCCTGTATGTTTGCAGAAATGGGGCCTCAGCTTTTTCTATGTTACGGGTGAAAAAGAAGTATGAGGTTCTGAACTCCATTCATGATATCATTCATTCTCACCAAAAAAATTATTCCATATACATATTCATTTTCTCAAGAAGGAAACAAACAATTGAATAACGTTAATTCTTCCCTAGGCATAAGATAAACTTTACTTAAATGCGTTATTGTTTGCTAATCTCTTGTTGTTAGCCTAATGCCTGTTGTATGGGCAATTTTGTGTTTAATAGAAATATTTCTCAGAAAGTTCAGATGAAACTGCAGAACTAATCCAGTTTTATACACGTCAGCCTCAGTATAGGACAGAAAATTTTTCTCTTACCATTTTTTCAAACCTTCATATTGCTATGTCAGGTCCCCCAGCACAGCAGTCCTCCTCCTCTCTTAAAATGAAGTATGTTCACATCAGCCTGCCTGGGTCAAATATTCTGCCAGTGATGCTTCATGCCAGCCCACAACCCAGTGCAAAAATACATCTAACGGACCATATGCTGTACATACCAAGGGCTGCACTAGTAAAAGTGAAAGCAGAATTTGGAGCAATATAGAGACTGAGAGTTATGCTTGTGGCTTAGTCTACATGACTGGCTAAGGCTATAATCCCAAATCAAAGAAGGCAGTAGGGAATTTACTCTTGAAGATCTCTTGAGTGAAGCACAAATGGCAATCTCTAAGTGCACTAGAAGAGTGAGTGACCAAATAAATTGAATGCATTCAATCACTTTTAAGACATCTCATCCATGTGCAGCATTTTGATCCTGTGCTTCAGTAAATGTATGATTAAATTTTTATTAAAAGGTAATGTTCCTGTTTTAATGATAGTTAATTATATATAATTAAAATGAAAGGATTAATAATATTAAACATTTCATCAGAGGTAAAGATAAATATAAATACATATATTGTAGTATGATTACATATGAATATATAATATCGAGCATATATTATTTTCAATGCATTATGTAAAATAGTAAATGAATAATATAATTTGTAAAATAAAATTATATTCTGGGTATTATGTAAATCAAAGGCCTGGTTCAGCACTTGTGTGTTCATAAAATCTATTTGATTTTTTTTGGGTGCAATATGCAAGAAATAGTTGAGGTAGCCTAAGAATAATTATAAAAAATGCCCTTATGAAAAAGATGCTTGCACTTTATTGCTACATCACCTTCCCATGTGAAAAGTGAATTGCAATGCTAAATGATGTATAGTTTGGCCTCAGAAGAAATCTTTTGAGGAGTCCTGGATTGGAATTTGGAAAAGCCTCATTTCCAGTTAACCCTGAAGCCATGCATCTTTACAGGCCTAACTTCTACTGATTTTTTTTTACATCAGGTCTTAAATATTCATACACAGGGTATTCCTCTTGCATGCCATTTGCTTATATCTTACATATATAATCTTATTTTGCCTCTGTTTAATAAAATTATGTATTTAGTGAAGCAACACCACAACTTGATTTCTCATAGATACGTTATATTTTAGGCTATAACACTCATTCCAGTTGTCATTTCTGCCATTAAATACAGAAAATCTGTATCTCCAGATCTAAATTGCAATGAATCCACTGAGCCTTTGTCCTGTAAAATTTTGTATATTAACATAATTTAATAAGCTGAGAAATGCATTAGGTTTTTAAATAAATCTTTAAATTGTGTAGTTTTAAATCAGAGAGATGTTTTGGTCCCTGCAAACTATATGGAACTAGTATTTGTCTAACAGGACCTTAAGACCTGTTGAAGAATTTTAAGGATTTTTATGAACATCTGCATGCATTCTTTAGCTAGATTTTGGCATAGTTTCAGTGTAAATCCAGCACAACTCAATCAGTTTACTTTATAATTAAAAACAAGGAAATAGTAACAAAAATACATAATATATGGTACTCGTGTTTATAATAGAAACATCCATAAAGAAAGAAACATGTTCTAACTCCTCTCATTATCCCAAAGAGAATTGCATCTTTAATCACACAAAGCACAACGGCTTTCTAATTTTGTTTAAAGTGTTTCAGTACTTACAAAAACCAGATCAGGTTATTGTAAATCTAGAGCAAATTAGAATCATTGGCCTCTGCTCAGCTGTATTCAGGAATACTATGTAAATCATAAATTTAATGACATACTAAGACACACATCTGTTTCTATTTTGTAGAAGTTAATAATCTAACTTCAGAGTATTTAAACATTACTTTCATTAACTGGAAAATTGTGAAAAATATAAACTGCCATAAGTCACAATGTGTTACTACAATATGCTAAGGAAAATATAAAAATTGCAGACCTGTACAGTAAAGACTAATTTTCTGAGAGATATATGCCATTGTCTGTTTCATGACCTTGCATCTCCTCTGTTTACTTAGAAAAACATCACTTATACTAACAGAGCTGCATTGCTAAGTAGAATCTGCACCTGCACATACTAGATTTTAATATGTATTTTTAGTAGCAAATGTCTTTCACAACAAGGAATAGATGATGCCTAAATTCCCTAAACCTATATAATGACCCAATGACTTTTCTTATAGTAAAATGATAAAAATTTCTGCTCCATTGATTGATTTCCAGTATATATTTATTTTTACAAAACTTACTTTGTGGTCTAGGATGTACTGTTGTTCTTATTGAAAAGTTTAGTTTATTCACAAATTAACACACAATCTTCTACTGTATCATAAATTGTCTTGCATAATGTATATAATTTGCAAAGATCCCATCGTGTGTTTCATTGGAGAAATGCATCACTCTTTTCAACTTTCAGATTTCCAGACACATTTTTTTTCAAAGGAAACAAGTGAATTAACAAACATGTACCAATCTTTTTGAAAATGTATTTGAATTCAGTTATAAGGCAGAACAGAGCTGGCCTGCTAGCTTTAGCACTGTAATAAAAAATCTAATTGCTAAGGTTTGCCATAATAGTGGATTGTAAGGTGATAAATTTTGACCAATAAATACCTTGGAAACTCAAAAGTTGGTTGCATTAAGTGGTAAAGTCAAAATATGTAGGATACTAAAGTATATCTTTATTCATAAAAATTACAATGTCAAAAAGGTAATTTTCTAATAATCTGTTTATTTAAAGACATACAAGTCAGATGTCATTTATGTGCTGTTTTGCTTGTGCTAAAATTACCTGCGGTAGTAGATACTTTGCATTAAACTTAGGGTGCATAAAGTTGAATGGGATTTATGTAAATAACCGTATGAATATGTATCTCACCTTTTACCAGTGCTAATTTCAATGAGCTGTATTTGAGAGGAAATTATATTAATATATACAACTGATAGGGAATTTGCACATTCATTTTGCTATCAACAAAAATTCTAAAGAAAGCAAACTAGACCAATGCATCCATAACAGAGGGGACAGGAAGAGAAAACAGAAAGGCAGCACAGGCCACCTAAATGGTACAATGTAAATTTGTGGTTTATTCCTCAGTAAGATTCAGTGGTTGCATATGCATGAAACTCTCTCTGTCCTGTGCAAATGCATACAGAGTTCCCACTTTGCTTTTCAAGCATGCAATAAAAGCTTAAGTGTGTTGTCTTACTGATATATTATATGTAGTACTGTGACTTATCAGACACAATAAAAAATACCATATTTTGGTGCTGATTATTCAACAGGCAGCAGCCAGTGCTCATACTGGGATGGGAAATAGTATCTTAATTAGTTATTGAATATATTTTAATATTTCTAATTAGCAGTAGTGCTAAACAGTCAATCGATGTTCCTTACAGCAGGAGGAACATGGTAGTAATATCATTCTTTTACTGCAGTGTTTTTAGAAAGGCGTAACCATACCTTCAATCAGATTCAAATACTATTTGTCAAAAACATCGAGGTCTGTCAGAAGTAAATGATCATTTAATTAGAGAAAAAAAAGGTGGAATATCTTTGATCCCTATACTTTAGTGATATTAATTCCCATGTGCTGCAGGTGTTTGTAATGTATAACAAATCATTACTGAAACAGAGGCTTTTACAGGCAGTTTCAGTGAAGGAAAATGACTGTTCTTACAGCTGCCAGAGTTACACCTGGCAATGTAATGCAAGCATGACAAAACATGAACTAGAAGATGTAAGCCTGGAAACAAATCTGGGTTTCCCTCTCTATTCTCTGCTCACGCCATTCAAGATGAATTGCAAAGCAGTACTGATGTACCAAGTGGATGGGGAGGGGGAAAGAATGAATTTGCTGCTGTTCCTTCACTCTCTGACCAGTGATCCATGATGCATCTCTGGTATCTGCTCCAGAGGGAGCCAATCACATAACTCTCAGCATTTCAATAACAATCAGTAACAAGAGGAAAAAATATATTCTTATAAAAAAAAAAATAAATAAAAAACATATATATATATATATAAGGGACCAAGTCCTTGGCTTAAACCACAAAACAAAATCAAAGCAAGTATAACCAGTCATCTTAGGGTTATGAGTACTTCCAGAGTGGCACGGGAAACTGAGAAGCAGAACCAGATGACATGCACATAAAGCATCATGTTGCCTTGATTAAAGCTACCAACTGAACGGTTTAAATAAAACCCAACAACAACATCAAGCAACAAAACAAAAACAAGAAAAACAAAAACAAAAACAAAACACTCCTACTTACAGAATAAAACCTGGTGGCATACTGGGAAAACAGTAAATGTGAACTAGAATATATAAGTTTGGAAGCAAATATATATATGGCTCTCGGTTCCTGTCTTTTGGTAAGGAGCTTTGAAAGTTGCAATCGTGGCATGGGGATGACACAGTGGGAGGTTCTTTTCTTTTTGCGATTGATCCTGAACACCCTGTACTTTCATGTTCCTAACCTTTTACCATATCTCTGAACTTGATTATTGTGATTGTGGACTGGATTTTCATTTGGTGTGGTATAGAATTCCAACAACTAGACTCTTAAGAATAAACATGGAAGGAATTTAGGCCCTTAAGTTTAAGAAATCCTCTGCTTCAATGCTGTTCAGTAGACACTTCCATGTCTTTTTACTAAAATTTAGAGCTGTAACACTCCTCATGCCTAATACTACTTCAGTCAAGACAAACCAGGCTAAAGAGCTCTGCGCCTACAACATTGCTAAGACTGCGAAACAAAACTGAGCAGCTAAAGGTGACAGTCATGCTCGAAGAGAACCTGGCACACACAAACACAGTTATCCTGTCACTAAACTCATCAGTAAACACCACTTTCTTTTAAATTTGTAGCTTTATTTTACAACTGGCAATTGGAGACTTCTCCGGTGTGCGAAACAGGATCAGTTCTCTCCCCTGCCTGAAGGGACTCAAATGTATCTCTCTCTCCGGCTAAAGAGTTCTCTAACCCACAGCTTGATTGCAGATGGAGATACTCTCCACTTCTCCTGTTAAAGTTGTGCACCAAGCAGAAAACAATTCAGGATTCACTGGGCCAGAATGCAAGAGCACCAGAGGGAACACGACTGTAGCTTAATGATCTGGGCAGTCAATTGGAATGGGAAGGCCTGAGTTCTGCTCGGTGGTCCAAGAATTTGATGTATTTTATCCCATAACTTCTCAAAAAAGTAAGTTTAACCATACCCTAAACATAGTTTTCTGAATCCTTACGGGTTTGTAAAACTGTGCAGATAAAGACAAGTATCTCTACAAATCTTGACCTATGCTGTCAGTAACATGGAATTTAATAAAACCTAGGTTCTTGGGTAAGAACAGAAAAGCCTTCATGGATTCATAATTGCAAATATAATGGTTTGCCTTTGAATTCTCTATGTTTTGTTCATCTTTCTTGCATCACTTTTCATTTTGTGACATGCATCAACGGAAGAGAGTGTCCAGCTACACTAGGTAATATTATAGTTAAAAGCACTCCATAATGGATATAAGCTTTAGATCCACAGCTGGAGTTTGATAAAGCAAATTATAAGAGGTAGAGGGGTTTGGCATAGACAGACAGTTCTTCCCCTATTCTGTTTCAAATCTTTCTGCTCTGTTATATCAAGCAGTAGGGTAACAAGGCAAAGAGGTGATGAGAATACGCAGTGATTGCCACACTTGCCAATCTGAGACATGGGGCATTCCTTTGACTGCAGATTAGTGGCTGAAAGAGATACAAAGATTTAGCAAAGTCACAGCAAATTGAAAGGGGGAGGAGGAGAGAAGGAGAAGGGTCTCCCTACCTGCCAGGCAAAATTACATTTATTTTAAATAGAAAAATATATTTAATTTCTTACTATTTTCTTGGGCCTTGCTTCATTCCTTAAAAAAAAAAAAAAAAAAAAAAAAAAAAGCAGCTATTTGCTGCCTGAATGCAGAAACAATGCCTAGGCAGATATAGCAGCTGGAGAAAAGGGAACCTAGAAATGTGCAAGACTATTTGGAGAATTGGGATCTCATGACATATCTCTTTCTCCAAAGCTCATCACTGTAGTTCCTTTTCTGGCATCATTGTTTCAGCTTCTGTACTGAGCTTTTCATATGAAAACAGGGAATTGTGCTTGTCTCTTTTTAAAAGTGTTCTTCTACGTGACTCCTAACAGCTCAATCTCAAAAACTCTGGGCTTTATAAATGCCTGTACAATTAAACTGTAAACTCTTCTCCACCAGCACACACCCATAAATACCCAAAGCCCACAGTAAGGAATGTACTTCATCAATAACACAGCTCCATCGCTCCCCTACATTCACTTTGCAGAAAGTAGAGAGACAATTGCAATGAACATAAAAACATGCTTCCAAGTTCACTGTTAAAGATCTTTATGAAGTCTTCTTATTTCTTAATGTGATACAAAAATCATGTTTCAGAATACCTAGTTAATATGGAATACACATGCTTTGTTTCATAGCCGCGTTTTCTCTGAACAAGGTTGTTTCTAATATTACTTAATTAAACAAAATTAAATTAATTTCTATCTAAGAAACAAGAAACAACAGCTTTGTTGAATAAAACAATCTTCATTTTCTTGAAGCTATTTAAATTAAAAACATGAGTTTCTACAGTTGGAAAAAAACATCCATGGTTAAGATGTTTGAAGCCCATCAATCTCTTTAACCACACAGCTAATGTGTTCCTTCTGTTTTCTTTGAATGAAATCACCATGAGTGGTTAGATGTTGATTTAACATAAAGCAAATGGAAATGGGTGTTTCCTTAGTCATGTGTAGAATTTATTTTTTAAAAACAATTAGCAAGTGTTATGAGTAAGTCAATGATTTTGTCATTTCTTAAATAATGATATAGATTATAAGTCATTAAAATTGATTACTGAAGTAAACTATGTATAATGCAAATTCATATTACATTTATTTGTTAGGAACAGCTGTAGAATTCACTTTATTGATGACTTTAATTTTTATTTTTTTTCCCCAAGTGACACTTAAATCAATTACTTAGTTTAAAAGACCAGTAATTTTAAAGATATATTTCCAAAGTTTTAAGACACTCAAAATTTGGCTCTTTCAGTTTTTAGTTCAAATGGTAAGATCATATGATAGTTTGTTACTTTATCGTGTGACAAATTAAACCACGTCTTTATATTACACCAATTTTAGCTGTTGCTAATGTATTACACATATACAACCTCTCTGTCAGTCTTTGCTAACATTACATCTAATTATACGTTCATTGATATGTTATTCACAAGAGTATACACAGGTAGGAGAAAATGTCAGTTGCTAGTATTTAAAGTTCAATCATTTCATAAAACTCCAGTAATATAAAAATAGGTTGCATAAAATCTCTGTAAACCATTTCCCATGGGACGACTGACTCTTCAGGCAATACAAAAAATTATTTATCAAGATGTTCAAACATTTTTAAATCATCCTTTTAAGAACAAGCATATGTAAGCTGCACTTCTATGGAAACAAACAAACAAAACCTCTAATGGAGTCAACAGGATCATATTTGTAGACATATTTTGGCTATGGTTTGCCACAAGTTACATCATCTTTCTCAGATGCACCTTGTCCACGTAGACAGTAGACTGTTAAATCTCTTCCAGTTGTTACTGTCCTAGAGATAGTCCCTAGAAATGCTAACTGACACACAGCCCTTGTGCTTATTTCAAAAATCACTATAAATTTGCTTTTATTTTTTCATCCAGCAGTTTCACCAAAGTGATTTGAGAGCAATGCACACAGAATATATAGCTGAACCTGGAACATCACAAAATTTAATGTTAGTGAAAGGGGTAGATAAACATAGTATTGAATGATTTTGCTAGGAGGATAACATTTCTTTTAGTGTTTTCAAGCTAGATATTTTGTGATGTTGCAGCAAACCAAGATTTTAAGGAAAATGTACTTGTCTGTATTTACTTGTGGAGTCCAAATGGAATGAGGTACATATTTTATAGGGATACAGCAAAAAGCAAATAATAGGCAGTTTTGATGGTGAGAAGAGACTTGACTTGTTATAATTTTATTATATATATTTTTTAATCTTAATATTCAAATCTGGGAATAGTTGTGGCCGAGTGAAAAACAAAGGATCAGATTCAAGTCTGCTAGGGGTGTGTGTGTATACAATTTTCCTATTTTAAAGAAACAGATGCTGATTCATATAAAGTCAAATTAATTGCTTGAATAGTATTATTTTACTTGCCAAAAGGATATACACTTCTGCCGGGTATTCTTATATCCTAGTCTGGATTTAATGAGAATTCATGGAAGCACATGCTTTTGAAACAAATGCTGAGAGGTCTCTATCTAACATTTTTACCAGTTTCTTAAAACTCACTTTTACAACTTAGAGTTGTAATATTTTTTTTTTCATTTAGAAATAAATATGCTTCCAGGTGTTTTTGATGAAAATGGGGGAAAATAAACTTTTGTCCTGCAGTTGAGTCCATGTAGGAGAATACCCTTCAACTTCATCAAATATTGACACAAGACCCAATTCTGCAGTTATTTTCAACCTTTTTTTTTTTGGGGGGGGGGGGGAGGGGAATTAAAAAATCTTACAGACACCAGTAGACTTTTTTTTTTTTGCTCCAAATGGAAGAGCTCCTCTCTCTCACCTCCTCTCCAAGGAAAACTGCCAACCTCAAATAATTTTTGTTGTGTTCTTGACTGTTTTGTGGCTAAGTCCTGTGTCCTGTTCTCATCAACTAAGCAAAGGGCTTATCTGTAGTTACATTCATTTGACAAAAAGTAGGATGTGTTATTGATATATATTAAAACTAGGGTAAAAAAGTAGCCAATCAATATGTATATTTTTACATTTCTATGATTCCCTTTTTAAGAGTGTCTCTGTAACAGATGCACCCAATCCTCTTAATGAAAATGTTTCTAAAAACTACATGAAAATGACTTTATGATTGAATTCCAATTGTAAATATGGAAGGAGTTATTTAGGATTCTATAAAGATAACTATATGGATATTTTTAGCAAGACGGGGCAAACAGCTATACTGGGGAGGTACCAAGGACTTAAAAAAAAAATAGGGGAAAAATACAGAAAACCTCTTCTGCTGCATTTTGCACTCACTATAACCCATATATTTTACTTTTAGCTATACATAGTAGGTATAAAAATATCACACAGACACATACATGATCTTCTTTCTGTCCTCCCATACTGAGCTGAAACTGGCCTTGGGAAGATGCTCTCACTACGAGTGAATATCTTCTTTGGCCCTAAATGCCTGAGACTGCTCCTCCACTGCCCAGCAGGTGCTGTGGATGAAAGAAAATGGAGGAAGGCCAGAGTGGCCGTGGCATGTCCATGTGTCAGTGACTTTTAGTTATTAGTCCCTGGGATTATTGCTAGCACCGTTGAAAAATCGCTGTGGTTTTCAAGAGCCCCGGACCAGTCCTATGATTCTTACTACCTCATGTAGCAAGGTCTTACTGATCCGGTTTCCTTTTAATGTCATGTTTCTCTTAATACACGTTAAAATTTTCTTAACAGGAGCACTAATTGCATAGGTATGCAGCAGAGTCCAAATGATTAAGTTAAAAAATAAACCTTTACCACTGACAAAGGTAACGACTCAGGTTTCCTGGCGTGGCGTGGGTGTTTTAAGCTGAATTGTCAATATGCTTTGGACCTGAGAGTTTAACAAGCCCTGAGTGGTCCTGCCTTGTGCCAGCGTTTCTGTGGGCAGATGCAATTGAGAGGGTTTTTATTTCACTGCTACAGCTAGAAAAGGAAGGGAATAGTTTAAAAAAAAAAAACAAAACTGTGGTGGGATTATCAAGGCAGGTTTGTGCTGCTTTGATCTTCGGCTGTGCCTCCGTTTCCCCCCTCTGGCCACCGCCCGGAGCAGCCCTCGGTGGGCACTGCCAGGTGCAAGAGACCCCCCCAGGTTCTCCCATGGGCTCGTGTCCCCCAGGTCTCTCCGTGGGCCCGTATCCCTGGCCACGCGGAGCTGCGCCCAGCCGCTGCTCCCTGACCTTGGGAGCTGCGCATCGCGCCCATCCTGAAAGGTCAGAGCAGATCCTCGCTGTTTCGCAGCAACCCAGAGGGAAACAAACCCCCCGCCACAATCCCAACCTCCCTTTTCTAGGACGGGGTTTTAGGCAGGAAAGCACCAGCGCTAGCAGCCTGCGTTCCGCAGCCGAGCCGTGAGCCAGCCAGGGCTCCCCGCCTCGCTGCCCAGGGGGCTGCCCTGCCCCTCGCCGTGTCCCTCTCTCCTCCGTGCCGATGGCCGCCACCGGGCGCTAACCGAGGGGTCCCCGGGGGGCGTCCCCCGGTGAATTCACCGCTCCTGGGGACGGCCGAGTGGGGCCCGCAGCGCAACTTTGGGCTGAAGGAAGCAGGGAAGCAGCCAGGGTACGGCCAAGGAGAAAGTGCCGCGGAGACGCCTGCCGGCCTTCAGCGCGCCAGCAGCAGCCGGGGGAGGCGGAGGGGGAGGGGGGGGGACCGGCAGGCCCCAGGTCCCCGGCCCCGAGCCCCGGGGAGGCTCCGCGGTGGCTCTGCGCCCCTCGGGGCCGGGGGCGACCGATGCTCGCCCAGCCGCCGGTGGCGAGTGGCCGCCCGCTCGGTGCTAGCCTTCACCCCGCGGCTAGGAGAAAGGAGGGGGGAAGGAAAATAACGAGGGGGGGTGGGGGGGGAAGCAGGAAGGGAGAGATTTTTGTCCTTCGCCGGTGCTGCTCTACGTGATAATATGTTTATATGATTAGCTGAGCCCAGGGGTGGGGAGCGCGGAGAGAGGGGGTGGAGATTGGAGGGGGAGGAGGCTGGAGGTGACTCCAGTTCAGCGCCGGCGGAGAGTCCGTGTCAGGACTTCGCAATCCCCAGTCACACACGGAGAGGTGCATGAGCAAAAAGGAGGCTGCGATACGATTCATTGGGATTTTTTTTTTTTTTTCCTGGTGTGTATGTATTGCGTTTTTCCCATCGCTGCGCGCCTTACTCGCTCAGCGCCTGCTCTCCGGCCGCCGGCGGGGCAGGAGCACCCAGAGGACGAGGGGAAATAACGCGGAGCCGAGTCGAGTCGAGCCGTGCCGGAGGCCGGAATGTCATCCGGGGAGATGTAAATCAGGTCGCTGCGAACGACAGAGACACAGGAGGGGGGGGGGGCTCGTTGTAAAATTTTTGAGTTGTTCCCCGCTACTCCCGCTGCTGGCGTCGCCTCGGTTTCCCTTCTGATCGCTGCCTAGAAAGGACTCCAAAGGCTGGGTACATACAGCACGCTGCGCCCTTCGCCCCTTCCATCTCTGTTTTTTTTTTTTTAATTTAATTTTTTTTTCATCGCCTGCGTGCGGGAGCCTGGCTGCATCGTGCGTTTCGTGCGGAGCGGAGCGTCGGAAACCGCAGGAAAATGTTGACTTAGCCCCGGAGAAGCCTGCCGGCTGGCTGCGCCGAGGAGAAGCCGCCGCCCGCTGCGCGCTGCCCCAGCCCGCCGAGCCAAGCCGTGCCGCGCCGCAGAGCCGGCCGCCTCCCGCTGCCCCACCGGCACCCAGCCGCAGCCCCGCTCCGCCGCCGCCCCGGGACTAACTCCCTCCTCCCTGTGCCCACCGGGGCGAGAGCTCCCGGCCCGCCTTCGGCTCGCAGACAGAGGTAAGCGGGGCTCCGCGCTGCTGCTGCTGCTGCTCCCTCCTCCCTCCTCCGCTCGCTCCTTCTGGCGCTGCGGGGAAGCGCCGACCTGGCTCCGGGGCTGCCCGGCTGGCTGCTGCTCGGGGGGCCGCTCCCCCCGCCCCTAGCACTCAGCACGCACCCCCCAGGGGCCGCCACCCAGCTCCCGGCCCCGCTGCCTGAGGATGAGGAAGGCGCTGGGGGGGGCGGGGGTGGAACGCGCCCCTCGGCGAGGCCCCGGCTGCGAGCAGCGAGGCCCCGCAGCGCCGCCCGGGCTCGCCCCCTCCGGCCGCTCGGCACTGGGCCGGGGGCTCCCGCAGCGCCCCCCCGGCCTTTCCTTGCCCTCCCGCGGGCCCTGCGGCAGCCGCGGCGGCTCCGAGCCCGGCCCGCAGCGCCCGAGCCCGACCCGGGGGGGGGCCGCGGGGCCCCCGGCCCCCGAGCAGGCCCCGGCGCCGAGGGCGCGGGGGGGAAAGTTGTGACGGCCGGGGGAATAGCGACCTGTTGCCGGCGTGTGCGTGCGGCCCGGCCGAGCCCCCGCGGGGGGCTGGCAGCGGGAGGAGGAATAAATCGCCCTTTGTCGGATGTGGAGCGAGAGCAACTTTTTTTTTTTTTTTTTTTTCATTTAAAATTTTCTATTTATTTTCGCGTGTAGAGAAATCTGGGGCCATCTGGAGACAGAAAACAGAGAGTGTCAAGAGGCACCGTTGCTGTGTCTGGCTCTAAAAATAACATCTTGTTGTTAGTCTGCGCTCAGCCCTGCTGGGGCTCGGGCACGGAGCGGGGCTGTGTCGACGCTCAGGTGCTGCGTTCCGCCGGGAGGTGCCCCGAGCGCCTCGAAGGGGTCCTGCGGAGCCAACGGGCTGCTCCTCGCTCCCCTCGGCTCCTCTTCCTTTGTTACCCGCCGCTAAAAGAGGTGCCATTTCGCATCATTCTGCCCAAATTGTTGGAATTAATGCAAGAGTGAATTCTTACCGTTTGAAGGGGGGGGTATTAGCATATCAAAGGGTGCTCAGCTCCGACTCAATTGAGAAAACTTCGGCTCGTCTTCCATTTGCTTCCCAGCAGAGGCCCAAAGGGCAGTAGGAATTCAAAAGGGGCAAAATGGGGAGGTGGATGTGGGTTATGTTGCTGAACTTTCGCTGTTTTGCAATTATGTGAGTGAAAAACAAGGTCCGGCCGCTGCAGAGCCCTTGCAAGCGCTCAGACAATTAGATCTATTGATTAATGGCTCGTTCCAGGGGGAAAAAAAAGTGACCTTTTATGACAGGCACTGTTGCATGGTTTCTGATGTCTGCTGCCTGTTGGAGGATTTAGAAAGCCTTTTCTGCCGCTCTCCTGCTTTGGGGCTGGCCTGCACGCTGCTGAGCTGGGGGACTGAATGGGGAAGACCAGCTAATGACTTCGGGAAACAAATGAAATCTTGTAATGAAAGACCTCTCCCTTCCAAGCCTTTGAAACAAATACACTTCAATCCTTAATGGATGGGTAGGCTGGGGTAAGAAATTTTTATGGAGAGTTTCAAAAGAAGTTTTGAGCCCCACCAGGCATATGCTTCCATTTCCTTTTTCTTCTGAAGTAAAGTGAAAATGAGTTTGTCTTGTAATCTCATTTCATCGGTTACGTTGTGTTTGGCGAGATAATTTAATTTGCAATTAGTGTTACCCTGTAAAAATAATATGATAATAAATATGGCAAAACTGCTATTTCGGTGGTAGGGGAGAACATCTACCACATTTAAAGTTGTTTTACATGGCTAAATATTTGCAGATTTTTAAGTCATTTGTTACAATTTCCTTGTGTCTTCAAGGGGATGTGGTTGGCCTAGCCTTTTATTATCTTTGCCAATCGATATTCATAATCTCCCAAACCAAAAGCCAACAAAAGGCAGTTCTCTATCAATAAGTTGGGACCTTTTCCAGGGACCAGATGCATCTTAGGGACTGTATTCTGGTTTGTGTCTCTGGCAAACAAAAACAAACAAACAAAAAGAAAATAAAAGAACTTCCTATGTCTTTGTTTCCTATTCCTTCCTTCCAAACCTTTTAGTTGAATGATACAGATACTGAAATATGTATTTTGTGCTGTTAGAAGTGCTTGGCTTTTTTGGTGGGGGTTGGTTCTCCATTGGACAGTCGGGGGGGGGGGGGGGGATTCTTTTCTAGCCATGGAAGTGATGTGCCTTTAGAGTAGGATGTCTTCACTCACGCGTCAATTTCCTTTCATTTAGTGAAGGAACTGAGCATATATGGTATGCCTTGTGAAAAAGCCCTGCGATTAAATAAATAATTCATATAGATTTCTGTTATTCCTAAATGAACACGAACATTTGGGCATTTTGTAAACAGATGTGTTTAGTGGTCCTAAAATTGCATGTCATTACTTTCAGGTAATTTTCAGCAGTTTATTTACCTAATGTCTTCAGCTGTCTGAAGTAGTACCTTTTGGTGGTATAAAAGGAACATATTGATGTAATTGCCATTATCACACTTAAGTTGCTGTTAACTAGTCTGCTTTGAATGCAGAGTGCTGTAAAGAAAGCACATTATCCTCACAGCTATTAGGGATAATCTAAAAATTGTCTTGAAAATGTTGCACTTCAGTTTATATGATGGCAACCCCAAATTAGACAAATCTCTGAAGTAAAAAAAAAAAAATGTAGTGGAAAGAAGATTTTCAACATTCAGATGACAAAATTGGACCACTTAAATAAAAATTAATGTGCTGCAGCAGCACTTCAGCTGCCATTTTCAATCACTGGGTTACTATGTGTTGGCAACAGCAAAAAAAGCGTAGACGTTCAGATAGCTGAAGGAGTTGGTAGTTGGGGGAATCAGGATGTGGAATCATGTGGGGTAGAAGAAACCAATTACTTCAGGTTTTGACTTGAGAATTTCCAGTAAACATTTTTTTCTGGCTTTTGTCTCTCCTGCTCATTAATATACCAACATCAAAGCAAGCAACCAAACTTCCAAATGTTATAAAAACTAATGTAAAGATACAGATCTCACATGTAGTCTTGCAAGTCTTAATTTAAGTCAAGCAGTTGGAGTTTTTATTGCTGCAATTTTCACAATCAGCAGAGACATTAACACCAGGCTTCTGGGTGTTTCCCTTCTTAAAATGAGCAAGAGGAGAGCTTTAAAAAAAAACAACAAAGTTTGCGTAGTTAGTCCTTATTTGATCGCTTGAGAAGCTTTCTCAATGTTTTATTTATCTCTTACAGCTTTTAATGCTTAAAGCCAGGAAAGGGGACTACTCTGGAATTCTAGTATCTAGTAAGGAGTCACCTTATGAAAATTTAAAGAAACTAGGTAGTATAGGCTTAGGAACGTGTTGTTTTTATGGTTAGTAATGTGTACTGAATGATTATTTTTGTTTTAAAAAATGTAGTATGTAAAGATGGCATTTTTTTTTTCTTAAGTAGAACAGTTCTGATGAAGAAAAATGCTAGTCTCGAATTACAGCCTTTTAGAAAGGTCCATCACTTTCACTTAAGTGAATGTTAGAAAGAGAAGTCTCTAGTTAAACAAAATATTTGTCTTAAGTTGAATTTACAATACATTTCTATATAGTGTGTCAGAAATTCATATAGATAGCAATACTTACCCAATATAAAGAATTGCTTAGCGTTCCGAAAAGGTAGAAAAATGTCTTTTTTCCTGAAATTTGATCTAAAAAGTTAATGTATTTCCAAGCCCATGCTCATCATATGTCCACCTAAAATGTTGACCTGTTTGTAAGAAAATACTGCTAATTTCCACAGCTCTTCCCAAGGATTGGGCTGTGCCTTGTACTAATGGAAAAATCCCTACCAATAACTGCCTGCAGATATTTTTTGTCAAAAATTGCTGCATGTCTTCTCTGCGTTCCCACTGAGGGATGACTGATAAAAGGAGAACTTGAAGTAGTGATTAATGATTTTACCTGGTGAACTGCAAGAGAAGAAGTTAAACTACATCTGGTGTATAATTGAAATCATATTCATGCATAGGTAGACAAGCAGTCAGTTATAAAGCAATATACTTTAGAGCATAGGTTAGGGAAATTTATAGTCAGACGTGTTACTTGGAGATGTCATGTTAAACAGGCTCTTTCGAAGCATTTTTTAGGATTGATGTTTGTGATGTACAAATGTGATTCAAAATTACATGATATTCAGCTTTTAAAGTATTTATGTGCAGCTTTTAGACTTAAAAGCTGCCTTTTATTTTTTTTTAACCCTCAGTTTGAAACAAGTAAAAGATTTAAGCCATCACGGTTGTAATTGCATGTCAAGAAAACTGGAAAAACAAAAAGCTATTTTAAGGCCATTCTCAATACTCTTAACAATCATGTTTAATATTTAAATAGTTTTCCAAGATGTGCATTTTCTTTTTAACAGTTCTGAAAATAAAAGTAGTAGATGGCTCTGTTGGAATACAGATGTAACTTGCGGCATAAGGTGAATATGTACCTGTTTGTGAAAATAATTCCAGTCTTGGTTCAACAAATATGATATTCTTTTAATCATTCATCATATTAAAGGTGAAAGATGACAGGCTTAAAGCCCTTCTCAGTTGTTTTTTTTTTTTTAATTGATTTTTATTTATTTCATATTTATTTTTGCCGGTGGTGTATGAGATATGTTTCTATAGCATAGATTTTGAAGATTGTGTCACTTACTGTAAGCGATTTAGTTACAAAAATGCACTTGCTTAATGCATTTTTGCAGCATTCTCTAGGTAGAAAGTGGTAGTTAACCAGAAACTAATTCCAATGGAAAAAAAAAAAAAAGTCTTTTTCAAATTCAGAATTGTAGCATCTTCAGGATATAGATCGTTGTATGAAATGGAGTATTTTATGGGTTTTAGAAGACTGTGTGATCTGCATATGTCACGATTTCTTTTCTTTTGATTTTTTCATGAGGTACTGTAATGATTCAACTTACTCTAAGATGCTATTTGCCAAAATTATTTAGAAAGGCATAATAATCAAAAACTTTGCAGGCTGACTGAAGCAACCACAGTGCTTAACACCTGCAGGTAGAGTGCAGTTTCCAACAAAATGCTATTGATTGTTATCCTGGCACAAAGCAAGCTTAAATACAGTTTGCTTAATTACAACAAAAATGCTTTTTTATGAATAAGGTACTTCATGTTTGGGGAGTGTTTTGTGTGTTGTCTGCTAAGTAAAATCCCATCACACTTGTATAAATTTGTCCAATTATCAGAGCAGCTAAGAGGAGGAAAAAAAAATCAATTTACCCTGAAAAGCACCAGAAATAAGATTATCTTGGCTAGTAGGAACTTGCCAGCACTGTCTAAATTGCTTAATATTATCAAACGCTGCCATTTTTCAAGTTCAGTAAGAAGGATATTGACTATTCTACATGTCCAGGTCTTCTATTTGGCTATTTCTTTATAAGGTATAAGCATGTCTTATTTTTTTTCCCACAATAGCAGTTACAGATAAATCGGAGGATCTAACAATGACTTTATGAAATAGATGGAATAATACCATTCACTGGAGAAATAGTATTTACTTGAGATAAGTGATCACAACTAGTTTTTTTTTCTCCTGTCTAGCTTGTTGTTCTTGTAACAGACAAATGTAAATACCTTAGCAGACATTTCAGAGCGAAAGGCAAGAGATAAAATGTAATTACTTTTCAGGGTGGCCCTGACGATGCCCGTGTTCTTGTCTGTAACACACACAAAAAAATCTTTGCTCATCACCTCAGCATATGAAGGCCATTGTTACCCCTGAATATAAAAATATTTTCTGATTTTTAATGTTGACCTCAGTATTTATCTTCAGCTCTTCTGTGTAAGCTGGAATCCTTATAGCTGTAAATTGTAGTCGCTGTTATCCAACCAAGCATTTAATAGAGCACCTAATGGACTCTGCTCCTGTATTTTTCTTGAATGCATAACATCTTGCTTCATTCAGTCACCAAAACCAACTTTGCTACAAGGACAGGCAACACGACAAGTTAGAATCAATGGACCATTTGTAGGTCACAAAGTCAGTTTACTGGAATTTCAGAGGAAACTGGTTGAAAAGAGAGGACAAATGTCACTTTGAATAGAGATGTTTAAATCAGACTTCTGCCTTAGGGTAAAATTTAGGTCTGTTGTAGCCTAGATGTAATGTCTCCCTCTACAGAGCACAGCATTAATCATGGCTTGACAAGTGATCATGGGCTGAGAAAAATAGGGCCTGTCTTGGTTGTTTTTTTTTTTTTTGTTTGTTTTGTTTTTTTTTTTTCTTCTCTCTAAATCTCTTAGGAGCACATTATAAACACAAACATTTACACAAAAAGATTTAAGTATTGGTGTCTGTATTTCAGTAGTGGAAGGAGCTAGCTTCAGAGAAAATCTAGTTAGAGCTATTGAGAAGCTACTTGGGTTTCTTACGTGGACACAATGTTAGGAATATTTCCTTCTAAAGTCATGCAGATTTTTGTCATAGGAAATTCATCGTCCATTTTTACTCCATTTCATCATACAAATAGGGTAGAGTCAGGGTCTGTCTGTTTTGTCCCGTGATGTATTAAATACGTCTTAAACAACTGTTTTGGTTTTTGTTCATTTGTTTTGTTTAAACAGCATTCTAGAATATGTTTGACACCTAACAGAGATGCTTCCTTTTCCCGCAATGGCAATATGGGGTGACAGCAGTATCCTTTTTATACAGTGCCGATTGACTTGATGCTGATCAACGTATATGAGTTTTTTTATACTATGCTTTTTTCTATATACCATGTTAATATTTTGATGATAAGTTACTTGGCCACAACGAGCTACAAATGCTTGAATAAAATAACAGGAATGAAGGCTGCTATTTAAGATCCTGAGTTCTGATACTGTGCAGATAAAAGTGAGTTTAATATTTTAATTCTTAAATTAGGAATGCATTGATGCACAGATTAGGTGTAGGGAGTGCTCATACCTTTTACGGTAAAGAATTAACTCCGTGAAGAAGGGAATCTCTCTATTTCCTAGGTTTATTTGCTGTTTTCTGCAGTGGGATCAGTACAGGGAGCAGCTCTAGCATTCCGTATGTACACTTTGTAGAGAGGTGTATCTTTTAAAGGTACAATTAGATTTGTATCTACAACTGTTGAAAAAATAGATAATATCAGTCAAGTAGCACCAAAACAAGTAATCACTGGAGAATTGTGCATTAAAAATTATGCTAACACTGTTTATTTAGTTGCCTCTGGATGTGATAAAATCCCAAATAGCTCGTTTCGGGGAGGCTGCTGCTTTCCTTTTTGCGCTCTGTTGGTATTTTCATATCAGTCGACACCTCAAACCGATTATTGCTCTGAATCTAGATGACAGAATAATCTAACACCGATTACTGTTAAAAATTGTTTCTGGCAGCTAGGGAGGGGATGACCGACCTTGTTCCTGATGGTAATACTTGCCTTGCTGTTGATGGGATCCAGTGTAAATAGGCAGCCTTGCTCTGAAGTCGTGCTGCAGTGGTGAAGAGAGATCACATGCCAGGAGGAGGCTGTAGTTCACCTTTCTTTCTATATATTTTCTTACCGTATCATATTTGTCATTTTTTATGGCATAGCAGCCTACACTGGTCTGAACAGTGTTCAAAAACAATTCCCAAGCAATAGGCACTGTCAGCTCTAAATAAAGTGACATTTTAAGAAAAGATTCCTGAGAAGAAGTTCTGCTGTTGATGCTGCATTTCTCTGACAAATTCCTGATTCCTGTTTTATGGTAGGCATAATTATTTTCACCTGGTCCAGGCATTCTTAATCATTCTTTGAAGTTTAATTTAGACTTTCTGTACGTGAGGTGACCGAATTGGACAGCTCTGCTTTCACAGGAGAAATGACGCATGTTTGCTTTGAACAATGTGATCGTCCTCCAGAAGACCAATTCATAACTATTTTGTTGGTAAATTTAGCATTTAAGTATTGAAGGTCTTCAGTGGTTGTGATTTCCTTCGGCACAGTAAGTATTTCTTCCACATGGACTGCCAGCCGGCGGGGCTGGTTCTCGCTGGGTAAAGTGCTACAGATGGGGTGCTAAGGGAGAGAAGGTGCCTCACAGCGGTGCTGGCTGGGGAGAGTGGATGAGAGTGGAAGTTGTTTTAGAGAGGAAAGGGACTTGCAGGCTGACAGAAGTCGAATATAAGAAGAAATCCTTTTGCCCTTCAGGCAATAATCTTACCTGGTGCTGGAAGAGAGGATAATCTCTCCATAATGTTAGATTTTTTTTCCTGCTTTCTCTCCTTCCTCGTTCTTCCCGTCATTTGAGAAGGTGTACAATGGTATCTGCTAATAACTGGTTGTGGATCCAACTGCTACAGATATTCCAGCAGCAAGGAAGAGCACTGTATGCAGCAATCATCGTCTTGAAGTGAACGCCTTAAATTTGTCCTACATTTGTCCCGTGTAATGCATGTAACCTTACTAGAATATCATAAGTCTGTTTCTACTTTGTTTTTTCTCCAAGTGTTCAGTATGAACTTTAAAGGTTGTATTTTGGAGATTATTATTCCAGCAAAAAATTATTATTCCAGCAAAAATTAAAGCCTTACTTTTTATTTTATGAGTATTCTTCATGAATCTAATGACGTTGCTTGTAAACAAGAGGGATTTGGCCGTATTAGAGAAACAAAAATACTGGTGTGCTTTTGTTCTTTCCGTGTTAGAAGAAAAATGAACAGTGCCTATTGTCTTCTTTTTTTTGATGGTACATGATAAAGGTTAGCTACGATGAAGACTTAATTTTGGTCTGCTTAATATTTATAGCTTCATTCATTGAAACTTTTTCCCATTTGTGTTGAAGGGATTTTTGTCTATAAAGAACAAACTTAAGATATTTTAAGGTACGGTAACATGTTTTGGAAGAAAAGTTGTTTTCATCCAACTAAATGAAACTACATTGTTACTTCATAATTTGGTATTTAGTATTAGAGACTTTGATTTTTGAGATAAACTTAGCCATTTAGTTCAACTGATTTCTAAGCTTCGGTGGAATGCATTTGTAATCATATACAACAATGGCATTGGGTTTTGTCTTGCAGCAGTAAATAGAAGGAGGTATGCTGCTGTTTGTTTTGTTGTGTTAGGGAGATGCATTAGATAGGTTGAATTTGTTTTCTTGTTTGTGGGGTTCTTTCATTTCTGTTTGGTTCTGGATAAGCAGAGGATTTTTTTTAAAAAAAATTGTATTTTATTTTTTCCCCCGAAAGGATTTAAGTGGCTTTGATAAAGAAACCTGTGTATTTTGATATAGGAAAAACTAAAGCTGAATGCTTAGCTCCTTTGAGGGACAAAAACAGGCAGTGGAATGGAAGGGGGAAGACTGTTTTTATATTAACTCTTTATCTGATAACATTTGAGAAAGATTTCTGAGGGCATTTCTTTAAAATAATGACTGATCATTTGGGTTTCTGTGCCGGCTATTACCCACATTTTTCACATATTTTCGCTAATTCTTCTTACTACCTGCAGAGGGAGCTTGTATATGAGATAATCAGAGTAATCAAGGCATTCAGGGCTGAATTGTTTCCAGTAAGTACAATTTTCTTTTGCTGTGCATTCTCTGTTATTCAGGGCAAGAAATCCTCTGCAAGGGAACTTTTAAAAAGATTGTCCATGAGTAGCAGTAAACAACAAAAGGCAAAAAATTTAAGTTGTTAGTAAGCAAGAGCTGACATTATAAATACCTATTTGTATTTTGAAAAGTGCCTTTCTATTGAAAGTGTAAAAAGGAACTGAGCAAAACAATTCTTGCATGCAGAGGTACAAGAAAACAGTTTTGGTGCTCTGTGTGACGGGAAGCAGATTTCAGTTGTATAAACTGTCTTTTCTGATTCTGAAAATGTCATGTCAGTGTGAGAGAGACAGCACAGTGCTCTAAGGGCTCAGTACCTCTTGTGCAGAGCAGTGTGCTAGCCAAAAAGCGATAGGTAAGTCTTTTCTATTTATGCAAGCAGTCTTATAAATCATAATCAAGCTGATTGCAGATGCAAGGTTAACAGTTAAATTTGCTTTTTCTGTATTATAAAATATAAAAAGGTGAATGATTCTATCCTAGTATAATTGATGATTTTATACAATTGTACGTAAGCAGGCAAACAGTGGAAAGGATTGCTGGCTTAAGTTTTTAAGAAAAATATGGGGAAGAAAGAACAAGGAGTATCAGAATGTAAGTTTATTTGCAAATAGTAATTTAAACATAATGTGAAGAATCAGAAATACTTCAGTGATTTTCTTTAACACAAATGAAATGATCTGGTGCATTGCAGGTTTTATAATTTGTATTACAGTGATTTGGATCGTGAAAATATATGATCCTTCAAAAAAAGTTGAGACCTTTTCAATGAAGAAAACAATAGAGCTTTGTTTGTTGAACAAGAAGCATAATTAACAATACATGAATTTTGTGCTATTTATCTCTGGAAAAGTGGTGGCAATCATTTTACTTTAAAATATTTCAGTAAATTTAAAGATGATTTGCTATAATGCTGCTAGGAAATAAAGCAGTATGCATGCACATTCCATAAAACAGATGCAGCTCTCTGTAATGTGCTCTCCTGGAATAGATTATGCCACATAAATTGGTCCAAGAGTTGATTTTTTTTTTTAATTTTATTTTAGTTTGGTTTTGTTAGTTTAAGTTAGCAGAACTTTAAGCTGAACATATTCATCCTAACATGGTTTTAGTGTTTTAGTTTGGATTCCCTTTTTAAACACCAGGAAAGTTTACCATATCTAAAAGAGCAGCAACTCAGTGTCGATTTATTATTTATACTGGCTAATCCTTGCTAATGTGAAAAGTCAGCTTGTTATTGTAACACCAAATGGCCCTCTAAGTAGGGAAACAGTTAAGTAGATCTCCTGTAATAGGTTGTTGTCTAATAAAGAGATTTATGGTATTGGCAAGGGCTATTGTATAGGTATTACCCTCTCACAGCATGATCATGTATTATCTTAACAACTCAGTGCCACGTTTATGTTGAGCATTTTCATAACAGGGTAAGAATATTAGCCACAGCAATTACACTCCAATAGGATTATAATGGTAAGACTTACAGAAAATATATAAATGTCTTTTACAGAGATTTTGATAGGTATTGGGAGTTGAAAAGTTGCATCGTGCTTTTTGCATGGGAGAATACTGTTGTATTAGCCATGATGAAGAAAGAGAGATTTCTTAATTTAATCTTGCTGAGGAATTATGGGGAGGCAATGGACATAATCTTTTTTTACACAATGCATCTTTTTCTGTCCCTGCAAGGTAAGGATGTTTCAGAAATTCAGTTCAGTGGAGACTGCCATACTATACAAAAATCAAGACGTATATGTAACTTTAATTCTTTTGTGAGGATAATACAGCTGGGATTAAGATGCATTCTTTTGCAGCCTTGTATTTTGAAGGTAGAACAGTGAAAATTTACTTGCTATGTTGGAAGAACCTACGTGAATAAAATCATCTTCCTTCATTTTAACAATAGCGTTACACACATTTCTGTTTCACTGGGGCCATTTTTTTAATGGTGGTAAGCAACTTAACTTCTTTTAAAAATGATTACAATCAACAAAAGTGACAATAATGTCATACTTGTACAGTTTTCATGTAAGTGACATTCAAGCTGTTCCTTCACAAAAATTCCATCTGTTTAAAAAAAAAAAAAAAAAAAGTGAGACATTAATACTCACTCACTTGGCAGAAGCAGTGTTCCAGCCACGTTTAGTAAAACTAATTATGTTTTATCAATAAAAAACACTTGGGGGAAATGACTGAACAAAATACTTTGGGTTCTGCAGGCATTTATGAATAACTGCGTTAAGTGTAACAGAAGTTGGAATGGCTAAAAGTAACTAAACAGCCTTACATTTTAAGATGATACCTTGAGATACAATTCAATAAATACTGGAATAATAAGTGTTTAAGCAAACATACCTTTTTCTCTATTGTACTTTAACAAAAATAATAATTAGGATTATTCCAGTTTAAGACAATGTATAAGATAACCACTACTATTGTAGAAGAACTTTCCAATATATGTTCCGTGTATTGTACACATCCATGACTAGTATTAGCTAAATTTGTAAGACATGTTTCCTAGATGTTTGGGATTAATTCTATGTATAAGACAATGCGGAAAGATTCTGTGACCAGCTGTCTTAAATTGTTATTGATTACCAGAAAGTAGAGGAAAGATGCACCTGTTTATTTTGACAAGAAATACTCCACTTCTGATGGAAGTGCTGATAGAAAGTAATGTTGCACACAGGTTTGAGTGTTTTCTGGTGGATTACTAGAAAATAGCGGAGAACTCAAAACTACATTAAGCAATGAATATTCAAAGCTTTATTTTTCTTGTAATCATTATAGCACTGTATGACTTACCTGTCATCAGTATTTTGTACATCTTGTATATACACAACCAGAGCAAAATCTGGAGCTTGGTCTTTAGTGTTGTATTCAGAACAAGAATTATAACTGATGAATAATGTTTTCAATTTTAGAAAAACTCCTGTAGATTCTTCGATTGGCTTCATGTTTCATTCATTTTGAGCTATGGAAAACGATTGTATCTTTTGTCCGTAAGTAAAAAGCAAACACAAAAGGATGAATGTTACCCCCTGATGAATGTGGAGCTCCAACTGATTTAAGAGTGTGAACCGTGACTGCATTGTTGAGGGCAGAGCTTGGCTTGTAGATGCCAACTAAGAAAAAGCAAATACTTAGAATAAAAGGAAGAATAACGAATAAAAATTAAATAACAGGTAAAACAAATTTTTCAATAGTTTAGGAAATTATAAATCTAATATTTAAACTATTAAAATATGTTACAGTGCATTTGCTTTAGAAAGCTTTCTTAGTGATACATGTGTATAATGCTCTAGGAGACAATCTGTGTTTGAAAGAGAAAAATATATGCGGAAGTACTCTGATTAAATTGTTATCCATTTGCTCTCTTAAACCATTTTTTGAGTATACACACGTAACTGTAAGATGAAGATTTGCCTTTTTTTTTTTTTTTCTGTATAAATCCCATAATGAATGGTTTCTTAAAATTAGTATTCTTCTGTTTGCGGGACAGTAAATTAAAGCACAAATCCACACTTTAGTCATTTTATTTGTAGCATGCATTAAAAATGAAGCCACACTAAGTCATACTTAACTGCTTGTGGACAGCTAACCCTGGAGAAAGGGATAAGAGTTTTTTTTCCCTTTTTTGTTGATCTTTATTATTATTATTATTATTACTCTCTGTTTGGAACAACAGTGTTGTTATGACTAACAAAGCTTTTGTATTTGGCAAATGGAACACAAGTAATCCGTAGTTCTTGGCTCATGACTGAAAAATCTGCCAAACAGAGCCCTTAAAAACAGTCTAACTTTTGAAAT
This sequence comes from Anas platyrhynchos, assembly GCF_047663525.1. NCBI lineage: Eukaryota > Metazoa > Chordata > Aves > Anseriformes > Anatidae > Anas > Anas platyrhynchos. The sequence goes on along the minus strand of NC_092594.1, from coordinate 25,982,259 downwards.
ATACCTGTGAATGAAATTCTTCATTACACTGCTGTCATCTGTATGTAATTCATATATCATCAGTGCTTCTAATGGTATTATTTCTGGTTACAGAGATTTACATCAGTGGACAGTAGCATAATTAGAAAGAACTGTTTAGAGCCTGCTTGTGAACATACAGCCACACGGATATTTTTTTTAGACAATATAGTGACTTTTGGTGAAATCAGTTCTTTTTCTATTACCTTTCAATTAATGGTTATTTAAATATACAAAAAAAAATTAGTTGAATTCTTTGTCCTGCTTTGATCTTTGTATATGTTAGACTGCCAAGATTCTATAAACAATAAGTTTTAGTTCTTGTTTATTTTTCACAGAAATCACTTGATATATGAAATGAAAAGAATACCTTTACCTGAAAGAATACTTTGTTGGATGTAGTTTTATGTTAAAAAATGTTTATTGAAATTCCTGCACATTAATTGAAGGAAAGTCAAATAAATGAAAGGTCTACTAGCAGATAGCCAATGCATTATTGATGCTTTTTTTTTCAAATATATATATAAACCAATGCACCAAATAAAGCTGAAGAATTAATATTATTAAAACTAATCTATAGGGAATTTGTAAAAAAAATACCAGGAGTAATGGGAAAATTTGCTGCTGCTTCAGTGCAGCAGTTCGTACACTTACGCAGTTTGTACAACTGTTTTCATGACTTCTGTACAGTTGAGAGAGGTTATTAATGTCTCCTAAATCACTTAATTTCAGCCATTATTTAAGTTACATAGAAGAACAGCTGCTTAGGCCTAGTACATGTAGGAAATACTAGGTGCTGCCAAAACAACTTCTAAAACATAACAAATATGTAATTTAAACATAGGATTGATAATACGTAAATTAAAAAATGCATTTAACCATGCTCTGTGGAATTTTTTAGGTTCACAAATGGTATGAAGAAGTATTGTGCTCTGAGACGTGTGGTTTATTTAGTAGAGTCCATCTGACTGTTGAACAAGTTGTTTCTTTCTTAAAATAGTAATGAAAATATTTGAATGCACAAGATGTTTTAATCCAAAGAAAAAACGGTGTGTCTTTTTTATTGTAGTCTGGAGATTAGAGCTTTCTGGGGACCTTGTCTGATGCTTAACTCTTGTCATCTTCCTTGAAGTGCTAGTCCCTGTCATGGCTGCCCTGCAGGTCTTTGGGAATGTACGAGTCCTTTTGTGCTCTAAAGCCAAATGCAGGGCTAATTTTCAGTTGCTTCATAGTAAAACAGAGGCGTAATTACTACTAAAAACAGAGGCGTAATTACTACTAATTCAGCTAATCATCAGGAACTGGAGGTAGTCCCATCTGCCCTTCACCTCAAAAATTAGCTCAAAAATTTTTCATGATGCAAAAATACAGTCTCCGTGAGATGAAACATTGGTGTCTTGTGTGAGCTGTCTTCCGATGAAGATACTCGGAACCCAGGTTTTGTCCTTTTTCTGTTATTCACAGACAAAAAGTCAAAATCTCCATTTTAATGAAGATATTTCAAAGAACAGACGGGCTTAGAAAGACACTGTATTTCCTTACATGCTCCTTCCTTTTAAACACGGGAACCCTTAGGCTATAAATTAGAGTGCTTTACCCTGTGTAGCTGATCTCGGTCTGCCCACTAGCAAGGAGAAGAGTTAAATGAAAAAAAAAAAAAAAAGTTGTAAATGGGCTTGGTGGTTTCGTGCTTTTCAGTTTGTGGTTATCTTATGTCCCCCTCATGTCCTGTTTTTGTCAATATTTTCCTTTCACCTAAGAACTAAAGCAAGTGGGAGGAAAAGTAAGTTGAAAGAATGTAATTATGCCAGAGATGCATTTTTGTGTGGGAACTTTTATAGTGTCTTCATGTAAATGAAATTCACTATGGAAACCATAAGAGCACTTCTGAGCAGAAGGGTTTATCCTGTGCTTCATGGGAAACACCAGTTTGCTTATCTCTTTTCCCGGAAACTGTACACACACGCACAGAGGCTGGAGCTTGTCTCTGACCATTCTCCGGGGCTGCAGATGAGCTATGGAGGGGACTCTTGAGGGGATGATGGAGGGGTCTCAGGCGATGAAGTGTGGGAGTCTGTGCATTTTTATGAACGTGCAGAAATTGGAGCTACCTCAGTGGATAATTGTATTTTGCATTTTTTATTTTTTCTTGGTGTTTTTTTTTTTTTTTTTTCCTCTTGGCATATTCTCAGGCATGCTCATTGGCATTCAGACTTTATCTGAATGCTTACTTCTGGAGAAGGAACAGTCAATGTAACAGATTTAAAATCAGAAAATCCTCAAGGCTGTATTGACAAACAATGCAGCATGGTTGTCCTGGTTTCAGTTAGGACAGAGTTAATTTTCTTCCTAGTAGCTGGTAGAATGCTATGTTCTGGCTTAGGATGAGAAGAGTGCTGATAACACCCCAATGTTTTAACTGTTGCAGAGCAGTGCTTACCCCAAGCCAAGGATGTCTCAGCTTCTTGCTCTGTCCTGCCAACGGGCAGGCTGGCGGTGCAACAAGAGCTGGGAGGGGACAGACCCAGGACAGGTGACCCAAACTAGCCAAAGGGGTATTCCATACCATGTGACATCATGCTAAACAATATATAGGGGTGGCTAGCTGGGGGAGGGGGACCAGACTGCTCGGGGTTAGGCTGGGCATCGGTCAGCGGGTGGTGAGCAATTGCATTGTGCATCACTTGTTTGTACACATTATTATTAGTAGTACTATTATCATCATTGTTGTTATTACTATTATTGTTATTATTATTTTCCTGTCTTAATAAACTGTCTTTATCTCAACTCATGGGCTTTACTTTCCCATTTCTCTCCTCCATCCCAGAGAGGGAGGGGGGAGGATGAGCAAACGGCTCTATGGTGTTTAGCTGCCGGCTGGGTTAAACCACTACAATGGTGTATGGCCCTGTGCTGCAGCCTGGGCACTAGCTGCTCTCGGCTTTGCTGGTTGGGCTCTGGAATTGGTCCTATGGACCACAGTCTTTATTTCTTAACCTGGAACGAGGAGTAACATAGATGAATTTATTTCAAAGACTTTGTATTTGTTAGCTTTGTCAAAGGTTCTTGTAGGATTTTAAAATGTTCTGCAATGTTTGTTATTTTTAAAAATTAATCATCTTGTTGAATAGTGTTTCCCAATCATCTTGAATTATTGATGTTTTGGTCCTTAGTAGAAGGTCAGTGATACTTTTCCTCCCAGACAACAGCCTGTTCAACCCCAGTTTAATGAGTTACATCTCTGTATCTGTAAGAGAATGACAACATGAAAGAATTTCATAATTATGGCTTACTGAATGGGGCTCAAAATGAAAAATGGCAAATAGACTTTTGTGTAAGCCCAGGCTTTAAGAAATCAGTGCTTGGTAAATACTGAAGCAATTGCTGTTTGAATTTGGAGCTGCTGGTGGACTAGAGGAATGCAACATTCACTACTATGTTTAAATATTTGAAAGCATTTAGCTGAATATATTTTTATTCTCAACTATCTTAAACTGTTCTTAGAGATTGTAGTTTTCATAAATATTATTTGAAAGTGAATGAAAATAGAAGCAAAATTTGAACAATAATTGAATGTCTGCTCAGAAATGTGTGTATGCTTGAGTATGTCTGTCTGCGTATTTATTAATACAGTATTTTTTCTATAAGAAAATATAAAGTGTCCGCTATATTATGTGATAAAACCATGCAACAGAGCAGGAGAAGAGATGCCACAGACAAAGGTCATGGCCAGCCAGGAGGAGCCTTGTTTCCTTTGTCCTGTTCTCAGCCAGCTGGTCTGTGTGTGCACGCCTTCCAGTTAGTAAATAACAGCACTGCGGAAAAGCTAACAAGTGGTATTTACTTAACAGTCCTGAAGTAATACTGTAAAATTGAAATTGTTTTTGATTTTTGGTGACCAGAAGCCATTGTGGTGAAACATCTGGCTGTTGAAATCATACGCTGTGCTTGCTGTAGGCTCTTCTTGTATTTTACACCATATTAATTTTGATTTAGATACTTTTATTTTTAGAAGATCTGTAAAATTGCTATTTTTAGGTGAAAAACAGCAGATCACCTTTTGAGTAAAGAGGCATTAAAATAAAACAGCAAATTCCTAGGGAGCATGTTGATAACCAGTCAGGTGGAGTGCTCTGCCAGGCCTTGCTCTGCCACTTCTTGCATATCGGAAAAAATGGGCCTTTTTTGCCTTTTCTTGTGTTTTGATCTGTTATTCCGCCTCTTACCTCTTTTTATATTTTTCCAGAAATTAAATCTCAGTTCAGCCCAATAGTGATCCATAAATAAACTGCACATTTATTACTATTATGACCTCTTCTGGACTTGATTTTTTTAAAACAACAATCTTACCCAGAATCTGCAGTAGATGTGTTGAAACTGGTCGGCTGTTTTTTTTATTCTTCTGGCACTGTGAAATCATCAGTTGTTTATAGCATATGATTGCTTGCAGAACAACAAATGTTTCTAAATAGTTGTATGCAGGTACACATGCAAGCATGCATCTCATTTTGCGCTCATGCCGGCCTTTCCAGTAACATCTAGTGTGAACGTTAGCTTTCTGTCTCCACATCCCTTACTGCTTTGACTTGTCCTTCAAGTGGAGTGTGGCTTCTGGTGTGGACTGGTGGATAACTTCTGGGTGGATAACAAAGTTCATGGCTGCAGGTAGCGTGTCTTGTGCTTAAATTCGTTTTTGTGTGTTGGGTCATGAAAGCATGGTACCATTCCTCGGTGCCGGCAGTCAGCTCGAAGGAGGAGGCATTACACTTGGATATTCCACACGTGCAACTTGTTCCCTTTGTGCACTGCTCTGCGTGCTCCCAGTTCCCTGTCAGCTTGCGTCTATTCACTTCATTCTTTCCTTGCTCTCTCAACCACTGCTGCACCTCACGTGTCCCCTCCTGTGGTCCTGCCTCCACATAGTCAAGGCCCAGGTATGGGTCTCCCCTCAGGCCTTCCCTTCCGTCAGCTTCTTCCCCCTCTGTGCTGCCCCAGTGCTTTCTTGCTGCCACCGCCTGTGGAGCTGGCTGGGGGGGATGCCATTTTCAGCTCTGCCAACTCCCTTTGCTGTTTTTCTTCTCTTTTTCTTCTTTTTCTGTGGCCTCACAGCATGGCTCTCACTGCTTCTGATGAGTAATATCAGTACAGGGCCATCTACCTGTCAGAGGTTTCCTCGTGCCTCGGGTTAAGTGCCTGCAATGCAGAGGGCTGGGTAGTGTTATTCAGTGCTACATATTCTAAATATTTAAGTCCACGGAGCACCACTTAGATCAGCGTGCCTTTCCAAGCATCTCCGTAGCTTGCATGACTTGTTTTGCACATTAAATAAATCTTTGGGCAAGCTGTGAAATACAGTGATCTAGGTAAGATTTGGAGTTTTTCAGGTTGCTGAATAAGAAGCGGGTAGAAAAGCATGCGTTTTCCAAATGGGAACAGCTCCTCTTAAATTTACCTCATGTCTGTTGAGCTGTCAGCTACTCTGTCACTGCTAGTGTTGTAATGGAAGGCTTAAAAATGTATTCATGAAAACGGGATTTTGTTGAATTTCAAAGAAATTGTTATTTTTGTTAAAAATAGCAGATCAGACCAGAAGGTTAGACTGTCTTCAAAGTGTCTGTAAAAATATGCTTAAGACCCAATTCTGTTCTTTGCTATGACAAGAGAAGATGACTTGTAAATTGCCTTACATGAAAGTGAGTTTGATTTAAAGTATTAATAAAATCTAAATTTGTGCGTTCTTGCTGTGGGGACTGAAGATTTTAATTTAGTGGAATGCCAGAACAGTTTTTTTGTGCTCGGTTTGATGAGTGTTGTGTGAGAATTCCATCTTACTAAATTAGGGCAGACATATATATATTACACTGTTTACAAACTGTTATGATTAAAATCTGTTAAATTTCGTATTTAATATTCAATCATCTTTGAGCAAAAGTGTTACCTAGATTTCTCCTCAGCACTGTTAAAATGGATGAAATAGCAAACGTTAAACTGAGAACGAGCGGAAAGCCCCGCCTGGGTTTTGAGAGGGCCGTGAGATCCCTGCAGCAGCTGTAAGCGCCCAGGATGCGCATAGGGCTGGGGCATGGCAGAGTGGGTGTGAGGGTGCTGGCTGGGGAGCAGCCTCAAGGGAAGTCCTGTGTCAGAATCGTCTTTCACTGTGCTGAAGAAAAACGGTAAGAATTTATCGCTTTAATATAAAGCTGTGTTCTTACAGGCAGCGAACAGTGATTTAAACATTTTTTTATTTTAAAATGATAATCTGAAAGTCAAAGTGTGTTTGAGAAAAAAGAATTTGTGGTGCTGAAGTGCTTGGGCTCCTAATCCCTGTGCGCTGCCTCCTGTGACAGGGATTCTGATCCTTGAACTGTGTGTGGGAATTGTAGGCACAGACCTCAGCATAAAGAAACCATCAGTCCAAGGAAATAATAGATACTAAATGTACTTATATGTTATTTTAAGCTTTTGCCATCAGTCCAGAAATTATTTTTGTTGGTTTTTTTTTTTTTTTTTTTTTATTTCCTGGCTAAGCCTGGCTTCAGCCCTAGTTGCAGATATTTTAAAACCTGATAGCATCAAAAGGTCCTGAGTGTTAGTTGTCAAGTGCTGTGCTGGTGTTGCTGCTGTCTTTTATTATCTTACTACTTTGATTTTCTTAATCTCTCTTATAACGTGTCAAATAAGAATGTCGAAGATGTCAGGAGAATATGATGATAGTCATTTTTTTTTGAGCAATGTTTTGACATAAAAATAATGTTAAAACAATCATGTTTAAGCAGTTCATAATGCAAAAATGGGGAGATTAATTACTAATTAAAAAGAAAGGCAAATTAAATGTATTCTACATGTTTACTTGATCCAGTTTGGCGTTCTCTCTTATCTCTAGGTACGTTGATACAAACTTTGTTTTACTGTTGTACTATTAAATGATAATACCAGTTGGAATACGACTGTTTCATTCAGTGTGTAGTAAGGGTGATTGGCAGGCTCTGTTATTCGGCTGTCCACAGCTGAGCTGCAGGGGTTGAGCTGCGCTGGCAGGGCTGTGTGTAAAAGTTTCTGCCGTGTTTGCCAACTGTGCTCTTGGCTCCAGCTGACATTACATGGCTCTCGATTCCAAAGCCTGCTTGTTAGCCAAACTCTCCCTAAAAAATTATTCTGGAGTTGCTAATTAAATAAAACCTTTGATGTTTATTTTATGTCATAGAAAGACATGCATTTTTTCACAGTAGATTCTGCTTTGGTAGAAATACCTTTTGTTCTTCTTTTTTTTTTTTTAAAAAAAAAAAAGGATTAAAAAGCTGTAATTGGTATTAGCAAAGAAATTAACTCTTGGAAACATATTGGGAGCTTCGGTTTCTTGTAAGTATTTAAATCATGTGATTTTACCAGGTTCTTCCCTGAAATTCTTTGCATGCATACATTTTTGTTTATTTTTCAAGTATTTTAAAAATTGTTCTACTACAGATGATAACTGCATCTGGTATATAATTCCATTGATTTTTTTTTCCCCATAAGCTAAAGTTATCAGTTGCACTGTAAAGGTATAATTTATGCCAAACCAGTCTAGAAGCTTTTTCAGAAGACTGATAACAACTGCTTTTATACATATTGCTATGTAAAATGCTTATTAATGTTAGCAGATGTTGCACTTTAATCCCCCAGAATGATTGTTTGGTAGCAGCAGGAGATTTATTAAGCTTGAGTTGTGTGAAATTGTGTGTGCATAAGCTGCTATTTAGATTGTAAAAATGCCATTGAAAACTGTTAAAAAGTTCTAACTGTAATTGGCAGAGAGGTATTAGCTGTTCTAAAAGAAGTATATATGTACCATTGGCCCTTGTGCTGTAACCTCTTTATCATTTATCTTCTTGTATTAATGTCACTGAATTATTAATTCATGAGCAGGGTTGAATAGGGTGAAGTCACTATTTAAATGTGTGGCATATGTATCCTTATCGCTGGAAACATGAAAAGAGTCATTTTGTGTTATCTATAAAATGGAAAAGACATTTAAAACTTCATTTACGGTAATCCACTTCACTTTCCTGTAAAACATCTAGATTGTTGCTACCATAATATAATGTTCATATTCAAATTTTGTAATCTTTCCACTCTGTTCACTTATAAATATTGTTGATAGACAAATGTAGACTGTTTTCTTTTTAGTTGCACTTAGAGTTCATGAACTGTAGCAGAAGATAGGAAGAACAGTTTTTTAATAAAAACAATTCTCTTTATCATCTAGTAAAAGAATATAAAAGCTATCATTTAAAATCCTAATGTAATCAAATTATAGAAAAATATTTTTTCCAAAGTAGCGGTGTCTGTTACGAGCAAACGAGACCTTATTATTTACAAGAAATTTTAATTGTTTGACAGTGTTCTTGGTCTGCTTGATAAAACCACATAATGTGAAAGGTTATGTTGTTGCTAACAGATGTGTTAAATTGATGCTATGTCTTAAACTTTACCTATGCTGTGTGAATGATATTAAAAAGGAAAAAAAAAAATGTATGCAAAATGTACCGTTTTCAGTCACTTCATTGAATAGAGATCATTTTCCATTCAGCGTTTCTCAAAATTCTTTGAGTGGAAGTGATTGAGCAATTCTGTGTCCTCAAGCACTTGCTGCGGCTGGTGTGGCAGTGCTGGAGACAACCTCTGTTCCATTTTGTTTTATGGCTAGAAGGTAATGCTTCATACCTCCCTTTTCACTGTACATGGGAAAGGTGTTCACTGTTTCCAAATTGTATTTTTCTTCTCCCTCACAGGGAAGAGAAAATACTATCTAATGCATGTATGCTAGGGAGGTGCCGATTTTACACAGTGGTACATCCAAGTAGTAGGAGCTTTTCTGTCAAATTATAATTTAAAGCTCTTTCGGCTCATAACTTCTTATTAGTTTAATTATTAGAGTTTTCCAACTTATCTTTTCTACAAAGGGAATTTAAAAGTGTACTGAAATAGTTTTCTGTTTTTCTGTTACAGCTTAAATAAAAAAAAAAAACAAAAAAAACAAACAAACAAAAAAAAAACCCACACGGTTCACCCCAGTTAAATGGCTGGTAGTCATCCAGCTGTCTGTTTCAGTGAAGAACAGTCACCTGAACATTCATTGCTCATTCAATTGTATAAAAAAATACTCTTAATTATAGTTGCACCATTAGATGACTAGGTAGCTTGTATATCTTTGTAGAGGCCATTATCCAGTAGCAGAAATGAAATTGTTGTTTCGTTGTAGAATTAGGCACTTTTTGTATAGATACTGAAGATTTGCCACACCTATTGTGTATGTTTTGGATGTTCTTGATGATATGTTGGGCAAAAAAGCAATTTATTTATGCGTAGGTGCAAGGAAGAGTTACTGCTGTCCATACAGCACTGGCATATATGACCTTTGACCCATAATTTATTTTTATGATTTTTATTATGAATATATGTATTAGAAAAGCTAATTATGAGTGAAGGAAAAGTTTGATTTTTTTTTTCAGGTTTTTGAGTAAACCTTTCAGTGAACCTGAAAGATATCATCTGACAACATCTGCTTCCTTTCTGTACTTAATATATACACACAAGTCTTCCAAAGGGTTATGTAAATTCAGAAAAGTTTCCACCTGTAAATCATATTTGGCTGGAGAATCTCACATGTGCTTAGAAAACAGTGTGAAGACCTTTCCTTATTTTTTGTTCCTTCAAGGGTGACGTTTTTGAGCTGCCCACCATTTCTTTCCTTCCTCCGTTGTCAGAACTACAAATTTTGATAATGCTGTGGCTTGTGACTGAAATTGGGATGGCAGTACACAGCACTTCTCAGGTTTCTCCGCAAGAGGTTATCCACCACGTTTTAATGACTAAATGATTTGTGAAGCACTTGATAAGACTTTATGGAATTATTCTTACAAAAAGTGTTTGTTAGTATGTTTTTTTTTGTTTGTTTGTTTGTTGTTTTTTTTTTTTTTTAGAACTAAGATGTGGTCTTCTGGAGCCCTTGACAGGTTGCTAGTAAGAAAACGCTATTATCTGATCACTGTAATGCTAATTATGCTTCACAGGAGAGAAGAACACAAACAAAAAACAATAGTAATGTATTAAGAAGGGGTTATTTGAAAGAAGACAAAGAAAAATGCTCAAGTACAGCATGCTTCCAAACTTAATTAAAAGCGTATATAACTGAAATGGTCTTTCAGCAAATGCACTGTTGTGATTCTATGGTAAATTCTAATATGTGAGGTTATGATGGAGGAAGAAGTATTTGAAAATACCTTTATATGTCTATATTTAGCCAGAGGTTTTTCACATTTCTTTGTAAGCTCGTCTGATATATTTTATCCTAGATTACCTCACTGTTCCCAAGAAATCCCTTTTGGTAATATTGATAACCCAATATATGACAGATTTTGGTCATTATTATTTCATTTAGTGGTCATATGTATAGACCAAGAGGGAATCTGAATATCGATTCACTGAATGGCAAGTAACAGTGATTTATGAGTCAAGGTTTCAACACAGTGAGCCAAACACAGTAGAGATTACATTTTGTGCCACCATTGATTTTGTTTCATATTTCACTGCACAATGATTAGGCCATGGTCTCACAGATGTTGACATTGGAACCATATTCTTCTGTAAGCATAAAATATGCCACTAATATATACCTAGTGCACTGTGTATATATCTGTGTGCCTCCAGCTTCTGATTTATAAAAAATGATAAATATTTTTCAGTTACTTTTGGAAGAGTTGGTATTTTTTCTAGTGACATCAAAGATTTTTGACAGAATTAAAAAACAAACAAACAAAAAAAACACCTGACTTTGCTGCCCACAGAAGCTTCTTCTTGAAACTTGAATGGTATCATTTCTGTTGAATACAGACTGCATGCACTGATCTTCAGTACAGCGGGTAGAAACCAGGGTGCTTTAAAATGGATGCTATCACAGGGCCTTCATTAACCTGTTTGATGATATTCCTTGGCAGATGCCTAGAGGAGTCTTTGATGCGGTAGTTTTAGCGGGCTGGTGCTACCAAACCGAGATGTGTAGACACATGCGCATGAATGCAAGGCAGCTGCAGCGTATTGGGGCTGAACAACCTGTTTACCCTAGTTACAGCCTAGGTAAAAAATGCTGCATTCTTGTTCATGCTCAGCCATAACTTGATTTGGGGAGTTAGCAGCTCACGTATGTATTGCTGGTGGCTGGCTGCTGGTGTTGTGGGCTGGCTGCTGGTCTTGTGGGGCCATTTCACCTCACCATGTCACTATGAAAGGCTCAGGTGAGCCTGGTGGGCTGCTGGGCCTAAGGGCAGAGTGGTTCAGGTGCCCCACAACCACGGCAGTTGGCGGGAGGAGCGCCGCGTGGCTGAGCAGGTACGGGCCTGCCAAGAGCAGCCCTGGGCCAGATCCAGTCTCATTTGTTTTTTTTTTTGCCTGCTTCCACTTCAAACAAATGCTCTGCTGTGAAAAACACTTAGGGTGGGGCTGGGTGGAGGGGGGTAGAGGAAGTATGGGCTTTGTAGGGCCTTGTCAAGACTGCCAGCAAACAATTCACTGTCTTACAAGAATTCAGTGTCCTTGGTTGATACCAGCCTTCTATTTTATCATTTTTTTTCCGAGGGAAATAAATGATATATTTTAATATAAATAAATTATTTTGGAGTATTTCTCTTTTGTGAGGAGTTTGGGAAGCCTTTGAATTTTCTTCAGCTCTTATGATTGCTGCTTTCAGTTTGTCATATGGCTCTCCCTGTGTTTTTTATAGCTATTCATTATTTTCTTGTTTATTTTTGATGTTCATAAAGTCTGTCCTACGTAGGTTTGAAAATGAGAGCTATTTGTTTTGTGGTTTAATGAAGAGAATGGCAAGCAGCTTCAGACTGTGCCTCTGGTGTCCAGAGCGATCAGCATATTTAAGATGCTCAGCATGACACTCAGATATTACAGCTGATAACGGTTGTAATTGACTTACAACATCTCTTTCCCTCCCCCATTCTTCGGATGCTTGGGATTTATCTCTGAGACCCCAGGAAGATTTAGCGACGCAGAGGGCAGCGGTGTTAAAAAGGTTTTACCTTAGCCGTTTGAGTCAAGGTGGTCTGATTGAGCGGTGCGATGTCAATTCAAATGAAATACCGGAAATTTGTAATGAGGATTGAGTGACACTCCCACCCCCCTCCGATTCAGAGTATTTAGCAAAGGCAAAAAGAGAAATTCAGCCTTGGCAAAAGGAGAGTGCCTGGAGCCAAAAAAAGCCATTCTTATTAGCACTAGCAAAGGTTTACTTTGCTGGCTTATTGAATGAAAACTCCCTAGAGTGTCCAGGCTTTATCCTGTGTTAACAAGATGGGGCAAAGCTGCCTTGTCGGGAATGGAGCTCGGGTAACATGTCTGTAAAACACGAGTGAGGCCAAGCCCGACTGGATGAGAAAGGAAAATCTTCATCTCTTCCTCTTAAATCCTATTTATTTTCTCTGTGAATGATTGAGGTAGACCACTGAGCTGCCGTGTACTGATGGACTGAAGTGTAATGTTGCACTGTTGAAGTCGTGTCAGCGCACTGTCTGGTGTCGTGTCTTGCATAGGTAGGTCTTGCATTTTGAATAATCTACTGTTCTCATTAGCTGGGAACCCAGAGCAGTAGGGATGGGTATTTTTGTGGTCATTCTAAATTTAGGGTACACGTGTTTATTGCGTGCTATTTCAGGCTTTCCTCCGGCATGGAGATGTCATTTCAGAGCACAAGGCAGCTGAATGCACAGAAATTGCATTTTTGTTTTAAGATTGGATGACCTTGCTCAAGTCTTGTTCTTACTGTGTTACACCCTTCCCTGAGACAGCATTCCTTGCCTGCAGCTTGGAAAGAGATATTTTGGGTTAGAAATCCACTATTCAAGGTGTTAATTGACAGGGACTGTTAAATACAGAAAAGAAGAAAAGACTTTGTGGTGCATTTTTAGTATTGGATTGCTTTTAATGGAAAATAAGTCTTTGTTAATCAATTTTAGATAGAACAGAGTTGGCCTTTCTTTTCTTCTCGCAATATGTGACTTAATTGGAACGGATCAGGCATTGATTATTTATCATAGCTACTAGAAGGATGCTAACTAAATCAGTATAGGGTCTTGCTTGCCTTTTTTTTTTTTGGTTTTGTTTTGTTTTGTTTTTGTTTGTTTTGTTTTCTCCAAGATTTCACAACTTTGAAAATTTTATGCAATGTGATACTGTGGCATCAATGCAAAATTATTAAAGTTATTCTAAAGTTGACTTACATTAATAACTGTATTGAGGATTTGGGAATAACTCGTATTGAATGCATCTGAAGATATGTTAAATGTTGCAAACTAGAGCTGGATCTTGTTGCAAGTATGTATAATACCAATCATAAACAATATTGGTCTCATTCTAGTATTTTACTAGTGTAGCTTAGAAGCTTTTACTAATCACACTGCAGTAATTGAATTCTTACGTTACAGATTATAGAAAATTTAACTTTTTTTTTTTTTAAATTTGGAAAGCCTTATGGTGGGAAGGCACGTGGACGCATGATTTCTCAGGAGACTATGTAGTCTATTATATTGTATGAATATATATCTACTCACCCATGCCTCCTCATCTCCCCCCTTTCCTCTGCAGAGTGCCTCAGATATATTACAGAATTACTTAGTTTCATAAACTGGGTTATGAAAGGCAGTGGGGGTGCTGCATGTGTGGCAAGGTAGGTCAGGCAGGATTTATAAAGAGCACTGCCTGGGATCCACTCGTTCCTTGGCATGTACAGGCTGCATGGCCATGGCACGAGTTCCTTACCTTGCTCTGCACCACTGTCAGTAAAACCAGTCTGGTTTTTATTTGTGTAATACAGGTGTTAAAGCATAACTATGTTGCAAGTGCTTCACAGTGTTTCAAAGATCATTTGGAAAATTAAGTGCTAGATTGTGAAATACGTTGCTGTTAGTCTGAAAGGCTTTCAGCTAAAGGAAAACATTCTTGCTTAGCTAGAAAGATCTCTGCTTTCCTGTCTGGCTTAATTGCCTGAAAAGCTTGGAACTGGAGGGGAGAGGCAGCTCTTGAGCATGCTGTGTCAGTTGTCCGGAAGCTCTTAAAAGACCCTTTTTTGGCTTTTGAAAATAAAACCTTGGGAAGGTTAAACACAGTAGAGTTGGAAAGAAGCAGTCCTTTAGAGGTCCTTCTCTTCTAAGATGAAAGTATTTCAAGGAGCATGCTTGGAGCAGCTTTCTCTTATCTCTGGGGTGCTCTTAAGCAGTGTTGCGGGGAGGGACATGGTCAGCAGTGGCACGTATTCTGCAGCTGCTCTTCCATCTGTAATAAGTTTTAGAAGTACCGAGGAACAAGGAAGCAAAGTAAGATACTAAGATGTTGGGGACTTGGAGCACAGCCTATGAATACAGTATTAAGAGATGCCCAGTACCTTTGTGGGGTGCAGGTTTGAACATCAACATTTCCATTACTGATCTAGCCTCCTTGAACAGCACATATGCAAAGGAACTTAACAAGGTGAGCCGCTCTGTTTCCAGTAGAGTTTTTTTTTATTTTTTTTGTTTTTCTACGAGAGACTGCAGTATGGCCCAGAGGTAGGGATTTAAGTTACAACTGAAATTTTCTGGGCAGCTTTTATTGCACTCTGAAATTCAAGCAACCTTTTGCTCTGGGGAATCTCTCTCTGCTCCACCCACATGCCCAAACAGTCAGCTATCCAGAGAAAAGGTTTATTAAGGTCCGAGGGGAAATAAGTTATTTGTGCAGGATAGCCACTTGCTGTTGTCTACTTTTTGTGTTTACGAAGAAGTAACTTAATATGGCTTTTCCTGGTCCTGCTTGTTTGGTTTGGGATTTGTTGTTAGATTCCACTGACAGTCTCCATATCTCTGACAGATGCATGGTCAGGAAGACACGAGTGACGGCAGTGTCTGGAGTCAAAGTGTGCTTTGGCTCCAGTTTATGTCTGGGTACCTTTTTCAGGATTAGCTTTTGTTTTGTTGATGAATAGTTGGTTCAGAATAGTAGCATTAATTTGTTTGAAGCCGCATAGAGCTTCTCAAGTGTATATGTTGCTTTAAAAATTGATCACTGTGAAGCTGTTGATTTTTATTGAGAAGAGAAGAAAGAAGCAAAACTAAAAGCCATTGCATCAGTTTTCAAACATTGCATATTTTTTTCTTGCCTTATTAGAAAAAATGTGTCATTAATAGTCTGGTAGATGTTGGTTAGCTTATTTTGAATTCTTTTTGCAGCAGCACACTGAGTTAAATTTTATGTCTGTAGGCTACAGCAATCTAGAGAGAAAAATACATTGCACACAAAGTACTTAAATTTGTCCTAAAATAATTTCCATTTATTCTTAGTTGAATAGTTTCTGCTGGTTTTGGTATCATAAAAACATCAGTATTCTTTCACAAACATTTCTTATTAAAATAGGTAAGTCAGTTTACAAGGTCAGAATCCCTTATTTAAAAATCAGCAATAACAACTACAGAAAAGTGTTTGCCATGAATTATTTTGCAGCTATTTCCCAGAGAGATGCTAGGTATCTCTGAAGGTGCTCTGACTGTTTTTGTTTTTACTACAATGTCCCCCTACTCCTCCCAGATTTAAAAAAAATAAAAAGGGGGGGGGGGCAATGAGATTAGGGATACTAATACACAGGTATGTCACTGTCCACTTGAAGGTGAAGGAAGATGTTAAATCTGGGTATGCAGCAATATGTTATGGAAAAAGCAATAAAAATTAAGTCTCAGAAAGTCAAAATTCTCTGGACAGACTGGGAGTAATCAGGAGCCAGACTTAATTTCACTTTTAGTTATTATAGTTCCTCATCTATTTTCTTGGATTATTCTGATTGCTTACTGAAATTATACTGATTAGTCTGTGGTGTCTGAAATAGTTTTATGATTTTTCATTTGCTACAGCTGAAAAATAATCTAAACACTTCCTCAGCTTTTAGCTGAACTATATCCATATTTTTTTTTATTTTTATATAATATATATTAATTTTATATATTTTATTTTATTTTTATATCCTAGTGGCAGTTTTTGCTGCTTTACTCAGCAGGAGCTCCTTTGCAATTGTAATCTCTCCTGAATGCAGTACATCTTTTGTGGACTTTGATATAAATATATATGTTGCAAAATGTGCTCAGACCAGTGTTAAAGATACAGAGATACAGTATGACTCCCTCTCATGACTGCTACTGTAGCAGCTGGTGTATCACCATCTAAATTGAGGGCACATCTTTTACCTCCAGGCATGTAAGGCTGTGCCAGAGAGAGCCACCCTGTAGCTGGCCTGCCCTGGTGCACTCTGCTTGCTATTGCATGTCGTTTCTTCAGACATGCGCAGATAAAAGCACCTGTGATTGAAGAGCACCTGTCTGTAGTTGGAAATTAGAAAAAGGGATTGTTTTTATGTATAAATAAACATAAAATCAGTTGCCCTCAGATGGCAGTTCCCTTTCATTTCCCCACATGTGAAATCACAAGCACGCTTGTGTTCTGCGAGGAGGATCCCCACACTGAAGTGGCATGGCTCCCGTTACAGGGGAGCCAAGTAAAGAAGCGTGGTTGGCTATTTAATAATCCCTATTCTGCCACAGTCATATTGCCTTCATTCAGAGCCAGAGAAACTGTACTGCAGTGTTTTCTGTTAGTTCCATCTTTCCCTCCTTGCTGGAAAAAAGTCAGCGCCAATCTTGTTGCTGTCTGTGTGCTCAGGGAAAAAAATATTATCATTGATTAATATTAACATTCACTAATATAAAAGGAGTTAGCACTTATTTCTTGTTAAAATGATCTGTAGTTCATAGTATTTCTTTGCCTGGGATTGTGTGCTTTTCATCCTTTCCAATTCTCTTTGGCAAAAGGGTAAAAATATTTTTATATCCCTAAACATGCTCCAGTACTCGTAAGACTTGTAAGTGGCTCTTGGATCCTGACAGTTACATTTTTACTAAGCGCTGGCATAGACATTGCAGTATGTTTATAAACTAATGTTAACTTCAGATATTTTAGAAATACATCTGCACATGAAAACGCAGTCCTGTTCATCAGTTTTAGAGAGACCAAGCCAACATGGCACCAGACTCAGCTCTTTGGAGCTGTAATTGCTGCTACGTTCAGAGTTGTTCTTCAGGAGTTGTTTTGTGTATCTGTAATACACAGAGCCATCTTTGCACTTAAAAATCATTTATACTTTTATACTGATGTTCATTTTTGGCTTCCCAAATTCTAATAGTCTGAGTTGATATAACCTAGCACAGAGATGAGGATGCTCATAGTTGCTGGGCTGGCTGGTGCAAGAATGGAGCCACTGGCTAAGGGGAGCTCTGTGCTGCCAAATCTTCTCTCACAGGAACTGTACTATTTCTGTAATTTTATTTTTCAAATGCAAATCATGGTTTTAAGATTTTTTTCCATTGGTACGGAGTTTACAGGAGCAGTGAAGTTAGATTTGTTTCTGATTGAGAAATACTTGTCAGAAGCAGTAGAGTATCGTTCATTACTTTTCTCTGAAGGTGTTTATTACATATAAATGTATCAGACTATAAAGTCACAAAGAGACTTCCTAGCCAAAAAGATAATTTTGTCAGCAAAGTTGTTGTTACTACTTCTTCTCTGAGGCTGCTGACCTGTGTGTGTCACAACAGGGAAGCCCAGAGGTGTGGCAGGGAGAAGACCTGCAGTGTTACTGCTGGGTGGTGTTGCTTTGCTGCCTCCAGCCCCTGCATGGTTTGAATCACTAAGACACGAGGTATGGCCCTAGACTTAATTTTATTTTTTTTTTTTATTTTTATTTTTTTTTTTGAGGTAGAGAATGTAGGCAGTGTCAGATTTGGGAGAATGGGAAAAGCTTCACCTAAGCATCTGCAAATACAATTTCTTAAATCCAGAGAAAATTCTTTTTTTTTTTTTTTTTTTTTTTTTGTTCCACATGTCTTAGTGCACGTACATCAATAACATTCTTACTTTCAACTTTAACATGTACTGTTATTTGGCATTCTGTTTAATGATCACTGACCTTCAGAGATTACATCCCACAAACCTGCCAAATTCTCAGCTACAGTACAGGTGTACCGTCAGTTTTTATTAAAATGTTCTACCTTCAAGTCAAGTAAAATTTGGTATTCCAAATTATTGGTGTTCAGCTATTGATGAACATTTTTTTCCCCTTTTTCTTTCAAACTCTCTCCTTCTGCAGGTATGAAGATGAATAATGCAGACCACTGTTTTCGATGATGCTGGGCTTTTATAACTGGATTCATTAAGGAATACAAAGAAAATTCTTACAGGGATCAATAATGGTGTCTTCTGGTTGCAGAATGCAAAGTTTTTGGTTCCTGCTCACTATCAGCTTCCTGCAGTGTACTGAAGGTAAGCTTTAGTTTACTTGTTTACTTTTTACTTGAGTTTGCAAATGAGATGAATGATCTGTATAATTAATTTCTGTTAGACTACTTGAAGCTTCAGGATGTCAAACTAAGAGTATCTGTGTCAGGTTCTAGGTTTAATTTACAAGATTAAAATTGTTATGTTTTTTTTTTTTTTTTTTAAGAAAAAATATACTTTGTGGTTTTGATAAAGTATGGTATGTTGAAACTGGAAAGTTCAGGCAACTGAAACAGTATTAATACCCTTGACTGGTAAGTTCCTTATTTTTGGACTCTTCTATTTATTATTTTCCTGTTCTCATTGTGCAGCCATTTAGAAGCAATGTGTACCATGTTAAATGTGATATAAAATTTCTAAACAGTGCAAATGAAATACCTGTTTTGCTTTTCTAATTTGGCTGGCTGAAAATAAAATGACAATCACTTCATTAAGATTAGAACTATGCACATTAAATTTCAGGAAATAAAACTCAAAGTGCATACAGAAATAGCATCTACTTTAAAAAAATTTCTTTTAAAAAAGGGGAAAAATACTTCACTGCTATTGAATATAGTGATTAAAATAGCTCTTAAATTAAGGAGATAAGGAATAAAAAAGCTTTTTAAAGAAAACTTGTATAATCTATCTTTCTTTCCTCATAAAATCTATCTCCATAGCTGTTCTTGTAGACTTAGTAATAAGTCTTGTACTTAGTAATAGACAAAGCAACACAAACGAATGATCAGGAAAGCATAGTTTGTGAATTTATAATTACAAATATTTGTAACTTGAGGCTATTCCTGTTTATAATCATTTTATTTGACTAGATTACAGGTAGAAATACTGATTTGGTAATAAAATAGCACTTCCGTGTCTTCTTACATTTTTCAGTAATTGGTGTATAAAATATAGGCTTCTTCAGTGCATCTGTCATGTAATCTCACCATCTTTTAAAGCAGATACATACCTTACACTGTCAAAATTCTTTGAATTTAAAGCTGGATTTTTAGAGGAAAAAAAAAAAGCAAAGCTGCTGTGTCTCCCCCTCTCTTCTTTCCCAAATCTATATAAACATAAAAGATCTAGTCCCTAAAAATGGTAAAAACAAAGATTAAAAATATAAGTATTGTATAAGGGGTTCCACATTTACTGTATAATTTCCTAGATTCTATTCTGGACTAAGACTTGGGTTGTGACAGACAAGCTATGCTAAAATAGATTGTTCATTCATATATATATGAGAATGAATGAATAATATGAACATACACATAGGACAGAGACTATATACTAAGAGACTTCCTGAAGGCTTCTGAACATTGGAAAGTCTTATTTCATTTAAATAGCTTTCACATTTAATTTCTCCTCTCTCCCATCTTTTTTCTTAAACATTGCAAGGATGATATTAGAAAACTGCCTTGCCAAGGCGCGCTGCAGTTCTTGCATGGTTTCATTAGTGATGGTGATTCCGATTTGGTAGCTGCTGCACTGCTTGTTGTCTGTCAAGTATGCAGTCTTCAGTAAAATCTCTGTTTTATAAGAAAAGTCCCATCAGCTGGAAGGTAAACTGTTTTTCAGCCTCTTTGACAGATAAGGAAGATAACTGTATATTAAGAGAACAGAATTGTTAATTTTACAAAAGGCTAGTTAAGTAGGTAACCTGTGATAATTTTAAATGCACTTAACACTGCAAAAGTGGTTGCACTAGGGTGTGGGAAATAGAGGTAACTATTTATGTTTTAAAATGCTGAGGTTGTTATTTGCTATTGTAGTTGTTTAAAATCCCTATATGTAGTACATTTAAATAAATTCAGCAGAGTACTTGCAGTTTAATACTATGTGTTGGTTGAAGACATTTGAAAACAGAAAGGAAAAGCAGATTAACAACTTATTTTCTCTATTTTGGCTACAGTAGCAAACAGCATGTTACAAATAGTATTATGTCAGATGAGTCTGGAAAGGAAAAAGTCAACTGAGAACTTCTGCAGATTGATTTTTTTTTTTCCATTTGCAGAAAGCTAATTTTCATTGTCATCTGTAATATTTCAAGTTCATTTTGTTCTGTCCCTGTTTTTCTTGCTTTCAGTAGCCAGTAGCAATCTTTTGATGCTTCAGTTGTGAATTTACTTTTTTTAAGTCTGTACAAGAGCTGCTTTTTCAGCTAAAAGAAACAGGAAAGGAAATTGGGAGCAGATAACAGAATCATACCAAATTAATTGTAAATTCTTAAAATAAATGAAATATTGTGGCTCTGTATACTAGAAATGAATATTAATATAGAGTTGGCTTCCAGCCACAGAAGCAAAATGAATACCGCATTATTACACTTTCTCACAAGATTACATTGCCTTCTGCTTCAGTAATAAGAGATGCCAAGTGTAACGTGCTTTAGTAGCACTTCATGCCTGGAAGTATGAACATGAACAAAGGTTAAAATAAGAGCATCAAACTTTCCTTAGAAATAAGGAAATCTTTAACTCTCTCACTTGGAATTTATTTTTTTTTTAATAGAAATCTTATGTGCATATGCAGGTTGTTGCAGTCGGTGGGGGGGATAAAACCTGGCTGAATTCCCTGCTGTTATATTTTAATGTTGCAGTACATTTAAAAAGAGAGGGTAAAAAAAGAAAAGACTCTGGGTGTGGACCAGTGATTCATTTATTCAGATAATGAAACGTTTTCCAATCAAGATAAAGACTTCATTACTCTCATGGTGTCTTGACTTTAACTCACCAGCGAATTATTAAGCATATACAGTTATATGAAGGCTACAATTTTTAGTGTCACCTGCCTGATTGGGAATCATATTTTCAGTTTTTTTTTTTGCTTTTTTTTTTTTTCTTTCTTTCGTTCTCTGGAAAGAGCAGTCTAGGTGGGGTTGCTTTTGAAGCAGTCCATACCTTCAGGTAAAATGAACCTGGAACTGATGAGTGCTGGCAGCTGGGAGGAGAACAGCACTGAGTTATTAGATACTGCTGGTACATTGATCAACAACAGGTCAATATTCTTGTGTAGAGGCTTGAAAAACATTATTACCATCAACAGCAAGCATTGCAGCCCTAAATAAGGAAAAGATGAGAAGCATGAAACAGAGGATGAAAAGCTGAAGTTATGACCTTGAATATTAATGTTCATTCAGAAGATTCCTTTCTTTTCCTTTTTCTAGTATGTTTTGCTATAGGTCTGTCTTTAAAACAATGGTTTTTATTACAAAGGACAGATTGAAAGAGCAGCGTTGGCAAATAGTTTGAATCAGAGATGGACAGGTTGTTGTGTAAAGGCTGGCCTCGTATCCTGGCTGACTGCCTGGGGAAACAAGGGCCTTCAATGAGGCTGCACCAGGGTCCATATCTGGGAGGTCTGTGCCATCCCGCAGCTATCCCTTTCAGTCAGATTTCTCTTTATGTATCTGTTTCTTTAGAACTGCAGGAAAGGAATTACTTTTGACACCACCTCTGTCATTTTTTTTTCTCCCTCCTGATTAGGTGAAATCATCCAACACGTTAAAAATTATCTGAGAAAATACAGAAAGGCAGAGAGAGTGGGATCACACATGCCTTGTTTCCATAGCAAAGCAGAGTAAAAAGCTTATTATACATATTATTGGTTTCTCTTCAAGCAAGTTAGGACAGATACACTAATATGCATATGAAAAATAGATGTCAGAGCTAAACATTCTGATTAAGATTTGTTTTTGGGGGCAGTACAAATTTAGCTATTTTAAGCTTTACTTGCTTACATAGTCCAACTTTTCTGCTAGATTTATATATATATATATATATATATAATTGTCTTTGTGAAGCACAGGCACTTGGGAAGCACAGAAGTAACTTTCTTTGCTTATGTTTTATGTTAATCAAGGTTAAATATCCTTCTAATTCAGTTTATTATGAATTATTATCTGTGCTTTGTCCAAAGGAAGAAGCATCATGCTTTCATTATCTGTTTAATTCTGTTTTCTTAAACTACGGTAATGTTGTTTAAAAAAAAACCAGCCTGTTTATGCCTTTGAATGTACATTTTAATTAACATTACTCTGAGGATAATAATTCCTGTAAATTCCATTTATGCCAGCCAAGGAGCTAAGTGTTAAACTGGAAACAGTTTTGAGTGTATATTTGGTGCTAGTGCATTCACTGAAGAGGATACATACTAAATGCAGATAGCATACATTGGGCCACTACAAAGGTGACTGTATCACTTCAGATCTTCAGCTCCCTATGAAGGCACTCCGACTCAGTGTGTTGAGTCCCATACATAAGGCCCAGGTAGAAGCACCTCTATTCTCACACACATTTATTTCTCACACACATTTATTATTAGGACTTTGTCCAGTGTAAAAATTCAAATCTTCTGCCCTGGGCTTAAGAAGAAATCAACTTCTGTTAATTAGTGGATTTAAGTTCTACAAGGGATGAAATTCCTTATGGAGTCACACAAGAGCAAGCAGGAGCTCTAATTTGTTTCCTAGCCGGGGAGTTTATCACAGTGAAGGCTGCATGAAGCTCACTGTTAGTGGGCCACTGCCTGCCTTCGCAGGGCTGCCAGCCGTCTGTAAGCATAGCCAGTGCAGCAAGGCTGGGTGGGTATTGCCAGCCCTTTGGCAGGTCATTTTAATGCATGGTCCAATTCTGTCTTCACTTCTATAATGTGTAACTAATGTAATGTATGATTCTGTAGCAATTGTTTTTTCTTAATTGGTTAATGCAAATTACATAAAAGGAAATATCTAGATGAAAGGAACAACTGATGGAATTGGTGAAAACACATAGGTTTTCACTGGAATATTCTGGTTTGTTCTACGTGGACATCTTTTTCCTTTTCTGAGGCAGGTGTTAGGTACAACATATCTTCTAAAAAGGAAATTGATCTAAACAATGATACCAAATTTCCTCCTAAAGAAAAATAACCGTTAAACTTTTCAAGTGCATTTCCAGATAATAGAGACTGACAGACTGTCTGGAAAAGCCAAATATTCTTTAACATGCTGGCAGTGAATAGCCTTTCATATATTCGCTGAGCAGTGAGATCTGCAGGATCCTATGCTGTATTTTGGAAACAAAGCAATCCCACCACTGTTTTAAAATGTAGAAGAACTGCATAAAGGAATATGTGAAGAACCATTTTAAATATTGTGCTAAAGTTTCTGTGAGAATTTTCTGGGAAATGTTAATGCAAAGATCTTAATAATTAAGCATTTATACTCTTTTTTTTCCACCTTAATTTATGTGAGATGAATTATTACTATTCTAATATGCCATCATTTTTCAGTTACTTAAAAGCATTCTCTGTTATGAAGGGGAGATTTTGCGTCTTCTTAAGCTTGGTATTCAGCAGACAGAAAGAAACCTGTACTGTATAAAACTGCAGCAACCCAGCATGTTGCTGCTAAGGACAGATGTTATATTTTCAGAGCCCTCCACATTATCATGCCAGGTCACCATCTTTCATTGCTGTAACCTTGTTGGGTCTCGGTGGGCAAGGCAAGTGGTGCTGCTGACCGCTGCAATGAGAGGGGATTGACTTAACCTTCCACTAGCCTGGTCACACACAGTTGTCTAAGGGGATTTTCTTTTCTTTTATGGAATATAAATCTGGATATAATTTGAATTAGTTTATTATTGTAAGATACCTTTCCAAGAAGACAGGAGTGAAATTTGGACATGGTTGCCCATTAAAAAAATAATAGCCTTCATTCATACTATGTTACTAAATATGAAAAACACATAATTAATTTTTATTAACAGTTGTATTTTTAAATGTCCTCTTTAATTATTTTAATTTCTGTTTTCTGTCAAGTGGAAGAATATTGTTTGTTTTAATTATTTTTTTAAAATAACTTTAATGACTTTTTTTTTAATATTGTACTTTGAGGTCGTAGTACAAAACGTAAGTATAAGTGCCTGAAGCATCTGATATCAGTGAATGCCTCAGCACTGGATTTCTTATTACATTTACAGTCCTTGTGATCATGTTATAAAAAATTATAAAGTATAATAATTTTGGATTTAATAAGCTTTGCCACGTTCTGCAAGCACATAGTGGATTTTATACTAGCAAGCAGATCCATTGGTGTTCATGGTCTACCTCTGTGAATAAACTGTTCAGAGAAACAATATATTTTATGCAAATTGTTTCTTTTAAAACGTAGCATATGTGTTTAGGACACAATTATTAGAGCAAGGAACTCAGGCAGATTCTCAGCTCCAATGTGAACTTCATACACATGCCCGTTTCCATGCTTATGGCTGAGTTTTAGGTTGTTACATGAGGAACAAGAGAGAGAACCATTCACAGTGAGGAGTATTTGGCTTGCCCATCTGTACTCTCTTTGTAAATGTACTTCAATGGTATAGGAGCTCCCATCATGCTGTTTTGCAGTTGTATATACCTCTACAATCTTCATGAAAGAGACAAAAATTGACTCTTGGCCTTTTACAGTGGCTAGTCAGTATTATATTTACTCACCAATGCTGGTTGGTTACAAGTTTATTGTTCCTCCCTCTCATTATTTTTGTTGGTGGTGTTATATGACTTTGTACGTGGGTAACATGGTTTTAAAGTAGCATTCAGTATTACACACTGTCCAAGCATAAAATTAGAAGAAAGGAAAATAAGTAAACAAACCAGACACGTATATAGTAAAGATTCTTGAATAAATTTACATGGTACTTACTACGTGCCTGTGTTGGTAAAATCTTAAAGCAAATTTATTTCTAATAATTTCAAATACGATAAAACTTGATTATATTAAAGCTGGATCAGCTCCAGTTTTACTCACTTTTATACACAATATTAGTTTAGCTGTTGATAACTTGTTTAGATTGACATTTCAAATGTTCTTCTTGATAGATAGGAGCTGAAACAATCCTTTTGCTTGAAGGTGTCCCAGATTCCTGCCCTTCCAGAGTCTTGAGCTAGTCCACTGACTTTCAAAATGCAATTGTGCTAAAGCTCTTTGTGCTTCTGTAATCTTGATCTCCTGGCTTTCTTTTGAAGTGCAAAGGAATAGAGTTGTATGAATGTTAGCTCTGTTGGTGGATCTTTCCTTCAGTCATGGAGGCCATTCACCCACGTCCTGCTGACGTTAAGATAACCCACTGAAATGTATGTGAGTGTGCTTGTGGTGGTAGGGCACTCGGGACCAGTTCATGTGATTGGGAGCATTTCATTCCCTTTTTTTCCTTGATTTATACTAGTATAATAATTACCTGTGTTTCCTCAGTGTATAAAATGTTGGGGGGGAACAGGATGACTAGCTGGGAAGCAAAATGACTTTTTTTGTCCATTGCCTGAGCAACAAATACATGTGAGAAACCCAGAGGGACCACATAACTTTCAGCTGTTGGTTACAGCACTTGGTGAGTTTTATGAGAGATCTTAGTGATGGAAAGAGAGCTGACTTTTGTGTTCTCCTTATTAGGGGCATTTTGATGTCTCTCTCAGGAGTTAGGTAGTTTTGTTCCATCCCACTAGAAAGCACAATTAATGCAGGGTGCTGTTCGAGCAATTTTCCTGTTTAATTTGTGTTCAGTAAGTCATGTAGGAAACGTGATAGGAAGTTGACACTGAAACCAAATTCTCCTGCCTTCTGCATTTTTAGTTAGAAAAGCAATGAGAAATGCCTTTTAGAGACTTCAGTGCTATTTCATATCATTTTTTGGTTTTAGCTAGCTTGAGTCAGATTTGCCTGTTAGCTGCTGTTCCTGCTTGAATGCATGTAGATTGATCTTCCTTCCACTGTTTCACATTGCTGTCTCCCATTTCTCCCCATTGAGCTGTCCAAGATTTTTTCTTTAATTTAGGCTTGTGGATTGCCTTTATTTTCTTTTATTTTTTTAGTTATAAAATGCCACTTTAAGACTAAAGTTACCATTTTACAGTTTATTCTGCACCATTATTAACATCTACCATAGCAAGTCTGTTGGAGAAATGTGGTTTTGTGGCTCAAAACTGATCATGCTTTTTAGTGGCTTCAAGATAAATATGCTTTTAGTAAACAAAAAAAGAACAGTTTGCTGCTTACACTTTTGCATCATTTAATTTGCAACAGATAAAGCTGGCATGCATGAAGAGTGAAGCATGGAAAGTACTAGAGGGCAAATGGATGGTTTGTGATGTGGATTATTACCCGTAAAGATGGATGGAGTCCACAAAACATCACATCATGTATGAATGTTCCAACTGGGAAAAAAAAAAATAATATATATATATATATATATATCAGCATAGCATATCATGCATAAATGGTTGGTTTAGGTCTTCATTGCAAATCCTGCTCAGTAATCAATAACTTCAAATCTTCTCTGTAAAGACATATATCTTTTTAGATATAGAAAAAGCACACTGTGCAAATATATTAAAAAAAAAAAAAAAAAAAAAACAGAATGCAAAATTCTGGAAGTCATCCAATACAAAAGTCTCCTAAAGGGTTTGTAACAGACAATGTTTTGTTCTGCAGAATAAACTAAGTGCCAACAGAAGAACTGTCAAGAAATGCATCTAACTACAGTGCTTTTTTTTAACCAATTGCACTGCATCATTTAGTAACACAACAATTATTTTGTTATATAAGAGTATAATAATTAATTTGCTATATAAATTATTCTGAATTTCAGTCTGTTAAATCAGCAGAGTTCTCAGTTCTGGCAACAACTCCAGCTATATGCAACCTTATCTCTTGGGTGCATTATTTCTAGCTCCTGGATTGGTTGTGAATCCATTTGAACAGCATTTCTATGCTTGCTTCTTTTTACAAAAGGTTTTTTAAAGTATGAAGGGACACATTCTGAATACTTGCTGTGAAAAGTTCTTTGTTGTATTAATGTCATTTGCAACAGACTCAATGCTAATTTTACTTACCTCCAAAGCCTAATGTGTTTCCATTCTTGTTGATTCGCTGATTCCTTTTTTTTTGGCTGAGATTTTTGTTTGTTTGTTTTGACTTGACCAAAATTTTGCTCTTGATATTTCCATTTGGAATAAGGGATCAGATCGTAACAACAACAACATAAAAGTACATTTAAAAGCATTCAAAGATGTTAAGCAGCAATAAAACTCTGTAACCATTTAAATGACAGCAGCTGACTATTTGAATTAACTTTGTGTTTGACTTAATTTGGGGTCCTAATTATTCTTAACTTACGTGAGTAGATTTCAATTATACAATACTGCAGGGATTTGTAGCTAAGGCAACTAGAGGAATCATTTTACATAAAGTACTTTTGTTCAACTGATTAGGCAGGTTAAAATGGAATGATAGAAAATTGAAACTCTTGTCTGATAAGGCCCAATGAATTGTTTCAAATGACACTATGAAGAAATAACATGATCTTATTATTTAAGATTTTGGGAATTTTTATGCAATGTGTTTGTATCTCAGTAATGTTTTATTATTATTATTTTCATGGCATTAGTGAACTACTTACAAGTGATTATCATGAGTAGTAACAATAGATTTATTAGTAAAAAGCCAGTTTGCATTTTTGTGGTACCTTACTTTTGTCTTCATGAGGTGACCATTCCTAGAAGCTTGTTATCTAAAACTTTAATTCTAAAAAGATAAGTTGTTCTTTAAAAGGCTTTTTTACATAAATACATACTTATTTACCTATGTTTTCTGGTTAACCATTTAAATAAGCAATCATGATGTGTTTTTTTGCATGATATTTCATGTTTTAGACATGCAAGCGTTTTTATATGCAGGACTTTTCATCTCCCACATTCCATTAACTTGGTGTTCCATGAAAATAATTCTCAATTATGCTACATCTGTAGATAACCTGGGGGAATTGAAGGTCAGCTGGGTATTGAAATAAAAGACTCTGGAATCAATTTCCTTTTGTATGTATAACACAAATGTATACCCTTCATTGGGAATTAATTTTTAAGCAAATACATAGTTTGAGCTTAAAAGAAGGATATTTAAATATTAAAAAAAAAAAAAAAAAAGTCTTCTTTAAGTGTTTCCATATATGTTCAGCTAAAATTTAATTTATTTTCTGAACACTTCCAAATAAAGTCATGCCTTCTAAGTTAGTTCTGTAGGTAGGTGTCTCTGATGACTGCAAACTAACATTCTTGGGCTTAGAATGCATAGTTCTGGTTTTCTCCGGGTTTTTCACACTCGCCTGTTTGGTTTTGTGTTAAAGGCTACAAAAATGCTTATTCTGCTGACTCAGGAGAATAGACAAGACAATAGCATGTCTGAAACCTAAACTGCTAAGTCCATTGTTAAAGCAGTCAGATTTGCCTGTGTCATTTTAATGTACACCAAGATCTTACATTCAGAGACTTTCAGAGAAGCACTGCAGTTGATTTCTGTCTACATTGTGTTTAGGAGATCAGAACTTGAAGTAGCTCTAATGAGGTCAAAGTAAGGCTTTGATGCTCTTTGAGGAAAAAAAAAAAAAAAGCATATGAAGCATATGGCTAGCATGTGTAACAAATGGCTAAACTAGATCCCAAATAATTTTTGTAAAAGGAAGAAAAAAATGTTTTCACACGGTAACAGTTCCATGCACGTATCTTCCATCCCCCCCAGAAAGTTCCAGTTTTCTGTAGAAAATACGTATTTCTGCTCATATGTCTGATGTTAACATATTAACACCACACACTTTCAATTAGTACTGCTGACAAGTTATTTAGGAAAGTCTCTGGAGCATGTGGAGATGTGCACAGCTTCTCTGTGTCAGGTGTTTGCTTTCCAAAGCAAAAGTATTAAGATTTAATTACCAGAAGATGTTTGCAGTAGGTAGTGCGCCTTTGGAAGACCCTCAAGGGCAAGGCAGCTGGGCAGGAGGACATCTGCACCTCCCTGTCAGCTGCCATCACACAGGTTGGGCACAGCCGCTCCTCAGGGTGCGACCTGTCTATGGGGTTAGCAGGGAGTACTGTTCTGCAATGTCTTCGTCTGGTTTGGGATGGGATATTTGGTTCTGCTCTCACCACCTTCCCTTGTGCTGGCTCTGGCACATGTGACGGTCCAGGGGTGGGATGATATGGAGAGCAAGACTGGCAGAAGTTGCTTGGTCCTTCTTTGAGGAAGGTGTTTCCCTCCCTGATCATCAAAGAACTGTTACAGTGCTTCAGATCAAGAGATGTGTGTGTCAGCTGGGGCTTGGGAAACCACAGTGCATGTGAACGGGCATGTTGTTTTTAGGAGGAGAAGCAGATCTAAAATGCGTCAGTTTTTGTTACAGACTGATACTGATTTGACCAAGTTGACTTTGTCGGTCTCTGTCATCTAAAGTTGGAGTATCTAGAGCCTGAATCTCCTTGATTTAATTATGAAGATGGCAAAGGGTATTCCAATTTGTCGGCAAGTGTTTAAAAGTGCAAATATGAAGATTGTCTTTTGGCTTAATAAGGGTGTGGTTAGGTAGATTTCAACAGAGCTTCATCTCATCTCTGCTCTGAAGAGGAAAACAAGATCTTTCCAGAGGACTCATTTCCCAGATAAGCTAGTCCTTTCAAAGGTGCTTTAGATTTAAGATTGCTAGCGTTTTTATAGTAACTGTAAATTGTTTCATTGTATCTTGGTGCTTCTGGTTGGGATTTGTTTTCCTTCTCTGGTAGTCAGTATGGAAAGTTTCAGAGGAAGGTGCCAAAATAGTAAAAATGCACCAAGTAGCCTACTTAGAGGGAATATTCCTTAATTATCCACTGTCAGTGAATCTTAGCAGATTTATCCTGACTCATTGCTCAGTTAAATACTTTTTTTATATCCTAAGTTATATCTTCAGGTTTTTGAGTGCATTACTGTGGTCGTAAAACTCTGTTATTTTGTAGACTAGTTTTAGAGGAAATGATCATGGAGGAGGGTTCTCCATCTCTCTCTTCTCACCCTGTTTTCAGATCATTTAAGGAGTATGCTGAGCAACACCATTGCCTTGTAAACTTGGTCATCCTGTTTCATCCATCAAACTTTTCAGACTTTGCCACCTCACAAACATCATCTGTGCAGAGGAAATAATTTAACTTCTCTGCATTGTCTTCTTTATCCTTAGACGGTTCTCTAATTCAGCAAACACGTCATTTATTTCACAGGCTTCCTACTTTTGTTAGACTTAAAGAATTTCTCATTATGAAATCATAGGAAAAAGTTTTGGAAAAACACCTGTGAGTTTTAATGTGTACAGAACATTGGAGTGGAAAAATATACCACAGTCAGAGACGAGTTCATATTTTGCTGCAGTTCGGTTAACTTTATATAGTTATAGAATCATAGTGCCAGATACTTTTCTTTAATTTTGGAATACAGTTATAAATTTTGTTATACCTAATGGCAGTAAACCTTTACTGCTCAGCAGAGTTTTCTTCTTGCTAAGCAAGTAGTGTTTATTTGAATTATACTTGGGTATATATTCTTAGTTTATGGATGTTTAAAGGCTTATAATTTTCTCTTTTAAAATCAAACTTAATTTTATTTTTATTTTTTAATGAAATGATTTTATGGCTAACACATGCCCCATGAGAAAAGGAGGGAATTACAGATGGTCCAGAGGAGAAGGTCTGCTTCATACATAAAAACTTCATGTCAGCATTTCAGCAGAGCATTTTCGTAGGGTATCTCTGTTATCACTGACACTTTCCCATTGACAAGCATATGGGATGTAGTGCTGAATGTGTAAATTGAAATGATCACATCTAGCGTTTCCCTTTCCCAGGTGCCAGCTTGCTGCTGCAGCTCTGCACTTAATGTTGAAGGAAGAGTGCTAGGAATAGTTTCGTTTGCTAATTATCTCTTGTCTCCAGTACATAGTCCTTGGGCAAACAGCTTACCCAGGTGTTTTTGAGAACACCTATCTGGACAGTGCAGGATTGCAGGTGGACCTGTGGTGACAGTGCAGTGTGCACAACATGTAAGAAATCTCCATCCATCTGCATTTTTTTTTTAAGTCTTCAGTGAAAAACTGAGACAAATCTGAGAGAATTTTTCTCTTTATAAAATGTCAGTGTGAAAAACTGAAGACTCTAAGGAAAAAATGTATGTTTTTTTTAAATATATATATATATAAAACACACCTTAATTATTCTGTCTTGTGATTTCACAAGAAGGGAAAGTATGTACATACTAGTAAGAGTTTGGCAAGGACCTGCAAATTAAAATAAATAAAAAGTCGTGCTTTAAGGAAGTGGTAGAGTCTAAATTGCCTCTCAGTAATCCTTTTCCAGGATCCAGTTTAACAAGATTATATAATTTTACTAATGCCACTTTCATCTGTCATTTATACAAAGGGGCAGGCTTTCTGAAGCATTTGCCTTACATGCTCTTTTTTGGGCTAGACTTAATCACTAGCAGAACTGATAATATTTTTTCAATCTTTAAGAATTCATTTCAGTCTTATGCTTAATATGACTGATTCGGGTATGGAATGGTAGAAGGAGACTTCTAATTCATAATCCAGTCATTCAGACAGCTAAATTATGTCTCCCTTTGCCTGATATTTATTAAAATGCATCCAAAGAAACTTCAGAAATGTTGATGTCATCCAATTGCCCTTTTAGATTTCCTGAATGATGTTTATAGAACAGATAAATTTCTTACTATGAGCAAGTGCAACATCTGTTTCTTTACGATTTCTCCTTGCGTTTTTCTGCACTTCTCAGAGGAGTTACAGTTTTCATTCTCAGGCATTCTGTGCAGTCCAAAATTCATGAGCATTTCTTACATATGCATACCCCAGAAGATTTTTTAGTAGCTGCACCTTTGTGCTCACTTTACTACTTGTGTATAGTTTGCAAGTTAATAAAATAAAAAATAAAATTAAAAAAACATGCACACACAAAACCAAAAAACAAACAAACAAAAACAAAAAAAAGAAAAAAAACAACAACAACAAAAAACCAAACCACTTTCATTTGAATTGAAAAACTCAGACCAGAATTTGGATTCCTGATGATGAAAATTTAGTTACTGATGATGCACTCTTTACAACAGAATACAAAGAGTTAATAAATGCTAAAATACATAGTTAATCAATAACGACAGCATCTAGGAAAAATAGAGGATTTTTTTCCCACTAGCATGAAAATGACTCCTATAATCTTTTGATGTACGCACGTTGAGTTTGTGCTGCTATATGATCATTTTGTTTAAAAACAAAGAGATCTTAAGTGTATTCAAAAAACATTTCTGTCAGTCCTGAAGTGCATTTTTAAAGGATCTGAGGTGATTTCCAAGGTTAATTCTGTGGAAACAAATCTATATTTCTCTTTTCCTCTCTTTCACTTCTTCTGTAACCTTTTTGGTTTGCAGTGTTACTGAGAGAAAACAAGAAGGTTGTGTTTCAACAGCTGGAAAAATTGCTATTTCATTATCACTTTGAGTAGGAGTAAAACTGCTTAAGCTAATAACTCGAGTACGAGGAAAGGCTGACAATTATTGGTGTAGTTCTCAATGCGTTAGGTGCCTAGCTTCCATTTCAATCAGGGAGAATTAGGTTCTTTAAAAATCTTAGAAAAAAAAAATAAAAATAGAGCCCTTGATAAGAATTCTCGCTTGACTGAGAAATGCTTCCTCATAAATTGATGCATTTCTTTCTGCCTTTTGTTTAGATTAGGAAGAATAGTCACTCAAGCCGAGGTTAGACTGATTTAGTGCACAGGTTATCCTGAATTAAACATTGTCTCTGTCACTCCCGTCCCAGATTCATACATCCCCTGCTACACCTGCACTGGTGCTGCCGCTCATCTTGGGGAGGTGTTTGGGGATTCGGCAGGGACACCTTTCTGTGGGATCAGGCTTTCTGTAGGGGTGAACCCTACCATGTGCAGCTAACTGAGCAGGTTATCTGCATGGGAACTTGGAGCATGGTAGTCTTTCTGTGCTGGCTCACCTTGAACCACTACCAACCCATTAGCGTGTGTATTCCTCTTCCTTGCTTTTCTAATGTCTTCTGCATAAGTTACAAATACAACTTTGATAACAGAAAGGACAGATACTTCCATCTGCTGAGTGGTATATTCCCCCTACTAAAGCCTGGTTTTGTATTAGCAACCTGCTTCTAAGTATATTTCCTAATTAGAAAAGCAAAAATGTCAGAATATTTTAAAAAGGGAAAAAAAATAATAAACCAAAGTCTCTTGAAAGCCTTGGAAAATTTTGAGAAAAATGTATCACAGCTCTCCACTGCATGGTGTGTGTCTTCAGAACATTTTATGAAAGGTTGACTTGTGTGCTGTTTTGTTAATATTTCTCCATTTTGTAGGTGAATAAATCATGGATTGAAAGGTCAAGTTACTTGCCCTAAATTACAGAGGGAGTAAACACTGGAACCCTGATGAGCATCCAGAGGTCTTTTCCTCAAACTAAGGATGTTAAAGGAAACATTATTTTAAAAATAAATTAATTCACTTAATGTCAGGCGATTTCCTCTGGCATCTGTTGCATAAAATACATATTCATAGATGAACAGTTTTGACTAAAAACTCAGCAGGTACTAAAAAGGATAGTAAAAAAAATATATATAAAAAAATCTTTTTCTAGGTGGGAAACTATTCTGAATCTGTAGTCCTAAAAGGAATTAATCTCAAACAATACTTGAGTGTGCAGTTACGCAGTTGAAATCAGCCTTAAAAACTAGCGTATGGGTTTTGATGTAATGGCTTAGATCTCTTTCTCTTCTCTTTATATATCTAAGCTATTGGCAGTGCATGTGTCTGTTCGTGCCAATCTAATGTAAAATAAATATTCATGATAATTGGATCCAGCTTCCTAAAATTAATTTAAACTTTCTCCATGTGCTTAATCTGTATTGTTTTCTGTCTCTGAGTTTGTAGGCAGCAATTCAGCAAGCTCTGAGAACAATTAACTTTTCAAAGAATTTTTTCAATCAATTAACTCTAATTTAAATCTTAATCTGATTATGGAGATAGAATCATCTGGCTAATTCCTGAAGAATGGAGTTTACTTGAAATGCAACAGCAGCCCTGGTCAGTTTGCTTCATGTGTGCTGGGGACACAACCCGTGTATCCAAGGCTGGCTCCTGGTTCTGACCCACTTCTCAGCCTGCAGTGTGAGCCCTGGGCCGCGGGGATAGGCTGAGGGGCTGGGTGATGATGAGGACATGGAAAATGTAAGGCTCCACCTTCGTATGGCAGACTAGTTTTGTGCTGGATTAAATTAACTCTGAATCTATTTCCTTAATCTGTCTTTCATGTCCTGGTTACTGCAAAGCTTGTTTTTTCTGTCCCAAGAACCAGGTATTTTTAAAAATGGTGATATGCTTGGAGATGAAGGCAATGACTTCATTGTAGATTCACACTGTATATTCTTAGGTGTTACCAAAATATGTGTATGGATGCCATTAGCCATTTTATCTGCATTTTAGGTAACTAGAATCAGGAGAGTATGATAGTGGCATTTTCCATGTCTTCTTTTTGCAGAAGTACATTTTAAAAAAAAAAAAAGGAAATGAATAAACATTGAAAACCAAATAGCATCTCGCACCTAGGAATTTATTTCAGGCCTGTGAAGAACTCATTTACTTTGTTCAAGGGGTCACTTCAGTAGGTGACTCTTAGACTAGGAAAAACAGGATTTTCAGAGAATACCTTCAGGCCAGGTAAGGCCCCAGACCTTTTAACTCTGATTTTCATTATAATAGGTTCCCCAGTCCAGGCATGAATAGACATCTGGGAAACTGATCTTTTCATCCTGTAATGGCCTGAGTGAAAAGTCAGATCAGCCATTTCTTGTCTTTCTGATATTTATTGTAGATGTTTCATAAGTTTCACTGTGAGATTTATGAGCTCAGCTGGGATTGATCATGTAGAAGCACACTGAATTTAGAGAAAACTGGACAGTTTCGTGAAAAGCGTGTTTTTTCACTCCCTTCCAAATCTCACAATAGAAAAAAGCACTTTTAAACAAAACAAATGGGAACTACACTTAGTGAAATACTTTCTCTGAAAAAAAAAAACAGGAGCAATTTTAAGAGTTATATTTATGATACCATAAGTTAAATTCTTAAAATGACTAAAAACAATCAGAATTTCAATGTAGCATATTAAGAAAATTCAATTTCTATATCCTGTAATTCAAATATACTATTGGTCTTTAGTACTGTACTCTGTTATGACTACAATGTAATAATTATTTGAAATATAGTTTTGTTTATTTCTAAGCTTTTTCGCTAGAACGAATGTTTTGTTTTGATCAGCTTTATAACCTTGAATACATTACACGCTATTGTTGAAGAACATGTATACATAAAAACATATAGGGAGATAGGTTGAGCTATAGAAATAAATGCTTCCATTGCTTTCGTCATACTGATATTTCCTGTTGTCAATGTTTTATTTGCCTTGTTATATAAATAACCACAAAGTATTTGAACACGTTATTGTGCATTTCAGTTTCATTTCTAAATATAGTTGTCACTGTTCAAAAGTATTTTATGATTCCATTAGTTATTTGGCAAGCTGCTGGTCCCAAGGCAGGACATTTCTTCTGTACAGGTTGCTGGGTACTGTGCAGAAGAGGCTAGGTGCACACACAAGGCAAAATATTCCTTTGGGCTGTGCAGGAAGTATTTAAAATATATTTTTTAATCTTGTTATTTTAAGAAATGTGGACTGTATTCTCTGACATCTTAACATTTGTGTTTTCTGTTAGTGAAGATTAACGGATCTGAATCTGAACAAAGAAATTAGATTGCTACAGCAGTACCAGAAATACAGATCTGTCATGTTTGATGTTTTTGTTTAAGATTCAGCTGGAGGGAACTGCATTTTGTGGTGACAAGAGTCCTAAACTGATAGAAAATAGTAATGGATGATAATCTGGAAAAGGCATTGTAGATGTTAGCTATATTAGTTGTGTTACATGTGACCTCAATACAATGCTAAAAAAAATAAATTTAGAAATTAAGTAATAAGTAAGCTTTGTATATGCTGAATACTTCTAAATATGTAAGACTTACAATTTGAGTTGTACATCATTGTAACTCTTGAACCTCCTTTGAGTGAAACCTGATTCCCTAGTGCAAGGGGAGTGGCATCCTACTTAATTGCTTTTTTATTTTTTAATTTTAACTCCAGACAGCACCGGGGAAAAATATCAAATTTTCACAGCCGTGTTTGGTATGACTAGTACTGGCAACAGTGAAAGGACAATGTGCCTGATAGGATGCTAAGATATTCGACTTTGATCGAAGGGAGAGGAAGGTAGCCCTGAGCAAGTGCTCTGAGCAGCCCTGGAGGGACTCCATCTTTAACAAAAGAACAGAGGAAATGTAGCTTCAAGTAACTCTCTGAAGCAAGCTAGCTGTGGATAGAGGAGGAGCTCGAAAACCTGCTAAATGAACCAAGACAGTGCAAGAGCTAGGAAGAATTTCCTTGGGAAGCAAGCTCCGGAATTTTGCTTTCATACCTTACATTTTTCTTAGCTGTTCCCAGTTTTGTAATCAAGAATGTGAGTCTTTTATGCTGCTCACTGTTAAAAAACAAAACAACAACAACAAAAAAAAGCACTTTTTTATGAGAAGCACTAAGTTGCTAGTATCAGTGTGGCAATCAGTGTTGTGAAGAGTCTGGCAGGAGGAAGATGCTCCTCTGGCTGATGTCCTGCTGGCAGCGAGGTGTTCCTGTTCTCAGGTGATCCCTGAGAAGCAGATAGCAGCAAGCAAGACATTCCTGCAGGGTGGGAGGAAAAATACTTCTTACGCAGGAAAAGCTGCAACCTTTCAGTCCAAACAATTATGTCAAGAGAAATTTGTTATGAATAAATGCAGTTTCTCATACGGACGACTAAAATGATGAAAACCAAATACTATTTTTCTCGTTAGTTTTTGTGAGGTTGAGAATATATGAAAGGTGTCTAAGGGAGAAAAACCCATAGTCGCCCACTTTAGGTTTCTCCCCAGTGATGTGCTTGAATGGGATCAATGAAAAACAAACAAACAAACAAAAACAAACACCAATTCAAACTAAAAACATTCAGCGATGTAAACATGGTGTATTTTTAGATTAAAAACAACCAAATTAGCACTACAAGTACAATATTTGCCTGTAATCTATTTTCTACATGTAGTTAGTCAGAATTGTTGTTTCTGTAAGGGGTTAGAAATGGTAACACGTATCTTGCATCTCTCTGAACAACTATTAGGTTGTTAGCCATAATAATCTCATGAGAGATCTGAACCCTCTCAGCTCCTTATCATCTTAAGGAGTTTCATTTTCTTTCTAATTTTGCCGACAGCTGTTGATCTCTATTTCTGGATTGACCAAAAAAAAAAAAAAGTTTTTAGAACTTGCCTTTTGTTAATCCTTTTCTTTTGCAGCATTTCCCTTTGGGGCAATTCTTAATCTTCCACAAGTATCAAGGCATTCAAGTCAATGTTGATTTAGTGGCCAGTCAGGATAAGAGAGAATTCTTTAGTTCATGTGTCTTTTTTTTTTCCCCCTTTTCTTCAGTAGATTGTAGATTTCTAGAAGGGTTTGAAGTTGAGCCTGCAGATTAGTTCAGCTGGTAGTCTCTCCCTCCCACCTTCATACTATATTTCCTTGCCAATAGAAACAGCACTTTCCAGATTTTCTTAATGCAAGTGAGTACTAGAGGTATGCATTAATTTATCCTAGAAACTTGATCTGTGAGTTATCTCAGATCTATCAGCCTAGGTGCTTGTTGGGACTTGGATCTTCGTCACAAGAATGAAAATTTCTTGCCAGAAATTCTAACTGCAGACATAGGCATAGCTAGCATTGTTGAAATATGAAGGAACTCAGTTGTCTCATTACTGTCCGTGTTGCAGAGGCGAGAAGTGTGTCAGTATACCTTCCCACAACAAGCATTTCAGATTATAGGTATTTTTTTTTCTTACTGTTTGATCCATTCCACAGGTGTTTATTATTTTTTCCTTTTGTTTGCCTGTTTAAGACTCTCATTGAAATAAATAAGAAGCCATGCTGTGCATTTGGGGACAGTGCTTGGTCCTTTGAAAATATTTTGCTGTAGGGTCTCTACTGCTGTGGTACAAGTTGCATAATTTGAAATACCTACTCTGCATTTTAAAATTTAAGAAATTTGACAATGAAAAGAAAAAAGAATCAGAGAGATGACTGATTTTTTTTTTTTTTTACATCTGTAAGTAAAGTGAATTTCTCTTGCTAATGAAGTTTGTAAAGAGAGAATCTGGATGAAACAAAGATATGTATCAGAAAAACTCAAAAGAATTGACATCAAGATGGTAATGAAAATAGTCACTGAGGTACATAATACTTAAAAATTAAAATATTTTAAATTGTTATTTTAATTTTGACATAATTGTATACACCTTACCAGCATTTCAGTGAAGACACCATTTATACATGCTGCTAAAAACTAAGCTCTCAAATTATTCTGACTTCAGCAGTATGAATTACACATATAAGCAGTCTTTAACATAAAATGACTGCAGCAGTGGCATCATCTTTCATCTCTTTTCCCTTCCCTGTCTCACACTTACTCTTTCATTTTGAAAAGGTCATGTCTGTTACTGTAAGTGGTCTTGTACACCAGTACCGATCACAACAGAAGGGAAAGGCAAAGGAATCTCTATTACAGGGAATTATCAATTCTTATTGTTTTGCATGTAGTTAAATTATTATTAATTAAATCAACAAATCCTTCTACTGCTGACAGTAATAGAAAACTGAGATACTCATTTGTTATTAAAATAAGCCAGCATGACCACGTAAAAAAGCAGTCCTACCTTTCTCGCCTACCTTTGGGCCTTGTTTCCAACTTTATTTTGCCCGTACCTGCAGAAATGTGGTCTGTGGCCTGAACCCTGATCAGTTCTGCAGCATGGTTGATGCATTTGCACTGTAAAAAAAACAACCCAAAGCAACCAACTAACCAACCAAACAAGAAACAAGCAAAAACAAAATCCCACAACCGAACAACAAAAAAACCCAGCCACCTAGCCCAAACTGGGGTAGAAAGCAAAAATAAAAGATGAACAGATGAAGTATCTTTGTGTGTGTGTGTGTGTATGACAATACTTTTCTATGCCATTTGAAAACACAGCCTTGGTCTTCTTAAACTCAGTTTGTACTTGGGGAATTGGATTTTCCCAGTGCAGCAGGATATGAAAAGACAAATTGAAGGATAGAACCCATGGTATTTTTACTCCCACTTTTGGGAGGAAATAAGAGATTTTTATGACCCTTTTTATTTAAGGAGAAAAATAGAACCCAGGTTGGATTTGATTTTTTAAGTATTCCCCTGCTTATAGTTTTGAGGTATTATCAGTTTTTATAGGTGGATTTAATTTCCATGGAGTAAAATTGGTGCTAATTTCAACATGTGGCAGGCTACTGTAATGTTATTTCTTTTGCTGTTCTACGATTTCTTTTTCTGTTCTATTTCTTGATTACTTTTATTGTAAACCCACAAAACAGCTGGCATAATGCACAGATTGAAATTACACTTTTACAAGAATGATAAAGTGTTAAACTACTCTTACTCTGACATTTTGGGCAGCTGGATTTTAATTATTTGACTGAAGTTGTTAATTCAGCTCAATAAAAGCCATATCCGCATGATAGATGTAGATGTCAAAATGCCACAAAGGGTTCCACGTCTTTGATTAGAGGTGTTACTATGATGTTAAACCCAGATTACAAGAGCATCTTAAATTCTATTGATTCTGTCATCCTTCTTTCTAATGCGCTGTTCAAAATCAATATTAAAAAAAAAAAAAAAAAAGGCTAGGAATGATGCTATATTCCACCCCCCCCCACCCCCCCCCCCCCCACCCCAGACCTGCCGGTTTCTCTGTAAGTTACCAAGAGACAGTCTTTCAGTCAAGGAAGGACTCGATGAAACAGGGATTTAGTCTGACTTGGCTGTCTTGCTTTAAGTTTCATTTTGTTATACATGCTTCACCCATCTTGGGACGTTGTATCAGAGCAAGTGCTTGGGGGATGCAGCTGTCAAGCATTATTCCAGATAAAAAAGAGCCCAAGCTACATCCTATCAGAGAAACTGTCCAGAAAATCAGATACAGCTTCTTTCAGGGTTAGTTTGACTTTTGCTTACATGTGGCACAAAAGAGCTTACAGAAAGGAAGTGCAGTACTTGGCACATTTTGACTAGTTGCAAATTCATGAATACTCTGTATTCTCTCTTTGTTTAAGGCTTAGTCCTTATGACCGCAAGCGGTCTGTTATTCTGTTCCCCTTTCCATTACCTTGTTCTTCTTTTCTCAGGGAGATAACAATGGTAATTCTGCTATGCAAATGATGCAGTTCTTAATGCCGGTATACTTTAAAAACAAAACAAAACAGTAGTGTTCTAGGAATAGGAAGAATAAAGAAAGAAAAAGGCTATCAGTGTTTACGGGAGTAATCCTGCAGAGGACAGATCGTACAGAGTGGTTGAATCTTTTCCTTTAAGTGTTTCTTCCAGTATGTTTTGTCCTGGAAGCTTAAGAGGATAACCTTCTTAAAAGTAGCAGTTAAAGCCACAGCTTATAGGGTAAATATATATATCAGCTTTTAGAATTCGAAGGTGGAAATACAGTCAGGAAATTTAATTTATACTGCAGAAATCAGTAAAACACAGAAGAATAAAAATTGGAACCAAATCGTAGTTTACACCCTCCTGCTTGAAAATGAAGCTTTTACAATCTCTCTCTCTTTTTGTTTTTCTAAAAACAAATATTAAAAATCAGAATGCTTATATTTTTAACATTTCTTTTACACTGGAAATCTGCAGCAACATAGTTTAAATGTTATATACTCTGACTTGGCATTTATTGCATTTCAATTTTTATGCCTTTTTATGGATGGCTTAAGTAGGAAATAAGACAAAATGATTTTTTTTTTTTTCATTTAAGTAGTTGCTGGGAAAGAGGGAATAGTCTGAAAATACCATCTTGTAATCATGAATTAGAATGAGTTATGCCATGTAGCTGTGGAGGCCATTTAGTATTTCAGAAGCACAGCAGGGGACCTTTTTTAAAAGACATAATTAAAAACAACGGATGATATAGGCTGTTATGGATCTTAGGTCCCAGGCTTCCAGAATAATTTAAGTTCCTCTAAAATACTGCTGTTGTTGCCTATTAGCGTTTGTGTGCTATTTCCCTTCAGTCAGTATTTTCAGATGGGGAGATTTCAATAGGCCGCATCTGTGTTGGTCACTTTCATTACATTCTAGTCAAATATTGTTTTGTAGGTTTTACATAATCAACCATTTGAGGGAATATTTAAATACTATTTATTAGGTTTTCTGTTTTGAAAACCTTACCGTCGCCTAGTGAAAAGACCATACTGTAGCACTGTAGATGAAGTTGCTTATATTGTCATAATAAACAACAAAGTTGTTCAAATGACGAAAGGTCATCTTTTTTCCTCACTAGTCACCAATTGTATATGAATTGTTTACTTGCCACTCCCTCAGGCACAGAGCACCGTGCTTTAAAATAATCCTGCATAGTTACACAGGGTTTTGTCTTAAATTTCACTGTAATATCAACAGCTTTTATGATGGTCTTAAGTATTTGGAGGAAAAATTCTTCACTGCTAATAGTGAAGATTAATGTGCATCTTTGAGAAATAGGGAACGTAAAAACATGCACAACATTTTCAATACTCTAATGATATTCCTGAAAAATGTTTAATGGGGTTTTGAATTGAAACCTTATTCTTTCCTTACTGCAGGAAGGGAAAATCTGTAATGATCTGTAATCATTATATACCATCCTCTAAATTCCAATGACATATTCACTGCTGTAGATGTGGGTCAGTAAAGCTGTGACACCGACCATTGGCATCTTTAAACAGGATATTGTCTAATACAGTTTATAGCTTCATTCCCTGTACCATTAAATAAATAAAGCATTCAGCATGTGCATCAGTGCCATCAAGCATGAATACCCTGGTGGACTGGGAATTAAATGCCAAGTGAGGGTCAGAAGCAA
Source organism: Anas platyrhynchos (assembly GCF_047663525.1). NCBI lineage: Eukaryota > Metazoa > Chordata > Aves > Anseriformes > Anatidae > Anas > Anas platyrhynchos. The sequence continues at coordinate 25,939,953 of NC_092594.1, read as the reverse complement.
CAAAGGCTGAATAACACTCAGCAAATGTATACATATTAGGTAAGGAACAGTGCCCCTGATGCAGAAGAAATTGAATAAGCACCTTGCAGTGTCTAGATGGAGCATAAAGACTTCTTTTGTTTGCCTGAACTGCCATCATTGACCCAAGCAGAATATTCCAGTATTGAATGAACTGAACAATAGTTTATTACAGGTAAAAGGAAATCTTTGGATTCCAAATTCTTCTGGGATATTATGCTGCCTTGATTATTGTACACTCTGTAGCCCCTTAGGCCACATTGACTGGTAAAATATATTTTGCAGTATGTTCTCTTAGCAGTCAGAAAATATCACGCTTCTGTCAGATTTTCTTTGTCTGTCTTAAAATCCACATAACTTTATATTCTTACAGGAAAGGAATAACAGTTACTGTGCTTATTGTGGTAGTTTCACTGCTTCTCGTAGCTCAGTTTTATTTCTATGAAACACTCTGCTTTTTCCAAATTTTAAACAAATATCAAATTGACACTATTGCATTCTGGCTGACCAGCTTGAAGTTACTGCTGAAGCAGCTTTTCTTCATCTAATTTAAACAGTTTTTCTAAAAATATCAATTATGTTTTATGATCTAATATAAATGTAAAACAATGTGTCTAGCAAAAGTTCCCAGAGGCTGAATAAAGTTGTTTCTTTCTTGGGTTATGTTTGAACAGTTCCCATAAAGAGACATATTTTTGTAAATACTTAAATTGGTTATTCTTCATGATTATAGTTTGTTTTGTTTCATATTACCCTGTAGTGTACAAGTATCCTAGGAATATTATTTTTCTTATTAAGATTTAACAGGAGTGAGTGCTTAAAAAAGTTACCTTCTTTGCTTTGCTTGCCTGAAGTATGAATAACAAGCTTTTTGGCTGATCTAGTATAGGTCATTTTATTTTAGTATTAAAATATCTTGTGTAAGCAACTAAAATGAAAAGGCATAAACTGCATTATGAAACCTTTGTTAAAACAGAAGGGCAGAAATTAAATAGGTGACTTCCTGGTAAGCTAAACCAAGGAATAATTATTTTTAGAGTAGTAACCCAGAATGCTGGAGTACTGATAACCGTCTGTTTTCCCATAAAACTATTTTCTTTAGTTGTAATACATAAAAATTAAGTTGGTTGTAACTCTTGTCAGCGGGATAGGAGAATAATTGACAATAGTTAGAAGGGAAAAGCATGGTTATGGCTGAATTTTCCACTCAGCTGCTTAAGTGTGTTCTGAACAAAGAAATTCAGCAACCCAAAAAGTCTGTGAATTGCCTGAATTGCTGGGGATTAAATCATGAAAATTAAATGAAATTTGTTTTGGAAATAAAAATGGAAAAAATCAATAATGCATCAAACTGTCATAAGAGGCTATTCAGTTTCTTGCATAGTTTTAGTAATTCATCTCCTGAACTAAACTGGTGGATGTGCTGATATATGATTCTACACACTTACCAAATTTTGTAATTTAATCCTCACTGTAACTCAATAGCCTTTTGCCTAAGATGCTGTAATCTCTTTAGGATGTGCTTATCCATGAAAGTAGACCCCACCAGCCTCTGTAAGACTATATGTGAGCACAGAATTTAGTATCCATTTAAGTAGTCATACCCTTTTTGTTAAATAGTTCTACAGATCTCATTTTGTATGGTTTTGTTTCCTCAAACAATAAATAAATAAATTGAAATTAAATTAATGTAATCAGATTAAAACATGGTAGTTGTTTCGTGCAGGTGAGAGATCTCAGACCAAATCCTTTTAAAATGAGAACAGGTTTAATCGGTGTGACTTCACTAGTCATTAATTCAGTGCTAGCTTTCTCTTATTAAGGTTCATTGTCATCACTTTGTGTAAGTATCTTTTGTTTTCCTGAGAGTCTGAAAATACACATATAAACCATAGAATTGACATGCATTCAGTATCTGCAGTGATTTCTATGTCTACTTACATATTCAGAGCTAGCAGAAACATAAACAGGTATAATGCTGGGTACTTTAAGGCTTTCCTGTAATCTCTATTAATGCTCTTTATTTGTAAATTGGATAATGGCATGGAAAAAGTTAAGCTATTGTCTTTTGATTACTCAGTAGCATAATGCAGCAAAAGCTACAGTAGGCTTGCGTTTGGTCATAAGAAAAAGGTGTTTAATGTTTATCAGTCTCACAGCAGTTCTGAAAGTGGGATCCATGTGTATAAAACAGTATTTGTGTGTTAGTAATGAGGGATAGGGATGTTTCAAATTCTAGAAACTCGAGACTTTTATGTGATTGGAACTGCTCGCAGCCAAACAAGGGCATGGAAATAAATGAACAATTACAGAGCAGGAAAAAAGTTTATCCTCCATACTCTTCCATTTTAATGATTATATTACCTCTTTCCAGGAATAACTAGAATAGTGGAATACAGATAATAGTAACTAGAGTAACTAAAGTAACTGTAATACATATACTTTCAAATTTGAAAGTAAATTCAGAGAACACAGATAGTGTTTCTACTATTCTGAATCCAAGGAATAGCTTTTAAAATTACTTTAAAAAAGGAAGCAGTAAGAACAAGCAAAGAACTATCACTTGCTTGGAAGCAAATGCAGATTGCAAATTCATGTAAGACTATTTCTGACTGTATTTGTGCAGTTTTCATCATAGTGGAAGAGGTAATGTGGATGTAACATCTTTCATGGGAGAACAACATCAGGGGGAGCTTGTACATGTCCTTCTCCAAATCACAAGAATCCAGCACCTCACATGGCTGGACTCAAATATTTTTTAAATGTAGAGTGAAACTCTGAAGAGAGACTGTAGAATGGATTGCTAGGCTTAACATTCAGGCTTATCATAGGTCAAGAATAATAAAATGTGTTCTACCTTCGGTTAGATGTTTTCCTCTTAATTTTTAACATCTTCAGGCCAATCCATGTGTAAAAGAAGATGGCATTTGGGGGGCATTTTTGTAGCACTAAAAAACTAATTTGTGTGGATTCTCAATACCGTACAATTTGACCCTATTAGATTTCTCAGAACACTTCATCTATCCACTTCCATTTTTACTTGAAGTTGTTAATTTGTAAAATGATAATTAAGATTGTCAATTATTTTTTTTTAAGTTCTAGTAAGTGTATTGTACCGCTATAATGAACATGTTCAATTTGTGCTTGTACAGCACAATTTCTTCTTAGGCATCCTATAATCTCTGCTTCATTATCCAAACAAGATTTCAACTTCCCTTTCAAGTACATCTTCTTGATTAATTGGGCTATTAACTAGAAGGTACCCCCATGCAACTAAAAGGGTAGTGTAGCACTGATGATTTGGGATGTGTGTGTGTTATCCAGAGACCAAAAGAGGCACCCCCAGGATTTTGTATGACAGACTTGAGATACCCTGCTTGTGCTTTAATAAGCAATTGAAATGGGTAATCTGCTAACACATTGTTGTAAGTAGCGGGTCATAGTTGCTAGAAAATAAATTGGGATCTTACAAAACAACTGCATTAACTTAGGGATTTTCACTGTTATAACTTGCCACTAAGCTTTCTATTCAGACTGATCAACTCTGAATTCACACTTATTGTGAATAATTGTGAATTCAATACAGAGTAGCAAAAGTTTATTTATATTTGTCTTTCTTTTTATGAATAATTGAAATACCCATGCATGCATTAAAAAAAAAGAAAAAAGATTGGCACATGTTAAGACACTAGAAGTGTTTATATTACTTTGTGCTAGCTAGAAACTGAAACAAAATAGTTCTTATATTAAATAATTATCATAAGGAGGGGTAATTCCAATGATATTCATTATTTTCTTTTTATTTCAATTTTGTCGTTGGAAATGATAGCTTCCATCATTGCATTGAAAGATACTTAATCTACAAATTTGACCAGAAATCTTTTAGACTGTCTAAAGTTCATTTCCTGAGAAGTAACCTTCTGAAATTCTGGATAAAGCTGACTATTTGGCCTGCTTGTCCTGGGTGGAAGACCAGGGATTCCTGTTGTATGTGCATATGTCATGTATGCATGTTGCCTTGTGGACTTTGAATTTCAGAGAATTTCAGAAGCAACTGCTTTCTACGTTCAGAGAACAGTGTTCCTCACTACTTAAATACATCGTTTATTGCTAGCAGAGCACCTTGTGGCTTTGTCTTGTGTTTGCTTGCTTCCATCTCTGCCTTTGCCTCCTCTTGCTGTGTTGAAGAGGACAGTTACCAGTGAGCTTCTCCCTCCTGTAGGTACTTACACATGAAATCACCTCTTAACCCTCAGTTGGATTGATTTTGTACCCCATGTAATGGACGTTCATAGATTCTGAGCTATTTCTGTAATTTTATAATAGACATTTCACCTCAAAAGAGCTACAGGCTTCACGTGCAGAGCCCCCCGGCAACCCAGAGCTGCCTCTGAGCACTAGCACAAACAGGCCTCTATGCCAGGGAACTGCATATTAAATCCAAACTAGTTTAGTGATGTACATGAGGGCCAGAAGCAGAAAAAAAAATCATATAAGCATAAAAAAAAACAACACCAACAAAGTGACAATTTCTTACCCCGTTGTTCTCCACCAACCCTTGCCCCATGGGCCTGCTGTGTCCCCACAGAGTGCGTGGCATGCAGACATCCTTCCCTGTCCCCCTCTTCCCAGTGTAGCCCATATGTGGCATTTCAGCAGGCCCCGCCTTGTCTTGCAAATGCACACAAGGTTTACTTTGATGTTGGCTACACAATTTTATTTGTCTTGGTTTACATAGTAACTTCAACAGCTGCCAGAGTATAATATTGCATAAAACGTGAGTGTGCCCAGAACTGCCAAGCTGTGTAACTACTTAACGTTACTATGCTTCCTTACCCTCCCTGAACCTTGAAGAAAAGCAATATAGTATTTTATAAGCTGATCTGTGCTTGATCTTGCCAAACTGTAAAACAATAAAATATAAATGCTGACTGATTTTGAAATCAGAGCTGAAGAACAAACAGTTTTGCCCAGGCATGCAACCTGGAGTGCCACATTAATTCACCCGGTCTGTTCCTTGCTGTTCCCTCCTGAGGTGTTGGGGGCTCTTGTCTGTGTCATGCCAGCTGGTGAGGTACACTTGTTGGGATGAGGATGGCTCTCTGCCAAGCTGCATCGCTTCCAAACATGTTGAAGTAACTAAAATTTAGATTTGAAGTATTTAGTTACTCTGAGCCAGCTCTTCAAGATTTTCTTCCTCCTATCCCCAGTGGCACCCCTTTTGTTTCTTGTGCTGGAAGATAAAAAATAAAATAAAATTGTGGACTGCTGCTTGGAGACTCGAGCAAAAGTTTCGCATGAATACCAGATGAAGAAGAATACTTTTTTTATACATGTTTGTGTTTCAGTTAAGTAATATTTTCTTCCAAAGCATTTGCAGTTTCAGACAGTAGAGACTGCTTATAGTTTGGGGATTTTTGATTTTGTAGTACTTACTTGTGCTTCTGTTTTGAGTCTTGGACTCTTATTAATTTGGCACATGTCTTGCTCTAAAACCACATGATGCCTTCTTGGAAATATAATCAAGTCAGACAAACATGAAATTACAGAATGTTTTTTTTTTTCAGCATATTTTTTAGTTTTGCCTTCTTTTCTATAGCATATGTATGTATATAGCTATCTTTGTCTTTTTTAAAAAATAACAGTTTTAATGAGTAAGTCCTAGCTAATTCTGGAAAGGCTTTTTGACATTTGCAATGTTGGTATGGAAACTGAAGTTTAGACATCCATTTTTCTTCTTAATGTTAGGTGGTTGGTCCCTTGCCATTGTTATTCTCCTTTCACCTTTGTGTTATCCTTGAATTGGATCTGAAGCTTCTTGGGGTCTGACCCAGAATTGCCTACTGCTGGCCAGTAAGAAACGGGGTTTCCTGTTTAGTAATAAACAGGGGAAATGAAAAAAAATATTTTTTTTCTGTTTTCTGACTTGGAGTGAGCACTTAGGACTACTTCAGGCACCTCCTTCCACATTTGTTCCTGCAGTTGCCCTCTTTCAAAGACGAATGTATCAGGGGTGGTTCTGTCCTTGCTGCTGGTGCCATCTCCCACCTTTGCACAAAAATACCTCACTGCAGGTGCAAGGAACTGAAAACTTGGAGTGTCCTCTACACTTGACAGAAATGAACATCCATCCCTTCTGAGACCACCCTAAGCTCCAGGCTGAAGGGGCTCTGCCCCTCCTGTTGAAACAGCACAAATATGCAGAGAGGAATCTCTAGGGTCAGGGCAGTAACAGGGCCGATAGGGGAAGAGGGTGAGCCCCGGCTTCTGAGCCGTCACTGCACCGTAACTTGCACAGGGACAAATAAAACACTTGGATTCCTGTCTAATGAACAACATTTCTGTTTTGTTGTATTATTACAGTGTAGCCAACTACAGGGCCATTAAGGCCCAGCATAGTGGTCCAACACTTTGCTAACAGTTGAACCTAATTTGCTTATGGAGGGTACAAGAAACTATGCAAGATGCAGCTGTAGAATATCCTGATGCTGATGTAGGTAGGTATCCTCCAACCATGATCAAAGATAAATTGTCTTAAAGCATACAGGCCTGTTGCCAGTGATCGCAAAAGTGAACGCTTCTAACTAGGCCACTTATCTCCTGGTCATGCTTCTGATCAAATGACAGTACCCTGTATGTGTTGAATTCTAGGCCAAGTTAGATCTGTAGTCATAGCCAAAATTTATTTGTTCAGCCCTAAAATGAAAGAATCCTCAACTGCCTTTGGGTTAAAATTTTATAATAGGTCTCTGAAACAACCTGGTATTGAGAACTCACAATGGTATTAATGTGTTACCTAGGAAATGCTAATTAATCCCCACATATCATTTCCATGAAAAGCAAATGCTGAGTGGTTTATTAACCTTTTATCTGAGGGAGGTGGAGAGAAGATGTAGGCTCACCATTAATCTACCCTCCCAGAGAGATGGGCAGAGAAGAGGTGGAATTGCAGAGTTTATTATTTCTCCCCACTTAGAGTGGCAGTACCATATGCAAAGATCATTATGAATCTTTCCCACAGGGAAACAGGAGAAAGAAGGGAAAAAATGTCATTAGTGTCTGCTTAGCAGTAGTGAGGTAGTGATGTTAGGAGTCAGAGCTGGGTTTATTAGTTCCCCTGTGGATGGGAAGGAAGGAAGACAACCAAAGTGTGTGGGGGAAGAATCTAGGGAGGGGCGGCCAGGCACACCACAGTGCTGCTTCCGGATACCATGGTTCCCTTACAGGGACTTTTTGGTTTGCACACATAACATTAAAGCTCTACCAGTTTGCATCTAAGAAACAGGAGTGGTGAAATCATTGATCTGGAACAAAAGTTTGGGAGATGCTAAACTAGCTTTAGGCATAAGTGCTGTCTTCTGCAGAAATAGTTTGTGATTTCATTTACATTTATTCATTTATTTTTTTTGACTTACGAGACAAATTTGTAAAGAGTTAAAATTACCTAGAAACATGAAAGCAGGAAATATTTAGTTTTCTTTCCTTCTGATCTTTAAGTAAATTTCTGGATATAAAAGGATGAGATTAAAGTGGTTTTAACATTTTAGATGGCTTGGTTGCCAAAACCAAACAATTTGGTATTTCATTCCAGAAAATGATGTGCTTTTTAAATATATCCATATGTAATATAAACAAGCTAGGCAAATAGTTTAATTTAAATGTCAGTAATACACAGCGTCTGAGGAGGTGCATACTTGGTTGAATATTAGTATTTTTTTCTCCCATGTAGGTTCAACGTACAACTAAGAGTAAGAATTTGATGTTCATTTAATTAAGAGAAAAAGATTCACTTTCCCTTTCTAGTATAACAAAAGAGGAAGAATATAAAAACCTCAACTAAAGCATCACTGATATATATAGAAAGTGGCAAATGGAAGTGCAAATTCAGTCTAAGTCGATTCTTATCAATATGTTTGTGTATCGATCACCAAGTTTCATTTTCTTTAATAATACAAATAGATTTAAATAAGAATAAATTGATTATCTAAATACTGGTTCTTTCTGATGATTTAAATTATTGAACTTTGAATTAAACAACAATTTAAATTTAAGTGATTCAAAACACTTAGATTTATAAATGCAGTTTAATCCACTGCAAAGGGATTAAACATCCATCCACATCCAAAGGCGTGGATGGCATTCTTTGCTCATGCAGGCTTGGGATTCAATTATTATTGCATCAACAGGCTACCTTCATTCCCAGTATGTAAAAAACCACGAATGGTATTTCGTATCATATGTAGGAGCACTGTGTGGCAATTGAAACCAAGGACCTCTCTGAGCTTTCTTTAAGATTTACGCACGAACCTGTAGTGCAGAAGAGCTTCTCTCCATTCTGGGAGTCTGAGGGATATATGGGAAAATCTTGTCTCACCACTTGCAAAGGAATGTATGAGGAACGCTTGTCACCAGGCGAGATCTTTTATCTCATTTACTGCCAGTGGAGCGTAGTGGAGGAGTTCTGTTTTACCATCAAGTACCGTTGGGACTTGCTAAGCACCATGAAAGTTAACTAAATCTCTGCCTTTATCCTAAAATTAACATCATAATTTAGGAGTGGAGCATGCTTCATTGTTTGGCAGTTATCTTGAATCCACCTTTTAAGACCAAAAGGGAAAAAGGATCAGAGAATGCATTTACCGTGCTTCAAGGCAGACAGCAGTTTCACAGCACAGAAATAAAATTAAAAACAGTGCTTGTGCCTACCAGTAATTTAGATAAACTCCAAGGGGTTTCTTTTGTCTGTCTCAAGCTCGTAGGGTTTTTGTGCAGTCCTGTGACTGGGGATCAAACTTGCACACAGACCTATGGCTTCCCTTCGTGCAGGAAGACCTGTATTTGAGGACTGATACTCAAACCCAGGGATGTCATTCAGACTTGCATTCCCTTCCCCTCTCCAGATTTCTGTGAGTGTAACTTAATTAGTAAGTTGATCTTAACCTTTTCCTGCTGCTGCTTAATTTTTAGAAATGCTAACAACCTTTGGGAATGGTTAGGTGGAGCTATTCCTGTCTAGACAGTAAATACAGCTTAATGACTGTCCTGGTCTTTAAACAATCTTTTAACTCCGTGTAAAGTATGTGCTCCCTTATGTTTCATACCGTGGGGGGCATCTTCAGCATGCCGACCTCTTTTTGCATCGAAAAATCCCCGCTGTACAACCAAAAATGTATATTTACAAGCTATCAAATGTTTTTTAAGTCTGTAAATGAATTGTGCATGTTCAATTTTTCTAACAGTTAAATGAGGATGGATGCAGTAGTAAACAGGCGCTCTCATATTGCAATGGATTTGTGGGGACTGACCCCAGCTTTTTCTTTCAGGGATACTGGGACATTCTATCATGCTTTCTGTGCCCATTCTCTAAAATGTGGGAGCTAATTTACTATAATCTGCACAGTCTGGGGAGTTATTACTGACCTCTGTGTTTGTTTTCAAAAGACAGCATTCTTTATAGAAGTTTGAAGCCAGACATCAAAGTATTAATTTTGATGGACACTGAATTTCACAGAAATTCTGAGGGAGTTGTCAGAATGTGAAAGCGAACATCACAGAGGAAAAACAACCAAATGCTGGTTTTAGTTACTTTAATCTATTCTGGTTTTGTATAAACACATTTGTGATGTTGCTTACTGCTGGCTGTGTATTCTTTTGGGAATGAAGATGTCCTTGATTCCTGTCTCAGGCGGTGTTTCTTCTCACTTCATCAGAAATTGGTCCTGATTGACAACAGACATTTGTGTTTTTAAACTGTCTTTTAGGAATAGTCACAGTGCCACAAAGAAAAATAGGAGACATATGTCCCTGGAAGTGTGTACTGAAAGTAATCTATTCAAAGTAGTAGTTTCCAATGGTCTAGCAGCAGGAAAACTTAAACGTGTGCATCAGAGGTTTCAAGGGCCGGTCTTCATCTGCTTATCCTAAAACTGCATACATTTAGAAAAAAAAATCATCCACAGAAGTCCTTTCTTTTGCTTTACTCATACCTTTGGAAATTTCTGTAATTCACTTTGCTGAGGTGGTCATGTCTGCAAGTCGTTGCTAACATTCAAAGTTAAGTCGACTAGGTTTAAGTATAAAACTTATCTTTTAATGTAGATTGATATATGAACAGAGGAAGTGCTGTACTTACCCATGTTCTATTACAGCCCACACAAAGAAAACAGAAAAGTTAAGACTCAAGGTCTATTCTATAATTCAGGGTTTTTACTGAAATTTGAAGGCAATTTAAACCACCTACTTATTTCAAAGGTAGTATCGATAGACCACCTGCTGTTGACATGCACTAAGAAAGATGGAAGGATGTAAATGAGTTTTAGTGATTTGCCTGCCTTTGAATACAAATGAGGCTAACAACCTCCTGTCCTGCACTCCAGCAGTCGACTACCAGAATGTTTCCAGTGTGCTTTATTGAGAAGTGGGTGTTGTCATCATGAATTATCATTAAACTTTGTTGTTGTTAACTGCTTGTTAGCAATTGATAATTCAAGTGTAATTCTGTTAGATATTTCAGATATGTCACGTACTATGCAGTTCGTAACTGCTATTTGACAATGAGGAGCTCCTTCCAATAGAAACTTGGAAAGACTTGTCTGCACATAGGTGGCTATTGAAGGATTTGTGGTGAAGAGTGAGATTTAAGCTGAAGCAGCTGAAAGAGGGTAGAGACTAGAAAACCACCTATCCTGAGGTTATAAATGTAATCTTTTAAGTTCAGCCAGTTTCTAGTCTGTCCAGGGAAGATGTGTAAACTTATGTACCTAACAGTAGTCTTTGCTTTTCTTTTAAGAACACTGCATGCCTTGGAAGTTAAAACAAAGATTACAGTAATGTCTATACCTTTTTCTTTTAATGTGGATGCCTTTGTGATTAAAACATTATTTCTTCCAGTGGCTTAACAAAAAACTAGGAAACAAACAATTAAGAGCAGGAAGAGCTGAGCTACTTTTTGAGCTGATGAGATAAAAATCTGAACAATTGCGACTGTCCCTTTGGCATAGCACAATTGGCTTCTGTGGAGGGTTTTTGGACTGATTTCCATTCATTGTTTTCAGTGACCCTTCTTGAAGAGTCTGAAAAACATTTCTAAAGTTAGAACCTCTTCTTTCTTCACTTGCAAATTTTGTAAGCACTCTGCAGTGATTCATTTGTGGTTGAAAACTGCTACTGGCTGTCTCCTCCCATAGTACCAGCCATTCCTTTGAGTATTTGCCACCTATTCCTTGTTTTTGCATGGCTTCAAAAGCAACAATTGTCACAAAGAAACAGGCTATCCTAAATGACAGCTTTCACTGTCTTTAAGATCACAGGTCAAAATGGAAAATGAATGTTTCAGGATGATTTGATAGCACTAGATAGTATCTTAATGTCATTGTATACTGATTTTACAGTTTAATTCACCACTATAAAACTTCCAAGTCAAAGAAATGTCTCCTAGTCCTTAAATGGGCAGCTATCATAGCCATAATTTGTTTATGAGACGCTTGTCTTTCTGGAAGACTGGTCTGTCTCGGTTCCTATCAAAAATAAATCAATTTCCTGTGGAAACTGGCATAAATCTTTCAGATTGTTTCTTAGCATTTCTTCAGCATTTGTCAGAGTTGCTGTTAGCTGTATAGCTTTGTGTTGTCTCATAATGAATTGTAGCGATAGATAAAAAAAAAATATTAATCTGTTTTTGTTAATCCTGTTTTGTAATTAAATACATCTTTTATATAAATTCTGTTAAGATTTGAATGAAAGGGGATTTATGGAAACATGACTTGCTTTTTATAAGATAGTTTTAGGATTATGAAATCAACACTGGGAAAAAGAAAAGTTTGACTTGCTCACAGAGCAAAAGATTTTCTCTTTGTTATTCTTGCTTTGCTGGCACTATGAAAAAAAAAAATAAGAGCATTCAAGCTGGGTTGCCTGTGGTTTAACTCTAATTCTATAGGCTGCACACTCTATCTCCCCAAAATCCCCACAGCAAGTGACCTTGTCAAACAAAAGTGTGGAATAATGGGAGGCAGCCCAGGGACTGTGGCTCATTTACAAGCAGCTGTTTGCTACTGTCAGAACAAAGGCAAATCAAAGTTGCATTAACGGGGTATGACAGGCACAGTGAGCAGCTCCCCAACAATGTTCATCCTCTTGTGTTGTTCTGGTTATAATATTGGCTTGCCTGAAGGAGAAAATGGTCATAAGGTCAAGTCAGACATGGATGTTTTCAAAAGCCTTTCAAAATTGCACACATTTTTCAGCTGATCAACTATTGATGTTTTTTAACAAAATTAGCATAATGGCAAATAAATACATATTTATGTGTGTGCCTGTCTTTTGGTGTAAGAATTAGAACCACACAGAGAATTAACAACTATGTCTTCACAGCAAGATAAGTGTCACATGGCCTTCCACAATTGTCTGATTCATCCAGTCCAAAAACCAAAGCAATCGTAGATAATGCCACTTCTAAATTTCTACATGGCATTGAAGCATGGCTGGAGGATCACTCTTGCTTCTCCATAGCTTTTGTATTTTACTGCTTGACTAGAACTCTTCTCTGCACCTTGCAAGATAGCACCAAATTATGTGACACTTTGGTGAAGAAGTTACCAGTGTATCCTGAATTTTGAGAAATGATTGGCTGTACTGGGTCTGGCTTGCTCAGTTTAAGCTTGGTAATGTGTATTCATTTGGAAGACTCGATACAAGTGAAGAGCAAAGAGATTTCTTATGGAGAAGTGCAAGCTTGTAGACAAAAAGGGCCAGAATCCAGCATATGACTGCAGTACTCCCTAATGATGACTTCATGTAGCATACAGAAGGTTTGTTCGTAGCCATGTGAATGAGACTTCTATAATTTGAGCCTGTACTGCTAGACACCAGTCTGTTGTCTGAAATCGTTCTGAGTTGGTTAGACTTGGTGAGAACATGTCTGAAAAAGGCTTGGGAAGTACAGAAATTCAAAGAGAAAGGACAGGAGAATAGTTGGACATGAACTTTGTAACAAGGCACACAATAGGCAGCACATTTCTCAGTGTTTATTGTACCTTGTGTAGCGTGATAAAGGCTGAAGGCAGAGTGACTTTAACAGTCCCTGAAGTGTAGTATTCCCTGAGAAATGCATGGTTTAAAGTGCTTTACTTCCATTATGAAATTTATAAATAAAAATAAGGAAAGCAGTAAGACATTCATTTGTTGGGCAAATTGATACAACTACTACATCATTAATAGCTGGGCAAAAAAATCTATTTGTTTCAAAAGACAACTTACAAAGTCCTTAACATTTGGCAAATATTTTACTACTAGTGTAAATTTCTGAATTACTTGATTATTTTTGATAGAGAGAGGGAGACCAGGAAATAGGAGATAAATACTTCTACAGTAAAATATACTGCAGATTTAAGGCAGCTGCAGAGTGCATTTTGGTAATGGCATTTGACATCTGCTATATTTCACAATTCAAGATGTGAAAAAGCCTCTAGAATTTAACAATTTGAAGTGCAGTTACTTCATTTTTCAGTCTCATTTGCATTATAGTTAGGAATGTTGAGAAGGTACAGATATGAATAATGTGCATAAGAGACGATTAAGATATGACCAATGTATCTCCTAACCTTTAGAGACAGCATGCTCTAATTTGATACCTTTTAGGGTAAAACTTTCAAAAGTGCAGTGGCTTGCATGCATACAAAGTTGTACTGACAACATCTTTTAAAGTGCTAACATGAATATGAATTTAATTTAATTTATTCTCACAAACTTGCAGTTCTAGCTGTATGTGTTATAGTATCATGTACAGGTGCCAGCCAAGATTACGGCTCCATTGAGCTATACTCATCCAAGAAGTTCTATATTTATCAGCCTGGAGGGCTTGTCGAGTTTCCTCTTTTGCTGCCGTTATCAACTGTTTTGAAATATTCAAAACCTTAAGTGGTATTGAAAACTTACCCAGTGTCCAAAGTACATTGTATATTTTGAGCTGAGAAATAGAACTGTATTTGTAGAATTGTGCTTGCATTTAGCTTAACGCTCAAAATAGAAGAACATAATTTTCATAGGAAATCTGATAATGCTAATTTCTTTCTACAAAAAATTCAGATTCCTTGTGCTTCTCTAGATGACACACAATGGTAGCAGTTTTGTATCATCATCTTTGTAGTCAGTATATTTAACTGTAATTAAAGAAACAGAGATTTTATTTTGTTGTGAGTCAATCTGTTAAGCTCACATGATAATATGTAAATTCCTTTCAGTTAATGGTCCTACTCTTGCTGGGAAAGGAGGACATTTTGTGCATTGCTTTGCTTGAATAGTACTAACAGACTAGCAGATGGTCACTTTCCAACTGGTTTGCCTTGAAAAAAGAAATTAAAATATTATAGTGCCAGGGAGAGATGTTGTAATGTGTCCCTTTCAAATTAACAGGTCGTTTTTTCTACTATTTTATGATTGTAAAATAGCTCAATGTCACATAAAAGGTTAAAAGCTGAAGTAAATGGCATCATGGGAAATTTGAAATAAATAGGGACTCATATGGTTTATGGCTCTATACTTGAACGCACAAGGAATATATTTCTTTCCTTGAAAAGGCATTCTGTAAGAGCTTGCCATGTTAATGTGAATTGTGGTCACAATAGATTGTATTTAGAATAGTTTTAATTCACAAGGTAACATTTTTTGTTTACTGAATTACGCCTTAAAAAGGCCACTCGTTCAAACTGTTTACAAGCCTAAGAGAGAATGCAATATTTTCAGAAAAAAATTGAAGCCATACAGTCCAGTTCATTGAATTATTCTGCCAGTGTCTTTGTGGCTACTTTTCATAGAGCACAGACCTTCAGAATTGATTAAGTTTTAGACTGCAAACCGTCAGGTATTTCATGTTAGTGCCAAATTTGTTTTTCATGGTAAAACTGTTTTCACTGACTTCTGTGAGTCCTAGTTCCAGCAACCCTGCTGGGCAACTTGAAGAAATTTTTCAGCTAGTGTCTGTCCCAGTGGCTGACATATTGCTATGCAGGTGAAGAAGGAGGCGATGGGAAAGCCTTTGTAAAGCTTGCCAGTAGCTACCATTGTGAGATGACCTTTGCTTCTTTTGATGAATGGTCAACTGTGGTTGTTACAGGGTTAGGGTCCAAAGACTAAGAGGAGATGTTTAAAACTGAACTGTAGAAATCTAAGGGTCTCTAATGAATGTGTGTAAAATTGTCACCATTGAGATCTTTTGTCTTTCAAAATCATTAGCAGAGGTAACCTTTAAAATTATCAGTCACATGCAGCTTCAATGGATGTATTACATTCAACAAAAAATGCTATGGTTTGCTATTCTGGGATTTGTTTTCAGTCTTGTCCTACTCTCACAGAAGGAGACCTATGGATAAGTTGCCTATAAATGAGCATTACAGCCAGTTTGTTTCAAAATGCCTCTAATTTTTTATTTCTCTTTTGCTTCCAGCCATCTTTTGCTCAATATAGTTGGTAATCTGTGAGGAAATACAGAATGCGTTGCCTTTATTTCTTAGTAGAAGAATAGCAGTGGTAACTGCAAAAAGAGGCTATTCAGATAGGTGATGAAGCCTGAAGATATAATTTCACTAAAAGCTAGCTTAGACCAATTAAAATTAATAACCATTTCTCATAACTTTGGCAGAAGGGAGCTGTGGATATTTCTGTATGGTGCTGTAAAGGGCCATGGTAAAATGGCTTTGGAGCTCTGAACTGCTCAGGAGCTGTGCCTGCAGCTGCCAGTCCTATGCCCAGGCTGACAAATTAGGCCCTGGGGATTGCCGGTCAGTGCCCAGAAACCCACAGCACACCTTTGGGCTGTTTGGAAGCAGAGGCAGTAGTTTGAAGGTTAGCTCGAGTCTAAGCACCAAGGCAAGGACAAAAAGATAGAGACTGTTCAAACAGAGGATAGAAAAATTCCAAAGAATCAATGAGTCAAATTGGCCACCTGGAAAAAACAGTTCAGAGGAGAAATACCGGGTTGTTGTGGCTTCCTACCAACAGAAGAGATTGAGGTATTTTTTTCACAGTCGATTATGATGGAGCAGGGCCTGGGTAATATTGAACTCCTTTTCCAGCATGTGGTGTCATTGGGAAGCTGGTAGGTGAGGTTAGGAGTGGTGTTCAAAGAACATGAAATGCTTGGGTGAAAGATATGGATTGTCATGAAGATGTTTAGCTCTAAAGTTTCAAGATCACTAAAATTTTGCAAAAAGACATCAAAACAAACAGGTTGCTGTCATTGTGTTCAGGAATCCAGACTAATTTTTCAAATAAGAATAAAACAGTGGTAAGAGTGTGCCATAGTAAATTATCTGTAAATCAGCTAAAGGCCTTTTTTCTTCTGATGGATGCTGCATGCATATTTTGCAAATGAGCGTGTTTATGCCCAAATGGCACATTCATTTGCTTTTGCGTTATCTTTTTAATGGAAACCTTTATTTGTCTTTTTCATGTTTTTTTCTTAAGGTGATTGAGTTTTAGAGTCATATGCAGTGATACAGATATTAATATGCATTATTGCAATTGGATGTAATTAATCCATAATTGCACCTTTTTAACTGGGATGACAACGACAGGGACTTCAGTTTTTAAATGATGTAGGAATAATTCTTCCTATATGTGATTTAGGTTTTTATCTGGAAGAGGTATTTAGATCAAATAATCTATTAAGTGGATAGGAAAAAGCAGAAGTCCATTTCAGCCTGAATTGTCCTATGATGCTGTGATCTGAAGAACTGCTTTGACCTAGAGGTCAAAGGTGAATGTGCCCATATTCACTTAGCTACCAAAAACCTACATTGGGCTTCCAAGGGAAAAGGAGTATGGCTAGGTTTGGGGTTTGGTCTGGGCAATGAATTATTTTGTTTTGATTGAGCCTGATCTGGAACAAAAATTTCTTGCCTTTTTTTCATTGCATGCTTACAAATCTGTTGAACAAAGGATTTTACTGATGTCCTTAGTTTATGTTGGAATAGTTGAACAATTGAATTGTTGCTCCATGGCTTCCTGAGATGCTTGGCACCAACCAAACACACAAAAACAAGGGGGGGGGGGGACGACACAATGATGACACAATAAAACTAAACAATTAGTTTTCTTTTAGCTGCTGATGAACAGACAGAAGAAAGTGCTATTAACATGTTATACTGCTTTGATTAATGGATAAAAATAAATTTGTAAATGACATTTACCAAAATGTGATGTCATAATAAAGTTCAGGAATTATGTAATGGATATCCAGAGTCTCCCAGTGCAACTTGGATCCTAAGCTAAATCCTTTGCATTCTTTTAACTGTTGAAAGAAACAAAGATCAGTTAAATAACATTCAGCAAAGAGTTCAAATCACCAGGGCTTCTCAGTCTTGTTACACTAATAAATGTATTTTGCTAAAACTAATATTATAAAAATATGTGTATAAAGGGGCTTATTGATTGTTGCATGGAATAGTATTAAGAATTGAAATCAGATTTATCCATTGGTAAAATAGCAAATAGATGGTCAAATGGTTGCAGCGTTTCAAACAAGGATCAGTCACAGTTCTTCTGTTAGAAATCTTTCTGGTAGTCTTACTCACTAGTTCCTAAGGGCAGATTTTCTTTTTTCCCCCAACAATCTTTCCCTGTCTCACTGGATTTTTTATTGCTTAAATTCAACTGGGAACATAATGTACTTGCTTGTCGTTCCTCCTATTTCCTCACTTTGAAGATACTTCCTTTAAAACCTGTTTCAGGATTTCTTGAAGGATGAGATAGGGACACTAATATAGCATTTTCCCTTTATTGGCCTTCCTGGTGTTGAGGTACTGGGAATTGCTTGTGCTCCAAGTTTGGTGCGTGTCCAGTGATGGTGTGCAATTCCACCAAACGTAGAAGGAAAAAACAACTTTAGATGTTTATAAAAGGTAATTATCATCACAGGGGAAAAAGACAGTAATGCAGTCAGCTACCTAAATGACTTGGCACAGAATCAATTTTTAATTTTTTTCTTTTCTTTGTGTGTGTGTATGTGCTTTAAGCATTTATTTTGTCTTGTACTTCCTTTTCCCTCCTCATCACTCTCAAAACCATTGCACGTCCATGAGTAAAACCAGGGAGTGGTCTCTGCTGGCAGCAGGGCATGCTCGGGAAGTAGGAGTGCCAGGGAGCTGGAGATTCCCAGGGCTTGTGGCGGGCTGAGATAACCAGGCTCAAGATGCAAACAGCGGTAAACGAGGAATGCCCATCCAGTAAACACAACTGCAGAGACCTTCCAGAGCCACTGCCCCGCCAGCCAGGCCCCGTGGCGGGCTGGGGGCCGAAGGATGCGTTCCGGAACCCCCCGGCTGGCGCTGCCCTCAGGCGGCCGGGAGCATGAGTTGCTCACTCGGCCTCAGGCTGGAACGTGGGGTATGGCCCGGAGTCAACGAGGGCACGACTGGGCTCGCAGCGATTATGGCAGAGGCATACTGGTTTCCTTGACAACCAGACCGAGGATTCTTTGTGATTTATTATTTACCACTTCAAACTCTCGTTCTCTGATTTAATTAGGGAAAGGGATTTCCGTAAGTCCCCTCCCTTCCAAGCCTGAGAACCCCTCACCCTTGCTACAGCTAGCCCAGGCTGATGCTGCTCAAATCTGCCGCAGATCAGGCTCAGCACTGAGCTTCTGGAATTTCAGGCAGGTCGCTCAGACAGCAGTTAACTGAAATTCGGTGGATATTACGGTGAGCAATGACTTGTTAATCTGTATTTACTGGCAGGGATAACAGACATCTGCACTCACCGCCTCTCCCCCTGGCCCCCTCCCTGTTTTTTCAGAGGCAGGGGACTGCAACAAGTGACACTTTTCACCGTTGTTCTTCGAGCTATAGGAATGATAAAATAGTATCTGTAAGCACTCGTTTCCCTTGTTATGGCAATTCACGTTGCTTTCTCCTTGAAGGCTTTATTAGCAATAGATCAGCCACAATTGTGTATGTGAAGAGTGTATTTTGATCTTTGGGAGGTATTTTACTGCCACCAGTTGCGTTGATATTTGAAACAAAAATCCTCTCCTAATATGTGGCTAAAGACAGGGAATACAATTAGTCTGATCTAACATCACATGAATGAAGTATGTATTTCCCACGTTTATAAAGGATTGGCTCAATCTGATCTACAGGGCCTGTTCTAAATTTAGTAATTCAGAATAGAATTTTGAACACAATAATTTATATAATTGAGATTTTTATTCAAATGTCACCAGCAAATCTGTGTCATTATATATCAAGATTGAAATTGGGTCCTCCAAAGGGCATTTTTTCTTAAAGTACTTTCCTGGGTTGCATATTTTTTATTTCGTATTCAGCATGAGGTGTCTGCTGCATTTAATAACATAAAATGAAGGTCACAGAAGATCACTAGTTTTACCGGAATGTCTCCCAATAGATGACTGGTAAAAAGGTAGTGATTGAAATGGGTTGAGGATCCTCTGTGTAGAAAATGTGTCATTTTTTAATTATAGGGAGGAATTTTAGTTTTGTTTCCATTGTGTTTATTTCACTGTGACTGTTCTTTCAGTTGTACTACCTCAGTCATAATTTCAAAAGTTTGTACGTGTTTGGTCAGCTTTACCACAGGGAGTTCCTCAAGTGAGTCAGTGGGTGTTGCTCGCCCTTTGGTGGGTTGAACATGAAGTTCATTGAGTCCATAAAAAGACTTAGTGTGAAGTCCTAGCTCACTAATGTACCAGTGCCCCATTAGGCTCTTGAGGGAAACTGACTGCTGAAGGTGCTTCTTTAAAATGGAGTAGAATAATGAAGCTCATTAATGCATTTTTCATTAGGACAAGAATATTGAGTGTCCAGGTTAAATTCTAAGGAATCTGTCCTGCACTCAGTGAGGTTAATGACAAAGCTCACAATGACATTAGTGATGCAGGATGAGAACTTAATTGGGGTAATTAAGATTCTACTTACCTAAATTCCCTATTATTTTCAAGTAGATAAAATATTGCAAAATTACTACTATGAAGAGTTGTATAATGTTGGATCTCAACACATCATTCAGAGATGACAGCATTTCAGTGGGAGATAATATTATTTCTGTATTTTGTATTTGATTCATAAAGCACCCTTGTCATCTTCTAGAGGCTTGTGCAAGTGAAAACCATCGTTATGAAAGTAGCTTTATTTTTGGTTTCGGAATTCCAACATTTTCTGCATTGTGTTTTTAAAGATAACGTGGGCCATGCATTGTTGAAACCCAATAACAATCTGAACTTCAGATTCAGCAGAGACAGAGACCAGATAGACACTGCAGCTCTGTTCTGGAATTGTGTAATGCACAGAACAGGCTCATTAACTAAAGTTTGCTTTGTAGTAGTGTACACTTGGTGAAATCGGTATTTGTACAAAAAGAAAACAGCTTCCTTACGAAGTAGAATAGATAGGAGATCCAGCTTCAGTGCCTTAAAGGGAATCTGAATCCTCAGTTATAAATGATTATGTCAGAATGCCTAATTTAAATGGTTACCCTAACACCTGCTCATTCCTGCCTCCTTTGGACACCCCTAACCTTCTCCTTCCCTCCTTGGCATCCTCAGCAGATTAGCAACTCCCTCCTCAATTACACTGCCACCTCAGCTGCTTTGATCACGCTCTGAGCACACTCTGGAAATCATCTTGATTAATAAAACTCACCACCATTGGAGAAACAGCAGTGTGTGTGGATTGACAGGCTGTGGGACTGGGGGTGAAGCCAGACCCTGGCATTCAGCTGAGCAAGGCTGGGTTGGCTGTACCAAGACGGGAGAGAAGGTGTCAGCCCCTAGGACATGCAGCCCCCTGGCTGCTCCCTCCCCGCCTGGCCATTAGATCCCCCACCATCCCCTCGGACTCACCGGAGCTGGCCGCCTGTTTGTAGACCTAAATAATGTATAGTGAGAACATGGTACTTTCCGTAGGAAAGCAGCGTTTTAGTTGGTGTGGAAAAAAGTGGAGCAATCGGATCTTTTATACTTCACAGCTGCCTTCTTCAGAAATTCTTGCTTTAGACACTTAGGGAAGGATGTTTTTCACACAGAACTGTGACCTGGTATGGTGAAATGCTATGTATAATGGATTAATTAGTGAGGAAATTACTTTCCACATCTGTAGTAGCAGTGCAGTGGGTCTGCCTTGCTTGATGCTGAGCTCATACTTGAACATGCCACTCTGTTTTTTTTTTTTTTTTCTTTTTTTTTCTTTTTTGTTCTTTTTTTTCTTCCTGGTCTGATGCAGAGCTTTCCTGGTCCTTTCTTTTATTATTGGTCGTATTAAGATCAATGAACAACATTGGAAACACAGTCGCTGAGCTATTAGATATGTGTTTCTAAATAGCAGTGATTAGCAAATGCAAAGTTTTCCTTTCTATGAAGTGTTACAGTGTGCATTCATCCCTTTTGTTACTTTCTAATGTAAATAGCATTAATTATGGAACTCCTATCACATAATTTTGGGAAATTGTTTACTTTCTGTCGTAGTACTCAGAGATTTTTGGGATCCTGATTTTTCATTTATTTCATTTGAACACTCATTAGCCTGTTCTCTAAAAGCTGACAGTATTTCTTGCTCTCATATTGTAGCAGTTGTAGGAAGGGGGACGAATTCCAGGAATAAAAATCGTAATCCAAATTTAGAAGTCCTGAATTTGAGTTCAGGTGGAATTTAGCCTTCCTGCCAATTGATCTCCCTTGTCTTTTGTACCTGTTTGCAAAGAGGCCTATGGATTCCTTTCGAGGTCATTAACAGCATTTGGACAGGGTGGCAGAGGTGCATATTTCCTTTATTCAGGTAACAGTACCTTTGTTGCCATTGGAACTGCCTGCTTCCCAGGGAGCATGGTAGAATTGTGTATGTTCCTTAGGACTTTTTAAATTACCTTTTTATTTCTAAACCATTAAATAGTTTTCCTTTTTTTTTTTTTTTCTCATGCAATTTGTTATTCAGAAGATGCTGCCAAGTATCTATGTAGGATTACTCCACTATTACTGGAATTTGCCAGAAATTTAGGTATGTTGTAAAAACTGTGTATGGTATATCCCTCTCCTCTCTAATAGTCTCATAGAAATCCACAAGTATTTCATAGAAAGTAAGGTCAGGAAGAAAGCGTTTCATTCTGACAGGCATTTTTTGAGATTGCTTGCTACTCTTGTCTCATATCTATTTGTGGGAATATTTGAAGTGACGACACGCTTACTTTCAAGTACATTTATCACATAGTTCTGCTACTTGTTTTCAAAAGGTATGACTGTATTTTGGGTTATAAGTTTTGTCTGTGGGATCTTGGGCCTTTTAGTTTCCAAGAGTTCTTCTTTTACTCCTGAGTCCTCAGAAACATTTCAGAAGCTACACTGAATGAGAAGGGGTATTACTCTGCTATTTGCATACTCATAAGCACTTTTTAAGGATGAAGTGGCTTGCTGTCATTAAAATTAACCACATAATTTTTCCACTGTAAATTATACCATGACAATTGACTCCACCCCATCATTTTATTGAAACGAGGAGCATATGAACTCTTCCTTTGTTGCTTGGTTCTGTTGTTAATGTATACGTAAAACTGTTTGTAAACAAGAAAATGCCCCCTTCATAATTTTACAGCTGCAATCTCATATGTTATTATGTGTTAGCAATCATACAGTATTTTTTATTAAATCTATGGTAATTGTTGAGGATCATATACATATTTGGTGTTTTAAACTCTGTCACTTGTAGATTAACATTCTTTAACATGAGGCAGAATATAAGAATCCATCTCCACATTTTAGTGAGACTAAATGTTTTGTTTTGTTGTTAGGCAGGTTAGGGTATAACCCATATTAGAAGGCAGAGCCCAGCACACCAAGAGTTATGGCTGGCAATCAACATGTCATCTGCTGAAATGATTTAACTTTCACCCATGCACATAGTTCTGAGGAAGTGGTACATCTTTGCATGGTTTCTATCAACCTCTGAGGTGACGAGGCTTTGGGTTTCTTCAAGATGGGAACAAAAGCATGTTTCTTTTGTCAGCTGTTCACTCTGAATATGCTGATGGAAATCATAGCCCTTTCCTCCTCTTCCCCTACCCCCCTGAACACATGGTTTCCAATCAAAAATGATTGAGAGAACTAGAAATATAAATGGTTGTCAAAATGCATTTTTATAGAAAATAAAAGAATATTTATTTTTATTCAGCTACCAACATCCTGTACAGAGGAAGTAATTCAACAGGAAATCCTGTTGACACGACATTACTGACACATCACCCTTTGTGTGTCTTACCTCTCTGTTTCTGAGCTTGTTTCTAATTCAGAAGCTTCTCCTTCCTGACAGGTGGTGTGCTCAGCGAGTTCACAGTTGGTAAACTGGAGATAACCTCCAGGAGGTGGATTTACAGAGACCATGGGACTTATTTGCCTTGAGAAATTTTGAAGATGCAGTGTACTTAATGGCGAGAAAGAAAAGGGTAGAGTGCTTTCTGTGAGCTGGCAAAGGATCAAGTGTGTGTGATGTGAAGGAAAAAAGGAAGGAGATTCTTGCAGCCTGAGAACAGACATCTGGCTGGCAAAAGAAAAGAAATATCATTGACAGATGAATACTGTTTCAAACTGGGATAATTTTAGATCAAGAGGGCAAAGTTTTGCTCTCATGCATGCAGCTTCCACTGAAAGGGATGGGAAAGGTGCATGCAGATGAGAGTAAGATTTGGTTCTAAGTGAGAACCGAACAACATGCATATTTTTGCACTAGATATTTAGACTTTCATGTTTAAATCACATGGTTTCCATCTGCCATATGTAGGCATTGCTAAAATGCTGCCAGGAACCAGTCTCTGGTTTGGTGACTTTCATTAAAGGAATTAGTGGTTTCTATCCAGTTTCAGTGTGGCTGGATGCAAAGTGCAGAAGCCCATTTTCACAGTTTAGCATTAATTAGCACTCTTGTGGCAGCCTCAGCAGGGAGGTGAAGGATTAAATGGGCATGAAGACCAAACTATCTCTTTTCCCATAGTGGTGATTCCTTCAACATAGGGTTGAGACATGATGGACTAATATGGGGGATGCTTGCACAGCTGCTGTCTGGGCTGTTCTTGTTCCAGGTGATTGAAGGACTCCAGTCTGCAGTCTCTTCTGTAGCACTCTCTTCTGTCCTGCTATTAGAAAAAACAACAATAACACACCACCACCACCAAAAAAGAATCATGAACAACTTGGAGAGAGACATTCTCACCCTTATGCATGAGGGGTGACAGCTGTTTAGGTGCATTTAAATGAGATCCTTGCCAACCATACACAGGAAGGATCAACACGTTAAAAAGCTAAGATGCTGCTACTAACTTGAGGTTTTGCTGAATCATTCAACAAGGTGTAGGCAGGTAAGCCCTGACTCTTTTTTTGCTGAAGAGAGCCTCACAGGGATATTTTTGAGAATTGCATGGAGACTGTAAAATACACAAGGAAAATTGTAATAAGTTCCTGGGAGCCTGGAAGGCAGGACTCGTCCTAGTGTGAGTCAGAGGGCGTAACTCAGGCTTCTGTCCTGAATTTCATTAAAGAGACGTACTGTGCTTTGTGTTTATGCACACTGCATATTAAGTGTATAATTACAGAAAATTACTTACTGTTGTAATTCTGCTGCTCACACCGAATCTTGGAAAACACTGAATCTGACAAAGATTTTTAAAATTTTAAATGATTTTTAGACTAAATCAGTCTAATAATTTTTAAAAAGTATTTATTAGAAAGCCACTATTAGCTACTTAATATTTCTGAAAGCTTTTATTGCTAGCAATTCATATTTTTATTTTGCAAGAGATGGGCTCTCAGATTTTAGCCAAATAATTAAAATGTGCAAGAGTATGTTGGAGAAACTGAACTCTTAAAAGGAGTGCTAAAAATCCCCCCTCACAGCTAATTTATTCAATGAAATAGTTGTCTTGCTTCAGCATAATTTATGTGCACATTTAAATGATCAAGAGTGTTCGTTAGGGCTTCAGACCTCTTTGTTAAAGTTCCAATAATGAATGTACTTTCATGTACATTGTTTTGAGTTAATCCCATTTTTATGAATGGGTTAAAAAAAAAAAAAAAAAAAAAGAGAGAAAGATATATCTTCCCAGAAAATAGATTTCCTTCAATAACTAATCCTTTTTTCTCTAATGTCCCCTGCTTCCATCATCTTAAATGAAAATAATGAGTCTATACTTAAAACAGCAAAGAATACAGCTGTAAGAGAATATTTTTGAAATGATCGCTTCCTGCCTAATTTTATCCAGACTGGAACAGTGGGGTTTTGTCTGCCGTGCCGGAGCTCTGGCTGTTCGTGTGCTATCTGGTGGCTTTCAGTGAAAGAAGAGCGGAGTGCTGTGAACTCCAGACCTCTGTGCAGTATCAGAAGCTCTCACTGTGCCAATGTAATCTTTTAATAGACATGCTTGCCAGAATGACTTTTTTCCCTTCAAAGATAGAATTAGAAAGCACAGTTGTCATTTAAATTGCCTCTATCGTTTTAGTCGTTGGTAGTGATCTGTTGACCAGTATTGGATAATTTAAAAGCTGTTTTACAAAATAACATGCTTATCTGTGTGAAGTATGTACAGCACTGAGAGACAAGAGCGAAAAGTCTCCCTTGACATAGTTCATGGGATTCTTTAGAAACTGCAGGATGCTGAGGCTTTTTTTGCAGAATTATAAATGCTCTGCGGGACCCATGTTAAGAATTTGCATGATTTTCAGATGGGAAAGTGTGTTCAGCTGCCTGTGTGCACCCTCTGTGCGTGCATGTCTGCACCTTGCTGAGCGAGGGAGAAGATGCTGCATACAGTTTGCGTCGGGCTCTGCATTTGTTCAACATATATTATTGAAATTCTGCCCAAGATGCATTGCTTCATCTTGTGTAGAACTTGAATCATCATGTTTCATGATTTGGTAAAATAAAAGAGATTGTGAAAGAGACAACTGTAAACATTCTGTTTGAAAAGATGTGTTCTTTTCAAAAGACCTTTCTGTTAGAGCCAAATAACACAAGAAGCAATATTTCCTTGCTCTCCGAGACATATATATTTATTTCTGCAAAGATTTGTTTTGGATTCTCAGTTCTCCCAGTATCTGCATTCTTTGAAATTATTTTGTATTTCCATGTTGACTTTCTCTGTGCTTTAAGTTTTAATCAAAGGTTCCTTGCTTCTGATGTCGAGAAGTACTGATGTTAGCCTGTTTACATTCCACTATTTTTCCTCTGTATGGGGTGAACATTCAAATGTAGTGGTTCCTTTTTGCTTTTATCTACCAAACTTAGCACACTCTCTTATTATTGACAGCTCAAAAAGATGGAATGCTAGTGGGCAGGATGCTGTGAATTATTAACTTTTCATTGCACTTTGACAAATTTAGGTTACCTTTCTATAGACAAATCATTTTTCACTAAGGAACCAGGATGGTAGAATGGTGAAAGGCATTGCAAATTTATATATATTAAAAAAAAAAAAGTCAAATGTGAATTTAATATATTTGAGAAACCCAGTTCTAAGTTAATTTTCTTTTGCAAAATGTCTGTTTTTTTTATTTTATAGATTAAAGTATAAGAGGAAAGATTTCTATGTGATGTTCCATTTTGATTTTTTTCTCAGCATGTTCCTGTACATGCATTGACCAATAAAGCATTAAAGAATGCATATTACCACTGAAAATCCCCTTTACTTTTTTTTTTTTAAACGGTGATTTTGTAAAAGCAGTTTATTTTGTTCTATGAATAAAGAGCCTGCACTCAACTAATTTGTGAACAGATAAAATGTGCAGGAAACATATGTTTGCCAGGAATTTTTTTTGTAATCAAAACAGTTAACATGACAGAAACCATGCTCTTTTTTCTCATTAGGTATTATTCTTCTAGCATTAATAAATAAATAAATAAATAAATAAAAGCCCACACAACACTGATGAATATATACAGACTCGAATGAATCAGAGACAGCATACGCTGCATGTGGTAATAGAGACTTGCTTCAGTTGCTGTTTAGGTTGTGCTGGAAATCCCAGCCCTGGCCCCAGAATGGTCTGTGGCAGTCAGGCAGCTCTTTACGCGGACACTCCTCTGTAGAGAGGAGCGGTGTCATCCATGGCACAGTTTGCCTCGAAGTGATTAGCAGAAACAAGGAATGTTGATTTCAGCCGTAGGTGGATGGCCAAACAAAACACATTTATGCAAGGTGCAGTTAGACAAGCAGCGGGATGAATACAGGTTGGTTAGAAAAGATGGTGTTGAAAATCCTCATGACGAATTGCACTGGAGATACAAAGTTACTGGTGACAACAGTAATTATTGACAGAGCTACATACTTATGTCTGAAAAGCCCTGGAATGATGCAGAACCAGGCAGCAGCATTCAGATGCCGGTCTTTCAAACTTCCATCCTGTGGCAGTGCATCTGTTTATCGGGAATTATCTCCTGAATGTAAATCAATTTCAGTCCTAAGTCATTGCACCTGTTGCCAAGAGGTATTTATTCCAATCACTTGCCTAAAGCGCAGGGAGTTATTGCTTGACATTTTATAGCTCCAAAAAAAAGCTGTCGTTTCAAAATCATTTGTTCAGAGAGGAGAAAATGGAGCAAAACAGTTCATTTTACCCTAAGCACTGCTATTTGGCAGTATTCACATTTGCACGGCACAAAGCTGCAATATTGATTTTTCGCTCACAGGGCCTCCCACTAGTTCTTTCTTCGATTGTCAGGGTTGCAAGATGGATTGAATTACACTTTGCTTGTTGATATGCTTATTTTTTTTTTTCTTTGTTGATAGGAAAAGATTACAAATAAAGCTTCAGAATAAACATCACAGCAGCTTTGTTAGTAGACTTTATGTTTATTTATTTTATTTACTTAAAATTCCCTCTGCACCATAGTGGTTCCTTAGAGTGATCTCCCCACCTACCACATGCTGCATTGTTTGGCTTTATGGCTTGCTGCTTTTGCAATATCACACCTACGTTACAATCTCAGGTGTGTCGTCTGTTGCTGGTGAAGTGACCTAACCTTGGTCTAGCATTTTTAATGTTTGTTCTAATACAGAACTTCTCCTGTATGACTGCAGGGAGAAAAATTGCAGGATGAAATACATTCACAGTACTATGGCAGTGGCCAGTTGCTACAGATGATAAAATAAGATTTGCAGGTAGTTAATCTTGGAGGTCTTGTCTTTGAATTTGAAATATTTCCTATCAGAAGTACTGGCTGTGCTGCAGGGTCTGCAGGAAGGGCTCAGTGCTTATCACAACCAGCTTGGTATGGTTTTGTCAGCCTGGCACTGCAGTGATCCATACATCCGACCTGCTGCTGCAGGCACGCTGCCTGCGCAGCCACTGAGACCTCAGGGGCATCAGCCTGGGCCCCGTGCTCTGCCGTTCACCAAAAATCCCCTTTGGGCAGCAGACTCAGCTGTGTCCCCTCTCGTGGCTTCCTTCTTGCTTATGGAAACCCAAAAGTGGGGCTGTGTGACGGCACATGAGGGGCCTCCATGGGAGGGGGCTGACGGAGCCCTGTGCTGGAGGCAGCCCTGCTGCATGCAGGGTGCAGGGGTGCAGACTCCGTTGCCGTGAGGGATCGAGTTTTATGGGGACGGTGTTAAATTTGACAGGAGCAGTAGGATGTAGGAATGGCAGTCACTGGTAGCATTATTTTTGGTCCCACTGCGGCTGTCGTGATGGTAATTAATCAAAGGAGCCTGGGCATGCATGTGTAGTGGGGGCTTTGTTCCTATCTGTGGTGGGGACTTTGTTCATGCCCCTCTCCGTGCCCATTTCACGCCCTCACTGAGCTGTGAGCAGCTTCTGTCTTCATTGTATTAATCTGCTGCATGGGAGGAATATGTAGGGTGTTAACGTGATAGATTCGCATTTCAGCTCTTTCCAGCTTTCAGCTCATGATACTTCAGCAAGCCTCTAATAATAGTGTTTGTTATTACACATGACATGCTCAGCCAAACCTATAGCCAGGAGTGCATTTTAGATGGAATTGTTGTGTTTTCCACAGCAACATGGCCTCTTCTCTTATTAACAAATACTAAAACACTGGCAGCGCAGCAACACCCATTTCATGTCAGATGAGATTCCGTAAAATTTAAAGCAGAGGCAGACGCAGCTGCTGCGCCGTGGCCTGCCCTTCCCTTGTGCCAGGGCAAGATCCTGTTCAGCGAGCAGGCCACGGAGCTGCTCCTCTGGGAGCACATCTCCTGATGTGGAGGGAGCCAGGGGTCATGGTGGCCCAAGCATTAGTCCTCGGCATGGGGGGAGTAAAACCTGGGGCTAGTGCAGAAGGGGAGCCGGGTGGACGGGATGATGGGCTCTGGCTGCCGGGGAGCCACATCCTGACACTGGTGCAGTTGTTCCCAGCAGCTCTTCCTTGCAGTCCTAGCAGATCATCATCATCTTCATACAGTAGGACTTTGAATCCACAGATCATTAATTCAGCAGAAAAAGTGACAGCCTCGGGTTCACATGAAAATTTGCTGTCAAGGGGTTATCTCAAGTTATTCTTGATCTTTTTAGATCCTTGCTTCCTTTCCTCTTCTAATGTATCATACTTAAAAAAAAAAAAAAAAGAGATTTTTTTTTTTGCCTTGAAAACACCAGAGAAGCAACTTTCCATACTTACTAGCTGTTTCTCTTTGCCATCATAACTTGTCTCTAACAGCCTGCACTGAAATATTAATGGCCTTGTGCTACTCCATTACTATGACTTTTTTTTTTTTTTTTTTAAAAAAAAGGAAATATCTGTGGTTCCGCTGAAAATTTACAGGAGATTTACTATCTTCAAGATACAAGTGTTTATCATGTTACTCAGCTCATCCTCCAAAACACAGTAGTGCCCCCATTTTGTAAGAAACAAAAATATTTTGTTTAATAATATACTAGTATCTATGTACAAGGAAGGGTACAGTTTTTTGACTTATATATTGTGCATAAAGAAATGTCTGTAAAAGACTATACATCTGGATGAGTATCTGGACCATTGTTCTGTTTCTAAGGCATTTGGTGTGGCTTCATTAGGTAGTTTACCTATTTTCTGGAATTCTCTCATGAAGAAAAAAATATTAAAAATGAGAATTCCCTAAAACATATATGTCATTTTTGGGAGGGACAGGAAGATTTTATACAGTACACATGTGCAGTTTGCTGTACTGGTCATTTATGTATTTGTTCAAAACCTTCTAGCTCCTGCTTGTGGTTTAATTTCTGTAAAAGGCACAGCGAGGAGAATGGGAGTTTAGCTAGGTGATGTATCAGCACATATATTAGATCTAGTGGCACAGACATGTCCATGTTGGGGACATAAAGTGTCCGAGCAAAAGAAAATGAACTCTTTCTGGAGAAAGGGAGGTAGAAATAAATTAACTTGAAGCTATGGCTTTGCTCCTTTGGTGTTTTTTGTTTGTTTTGTTTTTAAATTACTCCTGAATGTGCAACTCCAGCCTGCTCTGCCACTACCCACTTTCCACCATGACCTGTCTGTGCCCAAAGTGGGGAGAAAGAAGCAGAGAGAAGAGAGGTGGGAACAGGAAATGTGCAATGTAACTGTGCAGACATGCTGCCCTGTAAGGACACAGCAGCAGTGATGTCAGGAAGTGATAGTTTCATGAAAGATGCTTCACTTAACATGGTACTGGGTCAGACTGTTTAAAAGTGCACTTCCTTTAGGATGCTATTGAGAGTTATTGCCTATGTGACAGAAAAAAAAAGAAAAATAGTCCAATGCAATATATCCTTCAGGCTCAATCCTAGTTTTTTTTTTTTCTTATCTTTTTTAGGTTTCAGCCGTGCAGCACTACCATTTGGTTTGGTTAGGAGAGAGCTCTCCTGTGAAGGCTACTCCATTGACCTCCGGTGTCCAGGAAGTGATGTTATTATGATAGAAAGTGCTAACTATGGACGGACAGATGACAAAATTTGTGATGCTGACCCTTTCCAGATGGAGAACACAGAATGCTTCCTTCCAGATGCCTACAAAATTATGACACAAAGGTAAAAATATATATGTCACTTCGAGAATCAAAGAGGAAAAAATGTCTGGACTAAAACAGTAAGAGCTATATACTGTAGAAAATGCTGTGTTGCACTTGACAGTTTGATGCTGAGGTAGTTTTATGTCTATGTAGTAATGTTAGAAGGAAATAAAAATCACCAGTTAAAATTAGAGAGGTTTTATTACAATTCTTTGTGCAAAAGGAAAAAGTGGGAAGATAACTGCAAGGGGAATGGAACAATTAATTTATTTGGAGGTTCCTTATATTTCTATCTTTTACATGGCCAAACAGCACTTAAATTTTTCTAAATGGCTGTAGCTTCTACATTCCTTGGCAAACTTACACGTTTCTTTTGAATGAATTTAAATTGCTGTTCTTCCCACCTTCAAAATGCTTAAAACGTAAAATGCCAGGATGATTAAATGCCAGGATGATTACACGTCATTATTCATGTGTGTATATACGCATATAACCATACAGGCACATGCTACGTTAGGTCCTAGTGACAGTGACTGTCAGTCACAGAAGATGGAGGAAGAGCTGATAAATGTGTTTGTAGTACAAAACTTTAATCAGAACTAATATTCATAGAAATTCTTGAGCATCTAAGCTGAATATGAGCATCAGTCCTCTAGTACTGACAGTTGTGGAAATGTCAGCACAAATCAGTCACTGGCATTTTTAGTAGCTTTAACTACAAGGGTGTTCTAAGGCTAGATAAAAAGTGTTTTGCATTTTTATTTTTTTTCTGTAAAGCTCAAAAAAACTGAAAATTTTCCTCATTTGCCCTGCATAAGTTCAGGAAAAGTAGTGAGTTGAAAAGTTCAGGACTGCTGGGAATTTTTTCTCCCAGTGCATTTTTCTTAGGATGAGGAATCCAAAAAAAGGGGCAACAAGAATAACCTGGTAATTCTGCAGTGCATGTACACAGATACAGCAAATCAAACATGAAAGTCATCTTGCATGCTACTATATTTTGTTTGAACATAGAAGTCAGTAACACATAGTCATGTCTTAAAAGTAATCTTCCTTTTAGACTAACATTTCACTCTAGTTGTCATTACTGTTGCAATTTTTTATCACATTCATGTGAACACTTGGACATTCTCGATTTCTGTAGTCAAATATTTGGGCTCAGTATCAAGTTTCAATTTCAAATGGTAGGGGAAAATTAAAGATATCAAGCCTTTTATTTTTGTTCTGTGTTCAACCTATGACTTGTTCTGTGATCAGTAAGGGAAAGGCTCCATTGCTAAGGTAGTAAAAAGGTGATATAACTTCTTTAAATCATGTTTGAATTATTATTTTGTGGTTCTAGTTCATTGTTGTTAATTAGATCAAGCCAGATTTCCATTGAGACTGCAGCAGCAGTGTCATCATCCTGTAATCTGTCAACTCCCTTTGAAACCACCTTCAATTGCTTTTGTAAATGTAGTGCCTCTCTGTAGACTTCCTTGTTGTGTAAAATGCATGTTGTGTTTTGATCAAAGTCCTCCTTATGTTTACTGTAAATACACAGATTAAGGTAGTCAGAGACAAATATAGTGGCACAATCTTGCTTAAAGTGATATCAAACTGTTCCTGGAAAGCTGAAATTTGAATCTTCCCATTTCAATTAATCAACTATAAGTTTATGGTAGCAGAAAGTATTTTTGAACTTCCCCGATCTTCCAGTCTTACCCTGTTTTCAACAATCCAAAATGAAGACGTGACAATCATATATAAAACATTGATTCAACATATCTGTGCTCAGAGACAATTTATCATTGTCATTCTGTTTTATTTTCTGAATAAGTGGCAAAGATCATTTGATATGCTACTTTCTATTTTTGTCTAGCATTTATAGTAATTTGGAAGTTTGGTTTTGTAGTTTTCTTTCTCAGAAACCATCAGTGAGTAGGAAAATGTCTCCTCTGCTTTGTTAAATCTTTTTTGAAAGTTAGTCAATTTGTTCTATTACCAGCATGGAACAATACTGCAAATTTCTCATAAAATATTAAAAGTTCTTGTATCTCATGTATTCATAACTGCACTGGTGATTGTAATTTTTTGTTGTCTACGGCAAAATGTTTAGAACTCGGTGCATGTCCTTGATCTGGTATCTAAAAGTATCACATCAGCTGTATTTTGATGGCAGCAATTGCATAGAAAATAGCTCACCTGAAGGACTGTCAGACTCATTGGTTTTATTTTTTGTCATTGTCAAGAAAAAATAATTAATCTGTTAGAACATTTGATCACAAGGAAAACTTCTATACCTTTAGAAATAAGCAGCAATAGTTTTGACATTGCTGTTAAACATCTTGCAGTGTTTACTTTTAAGGGTTAATTAAATGTTTTTATCACTTCAGCCAGAAGTGTCTTTGCCACTGCTTTTGACCACTTGAGTCCATTTTAGACCTGTAGTTAAATGCAGTTCCATGACAATTATTAAACATTCATCATTCATTTGCAACATTACTCCACAGCCTTCATACAGCAACTAAATTTATTGTAGCTACAGTGGGAAAACACTAGCGTAATGAGATCAATACTGTGAAATCTGAAGATTGAAAAATAAGATGAGCTTTCCGGTTTAACACAGAGCCGTGTGATCACATGCCCTGCTCCCCTTTGAGAGGTTTGGAGATGGTGACAAATTTTGTGTTGCATCAGCTCCTCTTTATTAGAACAAACATAATCTTTTCTCCTTTTCTTTGTTTTGTACAGTGCTCAGATTTTTAACGTAGTGTTTTCCTAGGAAACCCGACTAGAACACTAATGACTTAACTGCTTTGCTTTTTTACCTTTGTAAAGTCATTATTAAATTTTTAGTTCCTCCTTGAAATTACATCCCAATTATTCTAGAATAAAGTCCTCCACGTGCATTTAGATTCCATGTAAACTTCAGAGATGCACAGTTAAAATGGAAGCTTTGAAGAAAGGGGCTAGACCTTCAGAAAATCGCTCTCCTCATCCACACTTTTCTGATAATTAACCCCAGCGTCTGCATGCAGTCATGTCTGAGAGATGTTACCAGGCTGCCTGTAGAAATAAGCTTATTTCTAAAATATTTGGTGATTTAAACTCCTTGGTTCTCTCTTGTCCTTTACAAGGGACATTTCTCTTGCTTCCTTTTCATTTGAAATAGGAATTACACAAACAGGGAAGCTCAGGATGCAAAGCAGCCCGAGGAAATTGCTGCAGCTTCTTGCGGGTAACGTGTGTTCGTGTGACTGCAGCCAGAAACTGTCATGAGACTTTGAAGTTGATAAGGCTGACTAATACTGCTCTTTATAGACACAGCGGAGATTTGAAAATTAACATGATAAAATTTGCTTATAACAGCTTCCATTGTAAATAGATTGCAGGTGGATTGCTGGGGTTATTTTCAAACCACCTGGGCGTTTAAGGAGGACTTTTGGCCTCCAACCTCAACTTCAAAGCCCCGCTCTTCAGGATCCAGCTGCAGCTAGGCCACAGTTTGCTGTTAGGACAAGCACTGAGGATTTCATAGGTACCACATACTGTTTGGATTTCTGTTCTGTTAGCTTAAAATAACAACAGATCCCTAAAAATACATGTAAGGACACACTCAAAATACATTTCAAATACTCAGGCACATTGTGTGTGCAACTTTATAATGTAACACTAAGGTGCAAAGAAGCTTTTTTTGCATTCTGGGACCTTTCTCTCTGAATTAAAAATAAGCTGCTTTTTTTTTTTTTTTTTTTTTTTAGTAAGATTCACTCTTCTTAATCCTAAAATTTTGGGTTTGGAAATGTTCCTGTTTATTTTAAAGATGCAATTAGATGATGTTTTTTGCCTATGCGTTTATATAAATACTTGGGTAATCTGACAGATAAATAATTTTTTTTTTCAGATCCATTCCAATCTATACACCTTATTTTTTGAGTAAATTGCCATTATAGCTATTTGTTGAGCTTGTAGAAAAAATCTGTTTTGTATTTAGAAAAAATATGAGCTATTAACCCTGAAGCTATGGAATAATACATATTAAGTTCAAGCAATTAATGTTGACAGCCAAATTAATGCTAACTTTAGAAAGAAAATATTGATCCCTCCCAATAATGGCTAAAATACCTTGATTTTTTTAAAGAGGAATTTCTGATCTGTGTTATGACACAGGGAGCATAGTTGCGATCATTGAAAAGAAGAATAATTCCCAAATCTTTAAAAATTCATTAGAAAATACAGTCTCGCAGTTAGTGTATTCAGATTATTTTTGTTCTGCAACAGAAAGGTGGTTATATCCACCCTGCACTAGGAGATGGCCTTGAAATTTTATTTTCATCCACAATTCATACTACAATATTTTATATATTATAGTTCCATATTTAATCAGTATCATTTACCTTTTTAACTATGCACAGGGAAAGCAAACCTCATTATAATAGGTAAGCATAAATAGAAAATCTGTTAGGTGTAATAGATGAACTTGGGGAATAAACTATTTGAAATACCATTTTACAACATCGCTGCAGAAGGTAAAAGGATTAAAAGAGGCATAAATCTTTTCCAGCAGTCAGCATTTCGTCTGTTGCACGTATCCTGTCCTATCTATAGACCGTGCAACACATGTGCCTTCAATTACCATGTCCATCATGACAGCAGCAAGGAGTTCATGCTTGCATTCTTGTTACCGTGAACTTTTCTCACATGGTAATATGGTAACCTGTTATGTCCATCATCTGTCTGGTGGGACAGCTGCGCTCAAGTGCAGGGTCTTCAGAATATAAGTGGTGTGCCTCCTGCCCCACAGGGTGATCCAGAGAGACATCAAGGAAGGGCCCTATCCACTTCTTTTCCTGAGGCATTATTTTTGCCTTAATCCCTCCCAGGGTGGGGGTGGGAGAACGGAGATGTTCATTCTTTTCCATCTATTCACATGTCCAACAAAGACACCATTTAAAAAAATCCTGTATACAAATGAGAGCAAGACATTTTTGGAAGAAATCAGAAGTTCTGCTCGAAAGACGACGCATCTTTTGAGTGTTCATCTTTTTCCTGCTTGTCAGGTCTGCAGTGGGAGCGTCGTCATACTGTATTAGTTTCCTTTCAAGTGAAAACAAGTTTGATCTGTTCCCTAAAGTGAGTGAATACAGAAAATCTGCCACTAGACTCCAGGCTGGGATGGACAGTAGGTAACTGCTATAGCTGATTAATCTCACTCCTCAGAGTGAAGCAGCCTTGCCAAAACGCCAGACCTAACAGCGCATCTTCTCTACTAGAAGGCAAAACAAGCTGTGGGGTTACTGCAGAACTGAATTCGAGCCTTTGCGAGACTTCCATAAAGAAGCATTTTAGTGCCTCAAAATGAGCTGCCTCACGCAGGTCCAGGTTGATTGTGCGTTAAAACTATACCACGCCTCCAATTTGCATTTCTTAGCATGACTTAAAAGAGTTTTCCTGGGCAGGATTTGATCCTCTGCCCTTCAAAACTGGCTGTGATTGTGGTAATGGTATGCATTTCCCTGGGGGTCTGCCAGGCTCAGACAAGGCTCTGCTGACCCCTGCTGCTATTCGTGCTTTTTTCCTTGCTTTTCCTTCTGTGGACGAAGATTGCCTCCCTTTGCTAAAGATACCATGTTGTGAAAAGTGTCTCGGAACAAGAGGTATACCTTGCCTTTTGCTACTTTCTGGTCATTAAGAGCTTGCATTTCTGTCCTTTTCGTGTCAGAGAAACACCAGCATTGATCATAAGATATCACATGCTGATGCAGACAGGGAGATTCTCGGAATTCATGTGCAGCAGAGTGGCTGTGGTGTTGGTGCAGATCTCATTTGTGAGGTCCTTTTGCTTTGGCATGCCAGTGGTTTCTGCTTCAACTTGCTGACAGCTGCCTCACAAAACAGTTACCGTAGAAAATTATCAAAATTAGATGTCTCTTTTAAGCATCCTTTAAAAATGAAGGCTTTTACTTATCTGAATCAGACATAGGTCTTAGTACAGCAGGTACCGCCATCGGTATTTTGCTGTAGCAGAAGTGTAAAATGCTCTGTATTTTTAAATGGCACTTTTCATGATAACAGGCTGCGGTCTGATTGATTTTTGTTTAGTTTTGTTTTGTTTTCTTGTGTGTTAATCTCAAGACTTAGTTATGACTCATACAGACAAAAAACATTAATACATGTAGAATATTTTCATAAACTAGGCATAATCACAGAGCCTAGAATATTCATGACGCATACCATAGTCCTTGGCTTTATTACAGAAAAAAAGAGGAACACCCAGACACCTTATCTGGCATTGTTCATTTTCACTGACATTAATAGTTAATATGAAAGTAGTAGGTCTAGTTTACACATTAAAAATAGTGTTGTTTTTTTTTTTTGGTTGTTTTTTTTTATTTTATTTTAAATTTTATTATTATTAATGGGGTTGTTCCACTGTGGTATTACTTAGTCGATTAAATACAAACCCTCAAGTTCTGATGTTCTGAGCAGTCAGGTAAGGTGAAGTAACTGTTAATGGTATATATACATATATACATAATCATCAGTCTTTCCTTGATGTTTATGTGTTAAAATAAATGTAACTATATGTTTATATGTTGTTTCTTGTCCATTTGAGTACCATATAAAATACATTCTTCAGATTGTGATTTTCTTGGTCTTTTTTTCAGATTTCTGAAATGGCCTCTACTAGGTATACCTATTGTTTAGCCTACAAGTAGTCATATTCTATATATTTTGGCTATGTAATCACCTCTCTTGGTAATTTACTGATGATTGTGAGAAGCTGACAGAGACAACGTAGCTTAACCTTCAATACTTTATAGTTGAAATGTGTATGACTTCTGTATAGTTTTGAAATTTCTAGTCTAGCCCTGCTACAGTTGCATTCATAACTTCTGTATTAAAAAATTCTGATTTACTTATATATTACTGTGTCAAATATAGTCTGTATGGAATAATACTGTAATAATTGAAGCCCATTAATTCCTCCCACCCCAATATATCCTCTATAACACTGAGCCAAAACATCTACGTTATCAGATAAGTTGATTTAGAACTTTCTACATGTGTTCGTATAGCCATTTATCTCAACCCTTGCCGAGGAGACCTTTATTAAGCTGTGATGACTGCTGAATATGAAATGTAACCAAGATTATTTTTTTATTCAAATATAATTTAAATATTCATCAAAGAGGAGTTATGCTTGAAACTGACAGAGACTATTAACATCAAAAAATATAATTAACTGCACTGGGTATCATGAAGCAGAGTTAGCCAAATAGCCGAGAGGTCTAATTGCTCTAGAGTCTGAGAAGCAATAGTTTTATTTTATACAGTTGCTGTGGAATTAATAGTGATGTGGTTTCCTATGCGAGGCAATTAAAAGCTGCCTGTTAAGGTTCATTGCACTATAGGAAATCCGTTGACTATCACTTAGTAAGCAGAACTGACATGCAAAAGGTACGTGAAGATGGGCAGAGCAGGGTATAGATTGGAAATTAGGACGGGTTAATATGAATTAAATATATGTAAGTAAATTATGAGTACTTTCTAGTATTATAAATCCAGCTCTAGCAAAGAAAGTGAAAAGTTCATTAGAAACACAAAGGAAATAGAATTTAAAAATTATTACAGAGAAGCTATTTAATTCAGAGGAAAGGAAGGGAAGAGTAACAGTGGTTTAAAAATTAAAAAGTGGCTACAGAGTATAGAAGTGAGCAGATCTTATAGTCTGGAAATTTCCTTCTGCCACAGAATAATCGCCTACTTATAATAAAAAGAACCTTCTGACCTTTGTGGCTCAATTAAGCTTTTTAGTTGAATTCAACAAGGAGAAAAAAAACACTTCTGTATTGAATCCCATAGATTATGCATGTGCCCAGGCTATATAGCCTAAAAACAGGCAGTCATATTCATGGTATTTCAACATTAACAAGGTTGCTGAAGTGGAAAAGTTTAAGGATCAAAGATTCAAACAGTAACAGTATTTTACAGCATTTCTTTTTTTTTTTTTTTCCCACTCTAATAAGAAAATTGCAACCTAATTGCTTAATAAATAGGCCATGATTACTGAAAGACATAGATAATTTCCCTTTTTCCATTTTATTTTCTACATATTGCAGAACAATAATTAGCAAAAATGCTGTGGCCACAAATTATTATCTTTCATATAAAAACTATAAATAAAATGAGTTTGCATGTGTATTCTTTAACTTAGTATGGTAGTCAATTTTTAGACTTTTAAGAAGCAATCTGAAAAGGCTTTGGACTGGTAAAATGAAATCAAACAAAGAATTCAGCTAGACTTGCTGTTATATATATAAAGATTGGCTGCCTGTTTCATACATTATTTAGCATGCTTACCCTGTTTATATCAGTGACATAAGAGTGCGTGCTACTTTCTCTGAAGAGCACTGTCTTTGCCGCTTCACAGCACAGTGCCTTGTACTCCCAGGCTTGCACATGGTGTTAGCAGATATTTAAAGCACTTCAGCCTAACATTTTATAGGTCATGATGATCTGAGGCTATAAAACAAGTTACTGCAATGAAGTTAATGCAGTCTTAAGAGTGTTACATAGACTAAATCAGTATTTGGTATATTTTTAGCCTGCTATAGACACATCAATGGGGAGCAAAGGCTCTTACCACATAGAATTTTTCCATGTCAAACCTGCTATAATACAGTGGCTGTAAGGAATCTTTACTACAAATTCACTATTGAAAGTCATATTTGTTCAGCTTTGCACTAAAACACCGTAGCTATTTCAGTCTTTGAATTTTGATTTCTTCCTGCACGCGAGCATACACGCAAACAGGTTCTGTAACATTTATAAAATAAGTTAGGTAGCAGAACAACTTCACTGAGCAAGCTGCTCTGACCAAATTCATATTGTTTGAACATGTTACAGGAAGAAGTCTTACTACCTAATGACACAGGGTTGTGTAATGTTTCATATGGCAAGATATGTATTTTGTCATTGCATGTGCAAGGGCATCTATGTTTTCTTAGTAATAATCTGGGCAACTGTGATCTTTAACCTTACTGTTTGTTGCTTCTCAGGTATCTTGCTCCTTGTGATTCATATATATATATACACGTATATATATGAGGAAGGAACAATTTAAAAATGTATTTAACACATGTATTTTTCTAGCACTCTAAAATTACTGTTTCAATGTAACTCAGGTTTAGTGCTCCTTTTCCTATGACCGTTAATACATGAATTTAGACTGAGTTATTTAAGTGTAACAATAACCAGTTCTGAACCCATAACCTTTCCATGTTAACTGAATTTCTTAAGAGCATTGAACTCAGCCCTACTATTACACTTCTGAAGCTGTAGGTGTTTTCTCATCTAGGATGTGGTAGCACTGATACTGCTTTCAGTGCATTATTGTAGTGCCAGCATCACTGATGGGTATGAAAAACATCATTTACTTTGTATATTTAGTTTTCTTAGATAATTTTACTGCCTTTGTGGCTGAGATATAGCAAAAGAACACCTCCTGGAGTTGCATTTAAAACAGGAGCACTTTGGGTAATGTGCTGTAGACAGAACACATATGAGTTAGTGCTCAGTTATCGTGAATGCCATCAGCAATGCCTTGTTGCTTTCTTATCAGCCACTTTCTGCTGTCAGCCCAGTGCTTATTTCAATAGAAAAGGATTTGCATCAAATGTAATACAGTATTATGTATGGCTAACATGGGGTTTTTAATTGTGGAGGCACATGAGACTTCTTCAGTGGTAGACAGTTTGATAAAAGGATTAGATTAGGAATATTTTTGATACAATTAAAGATTATATGTGTGTTGAAGGAGTCAAGCTAGTGAATTTTCTAATGTGTTTCTTACGGAGGTGAATCTGCTTGACTTGTGTAGAAAACAAAACAAAACAGAACAAAACAACACAGAATCCACAGAATTTTTGGAGATGTAAAAGTGAGCAAATGAGAGCATCTCCCTAGACTATATTGGGTTTAAAACTGGAAATTGTGGGATTGTGCTTCACAAGTTAGAGCAGAAGGATACTTGTGCAGGGGAAGTCCTATACCTAGAAGTCCTGCAAGCTTTGTAGATGATAATTAGATCCAGCCATCACTGTGGGTAATGAATAACAGTGCTTTCGTGACAGGAATTCCTCTCAGAAGAAAAGAAAGTACTTGTGGAGAGGACTCTCAGACATTTTATTAGAAAATGACACCACTGTTACAGAGTTGATTAAAGACACCTACCAAGGGACAGCACTTCTGGAAAAAATCAGCAGATTTTGTTAATAATTATCAGTATAATATACATAACTTTAAAGCCATAAAATCTGCATTAAAAATGTTGAGGAAAAGGATTGTACCAACTTGCTAGCAAATTACACTTTTATAAATCTTGTAAATTAACCAAGTTGTCTTTTGGCCTCGTGCTCAGCATTTTGCTCTGCATTCTGTTGAGCCATACAAACAAGTCGCTTCCCAGCCCTGTGGAATCAGTAGAGATGCAGCAGTGGCACAAGGCCTCTGCTGATGAAAATTATAACCCAAAAAGAGGATATTCCCCAAGGCAAGTTTACAAAAAACAATTTATTCTTTTTCACCCTGTAAAACTCATCTTACATGCAGGATCTCTTGCGTTATTACAAACTCTAATCCTCTGAGTGGGTAATTAACGGACCAGAAAAGCCATTTGTGGAAAGAAAGAGTCATAAGGGTAAAAAATATTTCTCCGCTGAATGATCTTTAAGGAGTAAATAATTACAAGAGTGAGAGGTTTGGGATGACCAATCTAAATCTGAACATAATTAGGATGAACACAGTTTGAAAATCGAAGCAGTTGGCATATGCAACAATTCTCATATCAGAAGACTAATTAAATATTTAAAAGCCCCAAACCCTTCACTATTCACAGAAAAATAACCTGCCACAAAAGGGTCTGCAACTTTGGAGATAATTAGGAAGGGTTACAGGGGGAAAAAATCACCGATTGGCTCCAAGGTTCTGCAAGGTCACGTCTTATTATGGTGTATCTTTTATATGGTTTGATAACAACTTTCTTGCTAATTTAATCTAAATCGGGCATCCCATAGTGATATCCCATTTCCCTTGTTAAAAATGCAATCGTTTTTTCTGTATGCAAACCGCAAGAGGTGAACATTTTTATAAATAATTGCTCCTAATTGATATAGGTTGTAATATTTTTTCATTATTCAAGGGAAATATATATGTTAAAGGTCAGTTAGGGTCCACCCCTACACACACACCCCATTTTGAAATCGTTCCTCCTGCCCATTGTAGAGGGAAACCACAAGACCTTATGAGTTCATGCTACCTCAGTGGTAAATTTCATAATTAGTACATGTTACCTGTTGAAGCCAAGCTACAGCTATGTTGGATATACATTTCTGCAGCCAGGGGAGCTGTGCTGCATGCATGGAACCCACAGTGAGTCCATCTTTTTTTGCGTTGAACTGGCCTGGAGATTCAGTGGAACTGCAAACACAAATGTACTAAGACTTCCAAATTTCAGAAGAATTTCGGTAACAAATCACCTCTATCAATTGAAATACCTTATTTTAGTAATTAAAGCAGGTGATTTTTTAAAATGTATTTAAGATCTGTGCAAATCAATGTGAAGGATAAAGCTACGCATTTTCGGAATTGTAATTGTTCAAGTTGCTATTCATTAAATAAAGACTCAGAAGCTGTCTTAAGTGACATAACTTTCAACTACATTATGAATATGCTGAATGCCAAGCCCTGGATAAAAAGGATCTACAGTGCTGCAAGAATGGGTTTTAAAGGGTTTTTGCTATTATCCTATGATCTCTGCCTGGGAGTCTGTTCTCCTGCGAGTTGGTTGCAGTGTTTCACCTAGGAGTTAGACACAGTGTTTGAGGATTTGCTCTTGGATTTGCTGTGGCTCTGCTATAGTACAGTGCCTCAGAAGTAAACACCACTCAGTGAAGCTCCTTCCTTGGTACCCAACCCTACGTTTCTCATTCAAAACATACCTGACCCACAAGATGTGATGCTGCACTCACATTCGCTCAGTGTGAATAATCTGTGTAAATTGCTTGGATATTATGATGCTGCACTACTAAAGTTTTCATTAGTAAATAAGCATTGCTTCAAGCTATTTATTTTGCCTAAATGGTGAAACATTTAATTGGGTCTTTTGAACTGATTACTTTTCAGCAGTGCAGATTTGCTTAGCTTAGTTTGTGTGCTAAGACATACACATTTAATCCCATACTGCATTTTTCTTGCACGGTGTACATACGTAAATAATCTGACAAGATTATAAATTATGACTTTATTTCCATTTCTTCTTCCTCAGACAAGGTTGCATTAGAAACATTTTTGCTCAAAAGTTGGTGTCCTCTCCTCCGTGCTGTTACAAGGTTTTGGTTTTGCTTGCACATGCACATTCCTGGCAGAAATCACTCACAAGTAGATTATTCCATTTGCTTTGCACACCTAATTGTCATGTCTAATTTTCCTGTCTGTGTTTTGCAACCAGTTCCTCAGAGGCTGTGGTAGTTCTAGTAGGCCTAGAATGGAATCTACATTTCCTTTTTTTTTTTTTTTCTTCCTCCCCCCCCCCGTTTGATCTGATGCTTCAGTTTCAGTTTAATAAGTCCATAATAATAGCATTTACACAGATAAACAAAGTACTGGAACAAGAATGAACCGGGAAAAGAAAAAGTACTGCTGATGTGATAGCTTCAATGGGAGTAAGTGGAAAGGTCTGCCTTTTTAACAGTGACTGCTTTAAATTTAGCAAACATGAATGCCAAACACAAATGTGTCATAACTAAATTCATTAAAATTGTAAGAAGTTGAAAGCAAAAAACACTCTGTTAAATGACTTTGCCATACAGATCCAATATACATATATTGATAGTGAATCGGATGTGGTAAACCCGAAGAAAGGGCCTGTGGGAGTTTCGTATTTTCTGTTGTGTTTTATTGTCTATTTTAAGTTTTCATCATGCCTACCCTTAAACTCTGAAAAGATTACATTGTAAAAAGAAAGCACAATTACATATTATTGTTTATTTATTGAGCAAACAAAAACAAAGCTCTGGTGCACCTTCTTGTACAAT
Source organism: Anas platyrhynchos (assembly GCF_047663525.1). Lineage (NCBI taxonomy): Eukaryota > Metazoa > Chordata > Aves > Anseriformes > Anatidae > Anas > Anas platyrhynchos. The sequence goes on along the minus strand of NC_092594.1, from coordinate 25,895,887 downwards.
ATTAATTATACACTATTTAGCTTCCTAATGTTATGTTTACTTAGTAACTGGGAAGATTCAATAAATCATCAATATTTTATTTAAAAAGAAAATAGAAACAATTTTCTCACCTTTTTATCCCCCAGATACATTTCATCTGAAGCCACCAAGGTTACTGCTGTAGTGATCATATTGCTGAGTCCACATGAAATCCTGACACCAGGTTACAATTTCTTCAAAACAATTTTTAGCATACTTTACTGCTTTCATGCTCACAGGAAGATTTCCAATATTGCAACACAAATCTTATGGACAAATTCTGCTTTCTTACATGCTCATGCATCCCCTGTTCTCTTCTTAGATTATGGAAACTACCACCACAGCCTGCTAGATCTGTTTTCACTCTGAGCTAAGTAAAAGTGGTGCTATTTTTCTTTAGCATGCTCATTCCCCCATAATAGATTTAGGAATTCTAACCTGAAAATAACTTTTAGCAAATCTTATACATGCGTAAGCAAAAGTAACTTTTTTAAAAGGCAGCAGTAGGATTACATCTGTCTTGGCTCTGTACGAATGTGTGCATTCACTCTTGGGGGTGTAGCATTGTGCTGCTGCTGCAGTTGCTCTAGCAGTCTGGATAGTGCAGTGCTGGGGGACCAAGGCTGCTTCAAGTCAAGGCTTTATAGCAGGGCTAGCTTTTTAACAGGTCTTTTTTTCAGGCTTTAGTTAGGTCCAATTTATTAAGTGGTTAGGTTTCATTTCTGATATGTAATAATATATTTCTTGTGAGGTGAATTTGAAACTCAGAATTTAAGTATGTTACTTTAAATAGTTTTATCTCCTGTTGCATGTGGGTGTGTGTGCATATGTATCTAATGTATCTAACATAAAAACTCTATTATCTGGTTATTTTATATGTAAGTTTTTTACATGCTTTCTAAGCTCAAATTAATAAAATTAAATAATTATCAAATTAATCAAATAAATTATCAAATTAATAAAACATAGCATTTAAGTAATGTTTGACATCTTCATACATATGTAACTTAGAGTTTAATAACAGGTCTAGTGAATATGCATACATGAGCAGAAGCACACCATACACGGTAGTTGTAGACCATTAGGAATACATATGTGAAGACAGCCATTTATTCTGGGTAAAGAGGTTCAGGAATTTTTCTGTTTAAAATGTGCTGTTAAAAGTCAATACACGCAGCATAGTCATCCCACATTCCCATCGCTTTTTACTCAGACTGCAACTCACACAGGGTGAATAAGGAACAAGAAGACCTTATGGAGTACGTGGTGCTACAACTCATAGTTTACGTGTGGCAAGTGGTGTTTGAGCAGGTTGCTGCAGGCGATATGCAGGAGCATATCATCATGCTAGCTTTTAAGTATTTAATCAATATGCTGAAAGAGAAATACTGTCAGATCTGGCTTAAAAGTTTCAAAACATACCAGAATAGTTTGTTTTAATGTATTAACAATTTTATCAAAATGAATTTTACTTATTAAGTGTGGTTTTGTACTATCTCATATTTTAGCTTTTTAAAGTGAAATATACTTGACTTTTCTGTGTTTGACAGTTTACTTAAAGAAACACTGCATTCATAGAAAGCTGATGCATTAGGAGTGTGCAAAATAGTCTGTTTCTGGTATGAGCTTAAGCCCATACCCTTTTCAAAACAGCACTAATGTTTCTTCTGTGTTACTATCTTTGTCAAATTTATGTATATAAAACAAAAGCATTTGAAGGATAAATTATGATGCAGACCTTATTTTGTATGTCTTAACTTTGAAGAACTGCAAGATCCACTTGGAAAGGAGCTGCACATATCTTTATGTGACATATGTTACCTACCCTTAAAGGTGAAGTCTTCACTCAGTCAGACCATTTGACCCATCTCATGCTAAATTGTCTCCAGAATCTGCTTTTCAGATTCCAGCATTTCAGGTCTGGTCCAGTCATGATGCACTCTGTTTTTCATTTTAATGCTGGAGTATTTGTTCAAGTCCATAGATTTTGCATTTTTAATCTTCCTTAGAACAGTGGTGAATAATGGCCCTTGGCAGGAGATAATGAAATTTTCTTAATTTATATTTTCAAGCAGAAGCTTCAATTGAAAATGGCATCCTATGGCCTGGAGACACAGCTCTAGTGCAAGTTTCAGGGGAGCTGTAATAATAATGCAGTGCCAGCAGTGACGGGGAATGATAGGACAGTGAAGAAGTAATTTAAGAAAGAAAAGAGAATGTACCAAAGCTTTATTGTAGCATATCTAATGATCTGCTGAAGATTCCCAATAGCTTTTGGAGCATGACAGGAGAAACTAATGTTATCTTGCCAAAACAGAAGCCCCTGCTTAATCAGCAGAACAAGATTATTGATTAAAACACCTCACACAATAGATTGTGCATGGAATCTCATCTCCATACATTGCACATGGTAAAGTGCAATAATGAGCATGAGATAATAAAAAAGGAGCAAAAGCAATTTGTTGGGAATTGTACAAGTCAAGATTAGAGTTGAAATGCAAACAAATTATTGTGGAAGGTACAGTTGTCCTTAGAGATGAGCACAGAAGAAGATGGGTGCAACAGGGACATGGCTACATAGTGAGTGGAAGATGCTTGCTAACAGCTCTGCTGGAGCTGCTTTCCTTCCCTTTTTTTTCTGTATTCATCTGAAATGTGGAAGGGCCATTCCTCATTTGCACAGTCTTCTTCCTGAGGTGAAAGGAGTTCAGACATCGTACTGTAACTGTTAATTAAACACTCCATTTGATTTTTAGATTACTCTGATGCATCTGCATTATGAAAATGTAACCTTTCTTCATTCATACTAAAATACTGAAGAAATGAGTACACAATTACTCCCTGTATTCATGACAACAATGATACTTCCTACATTTCCCTATGCAAAACTCTTGCTGGTAGCACAGGAACCTGAATTATCATTCTTTCAGTGCTACACTTAGTCTTCTCCTAACTAGGGTTTCAAATTTAATTCATTTATTACCTTTTCTAAATCAGCTGTTACCAAGTTCTTTGCAGATCTGCTTTATTTCCTTGTAAATGACAAAGTCATAGTGTCATAAATCTTTGAGAATGTCATGAATGTCTCAAGTGATATTTCAGTGTGTGATAATATAAATTTTAAGATTATACATAAAAACCTGTGGATTTGGATAGCTCAAAATAAACTGGGGAAGTATGCAGTTAACTAGATTACAGAACACTTAAATGATACTTTAATACAGAACACTTAAACACTAGATTACAGACATTTAAACACGAATGTGTTTGTGATTTGACTTCTTAAATTCCAAGAAACAACTGGTTCCTACCACGCCTTCAGATGGAACACTTATAAAAGAGTTTGGACAGATGGACTGAAGTAACAGTATGTTGTGTAGAAAAAATAACATTGGTAAAAATGCATGAGAGAGTTCAAGTTAGTTGGCAGGGTTTTTAGTTGTTAGTTTTCTGATGATGTCCAGGCCTACTTTCAAATCTATAGGAATTTTATTACATGCGTGTTTTGGAGAATCTAATCTTCAGAAAGGGCTTACCCATTCAAAAAGTAATGGAAAATAGGACATGAGATTATGTCGCAAAGATTGTAACTGTAATATGGGCATAGTGTTTCTAAATGCAAAGATTTCTCAAAATTATGAACCTCTGCTAGAGCAGTGATGAGGTAGCTTTGATACTCAGTAGTCATGTAGCTGGCATAATTCAGAGTTTCTTGCTGTAAAGAATATCAGCTGAGACCTTTAGCAGTTGGTAAAATGGTCTTGGTAGGCGTAGGCAGCAGCAGAACTGTAGGCCAATAACCAATACAGCATATTAGGTTCTACAGAGGAGAAACCTACAACGCTGAAGACAGAAGACTTCCATTTATCCAGAGAACAAATGACAGTACTGTAAATTCCCTGAGTGGCTTGTCTCTGAACTACCTCTACAGAGCCGATATCTTCTTTGTCTGTTCTCCAAAAGCCATGATGTGGGATTGACAGCTGCTGTAGATACTGTTGGGGTTTCTTGAAGATTTCACTGGAACTGGAATATGACCACTAACTAGGTAACAAATAGTTACCTGAATGTGGATTTTTTTACATATGAATGTCTTAATCAAGCTGCTTTAATTTGAAGTCTTAGAAACATGTGAAAATCAGAACCTCATATGAAAATTACTCGTCTTTTGTAAAATGCAACCAGCAACGTATTCTTAAATGCAGATCAGTGATTTGAATGTGAAAAACTACAACTTAAAGCAAAAATCCTTCTATTCATTCAGTTATCCAACTAATCGCCCTCGCTGGGTGGGGGGATGCTTTGTAGCACTGATTTGTACTGCAGTACCGGGCAGGCTCATGGTGTTTTGGAACTGGCATCTCCTTCATTTTGACCAAAGGTGAGCAAGAGGTGGCCATATGGAGAGCAAGCAAAATTTTAGCTGTAGAAATAGTCAAAAGTTTTTACAAAGTCTATGACTTCCTGGAATTATCACTCAGTGCCTGGAGTTTGACACTGGCACTCATTGTGGAAAGACAAAATAGTGCTTTGTTTTAATTATTATTATAGACTTTTGATACAAGCTACTATGAACTGCAGCTTCCTGACTGATGACAGAATAATAATTCTTTCACCTGGGGAAAATGAAAGAGAAGGAGACAAGAGTCCATCTTTTTTTATAAGATTTACAAATACTGCTAATAAAACTTTTTTTTTTTTTTTCCACAGCTAAATATAACCTTCATCAGTTTCACTCTCAAGCAATTCCTCCCAATATGTATCCATTTTATTTTGCAACAAATCAATATTTCTCTCTTAATTGCTGCTCATTCAAGTATAAAATGAAATTTTCATACAGCTCAAAGCTGTGGAAACCATTATACTGCGTGATGCACTACACAGAGTCTTTCTGTAGGGATGGTTTTGGCTTCAACATAAGGTTTTCACTAACAAAACAGAAAAATTTAAAGAAATAATTACAAATTCTTACATCCAAGGTTTTTATGCTGGTTAGTCTGACCCGAGTTGTAAAAACCTTGTACAGGGAACAAAGAGGCCCGTGAAGTTTAGGACTGTGCTTCCTTCTCCTATTTCTACAGCCTTCTCTTAACACCATGCACATGAGATCAGTGCAGAGGCTTTCTCTGCAAGCTGGTTGCATGTGTCATCACTTCCATGTGGCTCTGAAAACCATCATACTTGTTCCAGTCTCTCAAGTACACTTCATGAGCTGTTGCCTTGAGTAACACTGGCACCCTGAGTCTCACAGAACCTGTGTGAGGGCTACACGAGGATCCTGCCTATGCTGGCCGCAAGTCATGGCCACAAGGTAAACTCCTCACCATCTATCTGGTTGTGTGTGTATACAGGAATCATGGGCTACTTCCACTCAGGTTTGCAGTTATAAGCCTTACGAGACAAAAAAGTAGTTTTTAGAAAAAGAGAGAAATGAAGAGATAAATTCAGAAGAGTCGTTGTTCCTGAGTTTACTCAACAAGAGGCTCAGTATGTCCTGACCAGTTTTGTACAAGTGTGATTAGAACATAAAAGGGAAAGTGATTCATATCTGAGTTCTTCAAATGGGCTTGTTCTACCTTTCATAAGGTAGCATGAATTATTCTTATACCTGCTGGCAAAGTAGAGCTGTGGAAAGCTGTTGATACAAGATAGATTATTTTAGCTTGGGTATTCAGGGAGTGTGGGAAGTGGTAGGGCAATAGAGAAGTTGATGTACAGCTGGAGTCAAAGGCTAGACCATTACTTAAGTTCAGATGTCCTTTATGCAGTTTGCTGACAAACAAAAGTAACCCCTGAGAAGATCAGCTAAGCTCTTTTTGTTTTAGTTACCAAACTCCCTGACCTTCTCTTCTTTCCATCTACTTCGTTCTGTTTTTTTCTGTATTATATTTTGACCATCTCTTCAGAGTTAGGTGATAATTTTTCCATTTTAAGTTCCAATCTATTGATTCTTTTGTTTCTCTTTCTTCTGGAAGTCTCTAGTCATTATTTAAAAAAAACAAGCAAACGAAAAACAAACAAACAAACAAACAAAATCACCCTTTATAAACATTAAATTCAGTAGATCCTTGTGGTTAGAGGCATTGAAATAAAGTTCTTTGTATCAAAATGCATTGACTTCCATTGTTCAACAAATCATTTATGTTCCAGTATTTAGTCTCCTCTAAAATACATTTGAATTAATTTTCTTGCAGTTCTTCTTTTTAACTGTTTTTCTTATTTCCTCAGATGGTCATTCTTTACCTCTTGCTGTAACCTAACAGAGGAAGCATAGAGTCCACCAATTATTCCTAAAATAATTAAAATGGAAATGCTAATGCTCTTTGTCTGCAGTAACTCTTCCAAACAAAATCATAACTTTCTTGAATCACAACAAAAATCTCTCTGAGACATAAAACCATTCATCAGTATGTATACCTATGAAGACTGAAGGAATTTGTGCAATTGTACATTATTCAAATTTACACATTTTTTCATTTTGTATCATTGCATTTTGCTTTGATTTTATTGAATAGTGGTGTCAAGTCAGTATATATTTGGGATAGCTATCTTTACCAGTGGGAATGAGTGACATTTAGATAACATCGATCCCCAAATTTGAGTGTAAAGCCAGGACTGAAATAATGTGTTGAAGCCTTATTTATGGACTCAGACTGATCTAGTATTAATTAACTTGTTGTCTTATGGATTGGATTGCCCAAGTGTGAAGAGAGTTAGAACCGCATATAGCACTTAAGTATGAACTTGCAAATTAAATGTAATTTTAAATTAATTAGCTTTCTTTTCCCATTACAGGTGCAACAACCGAACACAGTGTATAGTAGTTACTGGGTCAGATGTGTTTCCTGATCCTTGTCCTGGAACATACAAGTATCTAGAAGTTCAGTATGAATGTGTTCCTTACAGTAAGTATAATCTTTTTATTCTTGTTCACTTCCTTTGGCCCTCACAATTAAAGCTGGAGTGCTGTTACATGGAAAAGAAGCATATGTTTATGGCCCACAGACCCATTATGCATGCAGAGCACTTGCAGACTAGGGCCTCCAATTAGCTTCGCAAAGTGTGGAAGGAAGCCATGGTGTGATGCTGGCCAAGTGTCTGTCTGTGTTCTTAAGTGTTTGGCTTTTAAGGCTACTGTTTTTCCAGAAAACAAACTCGAATTAGCTATTCAATAGGCCAGATAGAAATTTGTACTTTTGCCCAATAACAGTTGCTGACAAATTGGCTTGGCTCACAGACTTCTAAAGAAGGAATTGACTTCAATTTTAATCATTATCTATTTGAAAGGCTACCTGCTGTTATGGTGACTTTGGGTGTACAACAAAGCCCAGCACTGACACTCCTGGGCAAATGCCCTGGTCAGGAGACATTATAAGACAACTTTGTGCTTCAGGGGCGCAGTTGTAAGTGAACACAGAATCAGAGTGAATAATTCATCAGTAAGTTACTGAAACTTGTTTCTTAAAAACAGTGGGAAAAGGAGTGAGAAAGAGATGTTCACTTTTAGTGTAAAGCCAAAATGTGAACTGTGCCTTGGAATCAGCTGTCAAAACAGAACTTTTTTTACTGAAAATAAAGTAAATACTGAAAACATATTGAGATCAAAAAATTAGAAGTTATGGCTATTTCAGCAGTTTTGTACGGTATTCTTTCTAATGCCAGAATTCGCTAGATTTAGACATACCTCTTATTTCCTTGCAATAATTAATGTTGTTTTTTTTTTTCACTGATGTATGCATGTTTTAAAAGTTCTGCAGATTCAACACTTTTAACTGGTTTTGCTTTCTTGTAAGGTCATTCTTTTCAGTGACTTCTCCCTCGTCCTGTAACTCCACAGAGAAATATCTGTACTTGCAATGGAACTTGAGCAGTGCACTGATCATTCCCTTAAGTTATTAAGTGTGAATTTCTTGATCTGCAGTAATCCTTAACCAAAGTCACATTTTCTGTTGGTACAGGAAACAGGCCAAGTCTGAGATGCAAAAACACTGTGGTGACAGTATACATCCAAAAAGGAAGGAAGTGAGTTCTGGCATAAGCAAAGCTATGTCAAAACTGTCCATTCTATTTACTGCACAACATTAAAATTTAGACTTCTTAAACCAAAATACTACTCTGTACTGCTTCACCACATTGAACATTCACTGTTGTTAAAGGCCAAACACAGATCATCTGTTTTTTCTTCATTTCTGCTGTCATTGTGATATGGATGCTTGCTGATTTTTTTTTTCTGTACCATTTGTAGGATTGGAAGCCTACTGCATACAGTGATCCCTAGTACCATTCCTACTGTGTGTAGTATTGGTGGCTTGTTATACCTGTTCTTCTTGTGCCACTTTTAAGGAGTGATGTCTTACCCCAATCTAACCAAAATTTTGTTCCATAAAGATCACTTTAACTGTAGCTCATTTTTTATTCCCAAATTCTCAGAAAGAGGGCAGTGCAACTGATTCCAAACCATGGGGTCAGTCAAATGACAAGAGGTTATGTTTCCAGTTCCAGTAGGTTAGTTCATAGAGAAAAGGTATAATGCAAATAATGTTCAAACATAATTTTTTATGCTGTTTTAGGAAGAGAAGTGTGGATATATTCAACTGATTGGGTATTGCTGTCTACAGGAATCTTTTCTTTTCCAGTTTTCAGAAGTATAGTGTCACAGCGCGGCCTATCCTGTACTCTAACATGTAGTAATTCTACTTTTAAAATGCTTATTTTTGTTTATTGTGAATTTCATTGGCCTACCCCTTCCTTGAATTATATAATTCTATGTCTATCGTAACTCAGGATTCTGGATACTTCTTGTCTTTCAAAGTCTAAGTTTGGGAGTTTGTTAACTGCAGCATGTACGGTGATGACACTGCCTAATTCCAGAATTGTAAGAGGAATCATCTGTTGTTACCAGCATCAAAAGGATTGCCGGTTATTAAAATCAGTTTTTGATTTCAAGCTACATTGTGCTGCAGTAGCCATTTTGATTGTTGACCATTTTTTTCCCCTGTCCCACAAAGCCTATCCTGTTATTTTTGCAAATCTCTTGATGACCAATCAACGCGAGTTATCAAGTCTAATTTTTTTTCCTCTTACTTGTTCCATTGCTTCACTTCTAAACTTACGAAATAACTAAAATCATTAGATTTGCAAAGAGCAGCTATCCCAGCAAAAAGAGACTTGTTAAGAAGATGGGATAGGCTTTTGTGGGTCTAGTAAGGGGGATTTTTAGTGATCACAGCACTTCTAACCAAAGTTCAGTTATGCTTTTTTTTTTTTCTGAACTTCATCTTCAGTTACTGCAAGACTGCAAAATGTACTATGTTGACGTCTTTCAGCCCATGAGAGATTACAGCTAGCAATTGTACCAACTTTTGTGGTTAAAGTTGAGAGCTCGTACACATTGGTGTTGGTGTCACCCTTGTACAAAATGCAATTTATGAGCTCCTCTTAGGTCTTGCTGGCCTCTAGAAATATGATCATGCTTTGCTGATCATGCATATTGATTGAGCTTCCTCTGGGCTCTCATTGCCCTCAAAAGAACTTACTTAATGAAAAACTTCCTTTTTTGCATCTCATAGTGTAGACCTGTTACTGATGTTTTTCTAATCCTCTTTAGCTGAAAAAAATCTATTGAAATACTCAGTTGGATCTCCAACAAAACTAAAATTCTAGACAAATTTGATAGGCATTGCTTTGTCCTAAAATAAGAGTGTTATTGATTAAATTACAAAGAAATTGAGAGTACCATACTTGACATTTCTCTCAATTATGCTGCACAATGTGTGTTGACACTTTTACTGAATAACGGAAGTCGGCCCTTTTATTAAGAAGTACATCAGAAGTACCATTTTGTACATCTGTGCATTTTTATTTTAAGCCTTTTTTGGACTCAGGAATTCAATAGAAAACATTTTAAAGTGTTTTATTCTCTCTCTGTCTGTATTGATTGGACTTTGCAGCATTTGTTTATTTCAATAAGCCCATCTGTCCCTGAAAAATGTACAGCTGTACACCAATGCACTTGGAGAAGACATGCCAGTAATGATTTTAGTTATCCCTAGATTTTTCCCTCACTCCTATTACTAATTCTAAGTAGGTACAATATCAATACTGCTCTTTGGAGAGGAATAAGCTCGTGCATGAAAGTTCACAAACAGAATAATATGAAAGTCATTAACACTGAATATGAAACTCAGGAACTCACCTAAGAATGCGTCTTCTGTTTACTCGAGAATTAGAAAATGCAGTAAAACAAATTTGTTACCTAAATATGCACAAATGAACAAAGGCTAGAAAAACTACTGCTGATTTTGACAATATTAGCCCCCTTCCACTCTGCTTGTAAAGCTTTGGAATTGTTCCCTAAAGAAACACTAGATCAACTCAGTCAATACCATTCTCCCAAAATAACCATATGTAATTTTGTTAAATGAAACTGAAAGTACAAAACTTTCTATGGAATATAGAAATACTTTTTTCATGATAATACTGAAATACTGAAAATGTAATAGCTGTGCAAATAGTTTTGATACACTTCCTTGGTGCCAGCAGTTACTGTCACACAGATTGGTACATCTGTCATTTTCCAGGTCATTTTATGAAAGTAAAGGAACATACTTCAAAGGCTACTGAGTATATGAAATAGATTTTATTGCAAATAATTATTGGAGAGCTATTTACTATCTGGACTTCAGCTCTAAGTCTTCTATAATATGTTCCTTAAAACTACCTTGGGGGAAAATTTCTATAGTAATGTAACTTTGTTAATCAGATTTGATTTATATTTTCCATGTATGGTGGTGGAATGCAAATTTGTTTCAAAGACTTAGTATACTTAGTCCTTGCATACTAGCTTGCTGTTTCGGGCTTAATCGATGATGCTGGAGAATATCTGAATGAGCTAAATGTTAATCTTTTCTTCTCCTCTTGCTTACTGTGCTTTTGCTTCCTTTTTCTAGATGTTTTTGCTTATTTCTTCTAGTCTGATTTTGCAGTTATAGACAAAGAAGTGTCAAAAGTTCTCAAGATTGCATTCAGGAAAATAAACAAAATAAAGCCTAAGGAGAGCTAAAGGATACAAGCTGCTTTCTTTACAAGAAAGAAAAGCTGGGGGAAAGATGGGAGGGAAGTTTAATAAACACACATACATACCTATATAACTCATATGCCGTGTTTTGGATTTATAATTATCTAACTAATATAATATGTATATGTGCCCTAGCACATATATGATATATTAACATGTCACTTTTAAAAATCAACTTGATAGCATTATGCTTTGAGTTTGAGAAGAAGAGTATGTCTAGCATGCATTAGTAAAGTCATTCATTATTTATTCAGGTTCACTAAGTGAAACAACATGCCAACGTATCTGTATTGCCTCCTTAATCTACTAAATTGATTGATCCATGTTCACTTGTGTAACCGTAGAATCTCTCTCCTGCTAGGTTTTCCTGTTGTCTGTTTCTCTTTATCCAATATAGTGCAGTTCTTATTCTCCCTATATTTAGCGTCTGTTACTAATTTAATCTTTAGATTAATAGTCAATTTATGTTAATCTTCTTTCTTTTTTCCTTGCACTTTTTTATTTTTCTTCCGATGCTTAAAATAGAAGTGGAGCAAAAAGGTAAATAACGTATACAGTCCAAACCCCAGCTCCTTGTTATGTGCCTTATGGATGTTAACCTCTTCCCTTCCCCTCCCCACAACACTCTTATATTATGATAATCAGCAGGATCTCATAAGTACACCTCATAAAGAAGTCGACTGTTTGCAATAAAGTGACTTGGCTGCTTAAAGTAGGTGGCGGGGTATAGTGTCTGAAATACTTGGGCTGGAGGGAAGACTCCCTTGCTTTTTTCTCTCCCTTTCTCTTTGTCTTTCTTTTCCCTCTCTTTCTCTCACCCTTGGGTAAATTCTTGTTAATAAAGTGTCATCTTGCCTGGCTTCCAGAACCCTCTCCATAGCATGCCATGGTTACAGGGTTTCCTGGTCTGTTTCATTCATTGCTTTGGTTGTGTTTTGTTTTCTCTGCTCCTAATTGCTTTCTCTATATACCTGATGATTTGTTTTGTTCCTTTATTTTAATCGAGGCACCTCCTTTTTCAGCCTCACCACTTCTTAAAGTTCTAAACAAGTCGATGCGATTTTTTTGGACTGAAATGACCTAGCGCACTGCTGCACACCAGTTAAAAGCTCTGGAGCGTTAATGCGTACTCACTAAAAGTCTAAGATGAAAATGCAAGAGTAGACATTTTCAGCTGTCTGTGTATGCCATTGAGCCTTGGTCTGTACTAGTGAAAGCAGTTCCCATCCACTTTCCATACTGGTACAGCAAGAACATGGTAACTTTAAGAAAAGTGGATGATAAAGGGTGATAATTGCATTAATTATAACATAAGGTATAATCTAGTGCCAATTAAATTGATTTTTTTTCTTCCTGACACAGTCATTATGATTTACCTACTTTTTTCTTTTTTTTTTCTTTTTTTCTTTTTTTTTTTTTTTCTTCTTTTTTTTGGGGGGGATTATGAGACAGTTTTAATCTGACATAATTCTTCTTTTACTTCTCTCTGTGACTGTTAGTTTTTGTTTGCCCGGGGACGTTGAAAGCAATTGTGGACTCACCGTACTTATATGAAGCTGAACAAAAAGCAGGTGCTTGGTGCAAAGATCCTCTCCAGGCTGCAGATAAAATATACTTCATGCCATGGACCCCATATCGCACCGATACTTTGATAGAATATGCTTCCTTAGAGGACTTCCAAAACGGACGCCAGCAAACAACATATAAACTCCCAAATCGAGTGGACGGTACTGGATTTGTAGTATACGATGGCGCTGTCTTTTTTAACAAGGAAAGAACTAGGAACATAGTAAAATTTGACTTGAGGACTAGAATTAAGAGTGGAGAGGCCATAATCAATTATGCTAATTACCATGACACCTCTCCATACCGATGGGGAGGAAAAACTGACATTGACTTGGCAGTTGATGAAAATGGCTTATGGGTAATTTATGCTACGGAGCAAAACAATGGGATGATAGTAATTAGCCAGTTGAACCCTTACACCCTGCGCTTTGAAGCAACCTGGGAAACAACATACGACAAACGGGCAGCATCCAATGCTTTTATGATATGTGGTGTCCTGTATGTAGTGCGGTCAGTGTATCAAGACAATGAAAGCGAGACAGGCAAGAATGCCATTGATTACATCTACAACACCAGGCTGAGTAGAGGAGAACACGTGGATGTTCCTTTCCCCAACCAGTACCAGTACATCGCTGCAGTGGATTACAACCCCAGAGACAACCAGCTCTATGTGTGGAATAACAACTTCATTCTGCGATATTCTTTGGAATTCGGCCCACCTGATCCTGCCCAAGGTAACAGTTTGACTTTTCTTATTTTTCATCTCTTTGTACTTCCATTCAAATAACTATTTCAGATCTCTTTGGTCTAAAATATATCTTTGTACAGAAAGGCGAGGAGGGTTTGTGTCTCTGCATGGTTGAACAGTACAGTGTTACATTGGTACAAGGCAAATTTACAGAACTTGTGAAGAGAGATAGAATTACTTAATTTGGTTTCATTTGGCTTGTATTTTCCTGTAATTTGTTTTATGCAAGTGTTTAGCTTTTCTGTGCTTGAGAATGAGTTGGAGAATGGCTTATTTACTTTACATCAGTCAGTTTGACTTTCTGCAGCTAAAGTAAGTTTGAGTTCATTCACACTGAGCCAGAAGCCTGTTCCCGTTGGTTCTGTGTTACCTGACTTCTGAATTGATTACAGCACACATGCAGACCTCTTAACTTCTTGGCGCCAGCAGTTGAAAGTGATGTGTGCTGGGAGGTCCCAGAGGAGACATACAGGGTTAATGTGCAATACCAAGCATAAATATTTTTCTTCAGACCTATTTTCACAGTTTCTAATGCTGGATTAGACAAGATTATCCAACATCCTTTTAACAGATTTCTCAGCAAGTCCATTAAAACTGCTGTTCAGCTCACATGAAGTTAGAATAGCTACCTAAAAGGAAAGACACTAATTGGCCAAAAAGAGGAGTAAAAAAGAGGTCTCTAAGTCCCAGCTATCCCAAAGAATGACATGAACAGGCACAGCCACATATTGACACCTGTGGGGGATAGTATCAAGAGAAATGCTCTGTGGCAGAAGAGTATACATGCATCAAAGAACAGGTTGTTGGTAAGCTGCTTTAGCAATGAAGTCTGATACTTCAATCCAATTGGCATATGTGCTTAGCAGCCATTTTTTGTGCTTCAAAAAATAGTAATAACAGTTTCTCCCCATGGAAAGTAGCTGTTCGGTGTTGTCTCAGCTGATGCATATGCAGCAGGATGAACCACATAGTGGTGCACCACTCCTGCAAAGACAGGCTGAGAGTATTGGGGTTGTTCGGCCTAGAAAAGAGAAGGTTCTAAGAAGACCTCATTGCAGCCTACCAATACCTAAAGGGGGCCTACCGGAAAGACGTGGAGGGACTTTGTCAGGGAGTGAGTGTACTGATAGAACAGGGGGTAATGTTTTCAAGTATTCAATGATAGAGTAGGTTTCGATTAGATATAAGGAAGAAATTCTTCACTCGGAGGGTGGTGAGGCACTGGAACAGGTTGCCCAGAGAAGCTGTGGATGCCCCATCCCTGGAGGTGTTCAAGGCCAGGCTGGATGGGGCTTTGGGCCACCTGATATAGTGGGAGGTGTCCCTGCCCATGGCAGGGCGGTGGAATTAGACGGTCTTTAATGTCCCTTCCAACCCAAATCATTCTTCAGTTCTATGATTCTCTATTAGCATACATATAACTTTTCCTAAATAAAAAAGTATGTAAGATGCAGCACCACGAGGCAGTTTAGAAGTACCATACTAGCAATCTCCAGAGTCCCATAATGTTGTTACCAGTCTGTCTCCTGCAGACCTCCCTGGCTGTGTGATGCTAGTCTCAGCCAGTTCCAGTGTTTGGGGGCTGAGCTCCAGCCTGAGGGCAGCTGTTCTGGCTGGCTCTGCACTCTGTATGTGAAACGAGGCCATTCCTCAGGGAGGCTTTGCAGCTGCTCTTAGCTAAGACATACCCACCTAGGTAATTAGAAAAAAATTATAGCTTTCATTTTCATACATTCTCAGACATGTCACTTTTCATTCAATTTAACTGAGATGAAGATACAGTTTAAGTTCTCCAACACCTTAAAAATAAGAGCAGTAAATGGAGGTGCCGGCTTTATGTAGCTTTTGCAGTTCAGACATCTGCCATGAATGTGGCAAAAGCTAATCTTTAAATTATTGCATCGAAGGAAAAAGCATTTAGGAAGAGCAGGAAGAGACAAAAAAGCTGTCATTTATGTTAGTACCACCAAACATCTCCAGTGAGACATTTCATAATGTTTTTATTATGAGAGAGTCTCTAAGATCCTAACTTACAGTACACATCTCAGCCACATTCCATCTAATATCAGCAAGAGTTTCAGGTATCCAGCAGCACCCTTTCATGTTCCTGGGTTTCCATGTGAAGAAGCTGGTATGCAAGACAGAGGAAGAAAGATGGTACTGCAACCAGACCTAGACAAGAAGGGGTCTAGGACATGCTGCAGAGTGCTTGCTTCTCATCTAAGCATTTTACCCATTCACCCATGAAGATATAAAATAAATATTTTGAGTGGTTTGTGAGTTCTTGTTTTAAATGAATTAAGAAATCAGTAAATACATTTTGATTGTGACCTTTTTTAAATATAGAAACCATATGAAGACATTAGGTTTATTTGAATATGTATTACATTGATTCACAAAAGTTATTTTTTCCCTATATAGAGCCAATAACCACTATTTAAATTTTGTGTGGATGTGTAAATGGCAGATCTAAGAATATGTTTCAGTTCATTTCCTCTTTTGACTTTAGTTAAAGACTACTAAATTAAAGGAAAAATTAGTGTGATTGTCCTTGAGAAGTACCAAGAAAAAAAATAAAACCAAGAAGACATTCCAGACTGTTTGTAACTCAGTATTTTATTTGTATTATATTCTCAGTTCTTCATTTTTTCAGCATAAAATCTATATAAATTGAAGACCAGTCCATCTATTGTTACACAGTCCAAGAACCTATATGTGTAATACACATTTCAGGTTTTTATCTTCCGTGGAATTAGATCAGATTTTCAGCACATTTGATAAAGAACATTTTTATGTTTCTTTTTTTTTTTTTTTTTTCTTTTTCTGTGGTTCAGATCTCTTAATCATCTACTCAAAGACATAAGTGTTAGGATAAGATTCTTTAAGTCACCTAATGGGAGAACTTTTCTTTCTTTTTTTTTTTTTTCTACAACGGTACTTTAATGTAAGGTATTTAATGGTGTCACAAGGTCAGTGCCTCAAAATTGGAAGTCATGGCCTTTTCTGTTCTAGTGGTTAACTTGGGGCCACTGTAGAAAAGTCAGCAATCTGTGTTGCTTCTGTTGCCGCGGGAGCAATAATGATGTATAGACACCGAGTGATTCATTTTTTCTTCCATCTATCTGTCTTGGCTATCAGTTCTTGTCTGCACCTGAACTTCCTGCTATCAAGGGCTTCAGAAACAACAATCTTCTTCTTCCATAAAAGACAAATTTGTCACATTTGAGTCACACTTCTTAACTCAAAGGTTTGTGTTTGCTTCCAGAGCTAAAATTGTGGACTCATTTGTGACCTCCAGCATGCCTTTTTTCTTTCAGTTGTTTCTTCCATTTTTAAATCTGCCTATTGAAACCACAGAAATGCCACTATAATTAACCTAATGTTGACCTGGCTTTTGCTGCAAACCTACGCCATTTCTTCCTCCTCCAACTGTGTATGTTATGTGCTTCCCATATTCATATTTACCTAATCCTCAGGAAAACTCTTCAAATTTCTAAAACCAAGGCTGCTGCAGCCATGCTACCACGACCACGTTTACCCTGGAAATTGGGTCTGCTGCCCTTAGAGCTCTCCCCTTTACCTCAGTCTTTATGTGTTGTTATTTCTTCTCTCTCCTCATGGGAATTATAGTACATAGATGTAGAAATGGCTCTCAGAGCTAGATCTGGCAAGTAACACTCATTTACAACACAAGATCACATTTTCATAGGTTAAATGTAAAAATTATATTTAAATGTCAACCTAAATTCAGAAATAGTTCAGAAATATATCAGGTCCTGCAAAAAGCAACTACAAAAATGCAGAACAAAGAAAAGTTTTTGTAGTCTTGGTAAATTTAGTGTATATGTCCCAGTATATTATTTCTAAAGGGGCATCCAAGGATCAAACAAATCCTAGCTGGAATAAGAATTTTTAAAGGAATTTAGATCAGGAAGAATGAAGGGAATGTTCCCCCTAAAAAGTGAATGAGTATTACATTTAAGGTTTCCTTGGTAACAAAAAGAAGATAAATCCTTTTGTTCTGTTGTAGTGCGTTAGGGAGAGATTTCATCTACACTCACCCCAATTTACGCTAACTGTGCAAACTGTTCAAACTGGAGTTGTCTCCCCTTTTGTACCATGATACCCATCATTAACTTTTATTGGATCACTGCAGGAAAATACGGATGTTGTGAGTGTGGACAGAACAGAAACTCAGAGAGTACTATCACCAAGGGCTTGAAATAATAGGAAGCTAGTGCAAATAAATCTTTATAAACCAAGAATCTATGACGAAGTCATGCAGCAAATTGTTAGTAAATTAGATCTTTGCTATTATAGTGAATCTGCTACACTACAGATTGATTAAAGAGTGGCTGTACAAATAAAGACAACATAATGGGGACCAGATAGCACATTTCTTGATCATAGGTATTTCTCTAATTTTGAAATGTATTTATTATTTTCAAGGTGTAAATTTATAAATGCCTGTGTAAACATTTCACTTTCGACTAAATGGGATTTGGCAGGGTCAATAGAATTCTGGCCAGCATAATAGCTGTAACCTATAAGTAATTAGGTAAGTCTTAGTGACTTCCCTGATATTCACTGAAGCATAAAAACAGGCACATAGCAGCAATAAGCAGAAAGCAGGGATATCTGGATTTGCACAGGTTTCTGATCCTGTTGCTTTACACAGCAGCTCAGTGTATGACACTTTTTGAAAATGAGGTGACGATCTAGGTTTTCAAATGTCCAAATACATTGAAATATCTAGTCAATAATAGCATATGTTTAAATGAAAAATCCATACAGCCAATTTCTGAAATTATCTAGGTCCCAGAGATGAAAGTGAAACCACTGATATTTTCAGAAACAATGCATCGTCTAAGCATTTCAATTCATTTTTAAATGTAGAGGGATATTTGTGTTGTGTGTGTGTGTGTGTGTGTGTGTTTGTTTGTTTGTTTTGATGTATTTAATGTGTACTTAGAATAGAAACCCATTGGCGAAGAATGTTAGATTGAAGAAAATAGAAAATAGGTGCTGTCTCTAAATCCATTCTTCACTGTCAGTTGGGGAAACAAAGTTACTATTCCCCTGCTGTCCTAAGCAATTGTGTTATGTTTTTTATAGACATCACACTGTTAAGCAGGTGCTAAGTTTTACTCCAGTGGTGTCTTCATTTTTAGAAACCAATAGTACTTCTAACTGTTTAAATCAGCTGTTAGGAACTGCATGAAACAAATGTAAATTAATTACTCTCAATTTGAGTCCTTGCATTTGCTTCCTATTGCTATCGTCATTTTTTTTAATCTTATGAAGACTGTCTTCAGCTGGTTAATGAGACACACCTATTTAAAAATAAAAAAATAAAATAAATAGGAAGGAAGAAGGCAGAAGAGGTTTTGTTTTTCTCCTCAGCATGTCCAGCATGGTCAAAAAATCCTAAGTGGAATCTCACATTGCAGAAGTAGCTTTCTTGGTAGTGGACCAAAAATTAAAAATAAAAATCGTCAGCCTTATAAAGGCTTACCCCAGCTGCCTGTAATGATAAGTTAATAACCCCTACATGTGGTTTGGTCTCCTTTTTAGTTGTGTCATATTAATCATCACTACCATTGTCACTACCATTGTCTTGTATCTGTAAGCACTCTGTAACTGCCTGGGAGCCTGCAGATGCCATCATCCTGGACACTTCAGATTGAGACACTTCAGCTGGTGGTGGCTATCATGTATCTTCTTGCAGCTCAGGACAGTGACCTTGCAGATTAAGTTCCCCAACAGGTCATTAAAAACAAAATGATCCACCTTCTGAGGGCTGGATATATTCCTAAAGAGATGTGCTCCTATTTTCAACCTTCCCAGTCACAGGCTTCCAGCACTGCCTGAAGTTTCTTGGTACATTCTTAAATATACCGATTTCTCCAGTTTTGTATTTAAATCAGAGAATCTCTTAGAAATGACCTGTATCTCTTTCAGTTTTGAGAGAGAGAAGGTTTGAAGTCTTTTTCTTAAAATGGGAGATTACAAGTATATTTCAAAAGTATACATTACTACTAAGGTATGCAGGTCATTTTTGAATCATAGACAATATGCATGGGGATTGATTTCAATGGATAGCATTAAAATTGTTCTACCTAATGTTGTGTAAAGACAGCAGAATATTTTAGCTGAGGGTGCAGCACAAAATATATTCTGAAAATTGTTACCTCACTACTGAACTTCAGAGAGTTGTTTTGAATTCTTATAGTGATATTCTGAGACAAAGCTATCCTAAACATTACAGGTTTGAGCAGTAATTGCAATAATGCTAATACACATTTCAGTGATTAAATATGTACTAATTAGCACAATGTGTTAGGGGATGGATAGTAATAATCAGTTGTCCCTTGCATCATTCTTTGTCCCTAGCAGCTCCCTGTTCCCCGGGACCTGATTCAGCAGGCATTGCCTGACACTGCTGCAAGTGATTGCAAATGCTTTTGACGAATGTTAATTGGGAAAGCAGTAGAAGGCTGGATGCATTGTAATCAAATGAAAATTACAGCAGTTTCACAAGATGTCAGGCAAGCACTTGCAGAACAGATCCAGAGATTTCAGTAGGTTTCATAGTAGCTGGCTGCGCTACAAATTCAGCACAATTACACAGACTGTCTTCAAACAGCCAAGAATCAGATCGAACAGAAGACAGCCTCTGAAGAAGTTTCTCATTTATGAGCAAGAAAGGGATAAAAAAAACACATCTTCTTATACAGTCTGTAAAAATAGATTCTGATGTTCAAAGCTTCACTCCAAATTCATAGAAAAATAAAAAGATAAATTCACATTTGAGACTCCTAAAATATTATAGATGAAATATAATTGAAAGAGGATTTTGAAATAATAATTGTTATCTTGCATCAAGAGAAAGTTAATATTTTTCACAAACATAAAAAATCATCTGCTGAAAGAAAGCTAGGCAGCACTTTTGGTTTTGGTGGTGATTTTATTTAGAGACCATGAGAAGACATGCATTGTCCAGTGCCTTGGAGGTCAAGGGCCTAGCAGCAACAAAACCCAACAACAACAAAAAAGCCACTTTATCCAGTGAAGTTAATCCTAAAATTAGCTTCATTTATTTCTGTATTGGTTAGGAAATAATAAATACTCAATCTGAGCATATTTAGTCTCAGCTCAAGGACCTGTGCTTTTATGTGCTTGTAAAGCACTGTGAGCACTAATGAAAGATTTGGAAATAATTAATGGTAACTGCCTCAATTACATTACCCGCATAGTTTCAACTGTTGCCCAATGTATATTTGAAGGTGATGAACAGAAATTGCGGACTGCTATCTTCACAAGTATTGACTAGTGCTACCTCTCCAAAACCTCAGAAAAAATGCAGCAGGCCTGGCTGCGCCTCCCCAGCCCCAGCAGTTCCTTTCTCATGGGGGTTAGTGAAGCGAACCACTGTGAGTCTCAGACAGAAATGATTTGGCCTAAACCAGTCCTAGTGTTGCACGAAAGATTGCACTAGGTGCTTCCTACTGGCCTGCATGAGTCATGTCTTCGTATCTGCTTTATCAAGAAAGGATGTTAAAACCTGCAATGTTCAAACACCAGACCACCACCTCCCTGCTATGCATTTCTGCTGCTTGGAGTTAATCAGGCATGCTGCAGCTCACTCGAGCAGAATGGCTGCTGGGTAGGAAGATGTTATCAGAGTTATTTTCCTGGAAGGTGTGTTGTGGGTGACTTGAAGTTTTTGGGTCTATATTTTTTTTATGGTCCAGTTATTTACAGCCCACTATCTTTATTGCTAAAGCTGAACTGTATTGTTTAATTGTATTGTTTATGGCATGCTGATTCAAATGGTTCTGTCCATACAGTTCTTCCTTCTGCAGAAATGATTAAGTAATCATTAATTGCTCTGAGCATATTTGTTATGTACTGATAACTTGGTAGGACTGCCTTTCAGCTTTTAGAAATGTAACTACCAATTGTTATTGTAGAAGAGATTGTTTAGAGATTGTTCTGAAACTTCATACTGGTATGAGCTGGGAGGAAAATAATTCTTAAGCACCCAGAATAACATTAAGAAAAGTGCAGTATTAAGGTAAAGAAAAGGAGACACCAGAGAATCGATTAAAATGACATAAATAACATTAAAAGGACTTTTAAAATCTGAACTCATTCACTTCTTTATTACTCTAATTTTCTCTGTGCAGTGCCTACTACAGCAGTGACAATAACTTCTTCAGCAGAGCTGTACAAAACCACAGTGTCAACCACTAGCACTACATCTCAGAAAGGCCCCATAAGCACAACATTAGCTGGAGGAACAAAGGAAGGAAGCAGAGGACCCAAGCCACCACCACCCATTTCCACAACCAAAATTCCTCCTGTGACAAGTTTCTTCCCATTGCCAGAGAGATTCTGTGAACCGACTGAGGCCAGGGGGATTAGCTGGCCCCAGACACAAAGAGGAATGATGGTTGAACGCCCTTGCCCCAAAGGAACACGAGGTATTGCCTTTAAAAATATGTCTTGAATTCAAGCAGTCATTTCAAAAGCACTGTGCCACTCTGATGACGATTTCTTTTTTAAATCTCAAGCTGTCTGTCATGATTTTTTCATGTTAGTTGGAGAATGCAGTATCTACAGGCAGTGGTCAAGTTCTAATCTACAAACAGCATTTGAACGTAGATGCAAAATTACCTTGCACATATGCTTTGAGAATCCAGGTCAAATTTTAGGTCTTTGCTTGGGGACTGTTGTGAAATATGCTTACAGATGCCTTTCTCATTATGAGCTCCCCTCTGGATGAGCTCCAGGAAAAATCAAGGGCTTTTTGTTTGTTTGCAGAAAACGTCTGGTACTTTTCACTGACTTCTTTATTGCTGTTTGTCATCTACATTATTTCCATACGTTTTTGTCAATTATTGTCAACTACTTACATTAGCAGCATTCAGAATTTAACATTGCTTAGGAGTACATTGTAGCTGATTTCCTGAATGCATGCAGAAAAATGGTTTCAATTTCACTGTAGTTTTCCACATCTGTTGTAGGAACTGCCTCATATCTTTGTGTGGTTTTAACGGGAACGTGGAACCCCAAAGGTCCCGATCTTAGCAACTGCACCTCACACTGGGTAAATCAGCTGGCTCAGAAGGTTGGTTGAAACCTTTTTATCTGATGTACACTGGTGACTAAGGATAAAACTGCAAGCATTAATAATTCAGTTAGTTGAAACCGTCTTTATTACTCTGTGTTCATTTGAAATAGAAAGAGTTACGAGCATTTTGTGTGTAAAGTATTTACCAAAAGTTAGGTTCATAAGTATGTTTAAGCACAGTCTTGCACTAAGTAATTGTATTGAGTCTGTGCTTACATGTTTTCATCACGTTTTAAAGCAAAGTAGCTTTTCCACTATCTTTGCTTAATGAATCAAATATTATAAACCACACAGCAAAAAGTCTGGTATGCAACCAGGTTTTTAGGTTTGGGGAAAATTACGCTGTAATAAGTAGATTTTTGTATAAGTGCATTAATAACAGTATGATTAGAACACAGAGCCACTTTCTGTGCTTTCCCTCCCTACTGAGATTTACTGAGTTTATGAAAACTGGATAATTTGTTGTCAGTACCAGGCTACTTGACTTTCAAATGCCTCAAGCACTAGTATGAACAAATAGATTTCTTACTGTCTGATAATGGCAGTAAAATAAAAGTGAGGATGAATAGAAGATCTAGCCCAAAAGTCCCAGCCTGATTTCTGTTTTGATGGCTGTTAAGAACTGCTTTTGTGTGTCACGGATCTAAGAACCTTTAATCTTCTGAGATAAAGAGAATGTTATTGGTCTCAATTAGTTGCAGATTTCAATGTATGTGTAAATGGTTATTTCACCACAACAAAGGTATGCGGGGAATTGGAATTAGGAGCCGCAAGCAGAACAAGGGACCCTGCTGAGATAATATAAATTGTCATTTCAGATCAGAAGTGGAGAAAATGCAGCTAGTCTGGCCAATGAACTGGCTAAACACACCAAAGGACCAGTCTTCGCTGGCGATGTTAGTTCATCAGTAAGGCTGATGGAGCAGCTTGTGGACATTTTGGATGCTCAGCTGCAGGAACTGCGGCCCAGTGAAAAAGACTCAGCTGGAAGGAGTTATAACAAGGTACACGTTTCCCTTCAAATCTTCCTGCTGGGATAACCATTGCCTTTGATTTTTTTTTTCTCTTTCAGAAATATTAATCTATACTTTGTTCCTGTGTACTTATAGTTGTGGAATAAACATGTAAGAGAAAACAACAGTAAATGCATAGCAGAAAGTTGCAATTACTTTCTTTAGGGAATAAGATAAAATTCACAATAGCTGACTGGTGCTCAAAAACAGCTATGTGTCCCTTATTAAAATCTGGAATACGTTAAAAATAACATGAGAGAGCTGGGTAATAGCTTACAGAAATTCTGTACCAAATCAGTATTTTTATCCAGTGATCATTTTAACCCTGAACATCCTGAACACTCAGTGGGATTCAGCATAGCTGCAGGGTTTTGTCTTAATCTGACCTTCTGCGAAATAATAGCAATTTTTTAGACTTTTTAAGACACCAACATCGCTTATAATTGATCTTATATGTCAAGACATATAAAATGCAAAGACTTAGGTTTTATCTGGAATAATGCTCAGAGAAACATTTCAGAGAAAAAAAATATGTCTTACAGTTTTAGATAGAAATCATAAAAGTGTTACCATTCCTGTTTTTCTCAGAAAAAATGCTATATTTCATGGCCTCCTCCTTGCCTCAGCTTAATCAAGAAGCTATAGACAAAACTTTTTTAGCCTGTTTTATAGAGAGAGCTCCATGCATTCTTCTGTTGTCTTGGCAATAGCTTAATTTACAATCCCTAGCTACCCTTAAAAGAGTTTTCCCAGAGACAGATAAAGTGACCACACAGGGATTTTCTCCTTTGACCTTTTCACACAAATCCCACTGTTCGGGAAAAAAGACCTGGGCACCTGTATACTGGTTGGGAAAAAAGTTTCCTGTATGATGTTTTTCTGTAGTCATCATTGGACGGATACTAAATTAATATCCAGAATCTTTCTAGTTCAAATTAGGGATTTAAAACACCAGACTAATTTTTGGATATCTCTGAAGCTTTCCAGAATGTGTCTAACTTCTGATTTTCTTTTTTCTTACTAAAAAGCTCCAAAAACGAGAGAAGACATGCAGGGCTTACCTTAAGGTATCTCTCCTGTGCTGTCACCCTGCTTTCTCCCTGCTTCAGCAACCTGCCACGCTTTATCATCTTGCTGCATGATCCTATGTATTTCAGTCTTTGATAAATGTGTATTGTGCCCCATATCAACTGTACAAATGTTGGCTTTGCACAGGTATAACACTCAGGAAAAAAAAGGTCAAAGTTTATACGTCTTTTACCTCAACTTGTTTCAAAGTATAAGAGGAGAAATAGTTATTATCTGAATTGGAAATAAAATCTCTCACATAATACAGCTTTTGGTGGAGGAAAAAGCTGGCAACTTAACAGAAATGACTTCAGCTTGGTAGTATTGCATATCAAAGACTGTTTAGAGTTAATTTGCTTGCATGAAAAATACATTATGTAGCCTACTTTGTTCTTTGTGCATTCCTATACCTAGTAAAACGATCCTTCTTACAATTTTAAGAGTTGTTACAAAGGCCAGATTCAGTGATTCCAGTATTAAATGGATAAATTTTTAGGACAAACAGTTCTCTAGCTTTACTAATAGAATATATGCCACATGTCCTATTAACCAGGCTATGTGAAAGGCATGTAACATTGCTGCCCGATTTTCAGTTTCTTTCCTCTCTGGTAAAATGGTTGCCCACAGTGGCCAGCTTCTGTTCTGTGATACAATGCAAATAATGCCACCTCATGCCTGTGAATAAGAGAAGAAAATGCCCTAGAAGATTGTATCTGTGTCTCTGAAAATTTTTAGTGCACATTTTTTTGAAGTTTCTTTTAAAATACTGTTTTTCACTTGTACCTTCTGAGATAAAATGTAAGAACAATTTTTGAAAAGAACTTTAAAATGCTTTGCAACATAATAAATTAATTCAGGCAGTTACTGAAGAGACACCTCTCTATAGCAGGCACTCTGACTTTCATCCTGCAGCTTAGGAAAGGGATGGGAGGTGTCCAGTTATGGCAAAAATTTGACAAAAGGAGGCCAAGATCTGGAGCGAATTTCACTTCTCAAATAATAAATATATATATATATATTATTAGAAAGTTTTTTGTTGTTGTTTGTTTGTTTTTTAATAGGAAAAGGAAACACAGCAGGTATTTACTAGACTGAATTTTCATTCTTTGTTTTCAATAGTAAACATTAACATGAGAAGAGTAATTATTGGGTTGCTTCAACAGATGCATCAGAGGGGCCACATGGTCTTCCTACTTTCCCACTCATCTTTGTCTGAGTGGAGAAAATGCCTCAGAAATCTTATTGGATAGGTGATCATTTACCACAGGAAAAATGCAGAGTTAGCTTATCCCATAATAAACAAAAAGCATTTCAGATTAATAAATGCATACCATCAGCACTAGATGGAGACACACAAGAAACCATAGCCACAACCTTAATTTTTGACTGGTGTCATTTTCTGTAGATCTCAAATGGGCTTCTCTGGTTAGATAAGACTAATAAACCTCTTGAAATGACAAATCAAAAGCTGACTTACACTATGCAAAGGAAGCAAGTTCCCACTTTGTGACAGAGGATTCATTTATACCTCAGATTAGAGGCTCCAATCTGTATTTCTTGGTGACTAATGAATCTGGCCTCTGCAGACCAATTTCTGTTCCACTCTAGTTAATGGCTGCAGCAGTATCAGTGTGAGCATTTTGACTATTCTGTCTCCCATTAGAGAAAGAAAAAAGGCTTTAATGCCACTTCGAAGTATCTTCCACCTGCCAGGAAGGTCATGGTGGCTCACAATGCAGACAGAAAGAGGATATTAAAATGGGTTAGGCTAATTAATCTTGCTCTGACAATAGCCTTGACCAACTTTTCCTATTCCTATTACACAATGTAG
Organism: Anas platyrhynchos; assembly: GCF_047663525.1. Lineage (NCBI taxonomy): Eukaryota > Metazoa > Chordata > Aves > Anseriformes > Anatidae > Anas > Anas platyrhynchos. The sequence continues at coordinate 25,869,430 of NC_092594.1, read as the reverse complement.
TATTCCAGACCAACATCTTTCTGTTTGTACACTGTGTTCTGTTTCCATTCCCAATACTTTCAAATTGATCAAACACATTATATATATGCTTAATGACACATTATGACTCGGTAAATGGGACAGAGTAAACAGGGTGTTTCAGCAATGCATGGCATACTCAATGCACAACATACTCAATGCACAGCTACATTATGCATTAATGTAAGAGCCTGCCTTCAATTGATTAACTGATTACTGTGATTGATTGGATTATTTTGTAAAAATAATGTAATCATGTCTCTGAATTCTTTTCTTCCTTATTTACTGTTACTTTATATGCAGCTTAATGAACCTTAAAACATAATGATAGAGTTGTTGCAGGAAAGACTTAAAATGGCAGCTTTATTCAGTTTTTCAGTTTTGCCTTCTCTGATAACAGGGACAGTCAGTGGACATCTTGTTTGCTCTATTGATTTCCTTTTTTAACTGACCTTTGTGTAGGAATGGGAGTTAGTAATCTTTTTAAGTATCTATGAACAGGTACAGGAACAGGAGGAGGAGTGAAAATGGCCCAGGCTAATTTATATCCACTGAGTCAGCTTCATTTCATGCCTCCTGTAATAAAGAAAGCAGTTTGTCATAGACAAGTAGTTTATAGCACAATGGCTGCATGAGTTGTGCTAAGTTTCCAGAAGAGTATTATTGCCATTTTAGCCTAAGCTGCAGAATGCCAATTTTGGCATTAGTATTTTTAAATATAAGTTATATATTTTGACATTAACTTAAGATGAAAGCTTCAGGCAAAACTTCTGGCATTTATTTTTTATATTTTTTCAGCACATTAACAAAGCTGTCTTTATATTTGACAAGAGACGAGTCAAATCTGCATGTTTACCGCTTAGAGACTACACAATGCTAGTGGCTAACTGCACTTCTATTAATGCTTATCCAGCAAGGGGTTGGAAAATATTTTTATTTTGAAAATAGTTTTATAGTGCCATTAAATCACAGTAAATCATTCTGACAGTTAAGTATTATAATTGTCACCAGATAACGTTGGAAATTTTCCCCAGCTGCCTAGGGCAATCAGACCTAATGATAGTTTCCTAATGAATGCAGGCAATTGTTGATACAGTGGACAACCTGCTCAGGCCTGAAGCACTGGAGTCCTGGAAAGACATGAATTCTTCAGAACAAGCCCATGCAGCCACAATGCTACTTGATACATTAGAAGAAGGGGCTTTTGTCTTAGCTGATAATCTCTTAGAACCAACCAGAGTGTCAATGCCCACAGAAAATATTGGTAAGTGAATTTATTTTCAAGTATTAATTAAAGTCGTGTGCACCGCTTTACACACACACAAAAAAAAATATTCTGGGTTGCCACATGCTCTTTGAAAGGTGAGCTGCACGAAATTTTTAGAAAGCTATATGTTACCTGCCTGTGTATCAAAGGACTTGCTCCTGAAGAGGAGAAATGCTTTTCTTGCTTACTTAAACAAAATTAGCATTCTTCTTTAGTATCATTAATACAGTGTATAACATAAAGTAGTTGATATTGCAAAGTTGATTTACCACTGAAAAATCATTAGCAGAATGTATAGATATGAAGAGTACTTAAATGGCAAAGTATGGATTTTTTGAGGTAACTGCTTTCTGTAGGGCTGAGGAAATGCTTTTCTATTATATATAATCTGTTCCTAATGAATTTAAATTACTTTTTGCAATGCAGTCTTCCAGTTAAATATTTTAGGCACTCAGAGCATAGGCCAAATGTTTATATTAAACATGACTGTCTTCAGGTAAAAATGTGTTCAGTGGACTACATCTCCCATAATGCAGAATAGTTATGCTCCAGAGACTGCAAAATAGCTGAAGATAGTTGAAGCATAATTTGGAATTTAAGTGGTGACAGAGAAATGAAGGGGTTTGGTATTAGAGATGTGCAAATATTGGTACACGGGATGTGTTAAAGCAAAAATCATTGCTATGCATAAAATTAAAATTCCTTCATCTTATTACAGAGATGAATGTAGTCTCAGTGAAGTACAAGGAAGCTGAAAGTCTGCTAATTTGAGGGGTACCGAGATGGAGACTTGAATAGACTCAGAAATGAGACTTTTCACGTTTCAATGTCTGCATATTTGTAACTGTAGAACTGTAGAATATGATTCTGCCTAGTTTTTATTGAGTAGGAAGATACTGGGAAAAGATCAGGAAGGGTGTTATAGCCTGGTATAAAGTTGTTTCTGAAGGAATGATGGTAGAATTGCAGAAAGTTATCTGAGAAATTAACCATTATTATTTCCTCTAAATTATATTAGAAAATGTACTTTGGTTTCATGGGAAAAAAAATCTTTTTCCCAACTACATATGTTTAATTCGTAAGACCTTTATTTCTAAGACCTTCTAAGGTCTTTTCTAAGACATTTCTAAGATGCACCTTTGTGTAGACCTGGACATCACACTTAGGATGTACATGTAGTTCCATGGAGCTCAGTAGACTGTCTGAACATCACTTCCTAAGTGATAAGCAAATCCTGGTGGTGCATCACTGATGCCATGCAAATCTGAGTAGACCAATGCTGAATTCCCAACACACTTACTTGTACGTGGTTTAGAGAATGAGGAATGGCTCTCCTAAATTCCTTTTGTAGGTCCATAGTTTATACCTATGGACTGATAATTAAACTAGTTTAATGTAACATAGATATTTTACAAAAAATTGACCACTCTGACCCATATAATTTACATATCTCAGGAAATTCATTCTTTAATGATAATCCCATGAAAGCTGCTCAGTATGCATTGCGATATGAAATTAAAACTGACTGTCTGAGTGAGATCTAAATTTTCAATTTCAATACTGTTTTTTAGCAGAACCAATACATTTTTTTCCTATCAACCTTTATACAAAATTATATTTAGGAAATATATATTTAGATATGAATATCTCTTTAGCTAAATACATGGCATAGGTATACTTAGGCATCTATTTGCTGACTTTTAAAACCTCTTTATATCTAAATCAATACTTGAAGCTCTAAATCTGCTGGCTGTGGATACTGCATAGTCGTTAGAAGCTTCAAAATAAATGTTTATCTGCAATATGTGTATTCGTGGTATTTTAAGTGGATTTTTTGGTGGCACACATTAAAGCAAGGTTTGATGTTGTGTTTTCACTATTAAAATACTGCCATTTTAGTAGTATGCACTAGGTTTAATTAAAGTTTAAAGAAACTAACTCTATGTAGTTGAAACATGCCGGTACAGATCTGTCTTTCTGGTGGCAAATGTAGAGCAGCAGTGTAAGAAAACTAAATAAAGATTGGGGGAAATAATTGTCATCTGGCATATTGCAATCTGGCCAAAAGACTATCTCTGCATCCTCCTTTTTAACACTTCTTTTTTTTTTCTTGGGTCTGCTTAGTTTTGGATGTTGCAGTGCTCATTACTGAGGGCCAGGTGCAGGACTTGAAATTTCCTCAGGGCAATAAAGGAGGCAACTCGATTCAGCTCTCTGCAAGCACTGTGAAACAGAACAGCAGGAATGGTGAGTCCTGGGCACATAGCACTGCAACTCCATCACATTTTATAAAACCTACACTACCTCCTCTAGTTAAAAAATCAAAACAAAATACAACAAAACTACTTTGTGGCTTTTTCTTGAACATAGTGGGTACCTGGGCTTTTTTCTTCAAATCCGTAACCTGAAAATGTCCCTCTGTTTACTTATTTTCCACTCCTTAGGGTTACAGGTTGCAGCTTTTCTGTATAATTCTCTATGGCATGATGATGGGATTTGTTTTCTTTCGTAGGGTTAGCAAAACTGGTTTTCATCATTTACAAAAGTCTGGGGCGTTTTCTTAGTACTGAAAATGCAACCATAAAGCTGGGCAGTGACTTTGCTGGGCGGAACAGTACAATTGCAGTCAACTCCCACGTCATTGCAGCCTCTATCAACAAGGAGTCTAGCCGGGTGTACCTGACTGATCCTGTGCATTTTACTCTGGAACACATTGATGTGAGTTATGCTAATGAATTAATGGGAAGGTCATAAAATCAGCAAGAGAGAAAAGCAATGCAGAAAAATAACCTTTTTTCCATTTGAATTTTAAATGTTGGTCTAGGTCAGAAACATGAGCTTAGTTAAGTCTATGAACATAAAATTAAATGAGCCTGGTTCAGTGATTATTAGAACTTAAGTGTATTCTTAATGAAAGCTAATTCAGTAATCAACATGAAAATGTAAATGACTAATTTGTTTCTAACTAAAAATTAACTCTTACCTTAGTAGCAGGGTAGAAAACAACTGTTAAGATTCATGTTTGTCTGATGTAGCAAATTTAAATGACACTTCAAATTTTTACATTAGATTTGGACCAAGCTCTGGAAGCCTATACAAAGGAATTGCTTAGAATGAATTTATTTAATGAAGAATGAAATATAATATCTTTTTTTTTTTTTAATCATTTAAATGTGTGTATATATTTTTTCATGATAATTTATTTGATGTTTCTTTGCTCTTCTGTTTGATCCTGTCTGTTTTCATGTCTCACATGGGGAAAGTAAATAGCACAGTGACAGAGAAAATATGGTTGGATTTTCCTCCCATTTTGCCCTTTTTTATAAATCTGTTTTGATTGCTTTTTATCCAAATAGATAAGACACTGAAGAATTAAATTTTTCCTAATGTCTGTTCGCATGACTTTGGCCTGACCAAATGTTAGAATCAAAGAAGATCATATTTTCAAATTCTCAGCTACAGGAAAAAAAAAAATCTCTTCAGAATAAATGTGCTGTCCTAATTTCACAGACAGCAAAAATGGCTATAATGTACCACCGGTGCATAAAGTTGTAAGATGGAAATTGTAATTGTTTAAAATTGGGTCTACAGTAATTGAGACTACACTTTAGAGTGTTTCGGACTATAAAGTCCCTTTTAAACTAGATGTCTTCCTTGTATAACATAGTCCACAATTTTGCTGATGAAAAACTTTATTGTCCGAAACATGCAAAGTTTAATCTAAATTACCCTTTACACATATTAAACAATTGTTATTGCCATCTTAGTGTGTAAAATCCTGATTTTATTTTATCCTTTTATCTCCCAGCCTGACAATTATTTCAATGCAAATTGTTCATTCTGGAACTACTCGGAGAGAACTATGATGGGATACTGGTCAACTCAAGGCTGCAAACTGGTTGACACAAATAAAACTCATACAACATGTGCTTGCAGTCACCTAACCAACTTTGCAATTCTTATGGCTCATCGGGAAATTGTGGTAGGTAATGATATTTCTAGCCATCAGCAGGAAACAAACTTTCAAAGATTAGCTTTAAATTTTCAGCAGGATACAAAATTGCTGAAGTTTCTTAAGTATTTATAGCTTCTACCTAGTTACTCTAAAACAATTTGCTTTCCATAGCACTTTCCATTCTCACTCATAAAGTTACAGGTAAGATAACAGAAAGACAAAGAAGGACAAGAGACTTCTTCAAGTCATACTTTAAAGTAAGTGACCATCTTAAAACCATTTTACAGACTTTGCATTACAGTTGGAGACTACTGGGGGGCAGCTGTGCAGGCTGTTCCCACAAGCACAAGTGCCAACTCTTTTTAAAGCAGGAAGGTCAAAGAGTTGGTGATGATATCTTAAATGCCTTTTCATACTCTGAAATTCTGTTGTCTAGTTAAAGCATTTACTGGATGGCAGGGGGCTTAGAGGAAGCAATATTTGCAAGGAAATGAGACTTTTCATAAATCTACTGTATTCTGAAGGGTCACTGAAGATATAACTGAGATGACAAAAATGATTCTGCTGGAACTGAAGGAAGGAACCGTCTTTAGCTAAATGTGAGATTAGATGTCAAATTACATATGTAACATATTCTGCATTTTGTCCTAATGGTTGTATTAATCACCACTTTCTTCTCCACTGTGGAGTTGCAGGTTTGTAGGAAAGAACATGTACGCTTACAGGATGTCCAACAAAAGTTCTTTTCATCAGAGCCTAGTGGTACTTTCAAAATGTTATGTGTCACCAATTACATTTGCCTTACAAGTTTACAGAAAGTCATAGAAAAAGTGAAAATGCTGTCTAATCTGGCTAAAATAATCTTTTGCTCTTAGACCTGCTCCTCTTCTACTTCTCCTAATCTTGTTCTTCTGGGAAGCTGACCTGAGACTGAGAAATTACTGAATACATTTTGTCCATCTCATGTAATAAACAAGTAACTTTTTTAGATGCTACCTGTTAAAATAGATTTTTGTTTATGCTCATAAAGAGTCATATTAATTTTCTCCATTCTTGGTTATTTCTAGTACAAAGATGGAGTGCACGAATTGCTCCTCACTGTCATCACCTGGGTGGGAATTGTCATCTCTCTTGTTTGCCTGGCCATCTGCATCTTCACATTCTGTTTTTTCCGTGGCCTACAAAGTGATCGTAACACTATTCACAAGAATCTTTGTATCAACCTATTCATTGCTGAGTTCATTTTCCTAATAGGCATCGATAAGACAGAGTACAAGGTAAGACTTCTGTGTGTGTACTGTTCTTTTTCTCTCAAATGACTGTTTGAAACAGATTTGAATTAAAACAAGACAACACTGCCAAGCTTTCAGCATTCTGACACAGCAAGTCTGAAATGAAAGCTCTAAGTGAAAATAAGATAGACATGTTCATAAATAGTATTTGTATTCATCAAAAATATCACTGGCCTTAATTTCCCACGTACAGCACTGCTTTTCATTTTCCATTGAGAAACATCAGCTATTAATGAAGCAGGTGGTTTAAACTTCTGAAAGAGGAGCTGAAATGAAATGTTGATATACTAGTAACATACGTATTTTCTCTCTGTATATTCTCATAAGTCTCAACAACTATTGACAATTTTTTCATATATATATATTATATAACTACAGAGATGTACTTATCTATTTATTCATTTTTGCACTGCACATTCATGCAGGCTTTTTGTCAGTATTCATGAAATTAATTCTGTCATTCAGAAGCAATTCTTTGTGTTGAAATCTAATAATCTGTTAGAGTTTCATCCAGAATTCAGCTATAGAGGAGAGAATTCAGGCTGATTTCTGTTATGACAGTAGAAACTTCCAAAACTACATCAGATAAAAGTGACTTGATGGATGCTTCATAATTTTACATAAGCAGTATTACATTATGCATCTAGAACCAACTGTTCATGCTTCAGATAATCTAAACTACAAGCCTTAAATCAATTTCAAAATTAACGTGTTGTTTATAAAAATGAAAACCACTGTATAAGTGAAAATTGGAGGGTAAGAGTGTGGTTTTCATATCTGCATTCCTACTGTTTGGCTTAATTTCCTTTTTGCAGCTTCTGTGAATGTATTAGTATTTGCAAATGTTCAATATGTGTTTCAGGTTGGGAAAATGCTCCTGAATTTATGTAAAATCTCTGATAGATGTATATGCTGTTCTATTATACCCTATTTGATTAGAGATGTAATGATGTAAAGATTTTGTGGTTCATACTTCCATCTTTCTTTTTCTTTTCAGATTGCATGTCCAATATTTGCAGGTCTCTTACACTTTTTCTTCCTGGCAGCCTTTGCCTGGATGTGTCTAGAAGGAGTGCAGCTTTATCTAATGTTAGTAGAAGTATTTGAAAGTGAATATTCTAGGAAGAAGTACTATTACGTTGCTGGCTACCTGTTCCCTGCTACAGTAGTTGGTGTCTCAGCAGCTATTGACTATAAGAGCTACGGAACAGAGAAAGCGTAAGTAATTGCAAGTGACCTGAGTGTTTTTCAAGTGAATAATTTTTTTAAGCCTATTAGCTGTCAGAGGGTCCCTGACAGACTAAAATACCATCTGAAGCTTTATTGGTAAGAGAATGGCAATGTGGTGCACAAATTACAATCAAGTCTTTTGTAATTCTCTAGGTTCAGCAGATTTTTACTCTAGAGAGACCAATTCTAAATTATGGTCTTTCTTTTAGCACAAAAGATTGACCTGAAACAAATTGAAAAAGTAAATAACTTTTGGGCCTCAATGTGTATTAAGTAAAAATTCTTCTCAATTTAAAGTATCTATGGGCTTAACCACCCAGTTTTTACCTAATGCTTCATTAGATCTTTTTGTTCAATTGTCCCTTTAGCTAACTTTCATCCTGAATTGTGATAGTACAATATTCCAACCCATATAGTTCACTTTGATAACATTTTATCAGGCGAGTAGGGCAGGATTAAAATTAGCCACTGCTTTTTATTTATAAAAATATAGATACATTTATGAAGTGACAGAACGTAGACAGAAAGCATTTTTGAGGATTTGAGTTGATGGAGGCATGAACTTGCCTTCCAGTAGCGTTTACTTTGTCCTTTGATGAAATTAGTTACAGGATGGGAAGAGACTGTTGACTACAAGAAAGCTGCTTGATTTTGCTATTGACAAATAAGAGCGATTCAGCAGGGAACGGTATGAAAAACAAATCACTAAATGAAGTCAGCCCTAATAGGTTTACACGTCATTTGGTCAGCCGTAATAGGTTTACACGTCATTTAGTCTGGTGTCATATACATTCTTTCTCTCATGTCCAACTCCCAGTTGGGGCATTTCATTTATAACAGATTGTTTTTCAGAAAAATGTGTCATCTGAACAATTTCTGTCTCATATTCTTTATGAGTAAGCACAATGCATATGATGCAAAGTTAAAAGCAGATTCCTAAAATGTCACGGAAAACCTGTGAAAAGTATTCACTGATGTTACACTCAGTAATCAGTGACAACACCTGTGACCAAACCTTTTAACTGGAAGAAGAGAGAGTTCATTTAGTTTTTGGTTTTGTTTCTTCTTTCTACGTTAGCTAGTCTGATGATGTACTTTGATGTTCAATGGTGTTATTAAACTGGACTCATCAGAAGAGTTACAGGTTAGGAAAAATTTTCCATGGACTAAGTGATACTGTGTACTGTTTATTGTTGTTTACTGACAAGTTATAAGACTAAGAAATATTTCTGCACTTTTAATTCATTGGACTGTTCACTTTTCAATCTCTTCTTTTTTTTCTACCATAGTTGCTGGCTCCATGTAGATAACTATTTTATCTGGAGTTTCATTGGGCCTGTTACCTTTATTATTCTGGTAAGAACTTTTCTCCTTTCATTTTACGTTGCCTTACAGCAAAGTTTGAAAATCAAAAGAATGAATAACATCTGTCATTATTCATTCTTATTCATGATACATTTCATGAAAATTCTTATAAACAATTTGTAGCATGACCAGTGGTTATGTATATAAATGTTTAGGAGTCTTTAGAGAGTGCTGACCAAATGATTAATTGTCAAAGCTATGGTGGCACTTCAGCATAGTCATTTTTCCTTAATGGCTTGAACTCTGAAGGTCATATTGACATGAGTAGTCATATGAAAAATCAATGAAATAATACTAAACCCATTTTTTTTTAAAGGAACCATTATTGCTTTCAATTGAGTTACTATTGGACATGTTCCAGAATTTAACTGCTAACTATCCAATATAATTATCTCAAAAGGGTATTCTAATGTGTTGGATAATTAAGAGAATCTTATATCTTGTTATATTTATACAGTACTTATATCTATATTTGCATATGCATATTTTTCAGTGACTGTTTCTGTATGTATTTATGCTACATGCAGTGCATATCAGACACCCAAGTTCCTCTGTTTCAGCATAAACAATATTATGTAACCAAAAGCTTATACACATTCTTGCAATAAACTCCATAAATTCATTGTATGCATACAGACCCATATACACACCAATGCCTGTGTGCCCCATTGTCCATTTTACACATCCACTGTCCGTTCTCTGAGCACCACTGTGCAGTTTCAGGTAAAAAGCGCATAGTCATCTGTCAACCCAGGGAAAAAACATCTCCCTGTTATTTCAGGTTAATAATATCAACACTGTACAATCCAAGAATTTAGAAGGAAAATGAATGCAAAATGTACATTTTGTCTCACCTTGTTTTTAATCTGGTAGTTTAGGATCTTTAAGCCTGGCAATGCTCAGGAAATACTCAAGAAAGCTGGGACTGGGGACTGGTATATAGAAAGCTTTTTCCATCACTGCTGATAGTTCATAAGGATGTTTTCATGCTTCTGAAAGTCTAAATAGTTTCCTGTACCTCTGCCTTTATACAGTAATGGAGTTGTGAAAAGTAACAGAAGTTACTATTTTTTTCCCTGAAGGGCATTCATCAGGCAGAATTTTGAAATTTCTGACTGTTATAGATCTGTATGCCAGACATACTATTTTGTTTTTGGTTTTGTTTTTATTTTTATTTTTATTTTATTTTTTAGCTTATAGGTTACTTCTGCATGTAAGGATAAACTGGGACTTTTATTTTGGAAATTTCAATTAAAAATGTACCCAGCCAATCTTTCATAAGTTCTTTATTCTCTCTTGGTATTGTTCTTTATTCCCTCTTCAATATTGAAATAAGCTTATGTGTATTTAGGTCAGTGTCACTCACTGTTTACATTGAAAACTGTTTTAACTCTTGAGTAGCCCCTTTAGAAAATACAACTGTTCAGCATAGTTGTTGTTTTAGTTCATTGGCATATTTTCAAATAAGTAGGTTTAGATCTATATATAAATTGAATTAGAAACATTAATATCTTCAAAAGGTTTTTGTTTAGAACATTATAATTTTGTGGAGTTTATTCTAAAAGCATTTAAATTAAATCAAGTATCAGGATAATAGCAACTTTATAAATTAAACCTACAGTTCTGAAAGAGATCCTTTGTATTTTCAATGAGAGGTGATATTTTTCAACACAAAGTTGTTCCTTCCAGTTGTAATGATTACTAGAAAATTGTTTGAAGTTTCATGTCACAGCAGTTCAGTTACCTCAAGTCTGATTGGTGATAATTTCACTTTCTGTGTCTAGCTTTTTATTTTATTGTTACTGCAAGTATTTTGCTAAGTCACCTCTATTTCAGTCTTGCTTTAAAATAACATTTCATGTGGGAAGCTTTGGGCATTGCTGACAGCTTTTTCACTTCCTCATAACCAGGTCAGAGTGAGAATAGAGGTGAAGGACATTTAATCATATTGACCATGTACAGACATAGTTCACTATTATTTACTGGCCATGACATTATTATCCTCCAGCAAATCATTTAGGCTGAGACGCAAAAGGCCTTTGGGAGCAGTATTCCCAACTTCAAAAATATGAAACAGCAGGTAGCAATCACAGCACAGTTCCTGGGAGTAATTCTTCTCTAGCAATTGCTTTGCCCTCTAATCGTCCCAACTGAGAAAGCAAGAGAGACTGGAGGAAGTGTGAGAAGTGTAATGGCTGAAAAATAGTACATTGTGAGCAGTGTAACAAAAGAAGAGCCATATTTGCAAAGTAGCATCCTTAGTAGTGTGTAAGAAATTCACTTTGGTAAGCTTTTTTAACATGTTAAAACAATTTCTTTACAATGTTGATTACTACTTTAATTCACAACATTTTCTCTGAGCTTATAAGCTGTTGCACTTGTATTTGTATACGTGTCTGTGCAAAAGGATGGGGAAGTAAGGGAGGGGAAGTATGAAGTTCCTCAGTACATCTTCTGAGGAACTTCCAACTTTGCTATTTCCATAGCCTGCCATGCCTTTGGGCACCAGGGTTATTATATCTATGGAAAAAGAGCATGTAAGTAATGAGCGGTGGGAAACCATTAGTATGCCTGAAATGGTTTAATGAAAGCTTGGATCATGACACGTCAGGAGCTGTTCTTATCATTTGGACAGCTCCATCTGCATCTTTAATAATTAATTCAGTTCAGTAAGAGTTCAGCTTGCACACTCATTTAGAAGCCTTCTTCAGAGAGCACCTCTCTCACTGCCAGTCCCAGAGAGAAATAGGCTTCTGCATGGCTAAGAGCAAAGATCTGGAGATACAAGAACAGTTTTAGAGCTGCATTTGCCAGGTAACAAAAGCTCCGGGGAGTTCAAAAAGGGTCAGAACATGTGCAGTTCAGCTAGGTTACTTCAGAGTGGTGTTTCTGTTCTTCTGTCTTATCATATCCATGTCAGCACTGCAGGCTGTGTGGAATGAATTTTAAGCTGCTAAGCTCAGGCGGACGTGATTCAATTGAGCTGGTTGATGGCTATAAAACAAACAGTGCACTCCTGTAATCTGTGGTGAGAAAAGCCTGAGTATTTTGACTTCTATGTAGATCCGTCTTCATTCATATTCAAGAAATGGATGAAGTTGATTTGACTTTAATTCAGCTAAAACAACTAGAGTTTGCTCCTCTCAGATGGAGCCAATTGATTAGGCTACCAAAGGCTACTTAAGCAAAAATTCATAGGATGTCTTGTTCTGTTAACATTGGAAAGAGCATTTCTCTTCTTCACTCTGACTGAGAAGTTCACCAAAGTCTATATGTATAGATATGGTTGCACACATATCTACCTCCACATTTAAAAGCAGCCTGTATTTGCAAGCTTATGCATATAAATAATATATATATTTTACAGCAGACACTTGATAAATGGTATTTATCTGCTGCTCACAAGGAAAAAATTATCATAATTTTTGCAAAATCTAGCTTTCTTTGGCCACTAATTCATTGTACCTGTGACTAATTCCAATCCATTAGTCTTCTGTTCAGGTTATTACATCCACTTTTTTAAAAAGGTAATTTGACTTTGAGACATTCAGTCTCTTAAAATTATATGGGTTTCGGGTGAGAAAAAGACAAAATCCCCACCTGTATAATCTATCATATCGAGTACCTTCTGATTTCCAAACCAGAACTGCCATTGTTTGTGTTGGATCTGAAATAAATATGATCTTCCAAGGAGATCCATTTGATTATTACCATAAAAATTATGCAATGTTAATATTTTAAAGTAGTGATATTTTAACTTTATTTAATATGTATTCATTTGTCTTTATTTTGCGCAATTCTATCCAATTATATTAGTCAAATTAAGAGACAGAAAGGAATGGGTACTTTAAAAGGTATTCTACTTTTTTTTTGTACTTTACATACATTTCCAAAATCAGTGTAAAGATTAAACTAGTTGTCTATGTAATCCAGTATCCTGTTTCTCATAGCGGCTATATATTTCAGAAATTATAGCAAAAAAATAACATAAACATCCATGAAATACTATTGTAAAATATTTTGCCAGTGTTTTAAGGTGATCAGACATGATAGCTCCACCTACTGTAGCCCTGTGTTCTGTCTCTGCAGAATTACAGCAGAATTCTCAAATCCTATCCTGATTCCTGACCAGACTTTTAAATTGTTATTTTCAGACTCATAGGGAGGGATTGTCTGATTTTCAGAAGTGCAGTGTGAACAAGAAAGAGATTTTACAGACTACAAAGGTTGCAATTCTCCATGGCTGCATACACAGAGATGTGTTCACTGTCAGTGTGTGTGTGTATACAAGGTGTTTATATTTTTTTATTGCTGTTGAAGGAGGGCGGTATTGTTGAGGTACATATTTTGGTTCATCTGGGATGAATGCAACCCAATTGTCAGGATGAGGCCTACCCATCAGTAGCCCATTGCGTTATAAGAAGTTTGATGAATGTTATAGGCCCAAATTTGCTTTTGAAAGTCCTCCTTGCTGTTCATGTGGGCCTTTATGTGATGCCAGAGTTACTTCATGACTGTGGTGAACGTTCTTAAAGAAAGGTGGCTTACTGAGGCCCATCTGCCAAGCTGGAGAAGTATCCATGAATTTATTTGCTTAGATTACTAACAGTTCAATCATCAGTCATGATATAATTCAGGTTGGAAGGGACTTCCTGTGATCTGTGGTCCAGCATCCTGCTCAAAACAGTCTGAACAGACCAGTTTGCTCAGGGCCAAAAAAGCTTTCCATATACAAAATTAGTACAAATGAACGTGAAAGCAATAAGTTTGTTTCCTTCTTGTACAAACTTCTTCCCCCATGTATTTCGCACCAAGAAAAGTGATGTAGCTGCTCTTTCTACAAGTTATTATTCTCTGACAAATTCCCTTCTCTCACTTCTTAGTGTCTGGTGTCATAAAATGGCAGAATGCCCAAAAATCTTTAACTCATGAGTTCCTCCAAAACAATCAATTTCTAGATGAAGAGCAGTGAGGGGGAGCCAAAAGTGACTGCATTTATAGAAAGGTTTGGTTACGGTTTTTGTAAGCAGGCAGGATAGGCTATCGGTAACGACACAATGTGCAAAGGGGTGCTAGTGTATCTGAACAAGTGGCAAACCATGGTCTTTGACTGCTGAAACTGAAAACCAAGCAATATTTCACAGTGATGGAGAAACAAGTATCATATGCCCTGTTGTCATAGTTACTTTGTCTTCAAAGTAATTTTTTTTTCCATAGGAGGGCTTCTTCAGCTACTGTGATACAGCAGTCTTATTTTCTGTCAGATGTTTTTGGTGCTCTGTTTACTCAGTTATAATTAAAATGTATAGTAAGCAACTGTTATGTAAAGTTATTTTCTAGTCCAGCAAGGACATAGAGATAGACAGAGCTGAGAAGCTACATAAAAACCTTTTAATGTGCTGGAGCTTGGTTTAGGCTCTAGGGTAGGGCCATTCCGGCGTGTATGTAACTGGAGGAACCTTAGTATCTAAATACAAGCTTTTTTTTTGATATGTCACTTCACTCCTACACAGAATCAGAGGATATAAACCTCTCATTGCATTAGGCAGCCATTTACGGGTTAGGCCATGCCTATGAGTTTTTGATCCAAGAATGATGTTGCTGCTATATCCTATATTCAGGATACTCCAGGTTAGCTTCTTAGGCAAGTACCTGTGCTGTAAATACTGTTCTGAACTGGCACACAGCGTCCATCCTGATTTTGAGAGTACAGCAATAGCGATAATTTGGTTGCCCATAGCATTGGGAATTATTTCTGTAATATATGTTTTTGTTAAACAAACTGTGATCAGAGTCTTCAAAATACTCCTAAGTATAAACAGTAAATACTGTTAAGATCTTCTGTTTACTAGGAATGCAGTTACATTTCTGACCATTGTGGCACAGCTGTAGGAAGACTTCTGGTATGAAATGTTATCTCCAGTATTACAGATACTGTGAGGAGTTTGATGCTTTCTCAAATCAAAGACTACCCAAAATAGGGGACTGGGTTTGATGATTCCCATCATTGACCATTTGAAGATGTATAGGGAAGTTTGTAAGAATGGAGTTATAGTCTTTTTTTTGTATGTATGTTATAAGGATATCCAAGCATATTCTTCCATCTTCCGTTAGTGAATTGGTTTAGTTATTTCTAGTGGACTGTTGTACTAATAGATAGGGATGTGTTTTTTTAATTAATGAAGGGGCATAACTCTTACTGTTCTCAAACGTGATTTTATTTGAATTGTGTGCGTGATATAGGATAGTACGTACTAATTATTCAAATTAACTGTATACAACTTTTCAATTCATATTGTGCAGGCATCCTTTGCTTTGGCTTACCTATGTTCTTCACTTGCTCTGAAATTGATAGCAGAAAGGCACCTAGTGCCTTTGATACCTGTGATGCCATTTTACAATAGGAGCTATAAAAATTATGTTCACTATCTTCCCTATATGAATGACACAACAAGAATAAGACAGGATAGTCCTTTCCTTCAAGTGGCATGCAGTTGCACTTCAACAAAATCCAGACTACAGAAGGAAAGAGGGCAGTAGGAGGGTGCGCACACAGGATGTGTCTCTGGCACTGTTAAGTTTGATGCATTTGCTACATTTTTACATTTCTTTTTTTTTTTTTCCTCTTTCTTTTTCTCTTTCTTTAATTATATTTTAGCTGTTTTCAAGACCCGAGTGGGATTTGTGAGAGTAAAATTATATAACAAAAAAAAAAAAAAAGAAAGAAAGGGAGAAGCCAGCAAAGATGAAAAACCTTCCTGGAGCAGAATGGGATGGTGAAAAGGTGACTAGTACAGCACAGTAAAGGGTAACTGTAGTCTTCGGAGGAAGTCAGTGAGATGGAGAACAGGGCCAGAATTAAAAGGCAGAGGTGAACAGGGAGTGAGACAGAGCTAGACAGACACTGACTAGTATCGGACATGAGCTGAATGAGGCTGGTTCATGATGCTGGGGTCAGTTTGGCAAAATCAACTGAAACAATGACTTAAAACATTTTTGCCCCACGTCTGTATTTGCAATCACCTTTTATAGACTGTCTGATAAAGTTACCCAGTTTCTCTACATATTTGAAAATAAACAATGGGGTTTTGCTTAGGTTTTAACATTCTTATTATTCAACCTATTACTTGAAGTAGTTTAATTTCATTCTTATCTGTTTTGACAGCTGAATCTTATCTTCCTGGTGATCACATTGTGCAAAATGGTGAAGCACTCAAACACTTTGAAACCAGACTCTAGCAGGTTGGAAAACATTAAGTAAGTGCTTTGTGTTCAAGTATGAGAACTATGATTATTTTCTGATTGCTGAACTGATTGAAAGCTACTCTCCATTAGGAGCACATGCCATTGTCTCCCAGCAACTGCAGATGTCAATTAGAAGCAAACAGAACCAATCCTGCTTTCGTCACATTGTTGCTCTAATCTCACAAACACTGGTCAAAATTAGATAATTTCAGCCTGGAACTAGTGCCAAGAAGCTGTTTCACGGAAATGCCACAGAACTGTAATAATTTCATTTGCATTTAAAATGCACTTCAAAAATGATGTCCCTGTTTGCATGACTGATATGATTATATTAAGTTTGTTTTGTTAAATGACTTTTTGATTTAGGGATTCTGAGCAGTTTCTTCTCGTAATCCTGTTCTCCCAAGAGAATTGACTCTATTATTATTGTTAACTTGAAGATTATCTGCTGTTTTCATGCTAATTTAACAACTGTTTACTTTATCTTGGTGCTGTACTGTAGTATCCCTTTTTCAGAGTAATATGTGTTATATAATTAGCAAGGCTTTGTCAGCTCTTGATTCTTTAGATAGTCTTTTAGTGTATCCTGTATAGCTTTATGTTGTACCAAAGGTTTTTGTTATCAACACTAAAGGGATGGTGCAACTTTATAACACTAAGGGTTGGATGCAAAAGAGTCTTAGAGATTTGCTTTGAATGTTGAAAATGGCAAAGGGAAATTTACAGTAAGGCTAACATTGTGAACTAGATGTTACGGATAGGTCAGTATCAGCTTCATTGCATGTTGCATGATGAGAGAGAGAGCTAATCTTTAGCATCTCTCTCTTTTCTTCCTTTTCCTCTTTCTGTCTTCTCATCCACACCAGTAATTACCGTGTTTGTGATGGCTACTATAATACGGACTTACCTGGGTAAGACAGAACCCTCCATTAACAAATTTCTGGCATGACTTTTAACTTTACAAACTCAGTCAATATTGTGGATTGCCCTTAATTTTAATTAACTAATTTTGAGATACCTGATTTGCTAAAGATTTTTTAACTATTATATGCCTTTATAATTTTAAATTGCTTGCCTCTGCATTTTGAACTTCCTAATTTTGACTAATTTTTATAGACATTTAAAAATGCTCTTATTATTTTCTGTTTCAATTCTGTCTAATAATTTTGTTTCTCTTTTCTGCTTATAATGCTTTCTAGCTATGAAGATAATAAGCCATTTATCAAGTAAGATCATTAGTTAGATGTGGAATTCACTGACTAAATTCCCTTTCCCTTCCATTCTGTGCCGTTCTCTACAGTTCCTTTTCCTTAACCTATTCATGATGGAATCTTTTTTAGACTATTCTATAAAGCAATATCCATATTTTTGCCACATTTCAGCAGGGTTTCTTCATGCGGAAGTTAGATCATCTAGCTTCAGTTTAGCCGAGTTTATCAGAGCATTAAAGATTTGGGCTCTAGGCTTTTAATCTGCTGTTTAACCTTTGTGTTACATTATTTGGCGTCATATGGCAGCACCACTGTTTAAAATCTATGGTGTGATTAGAGGCTAAGCCAGATTTATCAATCTCTTTTGTAAAAGCAGATAAGGCAATGGCATAGCTGGGGTTTGCACTATACTTCTGCATTTCAAAATATTTTTGATATCCTATGCAGTTCTTGAAAAAGAAAAAGGTCATATCTACTCTTGCTGTTTCCACTGGAGACTAAAAGTACCAAATGGAATTGTTCTGTCTTTAATAGATGAAAGGTTAAACCCAAGGAATTTTTACATTTGAATATGAACCTAGTAAAAATCAACTGCAGGAACTGAAATGTTAATATTGGATTTGGCAACATGCAATCTTATAAGTAATGATAGTAAAACTAATTTTCTTTTACAGATCCTGGGTCCTGGGTGCATTTGCTCTTCTGTGTCTTCTTGGCCTAACGTGGTCATTTGGCCTGCTGTTTATCAACGAGGGGACAGTTGTGATGACTTATCTCTTCACAGTATTTAATGCTTTCCAAGGAATGTTTATTTTCATCTTTCACTGTGCCCTTCAGAAGAAAGTAAGTTACTGAAAACATGAATGCGTGCTACCTAACTCCTAATTAATACCACATATTTTTCTTTAAAAATAGAGAAAAATATATAAGGTTTCAAAAAGAAAGAGGAGTATTTTGAAGTAGTTAGGGGAAAGTACTAGGATTCAAAACCAAGTCTTGCTCTTTGTGCTTCTGAGAGTCATTTAGCTGCTCTGTGGCCTAGATTGGATTAAAAATGGCTGCAGCATTTCCAACCCAGGCTTGAAAAGTCTTGAGGTTTTGGGAACAAAATTATTATAGAAAATGTTTAACGTTGGTAATGTGGTATGTATGATTTTGAATTT
Source organism: Anas platyrhynchos (assembly GCF_047663525.1). Lineage (NCBI taxonomy): Eukaryota > Metazoa > Chordata > Aves > Anseriformes > Anatidae > Anas > Anas platyrhynchos. The sequence continues at coordinate 25,850,684 of NC_092594.1, read as the reverse complement.
ATAGCCAAAAGTCCTTTATGTGTTCATGAAACAAATCCTGCCTGCAGCACTGAAAACAAAGAATCATTTACGATATGAGCCCATTTTAGCCTGGAAACACTCTCTCAGATCAAGGCAGAAGACCTCTCTTGAGATCCCATTAAGCTGCCACATAAAGCTACGGGTGATAGGCAGGGATTATGCTATGAGTGCTTGTTCATTACAAAATTAAGAGAGATCTAAAAATTAATTTCATTGTGAACTTCAACACACCTAAGAAAAATAGTAGTCATTAACAGTAGACAACTGCTAACGGGGACAATTTTCTAAATACGCCAGCATGACTACTTCTTTTCAAGTGTTTGCTTCCCCCAGCAATCCAACAGCTAAGTGTTCTTAACTGGAAAAACTGGAAGTTCTTGGCAAGCTCCTTCTCTGATGAAGGGGTATGCTAAATTAGTTCTGCTCTCTTTTTCCCATTGGGAACAGTGAGGTCCATACAGAGCATATCTGCTGTGGAGACAGAAAACTTACAGGGGAGAGAGGAACGGACAGGAGAGAAGGAAGTGAAGGGTGCAGCAAGGAGGGATTCTCTTGGGGTTTTCTGCTCCCCTTCTCTTCCCCAGACTGAGAATGGAGAATGTATCTATGGATGCCTTAGAGATGCTTCAGTAAAGGATAAAAGGAAACTGCTCATAGAAGGCATGGCAAATGAAAATAATGAGAGGAGAGGGGAAGGGTAAATGTCAAAAAAATCACAAACCACATAGCATAGGACAAAATGCAATAAATCCTTCATCTGGAAATACCCAACTTGCAATATTTAGGTTCTAAACATTTTTACTAGTTTTAGGCAGGAGACCTAGCAGTTATTAACTCCCATTATAATTAGCTCACCAGAGACATAATTAACTGATATTTATAAAGTGGTTTGAGATCATTGCATAAAGCATTGCTGTGTAAGGGCAAAATCACATTCTTGCGTGTTCTAAACTATACCAGCTCTAAGAGTATCAGTGTGTCTAGATTTAGTGTAAATAATGGCTTTCAGACATGTTTTAGGGAAAGATCTGTGAGACAGAAAGAATTTTATCCAGATGAACATGGCACTGCTCTCGTTTTGACAGAACAAAATCACACTTAGAGAGGAGATTAAGAAGAGAGGGAAGAAAAGGCACACATTTTCAAAATGCAAATAATTTCTAGATTAGGGTTTCATATAATGTTGCCCTTTTTACCACTTGTATTGGACTTGAAAATCAAAAATAGATTCATTTTATATTTCTTTTTACAGCTGGGCATTGTTTTTATATTAAGTGGAGTCAGCAAAAAGCAATATTAAAATACCAGTCAAGTATGAAAAAGCATAACTTGGAGCAATAAGATTTATACCTGAAAGAATGTTAAAGCTGCCATTTAAAATTTTTAAGTTTTGATGCCTTTGACTGGATATTATCCTATCCTCTGTCTGCATAGCTAATGTAGTCTTTTTATTCTTTTATTACTAGTTGGTCACTAAATTGAACGGAGAAATAGAATTGTGAAAATGAAAACTATTATGTTTCCAGTTCTGACAGGATGATAGTGCTGTTGCTTCCATCAGTTTCCAACAAGCTATAATTTAGAAATAATGACAGAGGAATGCACAGTACTGACAGATAATGTACATTCACAGCAATATAGGCATTAGGCAAAAACAGCCCTGGAGGGGGGTATTTGGGTGAAAATATAGTTTTGATTGCTATTGTCTCTACTATGTAGTGTTTTGAAGCATTTAATATACATTAATGTTCAGGAATGCATTTTCTTAGGTGTTATACCCTCTAGTGATGATATATATAAACTTATATTTTTCAGAATACAAAGTTAAAGATTATAATTCTGTGTCCACGCATTTCTGTTTTCATTTTTGTAAATGTGTGTTTTGTGCTGTTGTAGGTGGGGGTTCATTTAAAATATGTAAAATATACTTAAGAAAGTTGAGTTGTTATCCCTAGATTGAAATTAAAGCACTAACCGTTCAGTTTGCTCAACCTTGTTGTAGTTTGTAGAAACATCACGTTATGTATTCCATCATTAAAATTCTTGAAATACTGAAAAGAACACATGGCATACACAAATCTACACTATGATTTTTTTGCATTTTCCTCTTTTTTGGTTTTACATACACATAGTTTTATTTCTGTCCCATATATTTTGTAGGCCAAGCAGAATTCACAGATTAGCTGAAACCTCAATTCTCAGAGAAACTTAGGAGTCTCATTAATATAGGTGAAACTCTTGGATTACTAAGTATCTGGTGTAAGATTTATGAATTTAGACTTAGATATCTTTACAAGTTTTATCCAATGTTTTCTTTCACTGATGCTGTCATGTTGCCAAGATGTGTGTATCCTGATTACTTCTATCACAATGTTAATATATATAAATTACAAAACGAAAGTTTCCAGTAGTTCATGGGAAAGAGAAGGTGAATAAACGCAGGTCAAATACAAAAAAAAAACAATCAAAGAAACAAAGAATACCACCAGTTCTCTTACTCTATCAGAGAAAAGTTTTGTTTGAACACACTCATCAAGTGTGTTCAGACTTCTGGGGTCAGCAAAGACAAAGATTTTATTTTTTTGTCCTAAAAGCAAAATATGCTTCATTTCTCAGCGTTTGTGTTTCAAATTCTGGGTCAGAGCCCCTGCTGGTGCCCCCACAACTGCAGATGGCTCTGTGCTGGGAAGGGGCGGTGGTGGTTGTGAGCCTTGCATAAACCTGAAGCAGGTGTGACCAATGAACTAGTAACTGTTTGAGTTACCCAACCTAACTTTATATGAAAACTTTTTTATGTAGTCCTTGCAATTTAGAGGCCAATCACCTCAGCACCCTTTAATGGAAAGGATAACTTAAATGGGTAATGTCAAGAAACACAAAGATACTTCAGCCCTTCTTGCATGATAGGATGGGAAGATGAGCTTTCTATGGTTTATGTACTAAAAGCTAATACAAAAAGGACTGTTTTCATCCAACATTCAGTTCAGGTAAACTTAACTATACTAATCTACAATTTGAAGACAAAAATAATCCCATAATAACTCAGTAGCTATTATTCAAACACATCTGAATGAAGTACATGTGTACTTTGGAAATAATCTGTTCAAAAAACCTGGCTGACTGCCATTGAGTAAGGTAGAATATCTGATTTTGTTAATGGCCAGCATTTCAATAGACAAGAATTATCCATTTGCTTGAAAAACAGTTGAGTATTTTCAATGCAAGATTCATGTCTTTTTGCCAGTGGAGATATTTGACCCTATTTTTTGCGCTAAGTGTTTTATGTCCTCTTAGGTACGTAAGGAATATGGGAAATGCTTCCGACATTCCTACTGCTGTGGTGGACTACCAACTGAGAGTCCTCACAGTTCAGTGAAGGCATCAACGACAAGAACTAGTGCTCGATATTCCTCCGGCACTCAGGTAACAAGGATTTTGACAGCAATTTTTAATTAAACTTATTTATAAAAAGCCTACTGAGATGTGTTGCAATCAGAAGTACTAATTGTCTTTTCATTATTATCATTTAGATGGCAAATACACACTTATATACTTGAATTTATTTATTTATAAAGACTTCCTTTTGGTTTGGACTAAAGCAAACACCTTATTTTTTATTGTAATTAGGGGCTGGTTTAGTGGAAAGCTTATACCATCATGTTTCATCTAAATGAAATTTAATAAACTAGACTTTTAATAACAAAAGATGGAATTTCGCGCTGTGCTAGAAGAATGGCTTACTTTAGACCAAAAGAAATACAAATACTCTACATAATAGCACATAGGTCAGAAAAAATCTTTCTGTGACTTACCATGCTTCTGTCTCATTGCTTTATGTTAACAGAGTCGTATAAGGAGGATGTGGAATGACACTGTGAGAAAACAATCTGAATCTTCTTTTATCTCAGGTGACATCAACAGCACTTCAACGCTTAATCAAGGTCAGTCACTGGGAACATTTCAGTTCTAGAAGACTTAAATTTTATACAGATTTTATGTCATTTAATTTAACACAGAAGAATTTAAAAGAATGTGTTGAAAAATAATCTGGAACAAATGTTCTCTAAAAGCAGAGTTTTAAAGTCATGCACCAGCACATTTTAAAACCATTTTCCCTCAGCTGGCCCCCACTATATAAGTTGAATTCCTCCATTTGTGGGAGTGTATTTAAATAAGTTTCATCAATAATTTAACTTAAAAGCAAGATCATAATTTTAAATCCTTCCTAACCTTTATAGGTTAAATCTGAAACAGAAATATGAGTGCAGTAACATTTTAATGCATATTTGACTATGATTTTTAGGTGCAGAAATTTTCCCAGTGAAATCCAATTGATATCATTTCTATGCAAAAGATGTCTGTAAAGCATTTATCTTTTTTATTTCAAAGAGCATCGTACCTGTCACATGGGATAGAATCCAGAATCAGGCACAGAGAAGCCAGAACTTCAAATTTCTTATCTCAAATAGATTTTGAAATCTGTAACTTCATTATCATATCCAGTTACAAGGGTATTAACCAAGACAGAATGTCCCTTCCTTTCTCCCTTCTCCTTGTTTTTTTTTTTTTGTTTTGTTTTGTTTTTTGTTTTTTTTTGAATAAACATTTTAAGCTAAGTAATGGAGGGAAAGGCTGCTTTGTGGAAGCTAAGCTCACAGTTTATTCTTCCACTCACATTCTTAAGAGAAGAACACATAGTTCTCACCGGTTCCTGCTCAACTCAGAAAGTTTCAAATAGAAAATTCACTACTGTCAGGGCTGCTGTAAAGCTCCCATGAACCATGGCTGGCAAATTTTCCTACCTTGTGCTTTTTTTAAGATTCAGTGGCTGGGACCTGTACTTAACTCATATTTATTTTGGAAGTAGAAAATGTGGTACTTTGCAAAAGAGAAAATTTCAAAAAGCATAATCCTACTTCTGCTGTTTGGTGTATAAAGATGGATGAGACTTGTGTGTCTCGCTGCTCCCCTCTCCTGAATTATTATTATCCTCTGGTAAAACCAAAATTAACTAATTTTTCCTAAGTAGATTTTTTTTTTTTTTCATTTATTAAAACCCCATATATATGCCAGAATCCCAGATAAAAGTCTGGGATTTCCTGCTGCAACTCAGGTAATTCAGAGTTGAGCACAGATCTTGGAATTTTCTCCCTGCTTTGGAACTCCAGTCTCAAGTCACCTGAGATGCTCTGTCATGACTAGAAAAAAATGATACTGTCATGATTCAATTGTAATAATTTTACTATCTTAGTATACATGTAAGGGTAGCTTAGTAATTATTGGCAAGTATCATTTCATAAAATTCAAGGTTTTAAAGGTGGCAAACTATTTGAATTGAATAACAAAGTTCTCTTACTATAAATGACAGGTAATAATTCAAACCAAGATAAAACATATTACACAAAAAAAAAGTCAAAACGTATTTGAGCTAGTATTTCTAGTAGTAAGTAGATAACAACTGAAAAAAAAGCTATGATAAAAACTTTCTTAGTTGTTCACTGGTATAAACTTTCAAATAACATTGGCATAATCAGGCAATAAGTCTCTGAATCTTAGAATTATTCTATCTGCTTCTTTGAACTACCAAGTACCTATGGTAGTACAAAAGCATTAATATTTGAAATATACACTGCCTTTTCTATTGCCAAATAAAAATATAGTATAAAAATATAGTTGGCTCTTTAGTTGTACTTGAGTCTGTGATACACTGATCCTGATGCATTGCTGTGCAATGCAATAGAAAAGGAAGTAGAATTTTACTTTAATGAAGTGTTTAAGTTTTAAATGATAGTTTTTCATGGCGTTTTTTTTTTTCTTCTTTTTTTTTTCTTCCTTTTTTTTTTTTCCTGTGTGTGTGCGTGTCAATTTTCCAAACAAGTATTCTTCTGGTAACTAGAAATCAGAGCTAATAGACTCTATAGTTTTCAAATGATGCTTAATTTTTTTTCTAATTCTTCTGAATTGTTTAAATGGTATTACACTAACATGTAAATTATGTTCTAAAAAATCTGTTCATTCCTGTAGTATGTTGCTTCATGTTACACTGTTTGTAAACTGCTTGTTTAAAGAAAAGTTGTCATTCAAGGAATTCTTTTTTTAAAACCTGGCAGATAAATTTGCTTTCCCCTCAGCATGCATACTTTTGCATATACTAAGATATGCTTGCAGTTTGTCATCCACTGTCTGTTTGAAAACAGCGATTCCCTTCCACTCCCTGTGTGTTTGTCATAAAGTGAATAACAGCTCTGATCCATCATAAGAGATTTTTCAATGCATTTAAATTCAAGATATTCAGTTCTCTCAATTCTGGGCAGAAGTGTTCCATAATATCATTTTAGAAGTTACCGTAGCTTTATGTAGTACCTTGATCTCTACACATTTAATTGCTATTCTTGTGTAACCGTGATTTTGTATACATTAGTAAGTGTCACTCTCACCAGATGTTTACTTTGGGGATTTGGACAGCACCTGTGAATTACCGGCATCTAACTATATTTTCCTACTCCCGTTTCAAATACATAGCTCACATACATTCAGAAATTTTCATCTGAATTACATTTGACAAGTTCTACATGATTCATGATGAATAAAAAATATTCTTTATTGAAATTGTCAGAATAAAATTAAAGAACTGACTTTTTTTCTGTTTCTTTTGCTTTAGGAATGACTGGCAATTACCTACTAACAAACCCTCTTCTTCGACCACACGGCACTAACAACCCCTATAACACATTGCTCGCTGAAACTGTTGTATGTAATGCCCCTTCAGCTCCTGTGTTTAACTCACCAGGTGTGCTTATACTTCCTGAGTAAAACCACTTTTCTTGGCTCGCTCCAAATCCCTTCTTTTCCCTAGATAGAAACTCAAGTTGCAATACCCTAGCTATACATTCTGAATTTCTGTCAGTTTGAGAAATACAGTATTGCCTATGTCAGCTTGTAAAACTGCACTATATTATAGTAATGCCTTTGCCATAACAGTATTTACCAATAATTATCCATGTTTTTAACACAGGTGGCATAAATCTTAATATACTATTACAGGACTGACATCACATGGTCTGAGAGCCCATCTTCAAGATATATATCACTTAGAGGTATCATGTCTATGCAATGTAAGGTTGACTCAAAAGCTTGCTGAGAAAAACATGTTCATGGAACAGATTAGATACTAAAGCAGTGCAAGGCATCTTGACACCTTTGGATACTCCAGTGTAGAAAATTGTATCCAGCGTCAAACAGATCTATAGTATAGTGCAGCTTTATGGTAGATCATTTCCTTTAGGAAAATCTTGAGATTAACAGTTAGAACAGTTTAGTTCTGAATGAATAAAGGGTGTCATCACTTACCTAACATTTTGTTGTTAGAGTATCTAGTTGCTTTTTCTAACTACAGTGCAATTCATCAGTAAATATCTAGTAGTTACTGTTAGATGAATCATAAGATCACTTTAGTGTAACTGGAACGATAAATCTTTGGTAAAGTGCTCATAAAACCTTGTTTCCAGTTTTTATTTCAAGTTTCTTTTTTAACTGTACTGTAGTTTCTATTTTCATTCTCTTGTTTTCTTACTTTCCTTATGCTTTCCTCTAGCAACCTACAGAGAGACAAGTATGGGAGTAAAACTTAACTTTGCCTATCAAATGTAAATTTTTTCAGCATGATTTTTAATGGGCACAATTAAAACATAACTAGCGGTCATGAAGTAGACTCAGCGGGCAAGTGGTTCACAATTTGCAAATGAAATGTTTCCACATTCAAAAAGTACTTGCATACTGCTTTTTGGAAAACAACATGAGGTCTGTAGCAAACCCTATTGGTAACAGAAGTTATGGAATGCTGAAATAATTTGCTTTTTAAAACCAAAGCAGTGTCAAGCCGAAATACTTAACAATTTACTTATATTTTTACATTCCCACAGTAATCTTGCTACAGGCTATGGAAAGATTTCAAATGAATTACCTGATCACGGGCAACAAAATTTGCCTCATCAAACCAATTTAAATATATTCTAGCATGCTTAACTCTGCAGTGTATCATAGAAAACTCATTGTGGATTATCAGATATATTTTGGTATCTGTTTAGAAAAAGAAAAGGGAATTAAAATTATAGAATTAAATCACTTTCATGAGGGAAATGAATGCCAGCATGTGGTCCATGTGTTGTCTACTTTTATAAATGCTATATGTTCTGAGCAGCTAAATCCTTTGCAAGAAAAATCTTGGAACATATATGAAATTGCAGAACGATAAAACTGTTTAATCAAAGCTTAAAGAGACCTTTCAAACAACCCTCATCACTGTTTAAATCAATACACATGAAGAGGAGCTAACAATAACACCAATACAAAATGATTTGCAAATTATTTAGAATTTATTTGGAGATTATTACTCTGTTTTCTAAAGTTGAAGACAAAAATCTTTTCTTGAGAAAATGCAATTACTTTTTAATTGAAAACAATATTTTCCAGAGAAGATTGAATTTTCTAGGATAAGCTGCAGCTTTAATTATGAAAAACAAAATAAAACAAACAAAAAAAAACACACAGGAAAATACATCTTTTCCAAAACAACTTTTTCTTATACTCCTCCAAGCCTTGCATATAATGCAGCAGCCTCACAGTGGTCAGTCTCATTTCAGTAAAGTCACTCCATTCTTTCTTTACTTCTAGACATATCTGTAGATAAAGTGATTTTCTAGGAATGCTCTAACCATTCGACTTTCCATGGTTCAGACTGTTTAGTTTCTTTCAAAGTTTTTTTTTCTTTTTTTTTTCTTTTTTTTTTTTTCCTTTGCTTGGGAAGCACTGTGCTGTCATAGTTTACATGTCTTTGTGTCTATAGGAAATCCTTTTCTTTATTGTGCCCCCCCCCCCCCCCAAAAAAAAAAAAAAAAGCCAAAATCAAAAACATAAAGACCTTAATCATCATAAGACTTCATTTTTTTTCCCCCCTTAACTTCTTTCCATGTTTCTAAAGGACTTACCCAATCTGTCATTTCTCCAGCAGCTATGAGGTATCAGCCATTGCTGATTTCCTCTTCCCATTCCACAACTAATATTTATTCTTTGGTTTAATTTCTGTGACCCATACTTACAGAAATTCCTAACATTTCTGCATTTGACTTCCATGGCCATGGTAACTGTGGGCCTAACTCTTAATTAACGATTCTGGTTCATTCAGTGCTGTCACTGTGACTGATGCAGACTGCAGGCAAACTTTGACCTTTAGAAGCCTGGGGCCATTGTTGGCAGACAGAATATTAGTGCAAAAAAATTACATTAAGTGGGAAAAGAAAAGCTGTTATTGCTTCGTAATCTAATTTGCTGAACCCTTGCTCTGACTAAGTTGCTGAGAAGCTCAGTAATTCTTCATCATGTTACAATAAATCATTTTACTTTCTTTTATATATCAGCTACTCTTAGGCCAGATAGCCTGAGCAGACAGACATGATGTGAGTTGTCCAAAGTGAGTCATTCCACCTGCTGTCTATCGTGTTGTTGGATGGTGCTTGTGGGCCCTGGTCCCTGTAGTGTGAAAGATGGCTGTCCTTGTTTAACATAAATTCTTTGTATTTATTCATTTTTTTCATTCTTTTCTTTACTTCATCTCAAAAAAAAAAAAAAAAGGAAAAATGTTAGAAATGTTGTTAAGTAGTTGCTTGCCAGTTATGTGGGTTTATGTTGTACATTTACCTTCAGTTATGTCTGTGATCTAATTCCTTTTTAATTTAGTGTCGTTTAGGACAAATTCTGTTAATTTTCTTTTTCTAAATCATGGTGGTGTACTTCAAAACATAGATGTTTCCAAATGAATTGCTTTGCATTACATATGCAAGGGCATGGAGTGATCAGTTCCTTGTGGAAGAGTCACAGAATTGACATTAAATTAAGAAATTAAAATGCCACTATTCCCCACAGGAAATACGTGTTACTATTTTAAAATGCATCTTTCATATAAAGTGTGCAACTGTTTACATTTGGGAATGTTCAATAACCTTACTTTTCTCAAGTCTTACTTCCAAGTACAACTTTGTCCTGAACTACATTAAAGAATTTGTTTAAGAAAAAAAAAAAAAAAAAGTGATGAAAAGCACATCAGACAATAACCAGGGCTGTCCTTTTCTGTTTCAGGACATTCACTGAACAATGCCAGGGATACAAGTGCCATGGATACTCTACCGCTAAATGGTAATTTCAACAACAGCTACTCATTGCGCAACGGAGACTATAACGACAGTGTGCAAGTTGTAGACTGTGGACTAAGCCTGAATGATACTGCTTTTGAGAAAATGATCATTTCAGAATTAGTGCACAACAACCTGCGGGGCAGCAGCAAGAACCATAACCTGGAGCGCACACTGCCAGCCAAGGCTGTGATCGGCGGGAGCAGTAGCGAAGATGACGCCATCGTGGCAGATGCCTCATCTTTGATGCACAGCGACACCCCTGGGCTGGAACTCCACCACAAAGAGCTTGAGGCCCCACTCATTCCTCAGCGGACTCACTCCCTTCTGTACCAGCCCCAGAAGAAAGTGAAGACTGAGGGAACCGACAGCTATGTCTCACAACTGACAGCCGAGGCTGACGACCACCTCCAGTCCCCCAACAGAGACTCTCTTTACACGAGCATGCCCAATCTCAGAGACTCTCCATATCCAGAGAGCAGCCCCGACGTTGAAGAAGATCTCTCTCCCTCCAGGAGGAGTGAAAATGAGGACATTTACTACAAGAGTATGCCAAATCTAGGAGCTGGCCATCAGCTTCAGATGTACTATCAAATCAGCAGGGGTAATAGCGACGGCTATATAATTCCCATTAACAAGGAAGGATGTATTCCAGAAGGGGATGTTAGAGAAGGACAAATGCAGCTAGTGACAAGCCTTTAATAGTGTAGCAAAGAGATATTAAAGGCCACGTACAAGTATTAAAAGACTTAATTGGCCCTGTGCAGGCTCCCTCGTATCTGCTTGAAGAGACAATTCTGTTGACCCTGTGGTTCTCCGGTGTAACGGGGATGACTGGACCTCGCAGTTCTGTGAATTTTTATAAAACAAAAACTTTGTATATACACAGAGTATACTAAAATGAATTATTTGTTACAAAGAAAAAAAATACCAACAAGGTATTTTAAGATATCTTCTGCTGCTGAATTTAACAAAATTGTGAAAAAAAAAAAAAAAAAAAGAAAAAGAAACACTTTCCAGCCATTTTACTGCAGCAGTTTGTGAACTAAATTTGTAAATATGGCTGCACCGTTTTTTTTTTTTTTCCTAGGCCTACATTGTATTATATACAAGGCGTAGGCTCTAAAATCCTGTGGGACAAATTTACTGTACCTTACTATTCCTGACAAGACTTGCAAAAGCAGGAGAGATATTCTGCATCAGTTTGCAGTTCACTGCAAATCTTTTCCATTAAGGCAAAGATTGAATACATGTCTAACCACTAGCAATCAAGCCACAGGCCTTATTTCGTATATTTCCTCAACTGTACAATGAACCGTTCTCATGAAAAAAATGGCTAAAGAAATTATATTTTGTTCTATTGCTAGGGTAAAATAAATACATTTGTGTCCAACTGAAATATAATTGTCATAAAAAAATAATTTTAAAAAGTTTGAAGAAAATATTGTGAAAAGCTCTTGGTTGCACATACGTTATAAGCTGTTTTTCTTACACTCTGTTCATAGTACAGTAGTATATTAAAAATGCAAGTTCTACCTGTTTTCACTTATTTTTTCACTGTAAACAGTGTTCTGCTTTGACAAGTTAGTTTTTATTCTTTTTTTTCTTTTTTAATTTTTTTGCCAAAAACATAATTTGGGGAGAAAATTGTTTTAGAAGCCAATTATGCCAAGCCTTGCACAAATTTGGTATAACTAACAAAGATTGTAACTGAATTCCCTGTTCATTCTTTAATCAGGGTTGGGTGGTAAGGGTTAAAGGGGACACTGGACACTTCTCACAAGCTTTCTCGTGAATAAAAGGTGCCTGTCCTTTAAAAAGATAAATAAAACATAACTATTACTCTTCCATATTCCTTCTGCCTATATTTAGTAATTAATTTATTTTATGATAAAAATATAATGAAATGTAAATTGTTTCAACAAAATTCTGCTTTTTCATCCCTTTGTGTAAACCTGTTAATAATGAGCCCATCACTAATATCCAGTGTAAAGTTTAACACCTGTTTGACAGTAAATAAATGTGAATTTTTTTTCCAAATAGGTAAAATGTGCATTATTATGTACGAAGCATAATTGGCATCAGCAGTCTTTTGACCCAGCTGTATCCTGCTTAGAATGGCTTCTTTACATTTCATGATTTAAGTGTTGAGAGTACAATGGAAACTGTCTATGTAGTTCGACAGAAAAGAGTTCATCTTTACTTACTATTCATTAACTTAGTCACAATTGAATAGGATCAAACTCAGATATAGCAGGGTCATTAGGAAAATGTACTGTAATTTCATATATTTACATAACTTTTAAGTAGGCATCTGTACTGAAATCAAAAATAAGGTGGTAAACACCACCATCGTATTCTCAGCAACAGTAATTAGCAGTTAATTATTAGTGATGAAGATATAGTCTTATAATGGGGAAAACATGAGTAAGCAGCATTTGGATAGCACTCCTGTGCAAATAATCTGCTGTGCAAATAATCCATCACAGCACCACTTTAAGTTAGATAAATAAGCATGACTGCCTCATTTTTATCAGACTAGAAAACTGCAGAAGGCAGCTGATGCCCAAGATGTTATCAACAAATTGGTGGCAAAATTGGAAGTCTGAAGTCTTTGTTCCCAAGCCTTTTTTGTCCCTCTCAACCAGAGCTCCTCAAAGATAACGCCAAGGACTTCATTTTTTTCAACTTCCAAAAGTGTGTTCTTTCATAACACAGAAGCCATGTTTTCATATGTGGCACCTGTGACTATATGTATGACAACAGCAAAAATTCATTTGAAAGCCTTTTAAATTCTGTTAGCTTCTAATGTGCTGGAATATAAGAATACTCCATTTAGAATGTATATCGATACACATTGGTTTTGTGTAGGTGCATTTTGAAAAAGTTTGGATTTCAAAAAAATATTTTGGGCAAGACTTCGTGGTGTTGAGACAATTCAGACTTTGTAAAAAAATATCCGAGATGAGATGGAACCTCAGAGTTCAGATAACCTCAATATGTCTGTAATTGGGACTGTGGCACTGTAGCAATTGTTGAAGACAAAGGCATGTTTACCTTACCCTCCTGGTAACGCTTGTCAATATGTTCCTTAATACATAAAAGTTACTATCTTTGTGGTAGAGTCACTGGAACAGTTAAAATTTAATCAGAAACTGTTTACTTCTGTTTAGCAGAGATGCTTTAAAAACCTGAAGTCTTTGTGAAATAAGGATTTGTTCTGATTCAGGGTATACAGCAGACGCTTCGGAGCAAAATGATTCCCTTGGTCTGTCTGGCAACTTAAAAGCATACTTGCTGCCTTCTACCTAGGAAATCATGTCTTAGGGATTTAAAAACTGTGGTGCTCAAGTAATTATAGTACACGATCTAATAACATCACCAGCTTTCAGCAGAATATTCAGCCCTAATTCGAGCAAGTACTCCTTTGTGTCACGTGTTGTCTAACTTAATGGTGGCGAAACAACATGCTGGAAAAAGGTTTGTAGCATTGTGATCTTAAAAATATATTCAACTGCAAATGTAACACGTATGCATAAAACAAGAAAATTGAGCTGATGAACCTAAGATGAACCAGCTGAACCTAAATATCATAAGGGAATTCTTTTGTTAGCGTCTTTGTAATGTAGATGTTGCTTTTTAGTGAGCCTATTTTTTTCTCTCTCTCTCTTTTTTTTTTTTTTTTTTTAATGTTATACTAGTGAGTGTCCTGTGTTTAGCTAACAACTAGCAGCCAATACCTTGCCAAATTTCTGTTGGTGTAACTTCTCAGTGTAGTAGTTTACAATACAATTATATGGCCGACAGCTTACTGTAATTTCTTTATGTTCTCTCTCACTTTCCTGCCATCTTGTCTTGGGATCAGAAGGACAGAAGAATTGAGAGGAAGAGTCGAGAATAATGAAATAATGACAGCAGAATTAATGGAAACAAGTGTTTCTTCAGGGTCATCAGTTAACCAGTTCCTATGATGGTGCCAAGGATATGCTGCTATTTTAGGCACTGTCTTTCAGAAGAGCTGTAATTTTCTTATGGCTAGTAATCTCCTGTTAGTATCAGTGTTAACCCTACTGGCTCCATCCAATTCTTCCTTGTAACTTCAGTCCAGTTATATTCCTACAAAAGATTAAGTGGGATGTGCATTTAGTGAACTGTTGTATAATGGTGCTATGCATTGTTGAATATAAAATACATCTCAATTCTACATAAGTGAACCATAACATGAAGAAACGCAACATTGGTAATACCTTTATAGTTAAAATTAATCTTTATCTGTGAATTCTACAATACACCTTTGCTTTTAAATTGGAAATGAGATTACTAATAAAGTTTACATATATTCACTTATGTAGGCAATAAAAGATGTTTCAAATTGACATAAGTTATGGATAAAATACGCGTCATATTTTATGTCCTAGTTTTTAAGAAAAATTTCTTTCTGAACTACTCAGAACAGACATTAACAGAAGAACAACAAAAAGTAAATGATCCCTGTGTATTGTTGTTATCCCACTTTGCCTAAAGACTAACAAAACTTGTCTTCTAGAATTGATTATATGACAACATATGCTAGTGTAAAATTTTATCCCTGAATAAAATTATTTTTTAAATCAAGAGAAGCTACAGGCAGATGTATATATATATATACACATACAGACAAGTACATCTCCACGGGGGTCTTAACTCACAAATTCTAGGGGGATGGTGGAGAATGAAAAGTGCTGGGACACAGGCACTCTTCAGTTCCACTCTGCTGTAGCCTTGCAAAGACACTTTAGCCCTTCAAAGACACAAAGGGAGCTCATGGTGAAACATACTAGATTTTTTTTTTTTTAATAGATGGTAGCAGTCACCATATACATTTATGAAGGTCATTGCTACCAGTAAGCAAGGGTCTTGCTGTATGGATCCAGATTTATGAATGCTGCTAGCCTGCTGAGTCTCTACCCTAGAACTACGTTGGAGGCTGGAAGCCAGCTTTGTACTGAGATAGGGATAAAAGCTAGCACCACCACAGCACTGGATACAAGAGATTTGTGCCTCATTTATATAAACTGTGAATTAATAGGAATTCAATTAGCAGATCCGGCTCAAGCATCCAGCTCTGACAAAAATCTGGGGTAAAGGTTCGTTAGGACCCTGTCCATTTCAGCAGTTTTTTTTTTTCTTTTACTCTTTTTTTTTTTTTTTTTCCCAGTAAAATACCTCATGCGGTTTTTAGAACAACAACTTCTAAATCCTTTTATTCATGCAGGATAAATTCTCAATGGTATTTCATTAATTCATGCCTAAGAGCATTAATATCTCTTCTTACTCTATTATGTCATCATTAATCTCAACTGTGCCCCATCAAAGTTCCTGGCATGTGAAACAGATCACACGATGATGCAGCCAGAGTGTTTAGAAATGCTATAGAAAATCATACAAACCTCAACTCAGCACCAAGAAGGTTTTAAAACACCATTCCATGTAATGCACCAGCTGCTGAAGTCTTCGGCGGGAGATCACAGAGTGGGGAAGTCACAGTGACAGAAATAACGTTCAGAATAGGTAGTTTTATCAAAAAAAAAAAACAAACAAACAAACAAAAAAAACTTCTAAAGCAAAGCTGATATAAATTTTAACCATTTCTTCATTGGGTACATGTCTCTTGTCTGTTAGAGTAGAGCCCTGCCTCAGTGTAGATGCTGTACTGCAAACCAGTTTAAAGCTTAGAGGCAGCAAAGTTGAGCACAGAAACATCTGCTTACGTTAAAAGGTCTGATTCACAAATAGCACAACATCCTGTGTCATAAGTGTATAATAAAAAGAGGCGGACTGAATAAGAATCATTGAATATCTATCTGGAATAACTGTCCCAGTCTTGTAGCATACAAGTAGCTTTAAAATAGCTACTCAGCCTCCATGATTGCTTAGGAGAATGAGTCCCAAAGGTTAACGAGGTTTTTATGGGAATAATTTCATTTTCATTCACTTTGAACAGACCACTTTGCCTTTTTTTTTTTTTTTTCTTTTTAATTTTCAGGATAAATAGAAACTTCTTAGCTTGTATTCTTAATACTACTCATTGTTTTAAACACTTCCCCATTATCTTCTATTACTTGACTCCTTTCTAAATAAATCCTTGTTTTCAGACTCTTCCATTTTTCTAATTGTGTAGTTGCCAGTCTGCTGAATTACTTTTTGCCAGAATGCTTTAAGAGAAAGGACAAACCACAAAATTGTTGGTGGGTTGTTATATCTGATTTATGGATGGACTTGTATTTTCTATTCCATCTTCCACCCCACCCCACCCCCCCAACACACACACGTGCTCCCACGTCATACTTTGTCTTCATAGTATCCATTCACAATACCAATTTTTCCACTAAGTTGATCATAGCAAGTAATGACCTAAATAATTATGGTTATTTTAGAACCCAACAAACCCTACAGATACTTCCAATTATTCCCAGGAATGTGTGCCCAACCTTGTATTTGTCAGCACTGCATTTCATCTGCATCACACTGCCCATTTATTCACTTTGTTAACCCAGGTCATTCACAATCTTCCCTAGTTCTGATTAACTGAAGTAATTCTCTGTTAACAGCAAATGTTGCCACCTTTCAGATAGCATGTTCATCCCCTTTTACAGATAGCACCAGTTTAAACACAGAGTGTTAGGGCACTATACCATTAGCCTTTTGCCATGATCAAAAAACCTGACCACTTAATCCTGCTCTACCTCTTAGTTTCTAATGCACAATTGCTTCAGCTTTCACTTCCTGAACACTGTTCTGCTTTAATGACCTCTTGGTAGGGATTATTTTTTATTTTAAAAATACAAATAAATTACATCAACCATTCCCTCCACCTCCAGCAGCTGCACAACTGGCTTAACTTTAGTATGTTAGAGAGGCATGATTTTCTTGCCCTGAGCATTTACATCTCTTTCAGCAGTGTTTCCTCTGCACTGCATGCTTACATATGGAGTTTCTACATGTCAGACTCAAAAAGCACTTACTTATCTGTTCAAAATGAAATTCAGATGGAATTTAGTCACTGAAATCCCAATATACATCACTCACAGGTACAATGAACATCATTTCAGGGGAAGAAACAATTCCAACCTTGTAGACACATACATTTCTGGCACTAAGGATATTTTGGCATCCCACATTCTGCTGCTGCATGTCTGCAGCCACACCATCACAGCAGAGCCGAGCCACAGCAGGCACTATTATTGCCCTCCTCATGTGTGACAGTGCAGCCTCTGAATGTCACAATCTACACTTTCAGTTAAAAGGGGGCTCCTTCCCCCCTCCTGCTGAAGTTCCTGTCCTGACAATAATTACAGCTGGAGCTAGCAGAGAAGCCGCGTGAATCTGTGCAACTTCCCAGTGTAAATGTCACCATGGAAGCTCTGCACCAGCCCCAATGATGCCCAGTTTGTGTTGTGAAAAGGTCACAGATTCCACCTGCACAGATCCAAAACCACCACAGTTTTTGACACAACATATATCACATGTGATGTGATGGGGCTGTGTTACTCTGATCATGCAGCTTCACATGCACGGTACTGGCTGTGCACACAGCCCACAGGGAGCGTGGGTGCATCACATCCAACAAAGTGCCAAAACTTGGGTGGGTTCCACAATGCTGAGGTGTTCTCTGGGCCCCAGTGGACTTACTGGTCCTCATTTCCACATAGCTTTTAGCTAAGAAATTCAGAGTCAAACTGGTGCTGGCCAGAGTATTTAGCCCCTCAGCATGCCACTGACGAGCTGCTCCCAGTGACCTACTTCTTTCCGTGCTTGGTTACAGTCATGCTGCTACTGCAAATGCTGAGATGGGTTTGCAGCTCTGCTTTTCTTTCAGGCAGGTGTGGCTTAATGTGAAGCTCCTGCTAAAAACGTTCCTGAGGAGATCCTCACTGTAGTTGCAATGGCTGGTGGCAGGGTTGTCTCTGTGACAAAGCACAAACACATGCAAGCTTGCATGAACCAGCGATGGTTTCTGTACACACTAGAGGCTGCCTGGAAAAGCCAGACCTGGCCGTTTCTTTCAAAATGTGAGGGGAACAAAGAGAATACACAGAGATAGATAAGAAAATAAAAGAATAAAGTGAGGTACAGGAGTAATTTTGTTCTCATGTTTCCTTCCATCACTACTAACTGTAGCCCCTTCAAAGCAACACAGAAAAAAAAAAAACAACTCACCAGTGTCCATTCATCTGGGTTGTATGACAAAATATGCCAGTTTAATGAAGCATTTCTAACTCTTCAAAATTGGTATTTCAGGTTAATGTCCTAAATACTTAATCTAATAGCATTGCCAGATCCCAACATTCTCACAGAAAGCAGACTAGAAATGTACCATTCCAAACATGTCTTGACATTTTCAAAGAAGACTTGAAAAAATGGATTTATCCAAAACAGCTTATTTCAATGACCGAAATTCTACTGCTCATACAAAACACTGAAAATGAAGAAAACAGTCAATACACATAGTGAGAGAAAGCTATTTAAACATTTGCCTTAGCACAGGCTTCCCATATGCTACACAGAGCTACGAATGCTCCCTTCCCTGCTGAGACTGATCAGTGCAAATGAAGCACTGATACCCATCCAGAGGTGCCGGTGATTTGCCTGATATCCCACTCCTCTGCATTACTACAGGAATCTGGTCTGTGTCTACTCTTAAAAGCTGTATATCTTCAGAGACAATGTTTGTCTCTCATACACGGAATATTTCTGGTCTAAATGAATGCTATAAGCAAGTAAGTGAACATGCAAGTAAAAGTGACACGTATATATAAAGAAGGCTAACTCACATTTATAGGCACAACTGGTCTCACAAAGTGCTGTGTGAATTTCTCATGGACCTTTTATGATCCAGCTCATGGTGTGCATGCTGAGACCACACTTAATGTGCCTGCAGAAAGAGAGTACCAGCAGCTATAGCCCAGGCAGTCTGACATCGAAAGCAAGCAGGTAGCTGCTGCAGGGGGTTTCTCCTAAGTCTCAGCAAAAGTTTGTTGTAGATTAACTGGCACTTAGGGGACTGCTTGGTCTCCCCACGTCAAGATAAGAACATACTACATGCTGCTTATAGTTATAAGTGTTCTAATTAGGTAGACTTGATTATTGTTCTGTGGTTTGATAGATGCTGTATTTAAAGTAATTTCAGGTACTAATTTTTAGACCTTTTTTTGTGAACTAGTAAATCAAGTGCAATTTATTCACAGAATTATTCTTTTCTTTCTTAATGCCTATTCCCTCTGGCTTGTAACTTTAATTAGAACCTGCTATCTGTTCACATTGGTAATGGTAACAGTTGTCACTAGAGTACAGATGCATAGATTGAGCTTATATTGCCACTTTGACTTTATATTTAAAACCTAACAATCTTCCCAGCTATACATCTGAGAATACAGTCCATTAATGCTTGATTTCACTGCCACCTTGAACTCCAGACTCTAAACACTAACAATCTGATTATTTTTTAACCATCCAGTAATGCATTTTCTAAAGAATAGAAACTTTAAAATAAATAAATAAATAAATAATAAAAAAGCCTCATTTGGAGATAAATATATGCCTGAAAAGGTTATTCAGTCCATCCAGATTTCTTTTTTATTGCTATAGATTTTCCCAAGGCAGTATTGTTTCTTGAATAATTATCGATCTAAGCAATTGTGTGCTAAAGTAGGCTGATTCATTCATTAAACACACACACAGAAAAGCTCTTGGTTGGGCTGGTAAAAACAAATAACTCCCCTTCTCCTTTCTACTCCTCGACCCCTCCCTAGAAGGGATGATTACCTTGAATATTGAAGTATTTAATTTGCATTTGTCAGGAAAAAAGAAACATAAAATATATTTCTGTGGAGCAGAAAGATTATACAGGACCTGGAAAATCATTCAGAAAACACTACTCTTATGTGGTTTGATTATTTACACACTGATTTGCACGTTTCATTGATGTGAAGGGAGTCTTCCAGCATCAAGTTACAGCTAGGTTTAAAAGGCTTAAAGGTTTAAAAACCTTGCAAGTTTATTATACAGACAAAGTTTTCCTTCTAATAAAAACTAAGACCTTTTTTAGTATATGATGTGGAAAAAAATATATCCATTTTACGTATTTTCTAATTAAATATATCAGGAAAAGAATAGCTTTCAAGGTCTCTGTTCACAGCAGATACAGCCAGGCTGCTCTTGAAGCAGTCTGCATACCAGCCAGAGTAGTTTGTGTAAGAGTAGCAACACTGGCAGTGAACAGGGTTAAGAAGGCATCCATTAGCAAATGCTGAAATGAAGAGGATGTCTCTTCATTGTCTTACGTATTCCATGGCTGGTACAAAGTTGCATTCAGTCTAGCAAATTCCATCTTCAAACCACGGCACCATTTGCCTGCAGAACAGCTTTTCTGCTGAGTGAATGGTGATGATGCTTAATCAGGCAAGGGGAAGGGTTGCCTCATGTCAAATACTTAGCATTTGTTTATCCTCCAAAACAGGAAAAAGGAAGGATGTACAGTATCTCCATGTGAAATGGTGGATCAGCATGTTGTTGTCTGCTGTGTACCACAAAATGAAGCACAACAGGTTATACACTCAAGAAAAAAAAAAAAAAAAAAAAAAAAAAAAAAAAGGTATCTTCAGACAAACAATATAGTTTTAACATTCGGCATCAAATCTGCTCAGTATACTGAAATTTGTGAAGTAGCAATTCTTACTGAAAGAATACAGTTGAAAAAAAAAACACACAACACTATGAGGTATGAAATTTAATTTTGTGACTCCTTGTTGGGAGAGATCATTAGGATATCTGGTTGTTTTTGGTGAATTGTGGCAAAATACTATGCTGTAGTGATACAGTCCTTCGTGAATATTTTTCTGAAATACTGAAATCCTCATCATTTTGACAAAGATATGAGGCAGTACACACACAGACATTCTTTTACAACACGGGGAGGCATAGGGCAAGCAGAATCTGCCCAAATATATTTTGACTCCACTTATGCCGATATGAAATCAGCATATTTTGATTGAGGTCTGTGGGATTATTTCGGACTTGCACCAGTTAACAGGAACAGAGTGAGGTTTGCTGTATGGTACTCTCTATTTCCTGTCACTTCTCTCTGTTGCTCATCCCATCTGTTTCATTACCTTATCGCAGAGCCAGTGCTGTTCCACATCCATGCTCTCCTACTTGTATCATCACTGGTAAATTTAATGCTCACTACTTAATCACTTTTCTCTCAACAGGTAAAGAATAATAAAACAGTTGGGGGGTGGGGAATGACAAGATTTGGTGCATTATTTTCACTTAAGAAACAAGACAACTCACCCCTTTTTATTTATGCATATTCAACTTCTTCCATTAGTGGAATGGCCCTGTGAGTAAAGGAATCCAGCTCAGACCATCTAGCAGGTAGAAAATAGCCATTACCACATACTCCAAGGCTAGCACTGACCCACAGGAACATCTTCAGCAGGAGGAAGAGTGAGGAGAGCAGAAGATAACAAGGAAAATGTTTTGCCACATGTTCCTCATGTTCCTTGTTGCCTTGCTTTGTTCTGCTATCAGCAACAGACTACTGTTAACCACAGTAAAGCCTGGAGCAAAGCCCTGGCAACCACTTAAATCAATGGCAAATTTTTTTTGCAGACTTCAGTGAGATTATGATTTCTCTTCTGAACCACCATGAATATCTCTCTGTACTCTGTATTCTCGTCTGTTGATTCTTAGACTTGGGTACGGAACTTTAAAAACTAAAACAAAAAAAACTTCAATTTTTAAAAATGTTTTCCAACTATGGGCAAATGCTTTATTTTTCTTCACTTGTAACCTTGTTTCTGTGTGCATCACCCCCAGTAAGTGCTATTTTACAGTGGAGAGCATATGTCCTTTTTTCCCCACTAGATCAATACCTGTCTAAAAGTATTTACTCACCAAAATGGCCATGATCCTTTTCTTTGTCACCCTTGAATTTCTTTTCTGCTCTTGATTTTTTCTGCTTCTTGACATAGGTTCTTCTTTTACTTCCTGGCTACTACTTGCCTATAATAGGATGTTTTTTCTTCTTTGCTCTTCTTTTTTCTGACATTTATTAGAGAGTATAAATCACAGCTTTTCCACTTGTTTAATCAGGAGGCTCGTCCAGCACTGAAATTGCAGCTGTTTTAAAATGTTACCTACAAACACTTTATCTTCGATTTCTGTTCATAGTAGCTTAAAGGAGACAAGAAGACAATGACCTAAATAAGGAATGGGAAAGACTGCAAGACTTGTTTTATAGAAGGAGAAGAAGAGTAATACATATAAGTTACCAGTCTATACTAGAATATGTCAGAGTTTATTGTATCATACTTCTGTGAATGTAGTCAACTAAACAACTTAAATTCTGACTAGCAAAGACTGAAGTGATGAAAGGAGATGGAATGAAAGGATATTAAATAGGCCCAGGATAGCTGACTGCAATATTCACAGCTTTTGGAATCCTTTATCTTTTCTGCAGTTGGCCACTGACACTCCATTTGTCTTTAGAGGAGCTTGTGCTTCTGTCTGGCTGAAAAACAGACAAACCATCCTTCAGTTGGGACTTAAAGCCTGTATCCCTAAAGCAGCATCCAGAGCAGAAAAAGCTGTTCTTCACTTCCTTCAGCCAAACTGAAGGCTTCTTACAGAGATACAGCAGGAAAATTAAGATAGTCACCCTTTAGCACCTCTGGGTTGAAATCCATGCTTTGAATCAGCTAGAAAGGATTTAGCAATGGTTCCCTCACCTTGAGGAAGAATAAGCTAATTATAGCAGCACCACGTACCCAGCACAAACTGTCAGGCCCTTACTGGGCCCTGACACAAAATGGCCACCAGAAGGTCTGGTTCGGAAATGAATCTCACAGCAGGGCTGGAAGCCAAACACAAGCTAAGATACCACAAATTTCCATGGTGCGTGGACTTTGCAATAGAAATGTAGGCAAATATGCTATGTGAAAACATCTATTTACTTTCATAGGTAATGTGGCATTATATGTAATATGACATGCAGCGTTCCTTAGGGGATCGCCAAGCTGTGGATAAACTTCACCTCAGTTGACCTAGATGCAAAACATTATCTTAAACACTTTCTTCTACAGAGATGTTTCCTTAGTGCCCTGAATTTGAAGCTTTATGTAACATATCCACGAACTTCTCTGCTACAGAATGCTCAATCAATGGGTGGTAGTCTCTTATTTCATATACCAGACACCATAATCTTTACCTATACTCTGGCCTCACTTCTCCTTACGCTGATGTTGTTGCAGAGGCTACTAACCTCTGTTCTTACTGTGCAGAGGTGGTATCATTTATAGCCTGGATTTTTGACATGAGACACATACATGACTTTGGAAAGAAATCTGAAGTGAATCTTTGTCAATGTAACTGAAATATTAAGAATACATTTTTCTCAAAGGGCAGCATTTTCGCATATTTCTGCATTTGACATAAAATGGGAACTTTGACAATGCTCTCTTACTTAACAAAATGCATTAATTAATTCACTTTTCCAGATTTCTAGTGGCAGTTACCTTTTTCAACCTTAACAACTATTCAGATTGCCATAATTACAAAGAGTACATGGTGCACAATGTATGATCAGAAGCATATAATATACTTGAAGTGTAAAATGCTTCAACAATAAAGCTAGAATAACTGTATTGTTTAGTTATTGGCACAACTGGAACATTTATAACTGCATCCAAATAGCTTTCACTCTGAAATGAATGCCTGTGCACAATTCTTGCAATTTGGTGCATATCATTTTTCATTTATTAAGCCATAGGTTAAAGCTGGAGAGAGGAACATTTAAATATGTCTCATAATATTACACTCAAACTAAGGCACTTTTATTTATTTATTTATTTATTTTTAATGAGGGTGTGTTTAGGGGCAGGGTAATACCATGATGAATAATTGTATACAAAAGTTAATTAACCAAACCAAAAATCAACTGCCTTCTCAAGCCAATTCCTGTATTTTCTGCTCAGAGACAATTGAATGATTAGATAAGTAGATATAGATAAAACCTGAAGTTTCATCAGATTTTTTGTTCTTATATCATCCTTCTAGACTCCTAAGACAATTGTAGTTAATGAGCATCTTGATTTTGATTTAAACAGGGCTTAGGTCATCATATTGCTGCTGCTCCTTCAACCTTTTTTTTTTTTGTTCCTATGTTACTCAATCATTGTACCTCATCTAAAAGTGTCAACTGTAAGCTTTCTTGGGAAGTGACTACATGTTTCTCTGTAGGAGCAGAAAAGAAAATAGACTTTGACAACCTAATTAGGATACCTAAATTCTAATATAAACACAAACAATAGCATGCTATAATTTCCATTCATTGTCTGACACTACGGCAGCAAAGTCTGAACAGCATCAGTGTCTGTTCCAGTCATCAGAAGAAGTTTATAGAGTCAATGACTTGGCCAAAAAAGTGGCCAATAGCCTGGCTCTAACAGCACTACAAGAAAGCTAAATTACATTAGGGTCGTGGGTGTTCAAGAATATTTTAATATTGGTACTTATTTAATAATCAGTACTGTAAGAGGAGGGGGCAGGCATATCAGCATATTTTATAGAACCTCTAAGATAGATTGTCATATCATAGCTGCTTTTTTTTTTTTTACAAGTTTTCTCATTCATTGCAGAACAAACCCAGCATGTGTTACCAGGCAGAAATATTCTGCTTTGTAGAATTTTCCTTCTAAGCTCTTGCAGTAGCAGTGCCTAATGAAGCACAAATGACTTGAAGCATATAATACCACTTTTAACTTAGCAGCTGCATAGACCCTTTCCTCCCCTATCAATAAAATGGCTGCAGCTGACCTTGCATTAGGCTGGTTTTAAAAGAGAATAGCAGTGAGGACTGTATCACATTACTTTACTGCTTTAGAAATTAGCTGTTGAAGTCACTACAATTTCTATCAATGTATCTTTACCCTACTTTACAACTTTGTTTTGTACCACCTGTCTTTCTCCAACCCTTCCTCTCAGCCCCAAAAAAACAATAAGCTTACTCCATGCATCTAAGATATGTTAGGAGAGAAATCTCCAATTTCAGAATTAACTATAGCTCAACCAATTTGATCACCTGTGACCCAAAACTTCAACCAAAAATAAAACATTCTGCAGTCTATCTATACATCACTCTAGGAAAAATTTCAGACCTGCAATATATCAGACTATGTTATTAATAGTATTCTGTAGGTTACAAGCTGATTTGCCCACATTATTTCAAGGTGACTGCACTTTCATGTAGCATATGCCTAACACCATCGGTACAATTACTATAACCATGTAACTTCAGTTTTCATGGGTAATTAATTGATAAATGACGGCCAACTCCTTCTTAGCTGGTATATAAATCCTTTATTAACACATTTAATTCAATAAAGAGTGAGATAGTACAAATCATAGTGAAGGACAGAGAATCAATTTGTTCATTTTCATACACTGACTTTTGTAGCACTCACTAACAGGGCACAGCTCATTGCTTTCTCTTATAATGGGTCATCTGCACTCAGGAGAAAACAAAAAGCAAAACCAAGAGACATCATTCTTTTCCCAGAATAGTTTAAAATTAAGCAGAGGAAAGACAGGAATCTCAGAAGCTCACCCTTTAAGGTCAGTCACTGTAGTTGCAACATTATGCAAGGAAAGGCAGGGGAAGACACTGGTCAGAACGTGAGTAACTGGAAAATAAAAATTGAACAAAAGGAAGCAGGATGACAACAAAGAAACAGAATCCGAAAGAAAAATAGAACAAGCAATTGGAAAAAAAAAAAAAAAAAAAAAAAAAATTAAAAATCAGACTACGTTGGTGAAGGAGGGTTAGAATTTTAGTGATTCACTAAAATAAGCACAAATATCCATCCAGTGAGAGATTTAAGTGTGAAGATGTAGTGGCACTGAAGGAGGGATCCAAAATAAATCCTCCTTCTGTGGTGTGAAGAACAAAGAACTGGTGGAATATTTATTGTAGGTAATTTGGTATATTTTAAAATAAACCAATCCTGCCAAATTTTTAATAAAAACAAACCATTAGAGTTAGCAAAAGCTTCTGTTCCCTTTTTTGACTAAAAATTCTAGTTGAACTTTGAAAAAGGGCTATCTAGAAACTTTTCTTGTACTCATGTTCTTGAGAAGAGGCTGCAACAGCTGCATGAAACTAATAACCTTATACAATTCTGAAATTGCACTTGTAAGAGGAAGTTGCAAAATTAATATGTGCATTTCCAAAGAATGTTAGAACTATACACCTGACAATGCTAATTAGAAATTATGCCATTCTCTGGAAAGCTTTTAAAGAATGTCTCCCCTAAACTGTCATCCTCTACCAAAACAATGGTAGACTCAGATTTAGGACAATAGTAAAGCAGTTATCTAGTATCAACCTTGTAGAGCTTTTAAATAATTATTTAAATATAAAGTCTATACAATTCTTGAAGCAAGTAATTCTAATGCACTATACTTTACTACTTTTTTTTTTTTTTTCCACCCCATAGTATGATTTTTGCATAGTAAGCATTTGTAAGTTTCAGCTTCAGGAACAGCTGAAAAAAAAAAAAAAAAAAAAAAAAACAAAAACACAAAAAGCACCACACATCTTAGATCTGCACTCAAAGGGCAAATCTCTAGAGCTGTCTAAGTATATTTGAGATTTCTCTACCCCTGTAAGACACAAGGAGCAGCCAAGCAATAAACAGTGAGAACAATTCTGTGCTTAAACATCACTATCTAACATCCCTTTAGACACTGAGTGAAGACATCTGCCCAGAAAGCATCCCAGATGGGACTTTAGGGGACAATTCTAAAAGACAGCAATTGCTGTTACATGTCTAATTCCTTTAAAAGAAAACAGGAGTTTACACTGTTTCCATATTTATTAGTTGAGGCCATGATCCTTAAAATATCACACCATATTCTATATTAATCACAACAGAATTATATGCAAAGATAAGATATTACAACCTTTGCTATTTTATATTCAATACACTATCAATCTTGCAAGCAAGTAGATATTTATGAAAATCCTTTAATGTTTGTATTTAATTCTGTAGCTTAATTTGAGAATATTGTGAATTAGGAGTCTTCAGCTTTGTTTCAATAACATATATATAATTAAAGGCCTGAAATAGTTGCCATACTTTGAACAAATGCTGTCCCATTGTTTGAACAGTTTGAAGTCAAAAGTAAATCCAATGAATAAATACAAATCTCATATCTCTGTTAAAGTCCCAGACTTTACTCTCAAAACATCAGTGGCTCTTAGTGTACATATTTTTAGTTCCTACCAGAGTTTGGGTACAAGCAGGAAAGGGAACTTAGAGAAGGATGATGGAGAAAATGTAAAAAGTGGTACAAAATAAAAGATTACTTTCTGAAGAGATGGAGAATGAGCTTTTTAGAGCAACTCCAAATCTTATTTTTTACCTGCTCAAAGCAAAGACACAGATCATTCCAGTCTGGTAATAATCTTTTTCATTTGCAGGGTTTGGGGATGAAAGCTAATCCTCCATGAATGTGCTTTGTCTGCACTTCTGGAGTTCAGGAGCAGATGGGGAAGAAAACAGACATAGTTCCCTCTCTTTTAAGTTGCATCTTCATAACTTTACCCACTTTTCCCTATAGACTAAGGTTTACTGTAAGTGTCAGCCTTCTCAATAACAAGTGAGGATTTGAGGGTACAGTTTTCTTTTCCAACAACCTATTTAAAAAGGGGGGATTTGGAGGACAATAGCAAGACCTACATGCCTTCTAACACCTGCAAACACTGTATGGCAGGGCACTTGCTTCTCCTGTTGCTAAGAGAACAAGCTGGAAGTGTTGGGTTTGTCTCAGGCTTTGTTTTTCATCATGAAGTGGAATTTCCTCTGGGAAAGATTAGCAAAGTGTGCTATCACCACCTTTCACTATAGTTCAGAATGAGATGGAAGAAGATGGACTTTAATTCTGCTGGTATCTTGAGAGTTGCAGTATTCACCCCCATCTTCCATCCTATAATTTTAGCCATTATAGTGCTGGAAAACAAAAAGTTGGAAAAATGCAACATGACAAATTCCAAAGCTAATCCTGGGATGCAAAATAAATCCTAGGTCAGAACTATTGATTACTTGGCATTCATCACTGGCAGCATCAAATGGGTGAGGAAGACGAAAACTTATCTTGAAAGCATTGTTACTAAGGTTATTAGAAATAAAATAAAATTAAACAAGGGAATGATGAATGATTTTTCAAGCTAAAATGAGTGTCTTGCCAGCTAAAATACTTGAAATGGAAAAGATAGTAAAAATTACAGGCAGTTGTAACCCCATGTAGAGTCCCGTTCAAACCTAAAAAATCAAATGATTCAATTAATTTTTTTTGTTCGTACTTTTGTTAACCCTGAAATGTCAACCACAGTTGTAAGAGAATGGGTTGGACTGTATTCGGCATTACATTACTACTGGACTTCTTAAACAGGTGTTATGTGCTAGAATTAAATCTTCTTTCATCTGCAATTGAAGATTCCTTTTCCCCAGGTAACCACATAGTCAGACAAAAGCTGATGCTCAAATTTTACATGTGGTGGAAAATAAAAAATCATTGCCAATTATTCTTGGTGGCTGGACTTGTGTATTCAGGAAGATTTTCCATAAGATTCCTTCACTTCTGAAGGAATGTGTCCACTCAGGCTACAATCACTCTTTGATAGGAACTGGGGTTTTTTGTTGTAAGACACCTTAAGAAAGATGTCAAAGTCTCTTACCCTTCTGCTGAATTATCAGAGCTACCTATACCATGGTATACATATCACATTTGGATTTTCCTTTTTTTGCAAGGAAAAGAAACTATACCTATTCCAACTGCAGAAGATAACTTTCAATAGCCCACAGGTTTCCAAATGTCTTCGGTGACATCAGCTTGTCAGCAGCTGCTAAGGCAGGAAATGCTAAGCTCTAAGAATCCATTTCATAGTGGTGATACGCTAATTCTTAGCCACGACAGGCCATATAGCATCACCTAACAGGTAACATTCATCCTGTGCTGATAGCTGATATAAGTCTAGATAGCTTCCAAGTCACCTGCAGTTTAATATATTTATGTGAAATTCAGTGGTACATAAACATTCTATAGGATGTTTACACAGGACTAATATTTATTCTGCACATAAAATACATGCTTGCTGCTGAGTGATGAAAGAGGTGAAGGAGGAAAAAACTGCAAAGATCTGAAATGAGGACAGTTCTAATTAATGTAAGCAAAAGTATAGCATAACATACAAGCCAAAATTGCCCTTTAGAGATTGTAGGTGGTGGTTTATTAGCAGTTTCAGAAATGTGATTTTACACTTTAAACATCAGCTCAATAGTCTCCAAAGTGAAGGTTTCTGCTTTCACTACTGAGGTATTATTTGGCTGAGTGCTACAATTCCAATTTGATCTTGCCACAGACAGAAACTTCCATGGTTAGTAGCACTGAAAACACAAATTAAAAGTTTGAAAAATTATATTAGCAGGAAATATTCACCCGCATATACCACAGAATTGTTTTGAA
This sequence comes from Anas platyrhynchos, assembly GCF_047663525.1. Classification (NCBI taxonomy): domain Eukaryota; kingdom Metazoa; phylum Chordata; class Aves; order Anseriformes; family Anatidae; genus Anas; species Anas platyrhynchos. Next base: position 25,820,910 of record NC_092594.1, on the reverse strand, counting down.
GTCAAGTTTCCTTGAACACTCTCAGTTTAACTATACACACCCTGAAAGGTTTTCCATTTTCTATACTTATTGTTAAGGTTCTCCACTGTTGCAGACCTTGAAGACAATAAGATGATTAATGTAACTATACCACATGAGGAAGATGTTCCCAGAATAAGTATATCTTGTACACTGCATTTCCACAAATGGTTGCTACTTCTAAATTAAATAGCTAATGGTGGGGAGCTGTATTGTCATACCATGGGACACTTAGTGCAACTCTGATAAGGAACATATTTATTTTGGCAAAGGAGCACAAAACAAACACTGCATTGCTTCTTATACCAGTGCTATCCCGGTTATCTTTGTACAGGATCACAATGTAGCATGAATTGTTCCATAGACTGTGGAGTGACAAAGGATAGAATTGATTTCAAAAATTGACAGTGCTTATCAGAAATTTAATTGCTATGAAATACAAACTGTTTTTTAAAACTGTTTGCCAGAACTGCCCATTCACCATTAAAGTACTCCCAGGAGAAACAAGATATGATTTTACATTAGAATAGTTCTGAGTTCACTAACAGACAAAAAGATATTTTTATGGAGTATACAGGGATAGATCTCTAGACCTCTGGTATTTTTGTTTGTTTACTTGCTTGTTTTGCGTTAGTTGGTCTTGTCCACTCACTGCCAGTAATTTACAGAATCACAGAATCATAAAATATCCCAAGTTGGAAAGGACCCACAAGGAAACGAGTCCAAATCCTAGACTGATAAATAATTTGACTGAAAATTTATAAATATCAATTCAAAAACAAAGTTTTATCAGTCCTTTTCATCTTTACTTCCAATGCTGAAGATTCATTGCTAGGGCAAAGAAGTTGAATGACAGTGCAAAGTGTTGAATGACAGCGTAAGATAACTACTTGGGCTCTTCATGTTTTCCTATAATCATTGCCCAAAGTAAGGTGCACATCATTTTAGGCACAGGTATATTTAACAAAGAATTGGAATGTAGCCCTCACTGTCACTATTTGAAAAGAAAATCTACACTGAGAGGATCACCAGGAACTCAGGAGAGGCTCCTGTTTTTTTGAAATCTCTGCATTTCTGAAACAGGCCACTGAATCCTAGCTCTTTAAGTACACCAGGAGCTGGGGAAGCCAAGACCACCTGACCTGCAAGAGCTTCTGGATCACAACAGCCATCCTGCATCTCAAAGTCAAGATCCTCAGGAAGATAAAGTTGTGCTTTTGAGAGTAAGAGGAACTAAGAGCTCTACAGAGACTATGAAATCAACAGGACCAGTGGCAGGTTGATGCAGGATTTTGCCTTTGTAAAAAGAGCTGCTTGTGGCTACCAACCCAAACTGAACTCAGTGGCAGCCCAGCTGCTAAACCTGGTTTCAGGACTGAGCTCTCCCTTCAACTGCTGCCTCCTATATAGCAAGAAAAGATCACAGAGCAAATAAAGTGCTACACATCCAGCAGCTGTAGTAGTATGGTTTCTATTAACTGCTTTCCCCTCTACCCCCAAAAGCCTTCTAATTCATGGATTCCCCTCAGCTTCTGCTGACACAGGTAAAGGGGCAAATAGCAACAATCATTTGCTTGCTTGCATTGATTCTGCCACAGAAAAGCATAAACAAAGCCTTCAAAGGGCTTGATCCAACCTCTTGCTGGAAAGCCAACCCCATTTCTCAGTAAATACATAAGTAACACATGTCTAAAGGAAAGGTCAAACATCTGTGCACAAGATGTACATAATCCTGCACAAAACCACCAATTCATCATCCTCACGCAGATAATATAGGTATTTTACTGAGGAACTCTTAAGGATTTAATTTGTTAGTTCAGCTAGGAATTTGCATGAGTTACTCCAGGAAACCCAGGGGAAGAGGGAATTATAAAAGCAACAGTAGAAGTTGTGTGTGTTTAAACCACTTCTGCAAATCTGTCTGTGAAGCTATACATACTGAATGTGAGGGAAAAACAACTATGAGAAAGAGAATCTGGTCTTCTCTAAGTAGCTGTAGCATAATGAACCCTTTAAAGTGACAGCCCAAGTAACAGGAAGAACATTGCTTAGACAGTCCTCACATCATACTGCTGTTATTAGATGTGCTCTATGGAGAAATTAAACTGAACAATTTAGCAGGGCAAAAATCTCACAAAAATTTCTTATTTGTATGCAATAAGAAAAAATCATTTGAACATGCAAAGAGAAAATATATCAGAAAGTGGGTTACCAGTTCTACAGGATTGGTCAAATCCTTGCAGCCTCCAAGATGACAACATTTAGAATTCCACCACCCTGATGAATCACTCACTTGAACTACAGACCCAGTTTCATCTCCTGGATCCCAAATTTAATAGAAAGCTGCAAGCAAAATATGGTATTGCAACATGTTAGGTCTTGTGCTGTTGCAGTATAAACACAGGCCTGAAGGATTTTGCAGTATTTTGCTGTATTTTTCTGTGTTTAAGTAGAAGAGAAGAAATAAGAAACAGTCATATTCTTTGTTTCCACTATTACTAGCTATTCTATAGCCAGGTTTCAAAATGTAGTGTTCTCAGCTTTACTTGTAGTATAAGAATGATAGCAACAATAAAGAGAACAACTAGAAAAGACTCAGAAGACATTGTAATGGGGCAAGAGAATGAGGAGCCATACAAAATAAATAAGGACCAGTAAGTCAGACCACATCAATAATGTAGGTCAGCAAGAATGTCTAGGAGTAAGCCTGTACAAGGTATTTGCAATTAAGAAAAGAAAATCCTGTGACCTCATGGCATGTCTTCCAAGCTGAATATCCCATGGCTACAATTAAAATTATTGTTTGGGTTAGTTGACCCTCTCTGCACATATACCCTGAGCTTTTAAAGTATTTGTTCTTTAAGGTGATAGGAAGAGATCGTGATGGTAGAAGAGGTCAGGTCTAGAACTGAACTGAAATAGAAATTGCTGCTGGCAAATTTCACTTTTTTTTTTTTTTTGTTTCCTTCTTAATTTCTAACTTTATTAAAAAACAACAACAACAACACACACACAAGAGAAATATTTACTTTCAAGGCCAGGTTTATATTGCCTTTCAAGATTTTATCAAGATTTTATTTTGGTAATTTGATTTAATTAACTCAGCCTACATATCTCTTAAACAATACTGAGTGTTCAGAACTCAGATATACATCCGATAGCTAATACGGCTCTCTCAATAGAGGCTAATCACTCTCATAGCTTCCAGTCATGCCCTGTATTCTTTTTTTTTTTTTCCTTTTTTTTTTTTCCCAGCAATATCCACAAACTTTGCAAAATAGCTATAAAATAAGCAAAAGTCACAGACCATTGTTTAGTGAAAAACAGCAATATTCTTTTTTGTTTGTTTGTTTGTTTTATTTTTTTTTGTTTTCTACCTATTGTCCAGTGACATAAGCAATGCCAGAAATGTAGGACTACATCTGTTTGACATACTGCTATGTGTTCCCTGTAGTCTTCCATATAATTCTAACCCAAAGTACTTCAATAGATGAATTAATTGTATCTGCAGTTGTAATACATCAACATAGCTTCATTATAGCTAATAGAACTACTAGAACTATACTGATTTATGCCAGTATACATTTTAATTAAAAAAAAAAAAAAAAAAAGTTTACTGAGCCACAGGATGATGCAGAGACATTTGTTCCCTTTCTGCAAATTTTCTTTGCAATGAATGTTCACAGTGAAAAATTAAGAGCGGCGTGGACACACACAAAACTGTGTATGATGCTCATGAAGGATATATAATAGTGCTTATCTTGCTCATTTTGTAAATCACTATTCTAATTCCACCATACTTCTATATTCCATCAGCTGGAGTAACATCACTAATATTACTTAAGCTTTCAGAGGGGAAGATTTACAGAGAACATGGATTTTCTATCATCATTCGTTTACCAAAAGCCTCCTCTCCTCTTTTTCATTATTCTGCAAACTGTGACAAATCAGGTTGATTACTGCATTGCACCATGTAAATATAAACAAAAGTGAAACATCCTTCCTTTACTCTGAAGGTGTCTGGCCTTCCATTGCTCAGCTATCTACAGCATTTTGCTGTGCTAAAGTAATCATGATTTAGTTTTTAGAAAAAGCATCTTTAATTATACAGTTATCTTTAATATCAGAAAAAAAAAAAAAAAAGAAAAAAAAGAGAGAAAAGAAAAGAAAAAGAAAAGAAAAGAAAAAAATACAGTTTTTCTTGGTTTTCAGAAGACAGCATTTCACACCCTAATGATTTTTTAAAACAAATTGAAAAAGTAAGTCTGAATAGTTTGAGAATAAATTACTCCAACATAAAGTGAGCTCTCATTCACCAATACTTAGAAATAGCTTAAGCAAAGATAAAATAATGTGTATTGTAATTAATATTTTAATTTGCTAAGAAAAGCTAAATAGTGATTAAACCCCTTCCCCTCCTCCTTCCCCCTGATAATAATGAAGCCAGGCAATTTCAAGAGAAGCAGAGCAGCCAGGAGTTTAATGTCGTTGATTAAGAACATGTTTCCATGGTGGCTATTATGTCCCTCTTTAAAAGAGGAAAACAAAACCAAGCCTTATTTCCTTTTAGAGCTACAGGGTTTCTTCTGCCTCCATAAGACAGACAACAAGAAAATGTTTAGGGATAATTAAAGGCAATTAGGCTCATCAAGGCTCATTTCTGGTCTAGCTCCACTTCTTCTCCCTACAATGTGTGCTAATTGCTGCTTCAACATTCCAAGTAGCATGGGTTATTTATTTATTTATTTATTTTGTACTTCCACAAAAAAGACTATTTGGTCATTACCAGCATTTGACAGTGTGAATAAGAGATTCCTGATTAGTGTTTTGTTTGCTTTTTTAAAGGTTTATACTACACATCCAATTGAATCTGATAATAAAGAATAATAAATTATCACTTAGCAATTGCATAGTACCTTCTGCTAGAGGATCTCAAAGTTCTTTGCAAACATTAATGAATTAATTCTTTCAACAGTTGTACATAATAGGTATCATCATCATAATTTTGTGGACTAGTGAACACAGGGATAAAGAGTTTGGGTATTACATTTAGTGTTGCAGTCAACATATGATGTTGGTTCCCTGTTTGTACACAATAGAAATATTAGTGTGTTTGACATAAACATGCCTCATGTGTAACTTTGCTTCTTCTGTTATAACTATTTTTGATTCATTGATATCTAGGTATGTATTTAAATGTCTGAAGAAGAAGACATTGAAGATATTTAAATAATGAAGATATTTAAATGTCTAAACTTTGAAGATAAATACCTATTGGGAAATTAGTAAGAGCCAGATATGCAGAACATGATATAAAAATATTCAAGTGCATCTACATTATTTGTTGCAGTGGAGGATATTAGGTAGTTTAGCTATCAGAAGCAGGAAAACTTCATTAACAGAACTCTCCAATTCTCAACTTATGACACTACAGTCATGACCTGCTCAACTCTACAGACTCCATGAAAAACTCCAGGTCACCTACCCAGCTCAACAGCTCTCCAGCCCTGAAAGCAGTTGGATGACACACACATTTAATTTTTCTACCAGAAAATTTCTTTCTGTACTGCTTCTAGGTCCAGAACACACAAAGTAATTTCATGCATGTTTTTATGATTTTGTTTGTGAGGTAATTGACAATACCTTCTCTGACAGTGAAGGAGGGATATGATCACTTGCATATACAGCACATGAAACAACAACTGACACAGTAATTTCACTTCTTTGAATACAGCATTTTTTTCATGTATCACACATCCAAATAACTCTGAATGAAATCACAGAATCATTTAGATTGGAAAAGAAGTTGAACATTGCCAAGTCTAAACATCTACCTAACACTACAAGTCCACTGCTATATAGATGCCAAGCCCCCATCAAAGTCCAGACAGGATCCATAAATTTGACATTTTTTCAATCTTCTCATCTTCTAAACCTGTCTAGTGAATATGATCAAATAGATTATGTTTCTCATAGAACAGAAGTTCATTCAGCATATGTAAAATCTGGATACAATTCTTTGCTTTAGAGGGACTTAAGCTCACATCTTCCACCTCTCTACAAAGCCACAAGGTGAAAGGAAGGAGAGATGTTACTCCTGTTGAAAGTGTTTTGCTTTGATGAATATTTAATAACTAAAAGAAGAATACAGGCAGCCACATGAGCACTAGCAATAGCAAATCTGAGTTTTGCCCCTTAAAAGCTGATTGCAGTCCCATTTCCACCATGTTGTCTGGTTGCTAGCACAATGTTTTGAGAGGTAAGAGAAGTACTGAAATGTATAGAAGAGGAGAGATCTGTACCGAATTTGCCACATGTTGACTGACTGAATTGGCTACATAAAAACTATATAATAAGGTACCATGATCACTACCTCCAATCCATTGTCCCCCAAAAATGCTTTATTTCAAAAGCATTATGACATGTCTTTTCAGTCAGCCTTAATAAATGAACGGTACAGTCATTTCCTACATCATCTGATGAGGGGGTTCTTCCAAAAGGCACCCAAAAAGCAACAGCGTGCTGCTACTTTTTTGTTTCACATACAAGACTCACACCAGTTCTGCAGATCTTAAATGCCCTGATTCATTATCCGCTGCCAAATAACTAGAGAGAGTTAGCATTATTACTGACATTAGCTACACCTACTTAGGGTTTCTCTAGGATCTTGAACAGCAACAAAGGAAACAATATGAACACCAGACATTCATAGAGGGTTTCTTTGGTGCACAAAAGTATGCTTTCTAGCAGATACAGTGTAGAGAGCAGTTTGGCTGAAAATTTCAAGCAGTAAGCTGTGCTTTTGTGCAGTCACAAAGTGAAGCTGAGAGCAACAATCTCTGGCTCTAAGCACAGCTGTCTCTGCTGCTACTTATCCATCTTTGCTCCAGGCAAGTAAGAAAGACCATGAAAAATATCTTGGCTCTGATCAGATGATTTCTTGCTTAATAATAAAAATGACCCCACTGCACAAATTTTAGTAGCTCCACCAAAATTGAATTGCTTAAATCAGAATGTGTTTTCTACCTGTTTACAGTATAGACCTCAGCATACCTTCGTCCTTCCAGACACCTGTATCTTCCCAAAGATATTAGCACAACTGCACACTGTATTTTAGTGAGAAAAGAGACAGAAACCTTGCTATGTAAGTTTGAATATGAGAGTGTAGTCTATTTACAACTCTCAATAAAATGTGCTTTGGGATGAAAGCAGTATGTTGTTTTTTTTTTTTTTTTTAATTGAACTTTAGTGTATTCTACAGGTTTTGTGAAAGCAAGAAGCAACCATTTGGATTTTCTTAAAAAGAGTATTATGATTTAATAAAAGAATATAACACACTTGGAATGGTCAGAGAGGAACAAGACAGCATGACTCATTTTTAAAATAGAAGTACTTTGTTCGTTTCTCAAAAGCTGCTCCCATTTTCAGTACATGTCCCTCCATGTACTTTTGCAGCTGAAAAATTAGTTACAATATTCTTTTGGTTCCTTGAAATTTCTAACCAGTAGAAACAGGAGATTTTTTTCATATTTATAAATCAAATAAACTTAAAAAAATAAAAATAAAAAATCACTTCAAGTATTTCCACAAACCTTTTAGCAGACCTGTTGAGTAACAATTACTACATATGATGTAAAGTCTGTGAACAGGGTCTGATGTAAGTCCCTACTCAACCATATGTTGCATAAAACCCCTATATCAAGGATAACAGATTTTTTACTTGCTTAAAATTGTTCTTAAATTAATATTTTTTTCCTCCCTGCCAGTACTCATGCCAATTCAGCAAAGAAAGGCTTTCTAGATCAATCTTTCTTGCTTCACTTTCCTCTACTACATTTGTGAACATTTGTTTTGTAGGGTCAGGTGTCATTCTGAGACCCACAGGTGGCAATAACCTCCTCAAATATAGTTCTGGACCTCTCTTACGGAGAACAAGCACACACCTCACTTCTAAGCTAGTCTTTTAGGTAGGCAGCTCTGGACTCACAAAGATAATGCTCTGCAGTAGGTGGGGATAAGGCATCTTCAGAAAGGGTGTTAGACCATGTGTTACAGAGATACACTTACAGCAGAAGGGAACGCAAATTGAGAATTAAACATTTTTTGTTATTTGCTAGTTACAGAGACTAGATCCAGTCAGTGCCACTAACCAGTTGCTGTGGTCTTCCTACTGACACAAAAGAACATAAAACACTTTAACAATCACTTCGCCATTTAGGAATTGAGTCCGTGCTGTTTTTTATCCAAGACTTCTTGAGCACCAAATGGTGAAAGGCATTGCTGAATTCCCCCATGAAAAACCTCATATGGCCCTTCCTTACTAGAGTGGTAGGACAGGCAGAACTTTACAGCATGTCAGAGTTAGTCTTTAGTCCACACAGTAATGTACTTAGAGATTAAAAAAGACAAACGGAAAAAAAAAATCAAAAAAAAAAAAAATCTGAAAATGGTGTTTACTGGATACATTTCTGAGGTCTGGGTAGTTAACAGTTACTTTCCATGGTTTCAAATTGTTTTCTAATACATTTCTTGTCATAGCCTGAGAACTCCTTTCACTAATCTAACAGTTGATAATATGACATTCTTGTTTTCGGACAAATAGTCAAGGATACTGTGAAGTTCCTCCTATCCAGAAACTCATTTAATACTCAGATATTTGTCTTATTCTATGAATTCTGCTACTGTGTGAGGTAAAGACAGACAAGAATTGTGCTAGTACATCCATTATTAGGATGAGACCTTTAATACTTTTTCAAGAGCAGCTATAAAGGAGGCTGTAGGGAGGTGGGGGTTGGTCTGTTCTCCCACGTGCAGACATTGGAACAGGCTGCCCAGGGAAGTGGTGGAGTCACCATCCCTGGAAGTATTTAAAAGACGTTTAGATGTAGAGCTTAGGGATATGGTTTAGTGGGGACTGTTAGTGTTAGGTCAGAGGTTGGACTCAATGATCTTGAGGTCTCTTCCAACCTAGAAATTCTGTGATTCTGTGATAATACTTTTTCAAGAGCAGCATAACTTATTTGTCCCTATCCTTTAGGGGAAAAAGGATCCTGGGCCAGGAGCTGGCGGGGCTCATTGATAGGGCTTTAAACTAGGTAAGAAGGGGGATGGGGCTGAAACAAGGACTGTTGGGGCTGTGCCAGGGGGAGCAATGGCAAGGCCGGAGGATAAGGTAAAGGCCCAGCTGAAGTGCATCTACACCAATGCACGCAGCATGGGTAACAAACAGGAGGAGCTGGAAGCCATCGTGCAGCGGGCAGGCTACGACTTGGTTGCCATCACGGAAACGTGGTGGGACCAGTCTCATGACTGGAGTGCTGCGATGCCTGGCTATAGGCTCTTCAGAAGGGACAGGCAGCACAGAAGGGGTGGCGGTGTGGCTCTCTATATTAGAGAGTCTTTCGATGTTGTAGAACTCGAGGCTAGGAATGACAAGATCGAGTCCCTTTGGGTTAGGATCGGCAGGGACAACAAGGCTAGTGTCCTGGTCGGGGTCTGCTATAGACCGCCGAACCAGGATGAGGAGACGGATGAGGAGTTCTACAGGCAGCTGACAGAAGTTGCAAAATCGTCGGCGCTTGTACTCGTGGGGGACTTCAACTTCCCTGACATATCCTGGAAGCACAACACAGCCCAGAGGAAGCAGTCTAGGAGGTTTCTGGAGAAAGTGGAAGATAGCTTCCTGACGCAGCTGATTAGTGAACCTACCAGGGGTGGTGCCCTGCTAGACCTTCTCTTCACAAACAGAGAAGGACTGGTGGAGGATGTGATTGTCGGGAACAGTCTTGGGCAGAGTGACCACGAAATGGTGGAGTTCACTATTCTTGGCGGGGCCAGGAAGGGAACCAGTAAAACCACTGTATTGGACTTTCGGAGGGCTGACTTTGGGCTGCTCAGGACACTAGTTGGTGGAGTCCCATGGGAGGCAGTTCTGAAGGGCAGAGGGGTCCAGAAAGGCTGGGCGCTCTTTAAGAGGCAAATCCCAATGGCGCAGGAGCGGTCTATTCCCATGCGCCCAAAGATGAGCCAGCGGGGAAGAAGACCAGCCTGGCTCAACAGAGAATTGTGGCTTGAGCTTAGGAGAAAAAAGAGGGTTTATAATCTTTGGAAAATTGGGCAGGCCACTAAGGAGGACTATAAGGATGTAGCAAGGCTGTGCAGGGACAAGATTAGGAAGGCCAAAGCTCATCTGGAGCTCAATCTGGCTACTGCTGTTAAAGATAACAAAAAACGCTTTTATAAATACATCAACACCAAAAGGAGGACTAGGGAGAATCTCCATCCTTTACTGGATGCAGGGGGAAACTTAGTTACAAGAGATGAGGAAAAGGTGGAGGTGCTTAATGCCTTCTTTGCCTCAGTCTTTAGCGGCAAAACCGGTTGCTCTCTGGATACCCAGTACCCAGAACTGGTGGAAGGGAATGGGGAGCAGGATGTGGCCCTCACCATCCACGAAGAACTGGTTGGTGACCTGCTACGGCACTTGGATGTCCACAAATCGATGGGGCCGGATGGGATCCACCCAAGGGTACTGAGAGAACTGGCAGAGGAGCTGGCCAAGCCACTATCCATCATTTATCAGCAGTCCTGGCTATCGGGGGAGGTCCCAGCTGACTGGCGACTAGCAAATGTGACGCCCATCTACAAGAAGGGCCGGAGGGCAGACCTGGGGAACTACAGGCCGGTCAGTTTGACCTCAGTACCAGGGAAGCTCATGGAGCAGATCCTCTTGGGAGTCATCATGCGGCACTTGAAGGGCAAGCAGGCGATCAGGCCCAGCCAGCATGGGTTTATGGAAGGCAGGTCCTGCTTGACGAACCTGATCTCCTTCTACGACAAAGTGACGCGCTGGGTGGATGAGGGAAAGGCTGTGGATGTGGTCTACCTTGACTTCAGCAAGGCTTTTGACACCGTCTCCCACAGCATTCTCCTCAAGAAACTGGCTGCTCTTGGCTTGGACTGGCGCACGCTTCGTTGGGTTAGAAACTGGCTGGATAGCCGGGCCCAAAGAGTTGTGGTAAATGGAGCCAAGTCCAGTTGGAGGCCGGTCACTAGTGGCGTCCCCCAGGGCTCGGTGCTGGGGCCGGTCCTCTTTAACATCTTCATCAATGATCTGGATGACGGCACTGAGTGCACCCTCAGTAAGTTTGCAGATGACACCAAGCTAGGTGCGTGTGTCGATCTGCTCGAGGGTAGGAAGGCTCTGCAGGAGGATCTGGATAGGCTGCACCGATGGGCTGAGGTCAACTGTATGAAGTTCAACAAGGCCAAGTGCCGGGTCCTGCACCTGGGGCGCAATAACCCCAAGCAGAACTACAGGCTGGGAGAGGAATGGTTGGAGAGCTGCCAGGCAGAGAAGGACCTGGGAGTGATGGTGGACAGTCGGCTGAATATGAGCCAGCAGTGTGCTCAGGTGGCCAAGAAGGCCAACGGCATCCTGGCTTGTATCAGAAACACTGTGACCAGCAGGGCTAGGGAGGTGATCGTCCCCCTGTACTCGGCTCTGGTGAGGCCGCACCTCGAGTACTGTGTTCAGTTTTGGGCCCCTCGCTACAAGAAGGACATCGAGGTGCTTGAGCGGGTCCAAAGAAGGGCGACGAAGCTGGTGAGGGGCCTGGAGAGCAAGTCCTATGAGGAGCGGCTGAAGGAGCTGGGCTTGTTCAGCCTAGAGAAGAGGAGGCTCAGGGGTGACCTTATCGCTCTCTACAGATACCTTAAAGGAGGCTGTAGAGAGGTGGGGGTTGGCCTGTTCTCCCATGTGCCTGGTGACAGGACGAGGGGGAATGGGCTAAAGTTACGCCAGGGGAGTTTTAGGTTAGATGTTAGGAAGAATTTCTTTACTGAAAGGGTTGTTAGGCACTGGAACGGGCTGCCCAGGGAGGTGGTGGAATCACCATCCCTGGAAGTCTTCAAAAGATGTTTAGATGTAGAGCTTAGGGATATGGTTTAGTGGGGACTGTTAGTGTTAGGTTAGAGGTTGGACTCGATGATCTTGAGGTCTCTTCCAACCTAGAAATTCTGTGCTTCTGTCCATTTCTTTGAGATACTGAATATGAAAAGAAGGTTAGGCCTGTACTGTCCTCTACAGAGTCTTTTTGAGATGTCATAGTTGAAACATCACCCATGAAAACTAGTTACATCTGGTCAGGTACTTTATAAAGATTCGGTAATTTCCTGTGATGTTCAAATGTCCTGCTACATTTCTAGTCCTAAACAAAGAACTATTCATTTTTAACTACAGTGGTATGGATTACAGTACTGATTACAAGTTAGATAGAACCTTGCTTTAATAATTAAACAAGGCTGAGAAGGGATCTAATTTCTTTGATTATCTTTGACTTTGCATTCTACTTCAGCTTTGATCTGGACAAGTAGATAAATGGCTTATGTAGAAGGTGGTACAACTTTGTTCACCTAACCCTGGAAGGTGCGCTATATATATAAAAATATATATATATATATATATACACACACACACACACACATATATATATATATATACACATATACATGCACATAGCAGACACTTAGCTGATGTTTGCACTCCTGGTTTTTAACTGAATCCAGTGCAAGTCTGGAGTGCTCTGTAGGTCATAGTACAAGCAAACTAGGATAGAATTTCCAAAGCCTATCTCTAGGACTCCATCCACTTCTAAATTTCCTTTATCTACTATACTTTTGATCAGGGACAATAGATATTTTCAAAGGCTTCAGCTGAGACAGCTTCAAGGTTTTTCTTCTCCTGAGAACACAAAGATCATTAGCAGAATCCCTGATCTCATTTAGTCTCTTGAGACTAATCTTTTTAGTCTTTACTTACCACAAACATCAGCTACAAGTTGTTATGAATTAACATGCTCATATTTTCTGATATTAAGCTTTCTGGGTCTCAACTACTTTCAACTCTATTACATGGAAAAATGCAAAAAAAGTTTGTCTTCTATTCCCTAAAAGTGATAGATACAAAGATATAAAAGTCTCTAGATACAGAGAAAATAAAGATGGCATGTTTCCAGCTGGAACTGCTCATATACTGCCAAAAGCAAGGGTGGGGCAATAGGCTCCTGAAAGACCTGGAATTTAAATAAATAAAGCACTTACTAAACTGCTAATCACTATCAGTTTGCTTAACCTCTGCTCCCCAGTCAAAGGGAAAGTAATTTCAGCATCACAAATATGTGGTTTTATATCCCTATCCCTTCAGCCATTGTATCACCCCTCAAGCTGTGCACTCAGCATTAAGCCCATGTTGACTGTAAGCACTGTGGCATTTTATGATTTTAGAATATTATGATTTATGTGATTGAAAGTGGTAAGTGGTGATGAGAAAAATAGCCTTTTCCTTTTTTCCACTAATATCCATTTCAGAACAAGCTTCCATTTTCTGTATGAGTATTCTCAGTTGTACCTGCTACAAAAGTACTGCTAGAGAAACATCCGTTCTTGCTTGCACCTTGTGGATCTGAATTTTCCAAAGTATTGACTGTTGGTACCTGTGACCAGTCAGAAAGTGCAACAAACATATTTGTGTTTGGTCCACAGTAGGTAAGTACCTGGGATTGTAATTTCTCTGCTGAGGACTCTCAGTAACATAGAAATTTTAGTCTCACATACAGTCAAAGCACTAGGCACTCCATCAAAAATCCTATTACTTTGACATAGGCTCCCTATGGGAGTTTATGATGAGCTATTTTAAAGACTTAACCTGTTGGAGAGCATCACACGGAATGTGTACTTGAAACACTTTTCTTTCTCTTGCCTTTCCTAAGAGTCCAAATCAGCTGTGGTTTTTGTTTGTTTGTTTGCTTTGTTTTCAGGATCTCTGTATTGGTCTTTCTGCAGCCAGGAGTCTGTCATTGTCTCACAGTCTCTACAACACAGACAGATCCAGTGCAATTTGGACTGTGAACAATTGGTATTATTCTTTCAAAAAATAAAACACTGTACAGCCATTTTCTCTAAAACAATTCTTCACATAAACGTGACCTTAGTACTTATAATGACTTTTATTTTTTTATACCTTTTTGAAAACCTATTGAATAGCCAAGTAACATATTTTTACACTGTAATGAAGGGTACATATCCCTATTTTATTTAAAAAGAATGGGGGGTTTAGAATAAAGGCTACAGAACACCTGAAAGTGACAAGAATGTCACTTTATCACAAAAATCACCTTTACTGGAAAACAAAGCACTTATTTACCTATTGCTCAGTGATGGCAGTACAAAAAGGGCAAAAATTACCATACCTGTGAAAAAGGAATAGTCATTGCTTCAGATTTCAGCTTCCATCTCTCAGGTATGGTACTTCTATTTTTTATAGTATTTGTTTTGCCATATGTTTCTTACATTACAGATGAATCTATTCTAGGGTCGCAGGGGTTGGGTTACGATATGACTAGATACATGGAAATACAGCAGGAGTGATTTACAGTGTGTCATTTGTGTGAAACAAATTGGCACCTAACCTATAGTATCTATGTTTGTATCTGGTTGAAGGATATAACACTGTTTGTGAAGTACATCACATTTGTTATCTTGCTGTAACATGGATTTCCCTTGAAATGACTTGCTCTTGCACCACTTATGAATAGATGGAAGAAGCTTAGCACGGGTGCTTTCATGTGAAGAAATGAAATGGAAGCCCCTACGCTAAGATCTGCAATTTAATTCCTACCATACATACAATTTCAACTTGACTTCATCGGGTAACACAACTCTGATTTATCATGTACAAAAATAGTTCTTGAAGAGATCCACAGCATTTTATTTTTTATTTTGTCCATTAAAATCCAGATTATGATCCATGATCATAATACTGAGTGCTGAAATCACTCATATGTTTTCAATTGCAATTATTACTCAATGCGTATGAGTAATTACTCATGAGTGGGAGAAATGGCTGCAAGCATTTCTTTTAATACTGAAACTTTTCTCTTCAGAGATTCTAACAGCTGTTGGCTTCTAACTGTTACATGCTGAAAGTCTATTCTGCCTCTCCTCTTCTTCCTTGACATTTTTTCTCTTGTTGTTGCTCACATTGAGTAAACTGTCTTCAGGATACATTTAAGAATATTAACATTGCAACCTGGATAATGTGATGAAAGTTGTTAAAATGTAAATTTGCTTATGTAAATCTTTTTTCTCATTTTAATTTAATGCCAGTATTCAATAATAATAATAATAATAATAATAATAATAATAATAATAATAATAATAATAACAATAATAATAAAAGTAACAGAAATGCCAAATTTAATAGCAGTATAAGAAAATTAACAGAAACCAGCTGGAAAAACTTATGAACTTAGATTTTCTGCCAGTTTATTTTGTATTTATTTATTTATTTATTTTTAAAGAGGGAAGCACAATGGCACCTCAGTAGAAAGTAACCCAGTGTACTTTGCTGTGAGCTGAAAATACCAGCTGCACAGGCCAGCTCTTCTGGATTGTTTTTTTTGTTTATTAACTGTTCAACATGAATAGAGGTCTCAAGCTAGCAGAGTTAATAGAACACTTACCATGATCATTTTGAGGATTTAAAATATTTCCAACTGGAAAATATCTAATTAAGTGTGTTAAAATGAAAGCACACTATATGTGGATGATTCCAAGCATGGTTGGTACTGCTAGATATAACAGGGCACCAAGTATATGGTAGACACAGGGCTAGGGTATGCAAAGCCCACACTCTCCCTGAGGAAGAGCAACTCAGACACTTGATGGTAGCCTCTGGCTAGCAAAAAAATAACAGACCTGAGTAGGCAGTTGTAAGGATGCAATGGAGTTTTAAACAGGCACTAGCAACACTTTATCAGCAACTTATGCCAGAAGAATTTTATTCTACAAGTAGAACACATTCTATTCATTCTGATAAACTCTGAGCTTGCTTTGCCTTTTCCTGGTTGTTTCTTATAAACACTCATCACCTTTGCCCTTTCTCATTTGGTTATGCCCTTTATCCATGCACAAATGTATGCTGGGGCCACTCTGCTAGAAAGCAGCTTTGCAGAAAAGGACATGGGATCCTGATGGTCTTCAAGGTGAAAATGAGCCAGCAACATGCCCTTGTTGTAAAGAAGGCCACTGGTATTCTGGATTGCATTAGACAAAGCACTGCTGGCAGCTCAAGCTTAGGTTCCTTCCCTTCCACTCAGCACTGGCAAGGCCACCACTGTGTCCTGTTCTGGCCTTCCCACTGTAAGAGACATGGAGCTACTGGAGAGAGTCCAACAAAGGACCATGAAGATGATAAAGGGACTGGAACGTCTCACTGTGAAGAAAGGCTGAGAGAGCTGGGACCATTCAGCCTAGAAAAAAGAAGACTCAGGGGTGGACCTTATCACTGTTTATAAATATCTGAAGAAAAGGTGCACAGAAGATGGAGACAGACTCTTTTCAGTGGTGCTCAGTGACAGGGCAAGAGGCAATGAGCACAAATACAGGAAGATCCTTAACACTTTTCTTGAAACACTTTTTAAATCAAAGGATGACTGAGCACTGGCACTGGTTGTCCAAAAAGGTCGTGGAGTCTCCCTCCTTGCAGATCTTCATAAGTCACCTGGACATGATTCTGGGCAACCTCATCTAGGTGGCCCTGCTTGAGCAGGGGTTTGGATAAGATGACCTTCAGAGGTCCCTTCCAACCTCAGCCATTCTGTGATTCTGTTATTCTGTGATTCCGTTATCTTTCCAATCTGATTCTCCATACTTTCAAATAGTTTCTTCTATACCTTGTCTGGCCCATATAGTAGCACTTGTAGGCATACGTGGTGCTCAGCGTTTCCACCTCTGCTTGTACTGAATATATTGTCATGTACTGACTTGGTGCTATCTCACCCTTTCCATTTCCATTCTTCTTCTTGGCAACCTTCTTGACATTTATTCTGTGTTGCTTTGGCATATCTCTGACAGTTATCAGTAGTAACTTTTATTAAAGACAGGTGCTTCTGCATCTTTATAGAAAATTTTACATACGTTAAATGTGAGCTATGAGTTCATCTAGCAAAAGTTAGTTTAGAGATCATAATTTTGGATTCCCAGCATTTGGGAGTAGGAGTCCAACAGATGTGTACAAACCACAAATTACAAAAATTACAAAAAAACCTCTCACTGTAGTAACTCCAAGGGAATCAAATTGTAGTGGATGGGTACAATAATATCAGCTGAGCATTTGCACATATCCATGACTAGCCAGGCAAATTATTTAAATTTGCTGCTACAAACAGAGTATTTGCAACATAAGTAGGCACACAGAATTCTGGGCATATTATACATAATTTAAAAACGTTGGCCAAAGGTTTCTTCCCTAATGAATTTTCCTGAAGAAGCAACTATCTTAGAGCCTCTGTTAGAAATGCCTGGGAGCACTACCGTTAAAAATCAAACCAAAACAAAATGGATTTTTTCTTCTAACTGCATTTTTTTTTTCTTCGCTATAGAATAAGCAGTTAGTCTACTTTTCTTGCAGTCTTTACTGCAAAGCTTTCCCAGGATGCTCTACCTCGTCAGAGCCCATTAAACTCATCAGCAAATAGAAATGTCCTCAGCCTAGATTTAAAACCCCAGTCTGATCCAGTATTTCAGATCTTGGCCAGGAATTTCTTTCACAGTCACCATCTGTAATGACTGAGAGGTCAGAGGCTACTTTGCTACTCAATAGTGCAAATGGAACTACAGCAAATGTACTGGAGTTCACTCACTGCCAATTGTAAGGACAAGGCTTGTTTTGCAATAGGGCATGGAAGATTAAAATAACACAGGGAACTTGACTAGAGGATGAGTCCAAGTGGACCTTGAAGGAAGTAATTACTTTGTACTACTGTATTCCCTTCTTCCCCCCCTCTGCTCTTTCACTTCTTTATGTGCTTAATTGTAAATTACCCTCAACTCCTTCTACCATTGTTTTAGTTTTTCCTTGTGCCACTGAAGCGACTCGAAAGTGCTGGTACTAAATTCCTGCTGTAAAACCAGTGCCAATACTTGGGTGTCTATGAGCTTTGGAGCACTTTGAGCACTGGAGCTAGTGACATTACAAAGCTTGTTAACGTAAAATCTTCTTTGTGTTACATTTTTTGCAATACATTTTACAAAACCCTACCCCAGGGAGCCAAGGGGCAGTTGCTTCTTTATTACATTTTAGAAGAGCCACATTATTAGCGTTCCAGTCTATATATTATGAAATTAAGTGGATACCCTTGGGGTTAATTCCTTGTTGTAATTGTAATGAAAAGAAACAATTTCTAACCCTCCATTTAAGATCTATAACTATTAAAATCCACTAGTCTTAGTGACTCCTGGGGCCAGTGAAGTACTTCAGTGTATATGAAAAAGGGCACTCCTACAGTGTCCAATATCAGTAATTTATAAAAATAACAGCCTCCAAGTGGGAAAACTAACAAATGAGTTTCCATTGAGCCCCTCCCTGCTGTTTACCATTGCACGCTGGATTCATCAACTACGTAAAATTATATGCATATAGAAATTATAGATCTGGGTTGCAAGATTATATTTTGCATAGAGTAGGAAAGGTAGAGCAGGAATTATACAATGCAGTGATTAAATACAAGAAAAATCACACAATACAGTCATAGAGAATCATATAACAAAAAAGTATTGAAAAGGTTTTTATTTTTTTTCCCCAGAGGCGTCTCTGTAGTAAGAGATAGCTTCAACCAATTTTAACTGAAAATAAAACATTTTTTTAAATATTTGAAGGAAAACCAGCTATGTAGAAAAGTTTTACTTTCCTCTAAAAATGCTTAATTTATTCAGCTTGGGAAGTATATGATAGTATACTATAGCTACTGTCTACTTTTGATGTTTTACAGTGTATGTAGCTGCACGTTGTAACAATTCCTGCTCACTGGTGTTTTCCTTTCCTATTGAACTTAATATGGCCAGCTTTTATGTCATCGTATGTGGCAGATTTCACTATCTCTCCTACACACTTGCACCCCTGTTCTCTTTACATAACACTTAATAGAGAGAGAAACATTTTCATAAATGAGAAAAAAATTGATTTAAAAAACACAGTGCTTAGAGGGAGATGCAGGAATATGGCACTACAAGAACCAGTTATTAAATCATTTTTATGGACTGACTAGATTTAAATTTGACAGCAAACCTTTAGCATGCAAAATATACACCATCAGATAGTGCCTTCCAATTTAATATCCTTATTAAAATCATTGTTTCTATTAAGCTAAAAATTGTATAAGTGCATTATTGTCTAATAAAGCATAAATTTCCATTTGGTATGTATTCATGCTCAATGGATATACTAATTTAATAATAGAAAAGCTTTCTAGGACTTTGCTAGAGTTGCCATGTGAAAAAGAATATCCCTTTAAGATTTCAGGAGTGGTCTGTCTTTTTCATAAAGGTACTTCTTTAGCTGTGGTTGACATACCTTTATTACCATTTAACTTTCTATTTTTATTCATCATAGTATAAACTCCCTTAGGAGAAAGGAAAAGGCTCTTACAAGACATGAAAGAAAGAAATAGTTGTTGCTTTTAAGAATACCATTCTGCCAGCCAATAAAGTATGATGTAAGTTGCCGTATACAGAGGAGTTTAGACCCTATTTCTTATTTTTAAGGAAAAAAAGGAATGAGACATCATTTTTATATGTCACTGATCATTGAAAAATGGGATTCCTTTTATAAGTATTTACTGTAAATTCATGTTAATGTCACTTGTTCCTATTGGCAAGCCATGGTGAAGAATTTCCTTATGTCTCCAGTGTTTACAAACCATTTACAAATCTGATCATTCACAGCTTGTGCACTCTCTAGTCATCACACCAACCAGCGAAACTAGCACCGCCATCTCAGGCTGGTGTCTTAGTGAGATTTAAATTGCCAGCTTGAAAGGACAAAGACCTGTTACTCTTGCCTGCCTTTAAAGGATTACAGAAAGTTGTAATCCAATTTCATTTGTGTTGCAATTATTGTAAGGCTGATAGGGAAACACAAATGCTATTGTCTTTATCATTGGCACTGTTTAATGTGCTGAATATATGGATCTTTAGCAATTGATGTTTATTAGAATTTACATAAAATGAGCAGGTGGCTTCCATCTCACTGGACAGATGTTAGCATCACATCTAATGAAGCTAAACAGAACTACTGTCAATAGAAGGCTGTAAGTTTAGAACTTTTCATGATCATTACATCCCTTTTAATAAATCAAGAGCTGTTCAGAAAATACGTGGCCATCCCTAGGAAGAAGAACATTTTCTAACATTGATTGTACAGATGGTAGAAAGGGCCGCATTTCTCAAGGCCGGTTGCTAATTATCCCATATCAAATATGGATAGGATGACTGCTGTGCAAATAACTGAGCAGAATGTTGATACTAGGAACCTCAGCAAGAATTGGAAATCATTAAAAAATTTAACAAGGAGCTTTGACCTATGAACTTCTGATCATTTCTTCTTTATATCTTCATAGAAATGGGTTTATCCAGCAAGCTGGCTGACTTCAAATAATACCTGAAAGTTCTTGCAATTCCACTGCCAGTGACGTGTTGAAATGTTACCCATGACTAGGAGGAAGATTTCCTGAAGACACTTGTATGGCTTGGGAACTTGGAAACTGTTCTCCTGATTTTCAACAAAAAAAGCATACCCATTTCATTGTAGCATCAGAAATCATATACAATTTTGGTATTAAAATTATATCAATAAAATCATTTCAAAGCTGACAGTGGGTCCTTATGTGTGAAGGAGCATGCATAGGGTGAATGTTGAGTCTGCTTAACTTGCAAAGATGATATAACACCATTGAGATGCTCAGCCTCTGGACTACTTTACTTTAGTAGTTGTAGTACAGATTACATTGGTATTGTGCACTGCATTTTGTCAAGGTAAAATTCATGTTAAAAAAAAAAAAGATAAAACACAACACAGATGCTAACAACACATTACAACTTGAATAACTGAAGTCTAACTGTCTAAAAATGTCTTAATTTCAATTCCATAACATATCCCTTACTTTTTTCTCACTCATATCCTTTACTTCTGCAAACATAAACATCAGTAAATTTGTGAAAGAATTTTTTCACCATATGCATATTTGCAAGCTCTGAATGATAAATATATACGTATAATTATCAACGTTGCTTGTCTAATACTGAAGAGTAAACTGTTAAGCAAACTTTGAAGCAAAGAGCAATACAAGAGTATTCCAAAAAGGCAGAAACATGCTTATGCCTATCATTAGTTTAAGTTTTGGGAAATAATGACCACAAGTAGGAATTTGCTAATTACAGAAAATAAAATATCAAAGACACACTTGGTTTAAATAGCTTGTGTTCAATTTTAAAACTTGCAGTCTGATCTACTGACATAATCTCTTTTTAATCTAGTGCAAACATAAGGTAGCTCTACTTTGTAAACTGTGTTTTGTGGAAAAAAAAAAATCACAAATTAGAATCCTTTCTCTCTTACTGTGCACTGTCAGACCATAAAGACAAGAAACACTGCAGTACTCTTGGCTTGTGAAGAAAGTTGGTAATATATTTATAGATAATAAAAAGATCAATAATTCTTTTATTAAAAATAATCAGAAAAACTCAACCCAAATCAACCAACCAACCAACCAACCCAAAACTTATCCAAACAACAAACAAAAAACTCCAGCATTGGTTGAATTGGTAAAACCAGCATAAAATTTTGGTACTGTAGTGAAACTAATTTTTCACTTGAATAATTGGACATGTCATGTGCATATACTTTGCTGTTATGTTCTATGAAACTATGAAACCATAGAAAAAAAGATGGAAGTTAGGAACAAATATAACTCCAGAACCCATTGTTTTCTGCATTTACCTGAGGGGGAAGGAATTCTGGCTTCCAGTTTCTGCTTCCAATTAGCATTTGGAATACCTCCATCCTAAATACCTGCTAGCCACCAGGGGATGTGGATTCAATCATCAAGCACAGACAGAAATTGAAGCCAGGACGCCCACATTCCCGATGGGTTCAGCACTGCACTGTGAGATAAAATCAGGTACTTGCTAGCTGGGTACAAGCCAGCCCTAAGGGCAGACTTGATTGCCTAATGTCTTTGACTCTTTTGAGAAGACAGGGATCAAAATCTCCAGCATTTTAGGTCATTGTATACAATAAATATTACTTAAAGTCATATCTGAGCTACTGAATCTAGCCACACAGTGTAGAGGTACCTTAGCCATGGACTCCTGCAGCTTAGCATCACTGTGGCATGCCATGCTTAGAGACAAGCTATCAGGCGCTGCAGGTGAATGTGTTGGTGAAGGACTGTCACCTGTTACTTTCTGGTAAACATTTTTCAAAATGCAACTGCCCCAAGCAGAAGAGCAGGAGGAATCACACAACATCCAGACTCACCCCAGCACAATGTGCCACTCGAGTGCAGCTGGATGAGGGTTTTGGATGGGCAAAAGGGACACTTATTCACCCTGAGGAGCCTTTGGGTCTCTTCTTTAATCTCACGTTTTCCTTTGTGATTAACTTGTTACATGCTTAATCCACAAAGGACTTGTTTAAAACAATCAATCAAACAAACAAATAAAAAAAAAACCAACACCACCAAAAAAAAACCAACAACAAAAACAATTAAAAGAAAAATAAAATAACTATCTTGTCATCACCTCATTAAGGAGGAAACAGTTCTTCAGTGTGGAAGATCTTTGGAGCTGCTTGCAATGCAGGGATTGCAAGTTTAAGAGCTGGCACACTAGCAAATACTGCCTATCATCACCTCTTTCCATCACATCAGAGGAATAGCCCTCCTTCGTATATTCTGCTTAGAAAGTGTAATGGTCTGAACTGCTTTGTTCCCCACACGTATTAAAAGCAGACTCATCACTGAGTTACAGAAAATAACCAAGTACTGTCTCCATAGACTTTAAATAACAGTCCCTCCCCTTCTATTCTTGGCACTACTATAGATGAATAACAGAATATTGGATGCTTGTTGCAGAACCTTGGGCTGTTTCATTTGCAAAGAAACTTGGAGCTCTTTGAAAGAAGCATGTCCTAGTTCCAGCAGAAAATGTACCACTGTGGAAGTTTCATTTTAATAGCTGAATAAACCCATGGATCTGGCCTGTTTTTGTTTTCATTTTTAAATTGGAACTGTGAAAATTTCTTATTTATACTCTGTAAGAAGCAGCTAACAATCCTGTCTCTGATCAATGGTGTTAATTTCAAACCTGATTGGGATTTCCCACTTAAAACAGTTACTTACTGCTTTGAGGGAAACATTCAGAAAAAAATAATCAGAAATGTTTCACCACATGTGAAAGCAGAATAAATTCTAAATGGTAAGAAGGGTCACATGACTGTTACCAGAATCTCCACACTCCGTGCAGCCCTGCATCAGTGACACAGCAATTAAATGAAGAATATCTGTTAGGCTTTTCGTCCTGGTCAGAGCCTGGTACTCGCATCTTAAGCAAATGTATTCAACTCTTCTTTCAGGCCACTTATGGATTGAATCATTCATTGTCTGTAAGCCTTCTTCAAGTTTGCTGATGTCTTTTTAGATGTCTAATGATTTCTAATTAGATTACTAATGACCACAATATTGAGTTACTATGACTTTATTTACTGGAGATAAATATATACTTCCCCCCCCTCCCCCCCCCAGCATACACAGTATTTTGAATGCTCTGTCAGGACTTTTCAATAGCAGCAAGTGCCATGTGCAGACCTCAAGAGTTCTTAACAAAATGGAATTAAAGCAGTTCAATACCCACACATAAAATCAGAAGAAAAATATTTCCTCTGGATTGCTGGACAATGCATTCCCACGTACAACCAAAAAGTTTCCATACCAAACAGATAGTTTCATAAACTGGAACACAGGAACACAGCATTAGTTTGTGAAAACACAGCAACAGAGTACAAAAATAAACCCACAACCAGGATCTAGAACAACTGAATTTTTTGTTCAGTTTCTTAGAACCCCAGATACATTTGGACAAGCTCCTCTGCAGGCTATGGACACTACTGCATTTCTTGTTACCTGCACTGTCTGCGAAGACCTCTCCAGCTGGACCTCTCTTGACCTGAAATGACCTCTCTTGAGCTGAAATGTCATCTCTGCCTGCTACCAACTTGGCCTCCGCACTTCTGCAGGTGTGAGGGATTTTTGTGGTGCTGGACAGGCGTCTTCTGGAGTGTCCACAGAGATGCAGTCCCTGCTGCAGCTGCAAAAAGAAGTCCAGGTGCTCACCAACCTGCTGGTACTGTAGAAAAGGAAATCTTGGCACAGCTCATTTAAATCCTGAAGTCTTCTGTAAACTTCTCATTACCTCCCACAATGCTGCCAAGTCTGCGTTTTCATTCCTGTCCTTATGCTTTGGAGGAGGCTTACTAGGACAGTAGAGTCTACTGAAGATACATATCTGTCATCAGTCTCTGAACTCTTTATTATGTCTTTAGTGCACCCTCTGGGCTGCACATGGCCAACTTGTTGGAGTAGAACATACGCTTCCATATCATTATTATTATTATTATTATTATTATTATTATTATTATTTTTACACATACAAAAAAAATACCAAAAACTCAACAGTTGAAATTCAGAGGGATGTTTGTACTGCCACAGGTTTCTAATTTATTTTGTTTGTTCTGCCTCTTCTTGCAGTTCAGTGATACACAAACAGGTTTTCAGCTGTCAACCATACTCAGCAAACTACAGCAATAACCACTGCAATTAAGCTTAGCCACATTTTCCTTTTAAGTTGTTTTAAATTGTATCGTGATAATAAGTTCTTCCTAATATCCAACCTAAAACATCCCTAGCGCAACTTTAGCCCATTCCCCCTCGTCCTGTCACCAGGCACATGGGAGAACACACCAACCCCCACCTCTCTACAGCCTCCTTTAAGGTACTTACAAAGAGCGATAAGGTTGCTCCTGAGCCTTCTTTTTCTCCAGGCAGAACAAACCCAGCTCCCCCAGCCACTCCTCATAGGACTTGTTCTCCAGACCCCTCACCAGCTTCGTTGCCCTTCTCTGGACTCTTTTGAGCACCTCCATGTCCTTCTTGTAGCGAGGGGCCCAAAACTGAACACAGTACTTGAGGTGTGACCTCACCAGAACCAAGTACAGGGGGATAATCACTTCCCTAGACCTGCTGGCCACACTGCTTCTTATGCAGGCCAGGATGCTGTTGGCCTTCTTGGCCACCTGAGCACACTGCTGGCTCATATTTAGCTGACTATCCACCAATACTGCCAGGAGGAGAAGGACCTGGGAGCTTTCCAACCACTCATCTCCCAGCCTGTAGTTCTGCTTGGGGTTATTGCGCCCCAGGTGCAGGACCCGGCACTTGGCCTTGTTGAACTTCATACAGTTGGCCTCAGCCCATGGGTCCAGCCTATCCAGATCCTCCTGCAGAGCCTTCCTACCCTCGAGCAGATCGACATACGCACCTAGCTTGGTGTCATCTGCGAACTTACTGAGGGTGCACTCAATCCCCTCATCCAGATCATCGATAAAGATATTAAAGATGACCGGCCCCAGTACCGAGCCCTGGGGAACGCCACTAGTGACCGGCCTCCAGCTGGATTTGACTCCATTCACCACGACTCTTTGGGCCCGGCTATCCAGCCAGTTTTTAACCCAACGAAGCGTATGCCAGTCCAAGCCATGAGCAGACAGTTTCTTGAGGAGAATGCTGTGGGAAACAGTGTCAAAAGCCTTGCTGAAGTCAAGGTAGAACCACAAGGTAGATCCACAGCCTTTCCCTCACCCACCAAGCGCGTCACTTTGTCATAGAAGGAGATCAAGTTCTGAAGACCTCTTCATCTCTTGTAAAGAGAAGGTCTAGCGGGGCACTTCCCCTGGTAGGCTCACTAACCAGCTGTGACAGGAAGCTATCTTCCATGCTCTCCAGAAACCTCCTAGACTGCTTTATCTGGGCTGTGTTGTGCTTCCAGGATATATCTGGAAAGCTGAAGTCCCCCACAAGAGCAAGCGCTGACGATTTCACAACTTTCGTCAGCTGCCTGTAGAACGCCTCATCAGTCTCCCCAACCTGGTTTGGTGGTCTATAACAGACCCCCACCAGGATGCTTCCCTTGTTGGCCTTTCCGCTGATCCTAACCCATAGGGACTCAACCTTATCATTCCCAGCCTCAAGTTCTGCAACATCAAAACTCTCTCTGATATAGAGAGCCACACCACCATCCCTTCCATGCTGCCTGTCCCTTCTGAAGAGCCTATAGCCAGACATTGCAGCGCTCCAGTCATGAGAGTGGTCCCACTACATTTCTGTGATGGCAACCAAGTCGTAGCCTGCCTGCCGCACAATGGATTCCAGCTGCTCATGTTTGTTACCCATGCTGAGTGCATTGGCGTAGATGCACTTCAGTTGGGCCACTGCCTTCTCTCCCAGCCTTGCCATTGTCCCCCCTGGCACAGCTCTAACAAGCCTTGTTTCAGCCCCATCCCCCTTTTTACCTAGTTTAAAGCCCTCTCAATGAGCCCCGCCAGCTCTTGGCCCAGGATCCGTTTTCCCCTTAGAGATAGGGACCTGTCTGCGACCATCAGGCCAGGTGCTGAATAAAGCGCCCCATGGTCAAAAAAACCAAAATTTCTATGTTGGCACCAGCCTCTGAGCCACGTGTTTATCAGGTGGGCTTTCTGTGTCCTCTCTGTACCCCTTCCTGCCACCGTAGGGATGGACGAAAACACCACCTGTACACCAGCTCCATCCACTAACCGTCCCAGTCCCCTAAAGTCCCGTTTGATGGTCTTCAGGCTTCTCTCTTCAATGTCATCACTGCCAGCCTCTATTAAAAGAGGATAATAGTCAGAGGGCAAATCAGGTTGGGAAGCTTTCTGGCAATGTCCCTGACCCTGGCCCCAGGGAGGCAGCAGACTTCCCTACAGGTAGGGTCAGGCCGACAAATAGGGCCCTCTGCTCCCCTGAGAAGGGAGTCGCCCACAACAATCACCGTTCTTTCTGTCCTGGTGGAGGCAGTCCTGAGGCGTGGAGTTGACTTCCTGCTCTAGGCATCCCCTCTTGAGTAGAGTTATTACCTCTTCCTCAGCTACCGGTCTCTCAAGCTCCAGGGCCTCAAACCTGTTGCATAAGGGCACCTGGGAAGGTGGGGTTCGTGGTGGGGGGGGGACATCGCCTGCGATGTTGAGCAGGGACCTGTTTCCATTCCTCCTCAACTCCTAGGTCTCCTCCCTCTGCCCAACAGCAGCAGGGCAGGGGGTCCACTCCCATTTGGGGTGTCTCACCCTGGCACCTGTCCTTCAGGCCGTGCAGGGCGTTTGCTCCACAAGTCTATCTTGTGCTCACACTCCCTGATATCCCTCAACCTCTCGACCTCCTCCTTGAGTTCTGCCACAAGGTGGGCCAGGTCATCCACCTGCTTGCACCTCACGCACACAGCCTCTTTGCCCCCCACAGGTGGTATCAACAAGCTCAGGCACTCCCTGCACCCAGAGACCTGAACTGCCGCAGTTTTGAGTGGGCAGTCGGTCTGGGTGTGTTCATGGAGAGCGCACTGTGCCTGGTGGAGACCATTGCAGCTGAGCTAGCGGTAGACCGCCGTTAGAGGAGGTGTTTGTGTGGGCGGGGGGGGAGTGTTCTGCCCTTCCTGCTCGCCCTGTCTGCACGAATTGCCTTCTGACTCACCACGCCGTTTACCCGTCCTGTTCGCGCAGGCAGGGCGGTCACGCTCCCTAGGGGCAATTTATGAACGGCCGGGGGTGTAGGGAGGGGGGCGCTGCTGGCTCTGCCTACGCCTCCTTCTTGCCTCGTTCACTTCCCTCGCGAGGGCTGCCGGGTCCTGGCGGCTCCCTCGAGTGGGCTCGGTGCCGGAAAATATTAGCTCTGCCGGCCCGATCCCCCACTCCGCTGCAGAAAGCGTGTGCCCCAGAGCCGATCGCCTCGGCAAGTGGCCATTTCATGAACATTAAGAGAGGCTTGTAGTTTTCAGGGTAATATCGCAGATATCCATAACAAAATGTACTGAAAACATACTATGACTCCTTAATTCTGCCTCAGAAGCAGACTGGAGGCTGAATATTATGGGTTGTGCAATATTAATATCAAGATCTTCGAAAGAAGTAGTATAGCATTTCCATCACTCTCCCCATGTGGATAACAGTCAAATACCAGAAAGAGTTTGGCACAAAGCTGATCTTTTACTACACTAAACAAAGTCAGATCACATTTCCTACCACAAGTGAGTGACAAGGACAAAATAAGAGTATTTTAAAAGTTTCAAAGACAGTGAATCTTTGTCTGTTGGAGGTGGTTTGATTTTTTGTCATCCCATTCCTTTCCATAGATTTTTTTTCCAAAAGAATGAAGCCTCCAAATCTAGGCCAGTACATCTGTGGTCCAGATAAGGAAAGTGATAAACAGTCCCATGATAAATGATATCTCAGGGAAGGATACCAGATATCTTGTTGATTACTATGGAATTTCCACGTGGAGAACAAATGCTATAAGAAAAAAGAAAGACATGAGAAAATTACAAACATTTCAGGGACTTGAGGCAAAAGGGGATGTTGAGGAAGCGCAACAGTTGTCTTTGAAACTACATTGAAAGTGATATTTTTTCCATGTTAATCTTTTTTTCAAGTGGGGGTTTGTAGTTTTTATTGAAAACTTTGTTATTTGCTTTGGACTCCAACGATATTGTAGTTAAGTAGTTAAGATGGACATAACTGTGTAACTGTTTTCTTCCACTGGAATCCTATTAGAAAGCCTCTTACTTTTTTTTTTTTTTTTGTCCCCAACATAGGCAATTAGCAGTGATGACTTTTTTTTTATAAACTAAAATGTAATGTTAAAATGGAAATATTTTCAGAACAGCAAAAATACCGTCACATGAACAGTTAATTCAGAATTTGATGGCAGTCACTTTACTGTCCTCACTGCACCTAATTCCTATTTAGAAAAGCCTTAACCCTAGAGTTATAGTAGTAGAAGCAGTGCTTACTTTAGTATTTTTCTTCCTTAATCCAAGATAAATCTCTATAATTAGAATTGACTGCTTTTTAAAAGAACAGAAATGGCAAGTGGCTCTATCTTAAATTAAAAGATCTTTTACCTTTGGTCTTCTAATTCTTCTCGGCAATGTGCTATCTCTGGAGGCACTTTCTCATCCTTTTAAGAACTAACTTACTGAAGGTGCAGAGGGAAAAACACATCATTGGAGTTAGGTATCAAGTGACAGCATAAGGAAGATATATACAAGTTTAGAGCAATGGAAAATAATTGCCAAGTATGTCATCTATGAACACTTTCTTTAAAAAAAATCTGTAGCATAAGCTATTCATCAAATATGACGCTATTGTTGTGGTCTAAATTCATGCAAATGGAACTTTGGAAAGTAAAAAATAGAGACCTGCCATTTCTGCTACCATGTGTGGAAGGCCCAAGTCTTAGTGGCACCTCTAGTACAGAAGAGTTCTGTACAGCCAAACCCCAGAACCCCACCATACTACATAGAGGTACACAGACAGAAGTAAAAAGTCACCCCACCACAATATCATGACATGTATTTTCAGCTAACAGTTCATTCTTCTTGCTCCCAGGATTTTTTTTCATGTGTCCTTCACAGATAGAAGCTTCTCTTTTTAACTTTTGCTATCTTTATCCCGTTATTTATAAGGGACAACATAAATTGTCCTATATAACGCGTGTTTACAATCTGGAGCTTAATCATCCTCTAATTGTGTGTGCTCATCAGTGTTTCTCTTCCGAGTCAGACAAGCAGCAAGGTCCTAAGGTCTGCTAGATGATTTGAGATTTTCAGGACCCATTGTACCTTGGAATTAGTGAACACTGGCAGCATGTACTACAATAACAATACTGGAAGCTTGGCTGATGCTTTGATGATGAAGTCATTTATGTAACAGTAACCAACATCATTTGTCTAACCTCCCACAACATTCAGTGGATCATATGCATCACATGTTACATGTAAAATGACCTGGATCCAAACCGGACCAGCTTTCTTTTACCCAAAATAAAACCAAATTAAATTTTGCCCACCAGCAAGAATAATTCTCTTGTCACCCGTCCTCCAAATGCTTAGCTTTACTCATTCTGACAATTATTTCACCTAGGTAACATAATGCATGCCATATTTCAATACCTTCTGGTTTTCAGATCTGTATGTATTGTCCATTAAAAATACATTCTACAAACACACTAGCATCCACTGGAGGGATTTTAGAAATCATCAACAGGCCAGATAGCTTACGGTTGCTGAACACAAGGTATTTTGACTCTCCTGGAAAATTCCACTTATTTCAGCAGAGCTGTGCCAACAGCGAATCTGAGCTCTCTATCTAAATTTAATCTGTTCATTACCTCCAAAGACTATTGCAAATAAATAGGCAATCAAGTAGCTAGAAGGACAGAAGAGAGGGATACGGTTTGTAATAGGTAACCTTATAGAAGATAATCAGATCATTGATTCCTTTCCTTCCAAACAGCAGACAATAACAGTTCAAACTAATCATCATTCATATTTTCTTGTCTACATTTAATTGATACTCTGGAGAGTTTATTCAGCTCTAAATCGGTCCCTTGGTAACTGGGATCAACCTGCAGGTAAGAGCTGGACTGGGATCTGTAGAGCATGCAGCCCTTTGCTTTACACAGCTGTGTAAACTGCTCAAACACTTGCACAGTGCAAGCGATTGTTGGGAAGGCATGAGCTGCCCTGACAACATACTTTACCTTGAACTGGTAAAACAAGCTCAGTGTTTACTGAGTTCTTGGCTTCTTTGCTCCTGCTGCACTGAAAGAGACACTTTTGAGTCAGATCGACATCTTTCTCTGGAGAACAACATGAAGAACAATTCAGTTTAAAAACTCTAGGCTATGAAGGACCTTTCAGATAATGCTTCCAGTGAGGACTGTTTGGGTTGTCTGTTTACCTGGAGCAACTCACCTCTACACCCCTGTGGACTCCTGCCACCTGTCTGATACTATCTAGTCATTACCAAATAGAATTCTATCTATTTAGAAAATTTCAATAGACATTGCTATTTAAAAGACCTTCGAAAGATGTAAGATAGCAGAATGTGTCTTCAGGTCAAAGGAGAATCTTATCTCCCTATGGTTTCTAAATCTGTATGTTTTTTTGAGGAATAGAGTGTTGAAATCTGATTGCTGAGGCTGTGCAACAAGAATGAAAGCTAAAGAGAAAGATTGAAGATGTTTAAAGTTCAGATATATCTTTACTATCTTTCTCAGCACATTGACATAGGGATTAAATACAGTTTCTCAGAAAAGTGAAAAAAATAATTTTAATAGAGTCTAGTCAGAATTAGGTAACACAAAGATTGTTATCTGTACACCTTAAAAAAAGAATATTCTTATTCCATCATGAAACAGAATAACCCTTGAAGTAGGATATTCACTAATAACACTCCCAAAACTGTTTATTTTTTGATCAGACTATCAGACTTCAGATTTTTTTTTTTTTTTTTTTTTTTTTTTCCTCTTCAGGGAGGAATGTGAGGCATGTATTAAATTTTGCTGTCCTTGGGCTGCTGTCTCTGAACTCTTCTTTGGAAACTTTTTTTTTTTTTTTTTCAATGTGTCCTCATTCTAAATATCTGTTGTGCCATACAAAGCTCTCCCTTCTTAAAACAGCAGTAGAGCTCAATCATTTCATGTGGGACATAAGCTTCCCTTTTACTAGATCATCTTGGCCAAGCCATGTAGTATTTGAGAACTCAGGCGCATGACTAATGTATGGCTAATGACCAATACCTCCTCTGTGAAATGATTTCAGCTCACTGGAAGAAAGCCATATCTCTTGTCTTCTGCAAATACTTTAGCAACCTGCAGCATTGATTTCATGAGTAACCCCGGGGGCAAAGGGGTGGATATGAGCAAACTCAGAGAGTGGCCCAGGTCTACACAGCATTGCTGTTAAACTAATACGATCTTTCTTCATAATGTTATTAGATACCCTAACATCAACATTTGATCTTTTGAATAGTTGTGTTTTCTGCCTAATTATTCATAATGGAGTTAATTTGCAGCCTTTCCCATGGCCATTTTTAGCAATTGAATACTCAGGAAGAAAATATGTGGGAGACAAGAGAAAAATGAAGAGTTGTAAGAAGGGAAGGGCATTTTAGTCTAAAATACATTTGCATTTCAAAAGATTACAGTAAATCATTTGCACTTAACTGGCACTTGCTTTTTTAAATTTAATTAATGCCAGAAAGACACTTTAAGACACAGTGCTCTAAAGGTGCTTGGAAGGAAAAAACTTGTCCCCCAAGTGTCTGCTGTGAAGAGCCCCTGGGTGACACTCAGAGTAATGCACTTTTTGAGCACTTCAACTTACTAGTGTCTTTCAGTGCTTAATTAACATAATTTGACACAATTATAGATATAAACACTTTATAAGCACTTGGTACAAGGAGTGTCAAAAAAGTGTTGATCTCCATCAGTTTTCACTGGAAACAAAAAGCTCCAGCACAGCACTCAAACAAGCACTTAGAAATGTTCCACACTATTAAAAACATTCAAAAAAGCACCACACCAAAGAAAAAACATGTACTACCAAAATGTTCTCTGGATAAATTCTTT
Organism: Anas platyrhynchos; assembly: GCF_047663525.1. Lineage (NCBI taxonomy): Eukaryota > Metazoa > Chordata > Aves > Anseriformes > Anatidae > Anas > Anas platyrhynchos. The sequence continues at coordinate 25,788,304 of NC_092594.1, read as the reverse complement.
AGAGATTTTACACATCCATGTAGCAGGCTAGCTAAAGCAATCAAAACTTTATGAAATGCACAGCCAGAGTTGATCAGTTCTGCTGCTCACTAGCCAGCTGCAATGACTGGAAAAGAAGAAAAACTTTCTGCAAAAGAAGAAAAACAAAATGGCACCGTGCACAATAAAACTTATAATTTTACTTATGTATGTATATGTTAGGTCTGATGAAAGAGGATGAAGAAGAATGCTCCACTCCTAATGTTTAGTGCAAGAATGAGCAGAGTTATGCCACATGACATTTTATCTAAAGACTTTTGCTCCCAACTTAAAAATACCTTGAAGAAAAAGTCCAAATGAAAGCACGGCATATTTGCTCAATACAGCTAGCAAATTCTCCATTTGCTTTACACACATTAAAGAAGTGAAATGTTGCTCTCCTAGAAGACATTGCTGAGGATGGATTTCAACAGGCAGAGTTTGGCCAGCAGGAACACCACATCAACTACACATACTCTGTTTCTTATCTGAGCAACAGATCTGGGTTTTGTGCTGAAAGCTCATTCTGTTCAATGGGGAAAAGATTAAAGGCACAAAGCTTAGGTTTGCTCACAGGACACTGCGATATCACCTCCCCCTCTCTTTTTATACATGGATTTTCTTTTCAGAGAAACCTTTTTAATTATTAATATTTTAACTAATAATTTCTGTGCAGTCCAAAACTTCAAATCAGGAGGACTATATTTTGTTTAAACATACAGTAAAAGTATCTGTTTTTAAAACTGTTTTGAAATAAAAACCAAAAAGCATCTTGCTTTTCCCCTCTTTTTCCTTCTTATTTGTAATTTAGCATGCATTTACTTAAGTCAAAGTTGTGTTTTGCAAAGTGCATGAAGCACAAAACCCTTGATATATAGTATGTCTTTGCCTGTGAGGTAAGTCACCTAAATTTATGAATATTCCACCTGACAGTTACATTAATCATCTTAACACTTTGAGATTTTTTGCTAATGAAGTAGAATGACAATTGATCATATTGAAAAGCAGTTATCATCTTAAGAAGATACCATCTATGTAAACTGAAATAAACAAAAAGAAAATGTAATAGGTGACAATTCTAAAGTCGTAACTTACTTTTGCCAGAGTTAGCACCTAATTGCTTTTGAAAATAACCCATTAGAAATTGTCCCTATTTACTTTTTTAATGGATGGAAGTGTTTTCTTGCACAATCTATCCGTTTTGATTTTGGAGATGCCTGATCTGCATTCAGATTGTCTGTCATTTGTAATTCCTAAAACATGGCTTGCCTGAGAATGTCTTTTTTTTTTTTTTTTTTTTTGAGTAGTATATAACAGAGGATCCTAAAACAAACAAGCAAATAAACAATCTGCCTCCTCCCCTCTCCCCCCAAATGAAAGAAAATTCAGCGGAAAAGTGGGAATTACAGGATCACCTGAAAAAATAAACCCAATTTTTTAGGCATCTACCTGCAGAGACTGCAAAAACTGTGCCCTTCCTTTCTGTGTCTGAAACTTGCCATCCACCAGTTTAAGGCACTATTGCAGCAAAGCACTTAAGCACTGCTTAAATCCTCTTGAAGTCAGAGGGATTTAAGTAAGTGAATAAAATTACGTACATACTGAAGTACTCGGCTGGGCTGGGTTGCATTGTTGAATTTGGCTATGGACAATTTTAAAAGATTACTCCAAGACTGAAACTGTTATCTGTAATTTCCTTGACAAAAGAAGATGTATTCTGCCTTTCTCCTTCTAATACATTTGAGCTAAATAGAACAGAAACAGCTAAAATTGGTTATTTTTCAGGAGTATGGTGGGGGGAGGTAGTCTCTGAGAGAAAAAAATGCAAGCTGTTTTTTATTTATTTTCTAGACAAATGCAAATTATTTCAGGTTCTTGATCCACTTTTTCTGAAACAAATGTCTTTGCAGTCAGTATTCCCTTTCTGTCTACCAATTTGCATGTTATATCCCTCAACTTTTTGGGTGTTGCTGTGAAAACGCTAAGGGCTATAAATTTAAAAAACAAAACAAAACACAAAACCACCTTCTCTCCCCTCAGTTTAGCTGCAGTTGAGGAAAAGACTAAAACTGTGATTAAAAAAGTTCCAGCTTCCCTTCTATCTAACAACAGAGGCGTCTCTTTGTTTGACTTAGTCTAATTCCTCTAGGATATAGAAGTCTGTTTTAGAGCATATTCAAAACCACTCCAATTTTAGCAGTTCATTTAGTTTGTCTTAAGCCTGATAGGAATCCAGAAATTATGCAGAGGATTGCTTAAATCCTGAAGGGTGCAATACGGGGGTGGAAAACATACATAATGTACAGAGTTTACACTCAATGCAAATACAGCAGAATATTATTTGGAATGAATGCACAAGAAGGAGGGTATAATGGCCTAGGAGGAAGAGCACTTATTATAAATAGGAAATGTGCTGAATTCATTCTTCATCCTGAGAGGGCTTACACCTATATCTCACAGAACACAAAACAAAACAACAAGAATAAAAAAACAAACAACAACAGAACAAACAAACAACAAACAACAAAAAAAACTAAAACTGGTTAGTGTTAGGTCAGAGGTTGGACTAGGTGATCTTGGTCTCTTCCAACCTAGACAATTCTGTGATTCTGTGTGACTCTGAGATTCTGTGTGACTCTGCGATTCTGCGATTCTGTTTAAAACCAACCAACCAACAAAAACAACAGCAAAACCTTAACCACACAGTTTCTTCTCCACAGGTGCATTTGAAAAGAAAATTGCTCACGTTCTAGGTGCATAATCTGGGAAGCTTTGGGACTGCAGGGCAGAGTTCAGCCTTAAAACCCTTGCTCAGTCAGCTCTAGACAGAGAAGGAATTTAAAGCACATTTTTTAAAACATTTCTTACCAAACAGCTTCACATGCCTCTACTCACTACACAGGTGTTCAGATCCCTTTTCCTAGGTCAGATAACTTCGTGCATGTTCCATTCAGGTAGTGCAAAAGTCCTGAATTTATTCTGAGATTAAATAACAGGAACTTTGTCTCTGAAGCAAAATTACTTTTGAGTGGTTATAATTTACTTTTAACTCATCTATCAGAGGGTAGATATAGCACTCCTCATGCAACCAAGAGTTTCAACTTGATGGTTGATGTGCCTGTAATCACACTTTTGGTTTTCCCTAGAAAGATATTATACATTTTTTTTTCCTTTCTTTTTAAAAGATAAATAGCGTAAACTCCTATTTTTATATGGCAGTTAATCTCCTTAATTCAACTAACAAAAAATACATTTTCCATGTCTGGTTGAATGTAAACAAAACTCAGTGGTGGAAGAGTTGACCTAGATGACAACTGTCTGCCTGTAACTTTTCAGCTGCCACTACTTCATCAAAACACTGTGGGGCTATGGTGGTTACGTGGCAAAGAGGGACCATTTAAATGTGTATTCTATGTGTAGCTCAATGCCAGATTCCTTAATAAAAGCAGTCCTGGAACAATCAACCTCATCACTTTGCTCATTTTCAAACCCCAAACTCATTCAGCATATATTATAAATCACTTTCTTCACCAGAAAATACACATTCTGGATCCTCTGGCATCCCAAGGCCTTTTATTCATGAAAGGTCTCATTTTGTTCCACTCATATACACATATATACTTTTTATTTTTTTGTCCCTTCACAGCTTTATAACAGACTTGTTATAAATGCATGAATTGAATACCCAAATACCATTAGTGAGCAGGGAATATGTAAATGATAATTTACTAAGAAAACAATCGTAACAGTTAAAAGTGCAATTACAAAAAACACTGATGGAATGATTATGATAGCGCTGAACTATGTGAACACACCCTTACAATGGGAACACAATATAATGTTACTTAGTTTGTTGGACTACATATCTTCTGACTGTGCTTGTGCTATTCAATGAAAAGGTTACAGTTTGGCATGGCTATGACAACAGAGAACAATACTCCAATGGAAAACATTAAGCAACCTTAACAGCAACACAATCAGACCCATTTAAAGCAGCATACAGCTATTACATTTTGGGAGGCAACCACATTTGTTCAGCATCTATCTTATTTTTGCATGTGATTAGCTTAGCTCTGTCACACCGAGTAAGCAGGCCAATAACATATTGTTGAAGTTAATTCAACTTTTGTTTGTTTGTTTGTTTGTTTGTTTTTGTTCTGTTTTTGTCAAGGGCAGTAAGACACATCCAGTAAATTGCGCTACATCTAGGCCTGTAGCCTAAACTGCAATCCTGGACACTTAAGGAAATCAGGCACAGCTGGGGCTGATTCCCATCTACCTCCTCCATGCAGCTGGATTTAATTCACAATTACCTTCTCTACATCTTTGTCTAAAAGTTTGTTCAATGTTTGTTGATTTTTTTTTTTTTTTTTTTTTTTGGAGATCTTCATATGCAGCTTTTTCTTGTTATTAGGAAGCTTTGATGTCTTTTGACAGGTATCATTTATTCAACAGAGTGAGTTGCTTTCAAATCTCAGTTAATTCCTTGGTCTGCTTCATTTATTATCTGTTGCAGATGCATTGTTCCACTGCCAACCCAACCTTTGCTCAGATACTGACTGGACAAATAGCTGGCTCATACCTGCTGAGGAGATTGCAAGAAAATCTTGTCTCTCCTTTTCTTAAGCCTGTCATGTGTTGTTATTAAAACCCCGATGCTTCCCTCTTGACAAAGAGGGAACACAAATTTGCAATAGCATAAGTTTAAAAACCCTGCTGTCTGGATTCTTTTTCTCTCCTCAAATCACTCATATCAATCTACTTGTTTCTTTTTTATTTTCTTCCTTCCTGCAATCGTACTGTTTGCAATGAAAAGAATCTGCAGGCACACAGAAAAGAGTGGCTAAAGCCACTCCAAGGGAAACAGATTTGTCAGAGGCACCACAGAGTTCAGCTACAGAAGTAGTGCAACGGGTGTCACACACAGCTGCCGCAGATCGCACAGAAGCATGACGGTTGGCTCCTATTCCAGAGCAGATTTCTGATTGAAATGTGTGGGAAAAAAAAAAAAAAAAGAAAAAAGAAAGAGCTATGCAGGCAATTGCAATCAGTTTATCTGATGTGGGAGAGTTTGCCATACTCCCTTGTCTGGTAGGTGAGAGGTATAAAAGACCTTCCAGAAAATCTGTGCCATTATACAGAATAAGAGATAATTTTCCTGTTGCTGCTTTTAAAAAATATATAAGTAAATAAATAAATAAATAAATAATCAAATTTATTCACATTTCACCTCTAAGCTTTGCAATCATTTTCTTTGATAAAAGAACTTGCTCATATAACTGATATATGAAGAGGTGTATGTAATAAGTACTATCACTGTGTAGTAAATATATCATGGTTAAGTGGAATTACATATCTAAATCTTGAACAGTTTTAGTGGCATGAAAATCCACTGAATCTGCTCTGTTAACAAGGACTCTCTAGATTAGTGAGATGTGGTTTTAAGAGATGATAACAAGATCTGAACATTGTCCATACTGATTTTAAAAGTTAATGAAATATTGCTGTGTAGCTTTGCATACCCAAAGATGAATTGCAGTTTAACTTTTCATAGTTGAATAACTGATCTTAATTTCCTTACAACCAATGTTCCAAGTTTTTGAACATTTACATAATTGATTCACGCATACAGGATCAATTTACAGGTCACTTTTTCCTTTATATTTAGCTCTACAACAATTTGTTCCTCCATTATGAAAAACTGCCAGTCTCTCATTGCCTTGGAATTTAGCTTTTGTGATTTCAATTAGATCATATTTTCAGTAGTGAAAGATTTGCTTGTGACTGTATTTTTGCTGACAAGTCTTTTGCTATTCTTGTACTTCCCCTCCCCTCCCCCCCCCCAAATAAGAATAATAATTATCAGATGTCTAGATGATTACTTACTTTCTCAACACTCCCAGGGTCATAATGGGTTGCCAGGAAAGTGGTAAAAACCTTATTAATAGAAATAACCAAGGTAAATACATTTTTATTCAAACCTATATTTGAAGTGTGGTAGATGCAGTTCAGATAGACATCTGCCTCTGTGGAACTTTATCCCCTATTATTGCCTCCCAAAAAGGTTTATCATTTAGCTTTTACAGTGTTTTTGCCGCCTACCTACACAGAAGGAAACAAAATATCAACTATAAAGACAAAGGCGTGTATGATGTCTTCCAGGAGAGTTTTGATTCAAGGCATGCCTGCGTAATAGTATTAATAGAAATGGATAAGGCTACTCATGAACAACCTGTAACATAAAACTCTAATGAAGTCAGCAAGAAAATAATTCTTGTTAGCATGAATTATTACCTAAATGATAGAAAAATATCTCCTGTCTACCCAACAGAACTTCTCTGAAGCCTAAAGGACACCATGCTCATAAGAGATTCAACAACAGCATAACATCTATACAGGACACATTGTCAAAGAACCCAGAACTTTTCGGTCAGAGAATTCTTAGAGAATTTTCCACAATACCTATGAAGGTCTGGAGATGCTTTGGGTGTTGTGAACTGTTCTTTTCTCTTGAAACAAAAAAAAACCCTCACTCTAATGAAGTTTGTAACCCTTAACATCTTAAAGTCTGAAAAGTAAACAGTTCACAAGGATTACTTCAGAAAGTATTTTATTCTCTTTGCAAAATTTGGAAAAGCTTGGGGTAATTTACTAGAATAACAAAGGAATTCTAACATTGTAACTGACTGCTTCAACTGAACTAAAAAAAGTTTATAGACATCAGAGCAAATGAATTTCAGAACAAAAATTCTAGGTGATCAAAATCACTCATTCTCCAGATTATATAAGTATATGACCTAAACTATAGAGAAGCCCTTACCATCGAAGACTTTGAAACATCTTTGAAAACTTCAAACACATTCTCCCAGTCACTTTGAAGTGCACCTTGCATACATTTAGTTCAGGATGAATTTGATTCTGTCTAAAATAACAACAGTACATATTATATTATGACACTTATTTCCATTGCATCACTAACACATAAAGCAATTGTAAAAGGATATAATTTCATACTGAGTGACATCAGCAGCTAACTGCTACAGTGGAAGAAGACAAAAGCAAATCTTTTGGTTTTATAGGTAACACATTGTGCAAGAAACATGAAGTCAAGACAGAGCCCAAACGTTGGACTGTTTCAGGTCATATGGGTACCTTCTCATTGTCTTTCCCTTCAGCTTTGAGAAATAACACCATAACAGTGTACATAGAAATAAGAAAATATATTAGAGACTTCACTGTGAACCTACAAGGTAGAATACCTAACAAGGTATTGAAGAGAGAACATTGATCAACCATTAAAAAAAAAAATAATTAAAAAAATAAATCTCAAGCAAATGAATAAATCGCAAGCTATGTACTTTTATTCATATTCATTTATCTCCCATGGGATGAAGAATGAGCTGTTGCTGTACTTTCCTTGTTAGCCCATAGTATAGACTTTGTTCAAGGTCAACAGAAGTCAACCAAAAGAAGGCTCCATCTTACAAGATACTCTGCAAAATATCCAATGACTTCAAATAACTGAAGTGAGAATTCACTTTTAAATTCAGAGGAATCACTACTTCATGCAACAGTATTTTTCTTCCATCAATTTGGATAAAAATTTCCTATTTCATAAGGGAGTTCCTTTGTGTAGTCCCTTTCAGAGACATCTTCAATATGAGAAGAGTGTAAGAGTATCTTCATATTGGTTGCTGTCACTGGCTCTACATGGGTTCACTAGCATTTGGCAGGGAGGAATCAGGCCTAGTCTAGGGAAGTGTAAAAAATATAGAAAAAAATCAAGAGCAACCAGGAGATTAAAATTACAACTGCACTCAAGTCCATGAAATTTCTTTGCAAGAAAGAGGTTTGAGAAACAAATTTATAGAATAACATGGACATGTATTTCAAATGAACTTGAGCTCCACTGAATCATAGTGAAATGAAGTGGGCAAAATCACTGTTAACAATCATACATAGTAAAAAGTGAGGCTCGTGCTTTGTTGCTTTCAAAAGTGTTTCCTTCTCTGAGCTTTGAAGTTAGTACCATTATATCAAATGTAGCCATTGAAAAGGAAATAAATCCACATATTCAAATTAATGACATGTACTGTACAAGGAAAATAATAGGTACTGTAAACTTGGCTCATGAGCATGTTATTTTTTGTATGTTGCAAAGCTCTGGGAATCTTGTGGTCACAGTTACACAATAACTCCAGTACTAAAGAAACAAAGCCTTGTTATAAAAAAATCAACATACATCAAACAATTAAATGAGACTTCATGGGCATAATAATATGTGTAAACAGGAGAATTAAAGATCAAACCAACTTAATTAAATGTCAGACTTTACAAGCATATCCTCACCTGTGATACACAGATTTAAAAGTATGTAGGCAAGCCTCACAGTAGGAAGCATTCTTTGTTTTTATTAATTACTGGAATATCTAAATAGCATTTACTGAAGAAAATATAGGTCCATTTAATGGAAATGCAAAAGTTCCTAACAACTTCCAAGGTGCAAAGAAAAAGAAGTGGTTTGATCTTGAACCAAGTATAGCTAGTTGCTATGAACAGACTTGGAAAGCAGGCATAATTACAAAAGTTTAAAATTTTAAAGGAAAAAGAATATTTTTGAGTTAAGGAAAAATGACTAAAATTTAAATTCTGAAAAAAAGTATAAAAAATAATTTCAAATTAATTATAAACTGGCAAAAAATTCTCAGATATGAGCTGCACAAATTAGAGCACTGCAGAAAGTAATGATTTGTATGGTTAGTCCCTTACAGAGTAAAAAATGCAAGGCTCTTTTGTCTTAGCACATTTCTGGATTAATATTTTCTGATTATTTTCATTCTGCAATTATTTTTCAAAATTAGGTAGCAATATACATTTCTTTAAAATACGAATGTAATTTTGTAGAGCTCTGAATTAATTGTTTACATGTCTGAAAGACTAATGGAATGATTTTGAACTAGGTAGGTACAGAAGAACATACCGAAGACTCCTGCTGAATTCCTGTCAATTCACTTTCTCTGCAAGCCAAGACTTGGCTTCTTCAGTGAGGCCACATGCAGGTAGGTACACAGGTTTCAAACTCATTTATTGTACCAAACCCAAGATCAGTGAGAATTCCAATTCACAAAAGAAAGAAACAAACAAAAAATGGCATATTTCCACCTCTTAGTTATTATAGACTGTTATCACTGTGAAGGTTCTTCATGTTAAGATCGAAAACTATTATGCACTTTAAATAATTATTGTTCTCATTAAAAAAAAATAAAAAATAAGAATCATACTTACAAATCAGGTAGAGTTCAGTAATAGAACTATAAGGGATCCAGCCCCAAAATTTAGTGACACCAGACGTATCTTTCCATTGAATTAGAGGCTACAAATGAAATTTGAGACAACTAACCTCAGGACACGCAGTTAATTAAGAACTAAGATGGAATAAAGCTCTTGGCTTTCAAACTGAAAGCTAATGTGTTGCCAGCTGGAATGTATGCTGCCCCCCATACTCCCCATGGTAAGATGGTAAGACTAAAAGACCGCAAATGCACATTTGTAAACTGTGTAAGTTTTAAGAAAACAGCCAAGCCAGGTAATAAAGGAGCATCTATAAAAGTAAAAGCATGGTCAGAAATGGCACCAGATGGAAGAAAGTCGTATATATGTTCAACCATGTGAAGAACTTCACCTCAATTTTGTATTTTTGTAAATATGAGAGTAAAATAACTAGAAGACACAAATTATAGAAAACTACAGATATCTGGTGCTTATGGAACTACTGGTTGTTTCGTTTTAAGAATAGACTGTCTAGCACATTTTAAAGTATCTAGCGAAAAATGCAGTGGTCGTTGTGGTTTACACCTGTACTAGGAGTTCATGGCTCCTACCAGAGAACTTGAATTCATAATGTTAGTGGATCAGCTGACTCCTGAAAATAGTCTCCAATCTTGTCTGACAGTGTGCATTATTATGTAACCAGTCTGGTATTTTTTTCCATGAGCAGAGAACCTAATGACCATAATGTAGCTGGTTATTGGTACACAAATCTTTTAGAATACAAAATATTTATACTATTTAAGTAACTCGGGAACTGTTTTTCCACTTTCCTTAACAAGCTCTGAAAGAATCACTTCTAGAAAAACTTGGAGACAACCTGGTAATTGATGGTCATTTACATGTAGAGACATTAGACACAGTTTAGATTAATTTGAAACAGATGTTTAGCTCATGATTGAACAAAAAGCTCTACCTCATAACTTTAATTAAATGATAAGACTTGGAAAAATCTGTCAAGAAAGGCCAAATACTTTGCATCTGAACTGTTGCACACATGCTAGTAGGCATCACATTCTTGGAATGAATTTTTACAAATATAGCATGCTACACTCATGGAGGATTGACTTCCTGATGCCCTGAAAAACAGGTCCTTTTTTCTGACAGGAAAGAAAAAGAGAACAAGACATCTACAAGTGAAAATATACCTGTCTCTGAAATAAGATGTTAATTTTACACTTATACATTTTCACCTTATTCCTCCTAAACTAGTAAGCTTCTAAAGATAAAAAGGAATTTGTGAGATAACATTGGCAAAAGATCTGCCAAGAGATCAGATTTTTTTTTTTTTAATTTTAGTTTTCATTTTTATAACCAACAAACAGGAGTGTTACCAAAACAGAGCAGTTACATAACACACCAGGTAAACACTGTACTGTCTATTGTGCATTCTGGAAAGAATATAAACTTTCATGAATAAAGAAATTGAATTTATTCTTAATTTGTCATCTCCAATATTCATTAATTTATCTGTTAAAAAATCGCAAATAGATAACAAGCAAAACCCAATATCTAAAGCTGATATTCACTCAATTGTTTAAATTAAACACTTTTAATACAATTAGGTCAAATAACTCACATCTCTGCATTAACTAACTGGTTAGCTATTCCAAATTACCAGCAAGGATTTCCTAATGCTAAAACTGAATTCCTCTGTCCATCTCTAAACCATTTTAGTTATCTGTTATGGAATAAAACATGAATAATAGGGTTCTTGCTTCTCTAGATTATACATATTCAGTAATTTAGAGATAAAACCAATTAGTATTAGTATTTGTATATCTTATTTTAATGGGTATTGTACTGAACATTCTTATTATTCTTTGGGTAGCTCCACTAGCAGAATTCTAATATTAGTGTGTCTTTTGTACATTTTAACTATCTGAAGTGATTCCAGTAAGGATAACAGTAAGACTTCTAGTTTGTTTGTTTGTTTTTTTCTTTTTTTTTTTTTTTTCCATTTACTAGTCAGCTGACACTGTAAGACTAATATTTAATGTTATTTATAATTCTCAAGTCAGGAGTTAAGGATTAAATAAGGGATACAAAAAGACTGCTAAGTTTAAAACACTGTTTAATTTTGGTAGAAGTATGCAAATCGAAAACTGGAACAATGCCCAGGGGAAAACTATTTAAACATACTTGAATTTCTCTTTAGTTCTGTTTAACCCTCATTTTTTTTTTTTTTTCTCCTGATAAAAATTTGCCCAAATGCCTGCTGTGCAAAGAACAATATGAAAAACACCAAAGCTCCTGTATGAATGACTCTTCCTGATACAGTTCCTGAGTCATTATCTTGCAGCTACCATAAGTAGCATGAAAAGTCTAATTTCTACCACTCCCAATAGGGATCCAGTGCAAAGTATTCAGCATGTGTTGCACAGAGAAATCAAGATCTAGAAACTACCTTGGTATCTATCCAAACAGTCTCCAACCTCAAATGCTAGAAGAAAAATATGCTTAGTACAAGTTAGAACTTATGTGATTCTACTTCTCATACTTGTATAAAACTGCAGCCATACGGTATCTTTTATTACCTTGCTGGTTGATGAGCCCATTGACTACTCTACTAATGACAGCTGTCAACAAGAAAACAAAAATCCTAATATGATCTCATGAAAGGTTGTCTAGGTGGGAAAGCATATTCTGAGAATGAAATTGCAGTGTAGAACATTTGCTAAAGCATTATAACTTTATGTAGCACATTAAAATACATTAACCTTTTTTTTAATACACCAGAAGTTTTCTCGTCCTGACAAAAACTTTAATCTTACAGACATCAAGACAGTTTTTGTTTTGCTTTTACAGCCATAAAAAAGTAATAAATGGCTCGGTCTTCAAAATAGGACTATAATCAAAGTTTACAATTTATTAAAGGAATAGAGGTAAGCAAACAGCGCTGGGTGCGCCAGGAGTCTTTGCTCCACCAAGACGCACACCAGTTACATCAAGCAGCTGATTTTTATGCTCCTAGGCTGATACATATTCATTACTACTTCTAAAAAAAACAGGGTTATTATAATTAGTTTCCAGAATCCAAACCCTCCTACTGGAGCATGCGTATCAGTCTCCGGTGGGTCTTTGGGGGTCTCTCGTGCTGAAGGCTCATAGTCTTCCTCCCTCTTGTCCTTCTCCTTTGTCCAACTTGGCTGTATGTCAGAGACTTGTGCAACATCCCCTCCAAGCTTTGTCTTTTAGTTGTTCTTCAGCTCTCCCTGTCTCCTTAATCTCCTGGCCAGTTATCAGAGACTTGCATAGTGTCCCATGCAATAGTCATAATAGTTAGCAGTTATTCTGAAACCCCCTAGATATCAGAGACTTCAAGGAAAAAACTACAAATACACTTCCCTTCAAGCTCTCTATTGACACGAATTGCTAAAACATTCCTTTGCAAGATACAAGAACTTTATACATTAACCACTCTGTTTTTCTTAGACTTGTGGTTATACAAGGGTATGTAAGACAGGTCACATTCATCATACCATGCGGCCCTAGTACTGTTCCATACTGACACGAATCAGATGAACGTATCTCACAAAAACAATTATTGTGAACCAGGAGGCTGCCTTAATAAACTTTGTTATTAAGTTTACTTTTTCCCCATACATTCTTGGTAATCTTAGCCTGATACAATTTTATGTCTAGCATTACTTAAAATGTAGCTATGCATTATTTGAACAGAAAACAGAAATAGGTTTTGTGTGTATGTATACACGCACACACACACACAAAGATAGACAACATGGGTGAAAAAATGATCCATTCTTCTCTCTGCTGCCTTAAGTGCTTGAAACTACAGATTTCCCAGGAAAAATACTGCCATGTTCTACACATACATGAATAAATGCATAGTATTCTTGGTGAATGTACATGGTGTAACTGCTTTTCAACCAATGTCAGAATTACAACAGAGAGTGATTGTAAATCATAGCAACACCATGCCCACCTGTACTTGTTACATGTATTTGCTTTTGGCTCAGAATATACAGTTTCCATCAGTTATCAGATGCAAGCAGACCTGCAACAATATTTTTTAATTAGCAAATGTGATATAGATTGATTCAGCATTTGCTAAGATAGAAGAGATGTAAAGAATCGTATATACTTGGAAACTAAACACTAAGTAAACACAAATCAGAGTTCTGCTCTAGAACTAGATTATATCCGCGACATTTTATCCAAGAACTTTTTCTGTCTCCCCTTGTATTCTTTGCTGGAGATCTGAAGATATAAAACTTCAAAAGTCTTATGGGGACAAAGCTCAGGGGGTCAGAGAGAGAAAAATAGCCTGGATAAAAGGTCATAAGTTGTGGAAAAGGGCATGAAGTAGAATCCAAACGTAAGTACATGTATGACAGATTCCTAGGCTTATTTCCACTGAAATTATCAATGTCAAAAATCTTTGAAAATAAGTGCACCCATGCACCCATAAAAACATAAGACAATAAATCAGAGTGAGAATAAATGCAAACACCACAAGACAGTGAATTGTTGTCACTGATAAAATGTTGAAGACGTACACAGAGAATACACACCAATAACTGCAGTTCTTTTGACTGCAATTTTTTAAGATTCAAATTCATTTTTTTTTTTTTAGTAGGAGTTTGTGTTATTTTTGCCTCTCAAACTATAGATTGCTGTTGTATGTTTTATAGCACCAATATTTCAATTAACACATATGAAAATATACAATATATACAGAGAGAATTCCATTCTTGTCATCCTTCAAGTATATCTGCTACAATTAATTGTGTTCAGAAAATGCAAGAATGGTCTATACACACTTTTTCTTCAAAATGAAATCCAGGAATTGCATATGATATTCTTTTCAGGCAGAGTCGTTTTCAAATTGCTATCTCTATATATATAATTAAAGATGATAATATTTTGTTTATCGTGATTGTTTTTACAGTTTTGCATGAGTACCTCAGTATACAAGTGGCATTATGAACAGATTAGGAAAAAAAATTAAACCTTTGATCCTATTAAAGTTGAGTTGAAAGTTACTGTGGCAGCCTTCGCATAAATATAAAAACTCTTATACCACCATTAAGAAAATAAAACTGGTAAGTTACTGAGCATGGTTTCATAACCACAAGAAAAAATATTTTTCTAAGTCTAACACATAATCAAAAACTAGCTCATAAAAATCACCCATGCTTTTTAGGAGAAATAAATACCCACGACCCTGTGAGAGAACAAATCATTTTATTTCATTAGTTACACTATGTAAGGCCTTCATCAAACAAAGATTTATGCATGTGTTTATGCACACAAACAATCTCATGGATAAATCTAGCACATATAGTTCAAGACAGATTAGCTGCTACAGGATCAGATCCCAAATAAGTGCTTGCTCAAATGATTGGGAAGCTGTTCCTGAGATTGATACTCAGCTATCCTCAATGTTGGCTAAGATTTAATTGAGTAATTCAACTGAGTGCATTTGAATTTGATTACTTGTGGAGTTAATGCTACACAACATGAGAAAAATGGCAGCTTTGCACCATTAGAGATGACAATTTTTGGTTGATCAACCTGAAGGTATAATCATGCTACAACATTAATGAGAAGCTTGAAAAAAGCTCAGGGGGAAGAATCAAATAAATGTTTCTTTAATTAAAAAATATGTTAAAATCTTTAGTCATTATTATCATCAAATTTATTTTCATGTATTGTTTGGGAGAATTAACCAAGCCAATATTGGACGTATCATAGAGTAATGCCTTAAAAAGCTATAAGCATGGAACAGAAAATTACTTCAGTGTGTAACGTTAGCATGCAGAATAAAACTGATCTTATTTAGGGAACTTTGTTCCTACTTAGTATTAGTCTTACAGGGGCCAAGATGATTACCTAGCTAAGCTCACAACAAAATGAATTCTGTAAAATATTTAGATTCCTAAATTACTACTTAATTTTAAAATCCCATCTATCCTGCCCTGCCATTACCAGTAATAAAGAGCATGAAATCAAACTAATTAAGGACAATATGAGAAAGACAGTGCATTTTAATGACAGTATATTAATTATGCCATCAATGCACAGTACAACTAAATGGTCACTGCAGAAAAAAACACTAGTGCAGCGTATTCTGATTTCATGAATCACCACTCAATTGAATTCTATTTCACAGAATCACAGAATCATCTAGGTTGGAAGAGACCTCAAGATCATCAAGTCCAACCTCTGACCTAACACTAACAAGTCCTACACTAAACCATATCCCTAAGCTCTACATCTAAACATGTCTTTTAAAGACCTTCAGGGATGGTGACTCCACCACTTCCCTGGGCAGCCCATTCCAATGCCTCACAACCCTCTCAGTAAAGAAGTTCTTCCTAATATCCAACCTAAAACATCCCTAGCGCAACTTTAGCCCATTCCCCCTCGTCCTGTCACCAGGCACATAGGAGAACACACCAACCCCCACCTCTCTACAGCCTCCTTTAAGGTACTTATAAAGAGCGATAAGGTTGCTCCTGAGCCTTCTTTTTCTCCAGGCAGAACAAACCCAGCTCCCCCAGCCACTCCTCATAGGACTTGTTCTCCAGACCCCTCACCAGCTTCGTCGCCCTTCTCTGGACTCTTTTGAGCACCTCCATGTCCTTCTTGTAGCGAGGGGCCCAAAACTGAACACAGTACTTGAGGTGTGACCTCACCAGAACCAAGTACAGGGGGATAATCACTTCCCTAGACCTGCTGGCCACACTGCTTCTTATGCAGGCCAGGATGCTGTTGGCCTTCTTGGCCACCTGAGCACACTGCTGGCTCATATTTAGCTGACTATCCACCAATACTGCCAGGCGGAGAAGGACCTGGGAGCTTTCCAACCACTCATCTCCCAGCCTGTAGCTCTGCTTGGGGTTATTGCGCCCCAGGTGCAGGACCTGGCACTTGGCCTTGTTGAACTTCATACAGTTGACCTCAGCCCATGGGTCCAGCCTATCCAGATCCTCCTGCAGAGCCTTCCTACCCTCGAGCAGATTGACACACGCACCTAGCTTGGTGTCATCTGCGAACTTACTGAGGGTGCACTCAATCCCCTCATCCAGATCATCGATAAAGATATTAAAGATGACCGGCCCCAGTACCGAGCCCTGGGGAACGCCACTAGTGACCAGCCTCCAGCTGGATTTGACTCCATTCACCACGACTCTTTGGGCCCGGCTATCCAGCCAGTTTTTAACCCAACGAAGCGTATGCCAGTCCAAGCCATGAGCAGACAGTTTCTTGAGGAGAATGCTGTGGGAGACGGTGTCAAAAGCCTTGCTGAAGTCAAGGTAGACCACATCCACAGCCTTTCCCTCATCCACCAAGTGCACCATTTTCTCACTGAAGGAGATCAGGTTCGTCAAGGAGGACCTGCCTTTCATAAACCCATGCTGACTGGGCCTGATCACCTGGTTGCCCTGTAAGTGTCGCGTGATGACACTCAAGATAATCTGCTCCATGAGTTTCCCTGGCACTGAGGTCAAACTGACAGGCCTGTAGTCTCCTGGGTCTGCCCTCCGGCCCTTCTTGTAGATGGGCGTCATGTTTGCTAGCCGCCAGTTGACTGGGACCTCCCCTGACAGACAGGACTCTTGACAAATGATGGTAAGCGGCTTGTCCAGCTCCTCAGCCAGTTCTCTCAGTATCCTCAGGTGGATCCCATCTGGCCCCGTCGACTTGTGTACATTCAAGTGCCGTAGCAGGTCGCCAACCATTTCCTCATGGATAACGAGGGCCACATTCTGCTCCCCATCCCCTTCCACCAGTTCAGGGTACTGGGTATCCAGAGAGCAACTGGTTTTGCCGCTAAAGACTGAGGCAAAGAAGGCATTAAGCACCTCCGCCTTTTCTCATCTTTCGTAACTAAGTTCTCCCCCGCCTTCAGTAAAGGCTGAAGATACTCCTTAGTCCTCCGTTTTGCATTAATATATTTGTAATTGATTACAGAGATTGAGCTCCAGATGAGCTTTGGCCTTTCTAATTTTGTCCCTGCACAGCCTCACAACATCCTTATAGTCCGCCCGAGTGGCCCGCCCTCTTTTCCAAAGATCCTAAACCCTCTTTTCCTCCTAAGCTCAAGCCACAACTCTCTGTTCAGCCAGGCCAGTCTTCTTCCCCACCGGCTCGTCTTTAGGCATGTGGAGACAGACCGCTTCTGTGCCATTACGATTTCCTTTTTGAAGAGTGCCCAGCCTTCCTGGACTCCTCTGCCCTTCAGAACCGCCTCCCAAGGGACTCTACCAACCAGTGTCCTGAACAGTTCAAAGTCAGCCCTCCGGAAGTCCAATACAGCGGTTTTACTGGTCCCCTTCTTGCCTTCTCTAAGAATGGAGAACTCTACCATTTCATGGTCACTCTGCCCAAGACAGTTTCCATCCACCGCATCTCCCTTCTCTGCTTGTGAAGACTGTCTAGCGGGGCACCTCCACTGGTAGGCTCACTAACCAGCTGTGACAGGAAGCTATCTTCCACGCTCTCCAGAACCTCCTAGACTGCTTTATCTGGGCTGTGTTGTGCTTCCAGGGTATGACTGGGAAGTTGAAGTGTCCTATGAGAACAAGTGCTGACAATTTCACAACTTTTGTCAGCTGCCTGTAGAACGCCTCATCAGTCTCCTCAACCTGGTTCAGTGGTCTATAACAGACCCCCACCAGGATGCTTCCCTTGTTGGCCTTTCCGCTGATCCTAACCCATAGGGACTCAACCTTATCATTCCCAGCCTCAAGTTCTGCAACATCAAAACTCTCTCTGATATAGAGAGCCACACCACCATCCCTTCCATGCTGCCTGACCCTTCTGAAGAGCCTATAGCCAGACATTGCAGCGCTCCAGTCATGAGAGTGGTCCCACCACATTTCTGTGATGGCAACCAAGTCGTAGCCTGCCTGCCGCACAATGGATTCCAGCTGCTCATGTTTGTTACCCATGCTGAGTGCATTGGCGTAGATGCACTTCAGTTGGGCCACTGCCTTCTCTCCCAGCCTTGCCATTGTCCCCCCTGGCACAGCTCTAACAAGCCTTGTTTCAGCCCCATCCCCCTTTTTACCTAGTTTAAAGCCCTCTCAATGAGCCCCACCAGCTCTTGGCCCAGGATCCGTTTTCCCCTTAGAGATAGGGACCTGTCTGCGGCCATCAGGCCAGGTGCTGAATAAAGCGCCCCATGGTCAAAAAAAACAAAATTTCTATGTTGGCACCAGCCTCTGAGCCACGTGTTTATCAGGTGGGCTTTCTGTGTCCTCTCTGTACCCCTTCCTGCCACCGTAGGGATGGACGAAAACACCATCTGTACACCAGCTCCATCCACTAACCGTCCCAGTCCCCTAAAGTCCCGTTTGATGGTCTTCAGGCTTCTCTCTTCAATGTCATCACTGCCAGCCTCTATTAAAAGAGGATAATAGTCAGAGGGCAAACCAGGCTGGGAAGCTTTCTGGCAATGTCCCTGACTCTGGCCCCAGGGAGGCAGCAGACTTCCCTACAGGTAGGGTCAGGTCATAGAATCATAGAATCATAGAATATCCTGAGTTGGAAGGGACCCTTAAGGATCATCAAGTCCAACTCTTGACACCGCACAGGTCTACCCAAAAGTTCAGACCATGTGACTAAGCGCACAGTCCAATCTCTTCTTAAATTCAGTCAGGCTCGGTGCAGTGACCACTTCCCTGGGGAGCCTGTTCCAGTGTGCAACCACTCTCTCTGTGAAGAACTTCCTCCTGATGTCAAGCCTAAACTTCCCCTGCCTCAGCTTAACCCCGTTCCCGCGGGTCCTGTCGCTGGTGTTAACGGAGAAAAGGTCTCCTGCCTCTCGACACCCCCTTACGAGGAAGTTGTAGACTGTGATGAGGTCTCCCCTCAGCCTCCTCTTCTCCAGGCTGAACAGGCCCAGTGCCCTCAGCCGTTCCTCGTACGTCTTCCCCTCCAGGCCTTTCACCATCTTCGTAGCCCTCCTCTGGACACTCTCCAACAGTTTCATGTCCTTTTTATACTGTGGTGCCCAGAACTGCACACAGTACTCGAGGTGAGGCCACACCAGCGCAGAGTAGAGCGGGACAATCACCTCCCTCGACCTACTAGCGATGCCGTGCTTGATGCACCCCAGGACACGGTTGGCCCTCCTGGCTGCCAGGGCACACTGCCGGCTCATATTCAACTTGCTGTCTACCACGACCCCCAGATCCCTCTCTTCTAGGCTGCTCTCCAGCGTCTCGTCGCCCAGTCTGTACGTGCAGCCAGGGTTTCCCCGTCCCAGGTGCAGGACCCGGCACTTGCTCTTATTGAACTTCATGCGGTTGGCGATTGCCCAGCTCTCCAACCTATCCAGATCCCTCTGCAAGGCCTTTCCACCCTCATTCGAGTCCACAACTCCTCCAAGTTTGGTGTCATCAGCAAACTTGCTCAAAATACCTTCTATTCCTACATCCAGATCATTTATAAAAATATTGAAAAGTACCGGCCCTAAAATGGAGCTTTGAGGGACCCCACTGGTGACCGCCCGCCAGCCTGACGCAGCGCCATTCACCATAACCCTTTGGGCCCTGCCCGTTAGCCAATTGCTCACCCATCGTATGATGTTTTTATTTAGCTATATGGTGGACATTTTGTCCAGTAGGATCCTATGGGAAACCGTGTCAAAAGCCTTGCTGAAGTCCAAAAAAATCACATCAGCTGGTTTCCCTTGGTCCACCATACGGGTGATCTTATCATAAAAGGAAATCAGGTTAGTTAGGCAGGACCTACCCTTCACAAACCCATGCTGGCTGGGACCAATGACTGCTTTGTCCCCCAGGTGCGCCTCAATAAGTTCGAGAACCATCTTCTCCATGATTTTACCAGGCACTGACGTGAGACTGACAGGCCTGTAATTGCTAGGGTCTTCTTTCTGACCCTTCTTGAAAATCGGCACAACATTTGCCAGCTTCCAGTCTACCGGGACCTCTCCAGACTCCCAGGATCGTTGAAAAATAATTGAGAGAGGTTCCGCGATGACGTCCGCCAGCTCTTTCAGCACCCGGGGATGAATCCCATCCGGACCCATGGACTTGTAGGGATCCAGGTGGAGTAGCAAATCCCGCACACGTTCAGGGTCGGTTGGGAGTTTGTCATCCCCACCGTCCCGGTCCTCCAGCTCAGGGCACCCTGGGTCCCGAAGCCCATCATCGGCATTGAAGACAGAGGCAAAGAAGGCGTTAAGCGTCTCTGCTTTGCCTATGTCATCGTCTGTGAGAAGACCTTCCCTATCAAGGAGCGGCCCTATGTATTCTTTAGTTCTCCTTTTTCCATTCACATATCTAAAAAAACCCTTTTTATTTTCTCTCACAGACACAGCCAGCTTCAACTCTAGGTGTGCTTTAGCCACACGAATTTTCTTCCTACAAACACGAACAGCATCCCTGTATTCTTTCCATGTCACCTGGCCCTCCTTCCAGTAGCGAAACACTCTCTGTTTCCGCCTAATCTCCATTAGAATGTTCCTGGTCAGCCACGCCGGCCTCCTGCCGCGCCTGCCTGACTTGCGGTATTTAGGAACTGCCTGATCTTGTGCTTCTAGGAGGCATCGCTTAAAGAATGACCAGCACTGGTGGACATTGAGGCCTTCAAGAGCAGCTTCCCAGGGGACCTTGCTGACTTGTTCCCCGAGCAGCCTGAAGTCCGCCTTCCCCATATCTAGGGATGAGGTTTTGGTGGCACTTTTCCTTCTGTCACCGTAAATTTTGAACTCAACCACTTCATGGTCGCTATGACCGAGGCGGCCACCAATAACCACATCTCCCACCAGACCCTCTCTGTTTTCCAGCAACAGGTCTAGGAGGGCACCTTTCCTAGTTGGCTCCGTTAGCACCTGCACCAAGAAGTTATCATCTAGGTGCTTCATGAACTTCCTGGACTTGCTCGTGTCAGCCGTGTGGCACTCCCAGTTAACGTCTGGCAAGTTGAAGTCCCCCATAAGGACAAGGGGAGTTAATCTCGAGGCCTCTCTTAGTTCTGTAAAGAATAATTTATCGGCGCTATCGTCCTGGCCAGGCGGTCTGTAATAGACTCCCACAACGACATCCCCTTTATTCGTTCGTCCCTTGATCCTTACCCAGAGGCTCTCAACTTTGCCATCGCCGACCTGGAGTTCCACACAGTCCAGCCCCTGCTTCACATACATCGCCACCCCACCACCTCTCCTACCCTGCCTGTCCCTCCTGAAGAGCCTGTAACCATCTATCGCAACACCCCAGTCACAGGACTCATCCCACCAGGTTTCGCTTATGCCGATGATGTCGTAGTTGCGGGACTGGGCCAGGACTTCTAGCTCATCCATTTTATTCCTCATACTGCATGCGTTTGTGTAGAAGCATTTCAGGTGCGTCTCCTTGCACTCAGCACCTTGTGGATCTAACCGAAGGACCTCACTGGCACACAGCCCCTCTGATTCTAGCGTACCATCCCTTAGGTCTTCACCGGCGTGCCTGGTTTTAGCCCCTTCCCCCTTCGACTCTAGTTTAAAGCCCTATCTATCAGCCCTGCCAACTCCTGACCAAAGATCCTTACCCCTCTCCGAGAGAGGCCCATCCCATTCGGTGCCATCAGGCCCGGCGTAGCATAGACCTTCCCGTGGTCAAAGAACCCAAAGTTCTGCCGGTCACACCAGTCTCGAAGCCACGAGTTTATGCGAACAGCACACCTTTCAGCTTCGATCCCCCCTATCGGAAGGACAGAGGCAAACACAACCTGCGCGCCTGAACCTCTAAGCTGTCGCCCCAAATCCCTGAAGTCTCTTCTGATTGCCTCCGGACTTCTCTTTGCTACTTCATCGCTACCAGCCTGAAAGACCAGTAGCGGGTAGTAGTCAGTGGGCCGTACCAGGCGCTTGACTTTCTTGGCAATGTCCCTGACCCTGGCCCCAGGGAGGCAGCAGACTTCCCTACGGGTAGGGTCAGGCCGACAAATAGGGCCCTCTGTTCCCCTAAGGACAGAGTCTCCCACAACAATCACCCTCCTGTCTTTCTTAGTGGAGGCAGTCCTGAGGCGTGGAGTCGACCTCCTCGCCCTAGGCATCCTCCTGGGTACACTTTCTAGCTCTTCCTCAGTTGCTGGTCTCTCAGTCTCCAGGGCCTCAAACCTGTTTTGTAAGGGCACCTGGGAAGGTGGGGCCGGAAGGGGAGGGCATCTCCTGCCATGTCGAGCAGGGACCTGTTTCCATTCCTCTTCAACTCCCAGATCCCCTCCCTCTGCCCGACGGCGACAGGGCAGGGGGTCCACCCCCAATTGGGGTGTCTCACCCCGGTACCTCTCCTTGAGGCCCTGCAGTGAGTTACTCCACCAGTCTATCTCCCGCTCACATTCCCTGATGGCCCTCAGCCTCTCCACCTCCTCCTTAAGCTCCGCCACCATGCGGATCAGGTCATCCACTTGCTCACACCTCACACACGCAGCGTCTCTGCCTCCCGCCGACGGCAGCAGCAGGCTCTGACACTCCCTGCATCCGGTGACCTGAACCGCTGCATTCTTTAACGGGTACACGGTCTGAGTGTGTACCGACCTCCTGGAGAGCACACCGTGCCTGGTGGAGACCATTATCACCTAGCTAACGGCTGTCGTTAACAGGTATTCCTATGGGAGGGGGTTGCTCTCCGCCCTGCCTGCTCGCCCTGCCCGCGCTAACTGACGCGCCACGCCCTTCTGACGCGCTCCTGGTCGCTCGCGCTCCCTAGGGGCTGCTTTTGAACGGCCGGGCAGGGGGCGCTGCTGGCTCCGCCTTCGCCTCGTCAGCCTCCCTCACGAGGGCTGCCGGCTCCTGGCGGCTCCCTGAAGTCGGTTCGATGCTGGAAAGTTAGCCCTGCCTGGCCCGATCCCCCGCTCCGCTGCAGAACGCGTCTGCCCCGGAGCCGATCGCCTCGGCAAATGGCCCGAGGTCACAAATAGGGCCCTCTGCTCCCCTGAGAAGAGAGTCGCCCACAACAATCACCCTTCTTTCTGTCCTGGTGGAGGCAGTCCTGAGGCGTGGAGTTGACTTCCTGCTCTAGGCATCCCCTCTTGGGTAGAGTTATTACCTCTTCCTCAGCTACCGGTCTCTCAAGCTCCAGGGCCTCAAACCGGTTGCATAAGAGCACCTGGGAAGGTGGGGTTCGTGGTGGGGGGGGGGGACATCGCCTGCGATGTTGAGCAGGGACCTGTTTCCATTCCTCCTCAACTCCTAGGTCTCCTCCCTCTGCCCAACAGCAGCAGGGCAGGGGGTCCATTCCCATTTGGGGTGTCTCACCCTGGCACCTGTCCTTCAGGCCGTGCAGGGCGTTCGCTCCACAAGTCTATCTTGTGCTCACACTTCCTGATATCCCTCAACCCCTTGACCTCCTCCTTGAGTTCTGCCACAAGGTGGACCAGGTTGTCCACCTGCTCACACCTGACGCACGTGGTCTTTTTGTCCCCCGCAGGTGGTAGCAACAAGCTCAGGCACTCCCTGCACCCGGAGACCTGAACTGCCGCAGTTTTGAGCAGGCAGTCGGTCTGGGTGTGTTCATGGAGAGCACACTGTGCCTGGTGGAGACCATTGCAGCTGAGCTAGCGGTAGACCGCCGTTAGAGGAGGTGTTTGTGTGGGCGGGGGGGGGGGGAGTGCTCTGCCCTTCCTGCTTTGTTGGGACAAACTAATCTGTTTGTATCTCTTTTTGACAGAAGATGTATATAATTTAATAGAATTATATCACTTTAGTATTTATATTGAGTGGGTAAAAATATCTGGCCAACACTGTCAATGAACTACTGGAGTAGATAGGCCTCTAGTCTAATACAAAGTAATTTCCATATTGTTAATATCTGAAACTATGCATTCCACATATTTGATTGTGGAATGTGTTTTCAAACCTGAATTTATTGAATCTCTTCATATGAAATACATAGGTGTTTCTAAGCAGCAGTAAGAAGCTGGACACTTCAGTTGATTCAGGACACTGTTTCCATCTGGGACTGACAAGCCTTCAACAGATAGAAGAATGAGGAAGAGAACCTATAGTCTTGGCTTAGAAGTCCAGAGATAACAATCTGTCTTGTGAATGATATTTAAATATACACACACACGCACACACACATATATATATATAATGCTAAAAACTTAAGCTATTCTCACAAGAAAAAGCATTTTAAGTTAATAGCCAAAATGAAAAAGAAAATCCCATATGGAATGAATAATTTTCCTAACGCGTCTTTTTTAATTTGAAATAAGATTTGTGATAACAATGTTAATGCTGGGGATTTTAAGTGACAGAATGTTATTCAAACACATTCTTTTAAATAGTCTCAAAAAAAAAAAGAAAAGGCAGCTCCTTTGTTAGGCCTAGTTTAGGCCACCTTAAAGCTCCTTTCAATCAAAGTATAGCTTCTCATTAAGGGAAAAATGATTATTAACATCCTCATTTTGCTTCCTCTTGTGAATTATTTGCATTCAAAAATGTGCACGGCATTAGTTTCAGGGTAAATGCAAATATGACAGCGGGATTTCTCACCAAGCTCCTTTTTATTATTAGCTCTTTTTATGCCCTCCATTTATTATTTCCTCATCATTTTTCACAATGTATTAAAATGTTACATTTCCTAAAATAATAATATTTTCCTTCATTTGGTAATTGTTTCCGTCCAGTCTACAAAAGTCTCCATCACAGTGCCTACTGTCTATAAATTGGAATAGTTTATAATAATTGTTCATCATTGCTTCAGGGAGCCTTGGGCATTAGCTATCACTATTACAGAATTCCTTCTCTCCCACTGAGTATGTGATTATTTTAGGAGAAGTTCACATGACAGGTGAAGAGGGCAGGGGCACTGACAAAACTTACACTGTGACTACCCATGGTAGACTCTCAGTCTGTGGTTTAAAGATAAACTGGAATATTTTAAAGTTTTTAAGCTTCATCTGTCCCGTGTCTAACAAAAACAAGGTCAGCTCTGAAACATTATTTTGAGATTATTTTAAATAAAACACCAAAACAAAACAAATAAGCTATTACCCTGACTCATATTCCTGACATTTTAAGAGGAGTGATCTTGGATGCTGAAGATTAGTCAAAACATGGTGTGTTCAGTTAGAAAAAAAAAAAATCAAGTTACTAGTGGCATGCTTTGCTAGGGTTGTATTTGATAAACTGAATACAATTACTTTTTTTCGCCCCCCCCCCCCCCCCCCCCCCGGTCATATTAAAAAAATGGAAATAGATCTGACTAATAAAAGCAAACTAATAAAATCATTTGATCATCCTGATTCACCGCACTTATCGTGCCAAGCTTCCCTGTTGACTCTCAAATTGTTATTGTCAAATTCTAAAACATTTATTACCTTCAGGATGACTTACATGTCCCTTTTTTCTATCAGTGTTGATGTCCATCATCACACCATCACCACAGTCTTATCAAAATAAGGCAGAGTAAAGACCACTCTGAGACCACCCTATAAATATGATTTTTTTCTCAGAGTAATATATTCTGCAATAGAATTATTTACCGTGATCTGTATTGACATGAACACAAATAACAATAAATTCAGAAACGTATCTAAATATGCTTAGAAAGAGCTCTTGGTATAGTTTTTAACTTTCTTCCAGGTGAGTCCCTAAGATTTATCATAGGCTCATTTACCAGCATATATTTGAAACATTACTACTGTCTTTGGCCTACTGATGTTGAAAATTACTGAGAGAAGTAGAACCAATAAAGCAGTTACTAGCAGGATGTATGGTAAAAGCAGATCATATCCTGTTTATATCTTTCTTATGCCTTATTCCATCTCACTTGCACAAATGCATGTGCCCATTTTGTACTCATGAGTGTCAGTATGAGTAATCTATGTAATACTGAGTTCAAGTAGCATAACTTACTGCGTTGGTATTTGTTCTTCCTCATAAAGTGCTTTCTGAGTTATGGTAGATTAGATTTCTGGAAGGTTTTGTGGAAAAGACTTGGGTTAACTTAGGGTTCCTCATGATATGGGACCACAAAAAACTGAAAGTGGTGAAAAAGCTATATGCATGTTGTCCATATCATTCTGTAGAGACCCACTTAGCCAAATTAAAAATAGCATAAATTAACTTCAAAAATTGTACTACCCATGTGAAATCAAGACAGACATGAATTGTGGGGAGGGGGTTGGAGGGTGAGTGAAGGAATGGTAATGGCAGTGAATTCTAAAGACACTGCAGGCTAAAATCTTTGCCCACTGATCTTCTGTTAACAAGGCTGTTTCATATTAGCAGGTGCATTGCTAGTGTTAGTAACAGCCAATAATGACTTCCACATTGAAGTAAACTTTTGAACCTGAAAAGTTCTTCTCAGTGTTCCTATACTCTCTTTCTTTAAAATTGAAGTTATTTTCTATAGCTTATTTATGTCTTCCCTTCTCTCTCTCTCTCTCTTTTTTTTTCTTTTTTCTTTTTTCTATTCTGATACAGGGATATGTAATTATAATTATTTCATGTTTTAAAAACAATATTTGGCTTTGCTACATTCCTGTCATTCTTTAACTATAGATAATTACATCAATAACTTTTATTAAGAGAAGAGATATTGGTTGCAGAGAGCTTATTCCCTGTTCTTTTGAGGAGGTCCTTCAGAGCACTAAGCCTTTCATTTGGGCAAGTAGTACAGCTTATTAAAATAAATTTCCTTTAATGTCATCTAATTCTGCAATGATTAGTTACTTATGGACTCCTGTTTAGTTTTCAGTCCAAGACTAAGTCATAAAATCATCACCTGATGAAGAGAGGAGCATGTTTCGACGATTTAAACCATACTGTAGTACTCAGATACACCTTAAGTAGTTCATTATTTCAGGAACAGTAAGGAAAGAACAGGTTGTATTGACTGGTTATTAACTATTGTCTCCAAGCTCAGCCTCCAATTCCTTTACCACATGGAGATTTTCTGAACATTGGACAATAAAAAAAATCTTCAGTAGAGATAAGTCACGAACACAAAATCAGAATGGTCAAAACAAACAAGACAATGTCATTTTGCCATTTCCAAGCAATTGTAATGTGATTTTTAGCATTTGCATTAGATTTTTTTTTTTTTTAAGAGGAATTCCATATATGTGATATTTCCTTTTAAAGGGAATACCACAGAAACCAAACAATCCTTCCAAAACATTTTGAGAGTTTTCTTATTTGAAGAGTGGTGGTTTTGTCTTAGAACCTGACCTCATTTTCCTATGCAACTGCTTTGGGAGACAGAAAAGTTATTATAAAGTGGAGACAGAAAAGTTATAAAATGGAGACAGAAAAGTTATTTCAAATCTTTCAAAGAGTTACATTTCAGAATAGATAATCTAAGATCTGTCTGGTGTTTCTGTTCCACAAAGCAGAAGGTCTTACAACCTTTTGTCTAGCGAATCAAGAAAAGTTTTTCTCTTGCTGTGCCAAATGCTACATGATAAATCTCTCTTGCCTCTCAGCATTTGTCTTTAGCTGTTTCAAAACCTATCAGAATGGGACAATGATCTGTCTTTGGGCTTATGGTACATCTAGAACAGAAGATGAGCCAAAACCATCATAACATGGTGAAAGAGGTCAATGAAATTCACCAATTGCAAGGTCTACCACAAGGACAGGACACAAACTGTAGTTGGCAGAGCACGTATCACATACAGGCTAAGAACATATTGTTATTCTTCAGACCTGTGAGGCCAAATCCTGACCTACACATCTACTGCTTGTTGGCTGCATAAATATGTTTTCCCAAGACAAATTTATAGAAGTAGGAAATCTTGCACAGCTCCAGGCAGAATTAGCAGCATGAATACTGGCTCAGCTTTGCTGAGGTCACAGTCTTTACAAAGGACTGATGTATAGAGGTGACCATTAATTTTCCCTGGTATGATTTTACTTTTCTTATTACATGCAAGAATTTTGTTCCAGGCTATGGCTGCAGGCCGGGGAGAATGCACTCAGTGAGACTGAGCTCATAAAAAAGTGTGACAAACTGCAATGCCAGGGTTGTCTTGGTTGCAAGTGATGTACCAAAATTAAATCTCAGCCTAGACAATAAGGACAATGCTATGGTAGTTGCAGTCGGGCCTCTTAGAAACTACACAATGAGACATAAGGCCACTACACTTGGAAGCAGACATTTCAAAGAAAATTACTAACAATTATTTGCATCTCCGCAGATATTTTTATTTACTGATTTCACTATTTTTCCTTTTGCAATCAGAGCAGTGAGATACCCAAATAAAAAAAAATAATCAAGATGTTTCTATATATATTAGTAATGGGAGGATGGTTCCCGTTAATACAGAAATAAGCAAAACTTCTTCAAGATATTTTCTGAGAGAAAAATATCTCCTTCATCTACCTCTAAATCATACCATGCAATTGTATATATTAAATTTAACTTTATTTTCTCTCTCTTTTATTATGTATACCATTCCACCTGCTGTGGAAGTTGAAATGTCTATCAGTATATAGCATGTATATATGCATATAGGAAGAATAGGTCTGGTTCTTTTATTTTTAAAAAGAACCAGACTTCTCTTTATCTTCTTTATCTTCTCTTTACTGAAGACAGATTCTTGTCTCAGCTGAACACAGCTCATCCAGGATAGAGGGACTGAGGTCACAGTGTTGATCCATTGTAGTGGGTTTGCGTGGCAAGGTTTTGGTAGCAGGGGGCATAGGAGTGGCTTCTGTGAAAGGATCTAGAAGCTGCCCTATGTTTGGTAAGGGCCCCACTGCTGACCAGAGCCGAGCCAAGAAGCACAAAACAACATTGCTTATGTGAGAGCATATTTAAGACAAGGAAAAAAAAAAACGCTGCAATACACAGCAGCTGGGAGAATGAGAGGAGTGAGGAACAGCCTTGCAGGCACCAAGGTCAGTGAAGAAGGAGGGGGAGAGGTGCTCCAGGCGCTGAAGCAGAAGTCCCCTGCGGCCTGTGGTGAGGACCATGGTGAAGCAGGATGTCCCCCTGCAGTCCATGGAGTACCACGGTGGAGCAGGGTTCCACGCTGCAGCCTGTGGAGGAGACCACAGTGGAGTAGATGGACCTGCACCGATGGAGGCTTTGGCCTGTGGAAGACCCCTGCCAGAGCAGATTCCAGGCCGGACCTGTAGCCCATGGAGAGGAGACCACGCAGGAGCAGGTGACCTGGCAGGAGCTGCTGCCCATGGGGTCCCAGGATGGAGCAGTATGCTCCTGAGGGATGGACCCTGTGGTATAGACCCATATCTGGAGCAGTTCTGGAAGAGCTGCTGCCTGTGGGAAGCCCACGCCGGATCAATTCACCAAGGACTGTATCCCATGGGAGGGACCCCACAGCACAGGGGACGAGAGTGACCGAGAAGGAGCGGCAGAGAAGAAGCGCTGTAGACTGACCATAACCCCCATTCCCCGGTTCCCCTGGGCCACTCAGGGGGAGGAGGTGGAAGAGGGTGGATGGGGGGGGGGGGGTACATTCCTAGGAGAATTTCTGAGGGTCTTGAGTTAGCCCTTTCATTGTCTGCTAAAACAGAAGTCTGATTTGACTCTTATCAGGGCTGATGAATTCCCTTTGGAATGATATTAATAAATATTAATTTTAATATGAATAAATATGAATTCCCTTTAAATGATATTAATAAAACTCCAGGAAAATTTTATAAGAGAATAAATAATTATAATAATAAACTCAGTACATACTTCTTCAGGAAAAACTTGGATTATTCCTAATAAAATCCAAATAATTGGACAACATTGTTTTAGCAGGAGACAAATTATATTTTGGTGAACACTGAGAGTGACCATGAACATGCAGCAGGAGGAGTGCTGGAATTGTTACCTGTCTAGATTCCTTCTAGATTATAAGCGAGTACACAAAGGGATTTTTCAAATTTACCAGAGCCACCCAAGTGTAACAGCATTAAAACCATGCATCAAAGCTATATGCACCATATTCTCTTTTCACCACCCCAAGTGCCTATGCATGTTCCTTTGGCCTTCTGTAATTTTCCTCTGGTGTCAACACGATGCCATGCCACTATGCAAGTCCCAGCATTGTGCTCTATTTTGTCACTTTTCTTTTTTAGATATTGTTTTGTTTTGTTTCAGGAGATTTCTAAGGCAAATTACAGCATGTAGAACTCTGCTTAGCTGAACCAAATTTACTAAACTATTATTTGTAAACCAAAACATGAAGAGAAATAACAAGATACAGTCCATTTCATTTTATATTCGTGAGGTTAAGAATTTTCCAGATTTTGCATTCTAGTCCGACAAATCAAATACTGAAGCTTTGTCCTGATGGTCTTTTAGACAAGAGCATTTATTTCAGCTTTTGTATCAATTGCTTTATTAGATGAAACTTTTACTTAGTCATATTTATATTAATTTTAGTAGCCAGCTTTCTAGGGGGCTATCTTCTGCTTTCTTTCCTTTAAAAAATAGAAGCAATGCACTAAAGACAAAAATATATGAAATTATCCACAGGAAAATTACAGAGAAGCTACATCTGCAGTAAGTGTTTCGACTAACTACCCATTCACTGACCTCCTTCTTGAATTACTTACTTGAGTGAATGACACAGCAGAGAGACAAACTGAAAGACCCGTTCGGATATCACCCTGCTGAAAATGTCAGCTGAGCTTGTTTGTTGAGGAATTCTGTTCATGTTGATCAATTGCTAAAAACCTTAAAACAGTAAAGGCTTAGCAAGCACACAGCTGACTTCAATACAGCAACTACATAAATAAAAGTACACATTTGTTTGAGTCTTTACCTGATTTAGAAGTTTCCATTGCACTGGGAAAGGTATAGTTTAAAAATGTACAAAAACCTACAATCTTAACTAGGAAGGACAGCATCAAGAACAGTATTCTCCTAATTTTTAAAGAAAATTGTTAAAGCCAGGATTTATTTATTTAGATTAGTTGGCTATTGTACAAATGTCATTTGACATTAAAAAAAATGAGATATATACTACAATGGGATGGTAGAAAATACAGGTAGACTATAAATTAGTTTTCAAAGCTGACATTTGACTTGGAATGGGGAATGAAAGCGCAGCAAGTGAAGGGAAGAATGCTGTGAGTGATTTGAACGAGAGTTACAGGTGTAATCAATGTTGTTACCTTGCTGCTGTTGCTGACACCTTTCTATATTAGTTACACTATTTGTATGGGGATGAATTCATCCTGCAAACATCTCTTGCCCTTAGTAAAAGTGAAATGTATGAACCATTAGACTGTAGGTAGAAAGGTATTTCTTTTAGAAAAGAGCAGGTTCAGTAGAACAGTTGTTCTAGCACTTATTAAAACTTTGCAAAATGGTATTTCATCTTGTGTCCCTAATTACTGAACCACACTTCTTGTATCCTGACAGATGAACCTGTTTAAAATTCCTGTGGAGGCTGAAGAGAAATGACGTATCCAGCCCAAAGCACCTTCCACCACATCTCTGACAACATTCAGCTCAGGGCATCCTGACCCCTCAGTTGATTATCTGTGACTTGACAGTACTGTCTACAAAAAATGCCAGAAAATTAGCACTTCTGAATGCCTGTTTTGCATTCTTCAAGTACATTATTAGAATTCTTTTGTCAAAAGAAGCATGCTACATCATTGTATTCATAATAAATGCTCTTTGATTTGTATGACTTTGTGTTTGTAATACACCCAAACAAAGATCTAATTTGTTCTGCTGGCAAAAGCTAATCTGTACAAGTTTTTTTTTTTTTTTTTTAATATTATTATTATTTTCTGCAAAAACTGCCTTTCTGAGCCTAAAGATTGGGTTAGCTAAAAGCTTCACATTCATTATCTTTAAGGTACCATGTTAATGAAAGGATTTTAATCATTGACACTGCTATGTGAATTATTATTACATAAACCCCTGCTGTTGAGTTAGACAAAATTAACCCAGTGTAAGGGGCATTAAAAAAAATCACAGCTAATTAGTAAGCTAACAGGAACAAAGAGAATGTATAACAAAGATGTTGAGAGGAATACACGTAAAATCTGTAGCTTCCATTCCAACATTGATCTTTCTGTATGGAAATCTTTTTTTTCTGTCTGGTTTGTTCCATTAGACTTGAGCATTTTTATGTTTTGTAATTAGTTTTCTAAGCCACAATGTCTCACTTCTCAAACTATGGAAATCCAAAGGCTCATAATAGAAAATGGAAGATATTTAAAAATGCTTTTAAATTATTTCCCCAGCGATCTATATCAGAAGCATAAAGCAATTCTCTGGATTATTCTAGGAAATTATTGCCATATTCTCTGCTGTTATCCATGAATTGCAGAATACTTTAACTAATCTAGCCAGGTTCCTTTGAAATGAGCCCTTTATTTTAATGGATTGTTACTATTGTCCAGGTTACAATTCCATATGGAGCAGATAAATGAAGCTATAGGTTTAAATCACTGCATGGCTTGTCTTCTATCCTCCTAGTCATGCTGATTTCCAATGGGCAACACATCATTGTGCTGATGTAAGAGCCAAGGATGAGATGATCAAACCTCAGAGAAGTATTCATGCTGGGTGCCATTTGTTTATAATTGCTCTTTGTAAGTTATAGTTTCAGATAAAGCTCCCAAAATAGAATGAAGAGAAAATAATAATTAAGTCTGTTTCTCTTTTTGAGCCTGACAAAGGCTTTACATTTTTTTTAACGGGTTTGTCCTTCCGTTCACTATTCCACACATTTCCCTCCCCCCTCCCCCTCCCCTTTCCCTTTACTCTTTTGTTCATCAGGCTTTTCAGTCTGATAATTAAGACTCAAAATATTTGTTGCTGTTTTTTTCCAAGCCATCATTTGGTTTGTGTTGTAAATGTGGAACAACAATCATCTAATTCTCTTGTGTGCCAGTAATTTAGGATTTCAATAATCTCCAATTGTTGAAAGGTTTAAAACAAATCAACATTTTTAACAGTTGAACAGTTTTTCTTTGTTGGGGAAATATATGTGGACATAACATTTACAGCATATACTCTTATTTCCCCCCCCCTCCCCTTTTATTTCCCTGCCAATCCTTATGAGGGAATTAAAACACAGGGCAATTGCTGAGCATAAAATAGAAGACTTAATTCAATAACATTCTTGTACAGGAGCAGTTTTTACAAGTAATATCACTGCTTCAGCTCTGCTTGTGCTGGAAAATTCCTAAATCTTTTTTTATCCAAATTCAAGTAAAATAAAAGAAACAGGTAGTATCTAATATATTCTGAAAGGAGCAGTATATTTCTTTAATGTAGACGTTTTCCACATGTTTTCTTACAGTGTTTTAGAAGTATTGGCTAACCATGCCAAATATGTATAAGTAAACACTGTATTAGTTCTGCAGTGTACTCAATAGCTCCAGGGAGGTTAATGACAAAACTGTGAACAAGGTGTTCAGCACCTCAGAAGACATTGAAGAGAGTAACAAAATGTATTTTATTTCCAGAATCCCTGAATAACATTCTTCTCTCGTAACTACCAAATCCATATGGAACTGTCTGAGAATGGCAGGTGTTAATCAGGCCAGTTGTCTAAAATGGATTTAGAGATCCAGTTTACATAGAAATAAACTGTTCGCCAGTGAATGGCTCAGAGTCAAGTAAATCAGGGATAAATCCTGGAACATAACCTACCTGAGAGTCCTCGAGTCCTCACTCCCAGTATATCACTTTTATTTTTTATTTTTTACTGGAACATCAGGGACAGGTATTTTTTTTTTTTTTTACTGCATTTTTTAATGCATTAGTTTTCCTATTATACAACTTTTAGAGCACAGAAAAGCAACACAAAATTATCCTAAAATTTTATCAAAATCCACATGTGATTCATCTGAAAACCTACCAAAGACATTTGAGTTGCAGATAAGAGAGACTACAGGCACCTCTGTCTTCTTTAGAAATTGGAACTGATTCATTTGTCCACTTGAGAAGTGACTGGCAGTCACAGAAAACACCATTCACCCTTGCCAGTGTCAGCAGCCAGCTTTCCAGTCTTGGAAGTGAGGAACTTTCCAGGCAGTGAAAGATAACAAAGCTGCTCAGTAACATATGCTCTCTCTGCAGTCAAAATTCCTATAATGCCATCCAGACTTCAGTTAGATTAAATTCTCTCTCTTTAAAAAATAGTAATGTACAGATGTAGAAGAAACTCCTTGGATAATCACAGAACTCACAAACTTCCTTTCAACTTTTAGATTATTCTGGCAAAGACTTCCTTTAGATCTTCCCTAGCCACCAAAGTAGTTACCTTTCCTTCTGTGTGCTAAATCACTCAGAATAATGTTGACATCTTGTCAATCTTGCAATGGGAAAAACTATAGATAGTTTTAGCTGTAACAGCCCCTACTTATACACTGGATTAGAGTGAGCATGAATTGAAAATAAAAAATGTCATGAAAGGAAAGAATCTGACTTCTCAGATTTCCACAGCAAATCTCTGCTGTCTGTTGAATGTCATTCTTTTACTGACGGTAAATATCTATGTATTTATGAAAATCAGATACAGGTCTATCTATTTATATAGGCATTTTTAAATGTATTTCTATATGTATGCTTTCATTTAAAAGTGTGTATGTGCACTTGCCTTTAAGAATTGCATAAGAAAACTGATTAGAAAAATAAGACTATCGACCCTGATCCATTTGTGGTTTTCAGCTTTGTATGCTATGCAATTATTTGCACAGGTTTCATACCGATGCCAATGAAAACTGTATGCGAGCAATGAATGCCTGATACACAATAGAAACTTCTTATTTATAGCAGAGTTTTACTTCTTCATAAATACTATTTAAGCTAGCCACTAAAATCTGAAAACATAGAGGTGGTCCTGACAATGCCTTCTTTGAGCAAGCATTTCATGTTATTAAAAATGTTTCTAGCTCTGGTTCTTCAAAGCACTTATGTATATGCTTATGAATATGCTTCCATATTACTACAAATTGAAGTTCTTGCTGAGTGAGGCTGAAATTCTGCATTTTTTTTTTACATACATACTTAACATTCAAGTGGCAAAACAAACAAACAACAGCAATACAAACAATCAAAAAAAACCACAATTTCTTTAAGTGTTATACAAATGATTTACAAAAGTTTTTGAATCTTCATCTTTGCTCTGCTGAGCTGCAAAGCAGTTATCAGACCCCATTGTGAACACTTTGGAAAAACACAGCCTGGTTGACAAATTAGTAGTATTTGGTGCTAATATTACTAATTCGGTATTTGAAAGGGCTACTCACTGGGGAAAAATAACATGTTCTCTAAGTCACAGGAGAAACTAGGGAGATAGTTAATGGGTGTTGGCTGTGCTGCACATATTGTGCACAATGCTGTTCACATTGCAGCTGACTGACTGCCAGTAGATGTGGAAGTAATTGTCAACAAGATTTATTGTTACTTTCACATTTATACAGTTAGAGCGGAAAGGTTGAAAGAGTTTTGTGAAGTTCAGTGCTGACTTCTACTGAACCATGGCAACACACACTGATTAGCACTAATGCATGTCACTGAAAGAATTTTGCATCTTTGGAGGCCTCAAAAGTCATTCTTTCTTGTCAGAGCAAAATCCCCCACAATCCTCAGTAATTTTCTTCTGAGATCAATACCTAACCTCTGACTTTAGTTCTATCTCACAAACTACCAATTTTTCAGAGTACAAGTGGAGCTGGAAACCCCAGACGTTTTAACAACACAATTAGGACATTCAGGGGTAATTAAAAAGTAACCACTAGACAGAAACAGATGGATTTTACTTGAAGTTAAAGGTTGTAAGTTTGGGGGGTAGAGGATGAGGCAGTGGATCATCTTTGCAAAATAAAGACTTCAGTTCAGTACATCAGTTTGAAAGAGCATAACACATTATATAAATGTATAAACTCCGGAGGCATGAAATTCAACAAAAGCTTTTTTTTTTTTTTTTTTTTTTTCAACTTCTGTTCCTGTGGTTTACGCTTCCAGAGAATGTTTTTTACCTAGCTTCAGTAAGGCAAAACTGCCTGATTTGCATATAATTTTGTGTCTGTTCACATATATATATGTATTCTAACTTTAAAAGACTAGATTTGTTTTACCAAATGCTACAAAATTCAATCAGAAACCAAGACTCAATATCTTGGCATTTTTGTGTCTATCCATAAGAAAGCAAAAAGTTTCACTTTGATGGCTCTTTGTATTGTCTTGTTTGAATCTCAGGTGGTTTTAGTTTTTTTGTTTCAGATGGAAATCAACTAAGGTGAACTTAGTTAAGTTTTTGCTTTTAAAAGATATCTCCAACTCTGGCATCTTGTTAACTAGCAGCTCAAGACACAGACTCTGACAGGCAACAGACAACCTGACTCTTTCAAACATTTCTGCAAGAGGAGGGGCTACATCAGAGGACTTACCCAGTGCTTCCAGATGTTGCCACAGTCTGTATCAAGATCTCTGAAAGCAAATAGGGAAGAGATTTAGGCCCAGTTATTATGTGTGAAATATACTCCTACAACCATGCACAGATACATCTGTGCAATTACCCTATCTGTGTTGAAGATAATTAACTGCTCAGTCTCTGAGGTGGACACCTACTTGTTCATTTAGCAGAATATTTTGTCAGTTTGTGTGCACATAATTAGTGCTATTAAAGTCTCCATTTCAGACAGTACTGGTACTGATAATATTTTATTTTATTTTATTTTACTTTAGAAGTTCACTGTAGCTAAAGGCAGCAAGAGCATTTAGAAGTGCTTACCTGCTATCTATTTGGAAGCATGACCCTAATTTGAAAGCTAGGCGTGCAAACATATGCTAGGCAAACAGCTGATAAAAGACTTGCATTCTTTTCTTGCCAAAGAGGGTACAGTTCATTATAAACTAATAATAATATAAAAAAAAATCTCTTCACAAAACTTGATCTTGTCTTTCAATTTCAGGTGGCATTTCCAGGCACTGTCGCACATGTTTAGAGAATTATCTTAGTAATGAAGGACATCTGGATAAAGAACAAGAGTATCAGAAAACTGGAAGGGAAAACAGTTATGGAAGTTTTGGATTGCAGTGGCTGTAAAGTGTCCTAACAAGTATTAGAAAACAAAGAAACAAACAAAAAACAATAACAACAAAACAGCATTTCAGATAAGGGACCTGTTTATCTAAACATTATTTACATGGAAAACACTTTTTTTTTTTCCTTTTCAGGAAGAGAACTGAAATTATAATGCCAATTTCAAAAACTATATTTACTACTTAGAAGAAAATGAAAACTTAGAAGACAATGAAACAATCTGTTATTAATTAGCCAAATGCTGTTACAAGATAAAATATGGAAAAGAGTCTGAACACATTCTTGTGAAAGTAATGGATTGCAACCTCAGTGTTGAATGTTCCTGACAAATAAATTTGGCCTAAAGGTGAAAACATTTTATATCTATGTCCTTTGTTTTATGATTTCCCCTGTTTTCCAAAATACCTACTACTTTATATTACTCTGCATAACCTCTATACTCTTATTTCTCCAAAAATATATGAAAATATTGCATTTGAAAATATGGTTATAAATGTTATCTATGTACAGGAAATATGACTGCTCTTTTCATAAATGCTGAGAGCTCCATAGTCCAAGTCCAGAACACGCATTGACACAGACATGAATCACCTCTCCAAATCTGCCTACACCGTCTGTCCCCAGGTCACTCACAAGCCACACACCCTGTTATAAATGGCTCAGGATTCAAATTAGGATTAAATAAAAAAAATAGGATTTATTAAAATAATATAAAGGAATAGAGGTAAGCAAACAGCACTGGGTGCACCGGGAGTCTCCGCTCCACCAGGACGCACACCAGTTACATCAAGCAGCTGATTTTTATGCACCTAGACTAATACATATTCATTACTACTTCTAAAAAAATAGATTATTATAATTAGCTTCCGGGGTCCAGTTCCTCCTACTGGAGCATGCGCATCAAGTCTCCTCTGGGGGTCTCTAGGGGTCTTTCATGCTGAAGGCTCGTAGTCTTCCTCTCACCCTTTGTACTTGGCACTATTCCAAGTTTATGGAACACTCTCTGTACACTCTCCACAGGTCTTGTCTCCCAACCGTCCTTCAGCTTCTTTTTTCTTCCTCTTAATCTCTTGGCCCCCCTGGCCAGATACCAAGGATCTCATAACAGTCACCAGCAGTCACCAGTTATTATCAGTTGTTCTGAAACTCCCAAACAGGTTGACGACTCACGAGCAATTAAAACATTCTTTCCCAGCTATTCACAGTCATCTACATAACATCTATAGCAGTGTTAAATCAATCTCGAAGAAGACAGAAAAAAACCTGTAACTGTTAGAACTAGAAGTCAGGAATAACAAAAGCAAACAGGTTCATAAATTTAAGGAGTGTTTTCTGAAGACGTGATAAATTGACTAGAATGAGGGGGAGACTGGGACACACTGCATCTGTGGTTCAAGAACTAAATTGCCAGTGCAGGGCCCAGAGGCAGACAGGATTCAAACAGAATTGTTCTTTATGGACACGAATTGTTAACACATTCCTCACACACCCTAAAGCAAATTTAGTCTCTTATAGTCAAATACTTCCCAGAATTAGCAGAAGTCTGAATAATGAGGAGTGCTGAGAAATCATTGATGACTTGGGTATCTGCATGGGACCGCATGAGTCAGAGTGAGCGCACTCATGCAGCTGTAAGAGAATCAGAAGATAAGGCAAGGTAAAGCAGAGTATTAACAAGAGTAATTTCTGAGAGAATGAGGCCAGAGGGCTAGGTAAATGCTACATTGCCATAGCGCCCAGAAGAGACTTCTTCCGGCCCTTCAGTCTAGTAGTTCTGTGTTATGCATATGAAATACATGAAAATTGGCTACAGAAGGTTGAGCTGTTCAAACTTTGTGGGCTTGGATAACAAAAATGCGTGCCAATTGCTTTCTCTCCTAGAGAATCAAATCCAAAGCTTCATCAGATTTTCCTGAAGAGCCTTGCAGACTGATAGCAGGATATTATTTGGTCCTCATCCCAGGTGAGGACATGAGATACTGCTACTACTGACAAATAATAAGCAAAGTTTTCCCTGTCAAAGGTTAAAATCCTGAATAATTTCAGGGCTCACATCACCTGCACCCCAATATTTAAGTGCTCTAGTTCAAACAAATGTTTAATGTTGTAAGAAACCTTCAAAGGAGTCAAATCCTATAGCCTTGAATGTTACTGTAAGCTAATGGTAGAAACTTAACAGTCTCAAAAAGAAGCACATTTGTTGGGCCATTAAAGAGAATTTGTATGGGTGGAGATACAGTTGGTCAAATTTACAAAGTCAAGCAATGCAACAAACGATTCAGGAAACAAACATAACTAAATATTTACACAACAAAAATATTTACTATGACTTGGTTTTGTTTTTGTTTTTCTAAGATAGCATTACAGGTCTCTCTCATCAGGCCTTCCTGTTAGATTCAGTAAGGGAAGATCTGTGTTCGTTACAACATACCAGTGTAGCACATACTACTGTTTGGCAGCTGGATGGCATTAATGCTGAGTAATGCAGAAAGTTTCCAGAGATAGCATCTTCATTAGCAGGACTACAGGGGTCCTACACTGGCCTGCTAGGCTGCAGTGCAAATACTATGGAGGAAACCTTTGGATATCCTGAACAATTTTGTTCCATGTTTGCTGTAAAGAAAGGAAAAATGTTGAAGCATAAAAAAAAATAATCTGGTGACTGATGCAGACAATCATCCAGTGCCCTGTTTTTCTTTCTCCCAAGCATGTCTGAGGCACTCAACTGTCTGACATCAGCCCCTCACCCCCCTGCTCACCTTCCCTTTTTATGTGTCAGTAAAAACCTAGTACAGATAAATTAAGGTAGTGCAGAGCATATCCCCTGGTTTCATCATCTCCTCAGTTACTAGCCATAGGACAGATTACAATTTCACAGATGCTAGGAAAGGAGATATTATAGGAAAGCAGTAGTGCCACTACAGATAAGGTTAAGATGGCACTTCCATTATAAACACCTATTTTCAGTGGCTTATAACTTCAGGCTACAAATTTCTCTCAGGCTGAAACCTGGCATATTTGGGCTCAGGTTGGTAATGGCTTTCCCTGTCTCCTCAGACCGTTTTGATTAGGTATTTGTGATACGAGAATGCAAACAAATATATGTCTCCGGTGGTTTGAAATGGCACTGAAGTACCTTTGTTTTGTGAAAGAGCCCAGAGGGCAGGATGTTCCTGTCATTCTAGCACCCATTTTACTCTTAGCTATTTCCCCAAAAAGATCATTTTAAAGTGACAAAATTCACATCATTATTTCCAAAAGATGTTTAGGAGAGTTGAGGGGTGTGCTCCAAAGGACATCCTGCGGCCCTCTCTGCCAGGAGCTTGCTGTGCTCACTGGGGCCATGCTGTCTGGGCCAGGGTTGTGATGAACCCCCCCCCAGCAGGACAGCATTTTGGGGAGTTCAGCATCTTGACCAAACCTTACACATTTTGGAAGAAGGAAAAATACAAGCATTGTTATATAGCACACAGACCTCATTATTTTAACGAGTCA
The DNA here is from genome assembly GCF_047663525.1 of Anas platyrhynchos. Classification (NCBI taxonomy): domain Eukaryota; kingdom Metazoa; phylum Chordata; class Aves; order Anseriformes; family Anatidae; genus Anas; species Anas platyrhynchos. The sequence continues at coordinate 25,747,498 of NC_092594.1, read as the reverse complement.
TTCATTCTAATTGTCTAATTATTTTGAATTCTACCTCATTATTAAAATCCTGTTTTTTTCACTCTGATCTTTAATGAAGGATGTAATGAAATCCCTAAATACAGTACAGCTTTTTTTTTTTTTTTTACTTTTTTTTTTTTTCCCTGATGTCATCTCTTCTCATAAAGTTGATTTTTTTTTTTTTTTTTTTACCAAGGATAACAATTTTTCACCAATCTTCCAAAACAATATACCAAAACCTCATCTGTCTTCCTGTCTGTCTTCCTTCATCTATTTTACTAGCTGTTTAAGAAATTTGAAGAAAACTGTTTAAGCCTTTTAAATGAGTATTGTCTTAGGAGGTAAAACACAAATTCTGCATTATTTTTTCCTTTGTATTTTACAAATACCAAGATATGTGCTGAATTACTTTATCACAACCAGTGCATGACCTTTCTATTCTTTTAATGAGCTGAGAGGATGCTGTATCAGTCAAAGCATATTTTTAAAGAGTCAGACTCACAGTGGACAGAGTACAAGAGGACAAAGAAGTGGAAACAGGAAGAGGAGAGAAAGAAAAGGCACACCAACATCTGGAGAGGGAATATAAAAATGACTGAATATCAGTTATTGATATTTTTCATTAATATATATATATATCTGATTACCCTCATCAACTTAATTTTGCCAGCATATCTAGTACACACTCCAATGCCTTTGTAGTTCTGAAACATGTGGTATGTACATACTTCAGGATTCTGGTCTGTTTTAAATCTACTATGTGCACTCCTCAGGACAATGGGCCCAGACATGCTGTAGAGAGGAAGCAGTATGAATGGCATTGCATTAACTAAATCTCCCTAAAGTCTCCTAGGGACTTTGTAGTGATATTTATTTTAGACAGCAGACATTCATATATAGACAGCAGTATGAAGCATATGGAAGGAGGTGACATCCTTCTTACTCTGGTTACTCCCAACACAAAACATTTGGCAGGAATGGAAAAAGGAAAAAAAAAAAAAAAAAAAAAAAAAAAAAGAGAGAGAGAGAGAGAAAGAAAAAAGGATGGGTGAATGATGAAATTTATGATGAAAAATTGGAACAATAATGGTGGAACAAGAACATTAGGAAATTCATACATGGAACATACCCAACAGAAAGACACCCACTGAAACAGAAAAGCCATAAATTAAATATACGCATATACTGTACTGCGAGAGTACATCAGCAGTGACTGCAGTACACCAGAGAGATACCCACACCAGCTTTAAACTAGCGAGCCAGGGCACTGCCAGCAGTCAGCTACGGCAGTGCAGATCTCAGCATGAGCTAATTTACCCAGCTTCTCAGCAAAGTAAATTGGCTGTGCTGAGCTCAGTGCTGCCTTGGTTAGATTGTTACCAGTGTTTGAATTTAAATCTAGCTCAGGTTTCTCGGCATTACACTGCAGGCACTTGACTGATTGCTGGGTAAAGCTACCAAAAGACTTGTAGAAAGACAGTTTTTAGATAAATTGTACACCTATGGAACTCCTTCTAAAAATATTATTTAGTTAACAGTATAGTGCAGTAAGACTCTGCTCCAAATACTAGCTGCAGAGGCAGTAGGAACATTCAAGGGAGCCTCACAGAGAAGGAAATTGCAAAGGCTATAAGCAAGAGATATTATTATGCTTCAGGGCATAAACCCCAATTTAAAGCTCCTTTTAAACTGCTGGTCCATGTAAAGATTGGATGACAATTCCATATGGTATATTTTACATGGATGACAATCCCGTATGGTATATTTTATATTCCTAATTGGATATCATGATTAAAAGTACCTTTGCTATGATGTAGAAGAATCTTTTCAGTAAGTATAAGCCATCATTATAAACAGCTAAAAGCCTAAGTGTAATTTGGTGAAAGGAATAACTTTCTAAGTCAATGTGGTTATACCAGGAAAAAAACTAACATACAACCAACCAACCAAACACACACACACACACACACACCAACAAAGCAAATAAACAAGCCAAAATACCCTAGCTTAGGAATGTTTAGCATTTAGTTCTAAATCTCCACTATCAAATGCTGCCATCTATCTCATATGTTAATTCGTTAGTGAATAGATTTAGCTGTTGTGGTTGTGTCAGATGAACGTATGTTACAAAAAAATATTCCTTGAAGAGAATATATGCTTTTTCCTCTTTGTAAGAAGGATTGGCAATGGTTCAGTGGGACTGTGAAAATACTCTCGAATTAGGCATGAGCTGGTGATAATTGTTAGTGATTGAATGTCAATGGGTGAGAGTTGGAAAAAAAAAAACAACATATAACGGCAGATGATGGTATGTGAAAATGCTGGTTACGCTGACACAGTATCACTCTATCAGACTTTATAAATGCAGGGCAAATTAAATTACATTAAATATATGGTTATTTAACAACAGTCAACCAAACATTTCTTTGCTGGATAGCAAATAAGGTTTGTATTTAACCAAAGATTAGTGCATTCCAATTTTAATACCAATGCAGTTTGTTTTTATTGGAGGATCTAAACAGCACATTATGTTGACATTTCTATTGCGTATTTAATGAACGCATATCAAATATGCATGGCAAATAAATACTGTGTTCCATGTAAACCTTTCCCACACACTCCCTATCCTTTCTGCTTTGAAATGTATTTGTTCTCATAAAAATGCATATCAGTACAATGTAACTAAATCTTATTTCAATTTTTTTCCCAGACAAGAAACAGAAATCTAGATCATTATAAGTGTTGCTTCACTGATGCTTTAAAACGCAGCCCTGAACTGTACCTCTGCCTCCCTCTAAACAGTCAATCTGGTGAGAAAGTACCCTTCTGACAGAAGAGATTAAGGCTATCCAAAACTCCTTAATCTACTGCCCATACAGAACTGTGCTGCACTATTGCAACTGATGCAACCAATAAAAATCAGACCTGGCAGCAAATCCTAACTATGTTCTTCAGCCTTCCTAGCTAAATGTTTCTTTGTGCTCAGCAAGACCAGAGGAACAATTCGTTTGATAGCAGCTGGTTAGTTCTAAGTACAGGGGTACATTTTCACTATAGTGTTCAACTTTCCTGGATAAAATGTTCATCACTTGCATCCCAGTGGATTCTAGCTGAAGTTTATTTCATTTTGAATTACAGGAGATGTAGAAATATTTGTCAGATGTTTACTATGTAGGAGACTAAAATGTTGTATTTAAACTATTTATTATGGGAAAATAATGTATAAAGAATACATAAACATATATTTCTACTGCACATATCTTCTGGCTACTTCTAAACAAGTCTAAAGTTATGAGAATTGTTCCAAGTTTAATTTTAAATGACATAATCTCATGTATCAATTTAGCACTTAGGTGCCCTGAATTTCTTACTGTTTCTCTTGAGAAAAAGACAATTCCTTTATCTGTGCAAAGACATTATCATAAAGAGAGTAATTGCTACTTTTTTTCTTTTCTCTTTTCTTTTCTTTCCTTTTTTTTTTTTTTTTTTTTTTTTTTTTTTTTTTTTGATTTACGAGAGCTTTCCAAATAATAATGCAGATTTTTTAAGGGGAAGACAAACATTGTATTTCTTTGGTATTTTTGAGTCCAGAAACAACAACAACAACAAAAAATCCTTTGCTCAATGGATTCTGAAACGAATGCTTATTTCTGCACATCTTCAGCTTCTGGTATTTATAAAGGAACTTTAATGCTAGTCTGCCTAGTAATTCACTATGGGATGTCTTTATATACCACTGACAGTAATATGACTCATTTTGGGTGATTAACTTAACCCCCAGTATTGCAAGTGCCTTGCTACATTAGCATATCTTTCAAGGAATAGTTGCAATGTGAGAAAATTGCCTGTAGGATTATTTGCAACTAGAAACCTGTGAAATGTAAAATAAAATTGAAGACTATAAAGTAAAACATCAAAGCTACCTAAAATATTAATAACCAGTACTCCAAAAAGTAATTTAGAGGAATTGTATGAGGGAGTGAAAATTACTAATTTAAAAACAGATAGCCTTGGCAAAATAAAGTCAGAAGTTTAGAACAAACAATAGATAATACAAATTCATTGTATATACAATATAAAAAGAATGCAAGCAGCACATGCAGCCTCACCAGCTAAAGAAGGCTGAGACCAAAATGCCTGACCAAACAAACAAGGAGATCTGCACAAACAAAACAACAAAGTTGCAGTATATTGAATTTAGGCTTCTGGAGAGAAAGAAACACAAGTACTCTTTAATCCATCTAGTTTTCTGTTACATTTTCATTCTAATTGAATACAGACAGAATTTGCGGGCAGAAAGATTTTCATTTTAATTGATGCATTTGGAGCTGAAAGACATTGTCACGCTGTTCCAAATCATGTTTTCACCTTCACTGTGTGGGGCAAACCATGTTGGAAGTTTCAGTTGGTTTTCTGGCTTCAAAGCTAACATTGTGAAACCTGTTTCCCTTTTGATATGCACTTCTTCTTTTAACAAATTTAAGAACAAAGCAATAAACTTAGATGAATCATAAAGGCACAGAAAATAGAAGAAAAAGTCTTCAGTCTTGAATCAGGGCCCAATTCTGTGTGACATGTGATGGAACTTTGAGTAGGATCCGTGTTTAATCTTCTTATGGAATTTCTGCCTCTGAGAAGATCTTATGTGCTTACATTGCTAACTGCTCAGGGAGTGAATGCCAGGCCAAGAGCTGGACCGTGAACTAACTCTGTGTGAGTCCTTCAGGCTGCCAGCCATCCTGAGCCCAGCATTTGAATGCTTTTCTCAGAATTACACAGGCCTGAAGGTGACTTAAAAGGCCCTGTAAAATTCATGGCACATTCAAAACTACTCCAAGTTGCACAAAACACCTGCAAGTGAAAGCAATGGGACTATTCTGTCCTTGTCTGCTCTTGACTTTGTACAAGGTGATTCCAGGTCAAAGTCTAGGTAAGAAGCTGTGATTCACTGAAACACATATTTGACTTCTGAAAGTCTTTAATGTGTTGTTGCCAGGGCTGTTCAGTGAAACCACATTAATGTCATAGCAAGTGCAGATTTAAACCCCACCAGTGAAATATGTGCTGTATAGCAAGGAGGAATGGAGCTGTATAGGCAAGGAAAGTTGCTGTATATGTGGGCTCATTCCCTTACACAGCTGAATACTCCACAGGCATAGTTTATCTGTCATCCACCCCTCCCCCCCCCTCCCCCCTTCCCCTCCCTTCCCCCCCATTTTTTTTCCTGAAATGGGCAGTGCCCTAATGCTGAAGTTTCTCATGATAAAACATTAGTAAATGCTCTATAAAACAGTCTGTAAAAAACAACATAGTTTTGGTTGAAAGGGCACTGACTCAATGAAGAGGTCTTTGCTTAATCTGTAATAACAGTGATTCTGTTATTTTCCTAGACAACCTCTACTACAGGATGATAAAAACATCTTGTTTGGGAAGTTCCAGTACTTGAAAAGGTAAAGAATTCTACCAGATGCTTCTAATATGAGAAAAGATTTTTGTACATTAAATACTCCAAACTAAATCCTTGATACTGTTTATTTATTTATTTTTAACTTGTTATTAATATATATCAAGACCCTATTTGTAATCATGCTCACTTGTATCACCAAACAATGTGGATGAAATTATTACAAAAATAGGGTTGCTATGACATTTCTAGCTTACATTTAAGAGTCAGGGAAGGAACCTTTTTCAAACTGACCTATCCATCCAAATAGCAGATGAAAAAACAATGCCAGCAGCTATTTTCGGATGACCTACTCTGAGTACTGACTGGAATGCAATACCTTAAAAGAAAGGTGCTTTCTACTCCTCTTTGAGCTAAAATGTGTAGAGCAATAAAGGAAAGGCTCCTTAGATTGAATGATTCACTCTCCTATAATAATGTGTGGGGTCTGTTCTTGTTATGCCAGACTTACAAGGTAGCAGTAAACAGCTTTGAAGTGAGTTAACTGAATTGTTGGGATTATTCTATGGAGAGCCTACTGCTAAGCTGCTGTATCTTTTTTTTTTTTTTTTTTTTTTTCTTTCCTGCCATCTTCCACAGAGAGACTTCTCCTAATAAACACTGACATTCATCCTATTGATTAACTCATGATCCCAGCTAACCTGTATGTCTTTGGACTACTGGTTACCAGGAACAATTTAGAGCAGCATAAAACAGTTCCAAAACCTAAATCAGTGTGAGTCGAGGGGTTTCCCAAAATTCTTTCACATCTGTTTATTTCCATGTATAAACTATTTGATCAAAAGTGTTTCACTCATAATGAGGGCAAAAGAATGACCATAGAGAAATTTGTTATAATTACATTGTCCAAGCATACATTCAACAAAAAGAACAGAAAAATAAAAATACCCAAAGATAATACTGTGATTAATCTGAGGCTAAATGGCCACCGATTGATTTCTGTTATTTTGCTACTGGTTTCTAAAATCAATTACTTGATGTATACTAGGCATGCTAGATTCTTTACTCAGGAAATACATTCACCAGGATTTCTTGCTCAGAAGTCAGTGCTGATGCAGGCCCTTATCCACTATGAAATAGAAGGTGATGTCAACCTTTTTGTTGTTGTTCTTGTTCAGCTTTACGTTTAGTATTAACCGCAGCTATGCTTCCATCAGATCTGAAACACTGTGTGCAGTGTTGCCTTCTGCAGATCTGTGATCCTGATGCTGGTGGCCACACAGATGCCCAAACTATCTCAAGGAGGCTCATGCCTCATGCTTTCAGAAGCTGAATATTTCAGAAATCCATCTGAATCCATCTGACTGATTCACCTTTCCTCTGTGTGTGATGCATTTTGTGAGGCTGCCTGGACTAGACTGCTCTCTCCCAGGCTTGTGGTCTGACTGCTCCAAGCACTGGGCATCCACATACCCACTGAAAGCAGTGAGAAACACGAGTGCTGTCAAAAATTCAGCCATTTGCTTTGAAATCATGTGCAATATTTATATTGTTACCTTTTTTTTTTTTTTTTTTTTTTTGCTAGCTGGGGTAGCCAGCACAAAAAAAGGCTTGCAACTTGGAAGGGTTTTGCTTTGTTTTATTTTGTTTTCTGAGGACTTCCATTCTATTCATGACCATACAATTCTATGACTGTAAGAAATAATTGTTACTGAAGTACATGACATTCCTGTAAGAATTTGCAGACACTTGACTTCTGTGTGTGTGTGTTGATAACAGTACTATTTATTACAGAAGCCTAAAGTGTCTCTTTGAAAAGAAATTACCAAACATAATATTTTTCTTTGTACAAAAATATCCTGTAAAAAGATTATTTTCATGAATAGCATCACTTTGCTTCAATTTATATGTCTATTTGCAATTTCTAAAGAAGCTTTTAGATCTCATTTCTATGAGGATTTGATAAGACAACTCTGAGGAAATAATAAACAGATTCTATTTATAATGGACTTGCTAACTAGCACTCAGAAAAGGCTTTTATGGGTGAGGTCTTTACTTTGAATTGATCTTCACTGGGATAAAACTATTATCATAGGATCCTGCTCAGTCCATAAGTATGCAGGGATTTGATTCTGTCTGAAAACAGATCTAAGGAGAAAATTCAATGCTTCTTGGAACAGTGGTTGATGTTAGCATACGGGTGTTTCCATTAAAAATAATATTTTGAAAACTAAGTGACACTTTTCTCCATTTCAGGATTCTTGGAGAGACGTCATAATGTTGTACCTACAATGTCAGAATAGTTTATCACCTTGTAATATTCATACCTAACCTGTTTACCAATGAATGAGGACCTAACCTACTTTTCTTAGATCTCCCGTTGTCCTTAATAAGGTTTACTGAATTTATATACTGAGAGGGGAAGGTTTCAGGGGGTTAGTGGGCTTACTTTCACAATTATGGGAAGCACAAGCTTCCAAAAAAAAAAAAATAGCTTAACATGATTGACTGAGCTAATTGGTGATTTGCACATACAAATATTTAGATATTTAATGAGCAGAGGCTCTAAGAGTGACAGTCAAGTTGCCAGTGCCTAGTTCATGATGTCCAGTAGAAATGTTCAGACTATGAATGTTCTTTTTCTTTCTTCTAAAATGCAACACCCCAGAAGAAGACAGAGCTGATATGATACTACTACTGGAAAATTGAACTCTGCAGCCCCATTCCCACTCAATCAGCAAAATTTTTGCTTGTTCATTTGAAGAGCTTATTTATCTAATCTGATTCTCCCAATATGCAAGGCTGTGAAAGATTTCTCTTTTTCTGTTGTGTGTGGAACATTATCTGTACTGCAGAGACTTGTAACTAGTTTAGTTAAACACTAAATTTTTACCTCTGCTCAAGGACCACAAAGTGCTCTCCAAATGTTTTTGAAGACCTGGGGTAGGAAAATGCATGGCAGCTGGGGAAAAGAATCACCCTGAATTGGGGGAGGTCCTTTCCCATAGTAGACAGCTGGGTAACTTTGAAAGTTCAAGAGTGAAATATTCTTCAGTGCATTAAAGGTTACTGCTTAAGTCTTCCTGCCCGAGACAACGGTTACCATCTGATCAGGCTGTCTGGGACGGTCTCAGGAAATACTGCAGTAACAAATGACAAAAACATACTTAGAGCAGTTATCTCTAAAATGTTACAAAAGAATTGTATCATAGTGGTATAAAAGAATGAAAAACAAAACAAAACCCTTGACTTTAAAAGCTGTTTTTTTTTTTTTTTTTTTTTTTCCCCACTACAATTTGTTGAAGAAAATAAAAAGTATAAAACACTTTACCATTATTTTAATGGATACATCATGTTCCCCAGCATCAGAATTACAAAGGTGTAATTTGTTGTATTTATAACCTCTATCCTCACTTGCAGTGAAAATCTTACACATTTTCTGTAAAGAGATTTCACTTGGAATACTTACCTACCTTGCTATTTTGCTCTTATTTATGATTATTACACATTTTATTCTATTCTTTCTAAGAAAATAAATGGCAAAAGACTAACTCATTATATGCGATCTCATAAAGCTCTCACATTTCTTAGAAAAAATGTTTTATGCTAAGATTGGTACTGACAAGCCCCTTTTTAATTGTTAGTAATGTATACACAAAGACTACAGTACATATTATAACTGATAGTGCTGCTGAGGCCATAGTAATTTTCTCTGTATCAGGAGTCCATGGTGTCATTTTGTTCTCTAGAGGATATGGCTTGATTAGGACAGTCCCATTGTTTCATCTGAAATCTCAGCAGATTAATACTTTCATCAGAGCATCAATTTGTCCCACTTTTCTTTTTGCTGCTCTTTGTGAGTGACACAGCCAAAGGAATGCACCTCTTTAAACTGTCATTCAGTTTAACTCCTCCTCTGCAATTATACTGGCATGCATAATACATCATAACAAATTGGATTTTGCAAAGAAGCAACAACAGAAATTATATTTGCTTGTGGCATAAGATAGAAGCTGTTGTAATAGGAGAGGGAGGGGGTGAGTGAAGGATAAAGAAATGTAATGAATTAAAACCACTTACAGAAAACAGCAGTTGCCATTTATTTTCTCGAGATTTCTTCTTTAGCATAAAGACCAATCACAAGAGTAAAATGGAGGGAAAAAAAAAAAAAAAGAAACATTAAATTTAATAGCATTACAATTAGCAAAGGCTTTACGAAATGAAATACTGTGTTTGTTGTTTCAGCAGAGAGATTTTCTTCTGACTTTAGAGGTCAAAAAAAAACCTGCCTTGCTTCAAGGAAAGCTTTTTGTTTGAACAAATTTTTTTTAAAGAGAATTTAAAAATGTAAAGAACTTTTCACCTCATGAAAAGTCCTGCATCATATAGCACAGATATCTTTACCAGATCTCCTGGCAGGAATAAGAAACTTCCATTTTCCTTTGCTGAGTAACCCCCCCTTCCCTCATCTACCAAACGGTGAGGGCCTTCCAAGTCTCTTTAAGTCTAGCAGACTCAGTGGCTCATGATCTTCCTCTATGCAAATGATTGCCAGAGTTACTGTAATGGCAACCCAGCATGTAGCTGACCAATGCCAACAACACACCCACAGTGCATGGGACTTCAAGACAGTAACCAGATCAGCTGTCTGCTCAGAAAAGCCAAAAGATGCATTTGGCAGGACATCCACAAAAAGACTTTTGGTTTACGAAAGAATTTAGATGGAGCAGAGGAAGGTTTCCAGCAGAATGCTGACACCATTCTAGTGCTTTAATTCTGAGGTTTTTCTTCAAGATGGTTTAAAATTTAAAATGTGTTTTTTTTTTTTTTTTCCCAATTTACTTCTGTTAACTTCAATTAATCTCAATTCTATGGCAGGTAACAGAAAAACAGAAAGGAGATGGGGGAGATCAGCTTTGCAGGGAGTAGGAAGAATATCTTTGTTCTTCAAAAAAATTGTTTTCTAAACACTGAGCCAAAGATATTGTACAAAAAGTCTATATTTTTCTTTTTTTTTTTTTTTTTTTTTTTTGGTAGGTAAAATCTGAACATTTAATGTGGAAATAGAACTGCATTGTTCAGAAGCTTTGTGTCCCTTACCTTTTATTTTTATTTTAGTGCAGAGGTGTTACTTCAATAACCTGACAACATACTGGTATGCCACAAAAGTGAAAGCAAAGAATAGGAAATAAGTAAACGTGAATACAACAAGCAAAAGCACAAAATCTAAGAACAGTAAACAGTAGCATCTATGAAATCCCAAACTTTTTTGCACACAGATTTCATAGAATCAGACATTCCCTGGAATGTTTCATTTAACTTGAGTATAGTAAGTAGCAGTTGTGTAGGTGGTGAGTTTGCATGTCACAGCTATAAGTGACCCAGATATATGGGATATCAGTGATAAAGTGATATAAATTGCAAGTTTAGACAAGCGAACATTTCAAAATACAGGTTAGAGCTATGAAGCACATCTTTATAGATAAGGGATTAATTCCTATCTCCTTTAAAACTACATTGCTCCAACTTTTACCTTAATGATGGACGATAGCTTCAGGGCCATTGCAAGTCCCCACAACATAGAAGCGTTGTTATACCAATTAGGTGGAGAGCAGAAATTAGCAGTAAGATGACAATTTCTAGACTGATCTTAAAATAACCAGGCTCTTTCCTTCCTATAATTAAGCCAAGAAGTTCCTTTTCGATTAGACTGGTAGGTGGATATAGTTATTTCCAATATGTATGTGTATGTCACAGGTGTAGAAATGAATTAAGAACTGGGAAACAGGACAACCTTGTGCGAACAGGCAAGTTTGGCTGCCAGTTATTTTGGTTGCATTGGCAGACTGCTATGTCAGATACAGCTACAGCCAAAGTTGAGAAAAGTGGTATCTTCATAACATGTACTGTGTTCATCTACCCATCATATTAGGATGTTGCATTTGGTTGCTTACACAATTATTATCATATTAGTGACCATTTTCGAGATGTGCCCTCCAGCTACTGCTTTTCCCACTCTAACACTGCTAAAACAAATCACAGATTTCACTATGAGTAAAATGTGTATCTTTTGAGAATGATTAAACAGACTGAAAGCACATTTCTGTAGTTTAGTATCTTCCTGTCACTAGCCTTTCTTGCAGTAAAACTGCATTTTCTAAAATAATTTTTGGCTTCCTCATTTATTGTGTTACTAATTATGTGACTGTATTGTTACCCAGTTGTCAATTGGGAGTTGTCAATTAAATTCTCATTTATGTTCAAGCATGAGCCTGTTCTTAGTTCCTTATGCACATGCATGAAAAGAAGTCTGCCTCTTGTAAACTGCAGTCTGCTTGATATATGCAGTTTTTTCTAGCTTATCAGATATTACTATGCCGAAGACTTCCATTGTCTTCATTTTTTTCTTCATGGCAGTACTGCATAAGCATGTACTCTACATTTAATTTTTTCAGACCATACTTTGATTTTTTTTTTAAATGTTAAATAAAAAATAATAATGAAAAATTTGAAATGGATTATGTCCAAAGATCATGATCAGGTCTGTATCAGTTTTTTTAAAATAATTTTTCCCTTCTGTTGAAGGTAGAGAACATATTCCATGGCACTGTTCTTTCTTAACACTATGAAAATACTTCTAAGAGTAGGGCAGGCAGGATACTTGAATGATAATGGACAGCGCTGTCCACTACATAATAGGGAATTTCACACAGAAAGAAACGAGCTGAGTTTGATCTAGGTGTTCATGATTGTCATGCTAATCAATGTGCAAAAAATACAGGATCACAGGTAATGATACCAGTCAGAGCAACGTTTGTTAGGTTTTTAACATTTTTTTGCATTATATGTGAATGCAAACAGTACAATGCAGTGCAGTTCAGAAAATAAAAGAACAGCCTTTCCTTTTTGTCCAAATTAAACAGTATATGAACTAGCAGCAATAGGTGGTGAAAAATAAAAAACATTTAGAAAAAATACATCAATTTACTAACTTAGGGTGTAATTAACAATAAGAAAATCTACTTATAAGTTTTAGCCTATTGCGTACCTCTTAAGTGTAAGGCAGACCTGACACTGAAATCAAGGGAAGTTTTGCAGTTGACCTCAACGGATGCTAAGACTCACACATCAGATTTTGCAACAATGATACCTACACTGATCTGGAGTTGTGGATACATAGGCTTTGCCTGAAAATTAAAGACCAAAAAAGAAAGGCTATACTGCCTTGGCAGCCTAATTCACAGGCTACATTATCCTGCCCAGAGGTTAAGTGCCCTCAGATTGCAAAAAAAGCTGTAGTTATTTTCTCATAAAATGCAACATATGATACAGATATTTAACGGTCTCTGCAGCTGGTGAAGAGTTAGTCTGAGAAGGCTGGGAGGTTCAGTAACTTCCTTAACTTTTAAATACTTAATGGACCTCCCCAATGAAGCTAGAAATCTTGTGGGACCAGGCTTTTAAAAAATACCCCATTTTGCTTACTTCTATCCAGATGAGATGTGCCAAGATCACAGCTTATATAATTAGATCCATGGTTGATTCTCATTTTCTAAACCTACAAGCTATGCTTGAAATTCTGCAGTACCAAATGCTGTTATTCAGATGTTATTGATTATAGCAAAAGTTTGTTTTGAAACAGTAATGGTAAGGACTTACCACCTTTTTATATGAAAAGAAGACAACCACTGGAAAGCCTTCTTATGGGCTGCTTGGCCCAGAGCTGTTAAACAACATTATACCATCAATCCAGGTGTTTCATCACAACCTGCATTGTAGCGCTTTTGAATTCAGTGTCTTTTCTAGCTTAAGAAAAAAAGAGCAAAAATAAATAAATAAAAAGAAAAAAACCCCACAACCTTAGAACATCCCCGACAGACCTAATCAATGCATCGTTGTAGCAAGGACTATCCTTGTGGTCTAGCTATGAAGAAGTCAAGCAGTGCAGCTGTAGTGGGGTTGACCAGCACGTAGACTAAATAAAGAACCTTATTGCACACCCTCAAGTGGCAGAGTGGTGGGTAGATGGTTAAAGAGGACAGAAAACCCTTTGAATCCTGGTATGAGAGAGTTCATGCCAGCCATCCAGAAAAACTGTGATTGTTCTCTTTCTTCTTCAAATATGCCATAATTTCTCCAGCCTTAATGATAAGACCACCCTGCATATCCAGATCATTTCAACTATTGTCTAGTGATAATCCATGCATGCTTTAAAATGCTCATAAACAAGATGGACAAAATTTAACCATTAATAAATGAAAGAGTTCCTAATATTATACACCTTATACAACCTTAAGTAAACCTGAATCACGAAATTGAAACAGCTTAGAAATAGCAATGGATCTTTGATCATAAATAGGTGGAAGACATATACACGTTTATTGTCCAAATGCATTCAACATTTGTTTGTGAGATGACTTCTCTTAAAAAAAAAAAAAAAAAAAAAAAAAAAAAGGCAAGTACATGGATTTCAGTTCAGTCCTTGTCAAAGAGTAATAATGAGGAGTTTACTTCATTTGTGGTATCATACAAAAGTCAATTGTTTCTCTGATCCTTCTCTATAGTATTCTCAACCACCTAGGTGAATTTCTTGGATTAGCTAGACTTGTGTCTCAATAAAACAATGAGGGTATTCAGCTTTTCCTATTTTTTCCCACAACTCCACTATACAAAGTATTTAGATAAGATCAGTCCATCTATAAAAACACCTGGCTGCACTTGAATCTAAAAAAGAGAGTGCTGAGGGGCAGAGGAAGACATTATGAAGAATTTGCAGGAAGGGACATTTGTCTTTGATTGAAAATATTGGCAACAAATTAGCCAGTTCAGTCCAAAGCTTAAGGGTACTTGGATTTCTTGATGCAGCTAAGTTTATATAGCAGTATCCATAAGCAGCAGTTTCTATTATCACTGACTGCTACAAGGCTCCATCCCATCTTGGCAGACGAAGCCCAGCCTTTGGTTATTTACATGTGTCACCTCTCAGCTGGATTACATCCATATAATTCCTGGGCATGAAGCCATCACACCTTAGGAAACTCCAATTAGAACAAAATGCTGTAATACATGAGCTGCCCTGAGCAAATCTATTCTCTCCTACGCTGGCTCCTTATTGACTCTTATATCAAGTAAAATTCTCAGTTACTACTTTTAAGACAAACAGTAGCCTGGGCGCAAGATTTTTAAAGGACTAAATAAAAGTCTGGGATCCAGAACCTTAAAAAACAGCTTTACCTGTTTGGTAACAGAGTTACAGGTTGTCTAGACAGAAGACAGAACATCCCCAGTGACTGAAGACAAAAACTAATTCAGTGCTCTCTTCTATTATCCTAATGTCTTTACCAAATACTCACTGTTCCCCCTCCCCCCCAAACCCAACGCCACCCCCCAAAAAAAGAAAAGAAGAAAAAAACAAGAAGCAATCATCAACAATAATACTGCCAAATTCACAGCCTCCACTACACATGCTTTCTTGCCCCTAGGGAGAATATTTTGAGAATAAACAAGAAAATGCAATAAGGAAATAAGAAAAATTAAACAGATGTTTCCTAATAACATACTGAAAAGCACTCACAAAAGATTAATGAGTGCAGCACAAAGCACAATGCCTGTACAGAACTGAGAGCATGGACTACCTGACCATGCTGTCATGCCTCTAGTCATTTACTTGTTCTTCTTCCTGCACATATCACATCTATAGGTTAAAGGGGATATTATTGCTGATGATCTTAGAGGTCATTTCCAACCTGAATGATTCTATGGTTCTGTAAAAGAAAGGGTGCTTGTGTCTTGACTAAAGCTTCACTATCACCTTTCTAAGAAAAGCCCAGATCCTGGTAGGCAGATGCCTATCTCCAAATTAACACCAGTGCAGAGCATCTCGAAACAGGCCACGGGATGTGGCACTGTGTTTTTGTCTCCCTTGATGATTTTCCCTCCCAGTGCGGTGAGCAAGTTCGAGTTCGTGCCTGAGCAGAGGCTGTGGTCACTGCCTGGTTGCTGCCTGCACTGCACCTGTTCCGCGCTGAGCGCAGGGCTGCAGTCTTCAGGGTTACCAGCCGGCACCTTTCAAAAGCACTAAATTAACTCCGAAAGAAAGAGATTCCTGTTGCAACTGCGACGCGTGAGGAAACAGTGCCAACTCTATGAATGATGAGTGTTCTGCTTGCCATGTTGAAATTGTTCGTCCTGTTGTGCATACCCATAAATTAAGCAGCTGTTATTTTTTTTTTCAATTAAACACAGCCCTTACAATGCATAATAGGTCATTCAGATGTGCAGATGTGTGTCTAATCTGTCTGTCCTCACTAAACAAAAGACTAGATTCAAGCTTACAAATGAGTCAGTTGTGGCACATTCTTTTTTTTTTTTTTTAAAAAAGTAAATAGTAAAAATAAAAAGAAGCTGTAGAGTTGAGTTCTAAAAGGATTAACATTTGGGAAAAGCTCCAGACCAATAATATAAATGAGAACAAGTGTGTCCCCACTCCAGACTTGATGGCAAAACTTCCTCCCAGTCCTCTGTGCTATTCTAGAGGATAAAATAGGCTTATGTGTAATTAAAAATGACTCTGTATTTGCACTTACTAAAGTGACCTCCAGACCACATACAATTTTTCAACAAGGAACGTACAAAATTCTTTGTTAATCTGTCATCTTGGTATTTAGCTGGTATGCAGTTTCCATTGGACAGGTGAAGCTTGTGTCATAGGTCATTAATCAGCAATCATCCCCCTCATACAAGAAAGTACTACAATTGATCACACATCCTTAAATCTTTCTGAAGTTACTGAAACAGCAAGAGTTCAACTTCTCCTAGAATCTGAGAAGCCGAATTTCATTACAAACAAACCACTCTCCTGCCACATAGAGGCTGTATTAGATAACTCAAAGGAAACACTGGGATTCCATGATGCGCATAGAGTAGCCTGTCCTTTGAATATATTTATTTCTTCCATCCACTCCACTCCCCAACTTCTATGCTGATAAAAGAGCACATCTAATCTTTATGACCTTGAAAGTTGCCTACAGCAAACACCTGTACTTTTCTTATCCATACAAAATGTGATTTTCTTGGGGCTCTTATTCAATAATTTGCGATCAGTGTTTCTTGGAGCAGAGGGCTCCACAGTTGATGAAAGCAACACATGTCAACAAGAGGGACGCCTCCAAGCTGGAGCCTCCATTCCAGCTGAGCTGGGCTTACTGGAGATTGCAAGCAGATGAAGACAGAGTTGAGGGAAGACTTGAGTTGCTAGCTTCAGTCTCACTCTAGGGAGACAGTCACTTACAAGCTTAAAAGCAGGTGGACTGCACTGTACCTCTTTATCACGTGCTGCTACTCTGGGAGGCCACAAAGGAACTTCCAGTCTCATCTCCTTTCAGTCCTCATCTCTTTTTGCAGTCAGGGTGAACTGACTGAACTAACCTATCTGTAGTATTTAATATCCTGTCTGGCTTGGGAACCATTCGTCCCATTACTATGCAATGACCAGCTCTCCAAGGCATTGCCTGCTTTTTTCCCTGCAGGTCTGGGGTGGGTAAGGGCTTATGAGACCACAGTAGTTCAGGCATGATACAGACAAAAAGCACGAGGAAGTCTCGGCAGGTCTCAGATATCAAGTATGATCTTGGTATAGTAATTATATGGGCAATTCTTATTGAATGAATTCCCACCTGTAGGATTTCACACCTCCCAGGGAGAGTTTGATTTATTAAAAATGCCAAAGATCTCAAAGATCTCACACAAACTGACCATCAACTGGAATAAAATTTTCTTTAACTAAAATTGAAAAAGAGCGTTCAGTGATATTTTCACCCAAGTTTGCTACTATTGCTATTTTTACTGATGTGGGCCTTTTAATCTGCCAGTAAACTTTGTCTTCTGCTAGGGAGAAATGGGACTTAAGGGGGGGGGGGGTGGGGAGGGTGGGAAGAGAGAGGGGTGGGGAGAAAAGAAAAGACAAACCACTGGAGCTTAAGAAATTTTCTTAAGGAGAATTTACTGAAATTGTTTGCAGCCCTAGAAGTTGGTGAAAATTATGTCTGGGGGAATAAATCAATGCTAGTAAAACTGCAGAGTGTTAGATGACATTTTTCTTAAAAGACGGTGTTCGCCTACCTCTCCTGGCGTTATTATCTTTTCACTGGCTTTGGGACAGTAAAAAAAGAGTGACGAAAGGATTCAGATCAGAATGAATACAGGACAAAGGCAAGCAAATTAAGACCTTCCACATGCATCTCGCCTTCCCCAAATCTTCATTGTCTGCTTAGACTGCAAGGATATCAAATGGGGATAGCTTCCTGCTGGAGCTGCTTCAGGGCCCTGGTAGGTCTGGGCACCATACCAACAGCCACTTACTCTCGCCACTCATCCTCTTCCACTCTGATAATCACAGCAGCAGGTTGATTATTGGGTTGTAAAATACAAGGGATTTAGTGCTGACTGCAGCACTGAGTGCCTCCTCAAATTCCTCATTGCAGATCATTTTCATAAAATTTGTCAAGGGTCTTGTCTGAATTGTATTTTCACATAGTTAATCCTCTGTCTGTACAGCAATCTGGCCCTGTGCTGCTTGCACTGCAAAACGTGCCTGTGGCTGACCTCTGTGCACTCTTTGCACATTTATCAGGATGCAACTGGCCCAACCACCCACTTAGCTGGGCCTGACAAATACAGCTACACACACATGTGGACTGACCACAAAGAAGACTAAAGACAGTGAGGAAATGAAAAGAATCTAGAGGAGGTAATATGAGATTACTGCTGACAGACAGACTTACCCTACGCACACCCTGCAATGTGTAGGAATAGTCTGCAGAACGGCGTAAGAGATATCTGTGACTTCAGGCCCTGAACTATGGCAGAGCTCATGGAAAAGTTCACTGGGAGCCAAGCTGAGCATTTTATGATAATGAGAAGTTAATAAAATTGAGAATGAAATTAACTGGTACCTAATAGCAGTAGGTATAGTAGGTAGAGCAAATTCAAACTAAGAGAAAACAACATCTGCTTAGTCTTGTATTAAAACACGTTATCTACTTAGCCTTAATGCTGGAGAGAGAAACGGTGGGGATTTTCCCCATCCATTTGCTGGTCCAGACTGTTAATTTACTATATTTCTGTTTTCCTTACTTTCTTTTTAATTATGGATGCTGACACTCTTGTTACCTATAATACCACCTGTCACTATGTTAAAGGTATTTATTCTTTGCAGCTAAAAATCTTTTTTTTTTTTTTTGATTCTTCCTCACAGATTTCCATCGTCTTACTACTTACAGGGCTGAAAAGGACCACAAATAACTGTCTAGAAATGGGGACAGAACAGAAAGATTGCATAAGAACACATTGTGCTTTATCTTGACAGACAACAATACTCTCCTTAGGTCATGTTTCCATCCTGAAAGTTAAGTATGGTGGAAAACAATGAAAGTACTTTGTAAAGGAAACAAAGATTATATTATTCAAGAACAAAAGGAAGTAGTACAAAAATACCTCAGGAGGAGACAAGAAACAAAATGTCAACTACTTCAATATTTATTTTTGGAAGTGCCATCATTTTGTTTTTAACTAATATCTAGCAGCCCCTATCTAACAAACTATGCTTTCTTCCATACTCCCCTTCAAACACAGGCCATTTCTTTTATGCAGTCATTTCCCCAAGTATTTTTAAAGCATAGTTTTCCTAGTAAGATGACTGATTTGTGAAGGAAAGAAAAAAGCTTGCTGTGCAGCTGAACTGAGAAACAGGACTTTGCTCACTCTCACTAATGGATCAACTGACAGTCAGAAACATAGCCGTCTTTTTATTTGAAGGACAGAAGCTGAGTTAGCAGAATACAATGAAGTTTTCAGGTGAATTCACCTCAAATTAATTGGTGTTTTATTTAACAAAGAATATAAAAATCTCTTAAGGTTCTTGGCTCAAAAGCTGTAGGAAATACATAAATACACATGTGGCTCAAAAGGTATAAATATAAACCTTCAAACATAGAATATTTTTGTTGCTGTAACAATTCTAAGGTGCTTGATGACCTGAATTCTGTAGCAATACAGCATATAGTGCATACAGTTTTTTATGCAGTAACATGATCAACTATAGTTATTATTCCCACCACTTCTTTCTTCATATACATTTTAAATAGTCTCCATAAACAGCAAAGTAATAACAGGTACTTGCAGGCTTCTGTTACAATTTGTCAAGTGGTATTGCAAAGGTACTTTAAAATCATTGTTTTCCTGTGCTCAAATCATTGCCTTGTGTTCATAGGAAATAACTGATGAAGACACCTTCATGATTGTATTTAATCCTTTTGCCAGAGCATAAAAAAATGTTTCTTAGTAGACTTTTGCACTCAAAATTATTATTCTGCCACTACTTTACAATACTTCCAATATTTTTCTACATATTCACAAACCCATTGTCATTTCTGAACTACAGGTTTATTACCATATAATTACTTCTGATAAAAATAAGATTATCATTTCATTTAAAATGAAGTATATGTGAAATAAATCTATTTACTTCAGGGGTGACACTCCACACTTAAAGCATAGGTATACTTTGGCTCCAGTACTTAGTTTTTAACTCTCAAACACGTGAGGAGTGCACAGAATAAATAAATCCTTGTTTCTCATTTTCTTGAATTCTGAATGTGTTGGTATGGCAGTGTAGCACTGACAAAATATTGTAAGGAATAAATTCTTTATAAGCACTTTCTATTTAAAAATCTGTATTCTCTTTTTCTTCAGATAGCAGCTACTGAAAAAAAAAAAAAAACACACCATATTGTAATACTGAGTAGCGAACAATCACTATCACCCCCAGGCATTCTCTATGTAATGTAGTAGGAGCCTGTGTTTAAACACATTCTTAAAGTCAGACACATGTGCTATATGATAAGCGTCTGTCATGATGGTGCTATCCTAGGGCCATAGACTCTGAACTACTGCCTTAACCCACAAGCTAAGGTTTTTGAAGATCAGGATTGAAATAGTGTACCAATGGGGAAAAGTAAAGATACTATTATCCTAGGAATTCATTACTGGGTTATTCAGTTGTGTCCTTTTCACAAACACTAAAAATTCCTTAAAAATACATAGAATCCACAGGAACAAAAAAAAAAAAAAAAAAAAAAAAAAAAAAAAAAAACCAAACAAACAAAAAACAAAAACACATGATAGTTTTGACTCCCAAGACAAGGAAGGCTGGAGGCTTGCAGCTGCTGGCAACAACCAGAAGGCTCCTTCTCTGCCTAATCTGCAATTGCAAAACAGTTTCAGTGCCCTGGCAGAAGGTGAGAAGAAGAAACCTCTGCCCTGGGTATTGTCAGAGCTGGCTAAATCTGAACCATCAGTCAGCACAGAGAGGAAGCAGAAGTGACAGAAGAGTGAGACTTCCCACCGCAGGGGAGGTGGCCCCATCTGCAACCAGGCTGGCTGTGTGTGGAGCTGCTTAGTGAGAGCACCCTGGAGGCCAGCTGAGCAGTGGAACAGCCATAGAGGCTGCGTAATCTTCTTCCTTACAGGTTTTGAGCCCTGAGCAATCTTGTCTGACCTCTGAGCTGGCTCTGCTTTGAGCTGGTGGATGGACTGAAGACCTCATGAGGTCCCCTCCAAGCTGAATTATTCTGTGATCCTATTAGACCAGAAGAACATACTACTTGAATTACTGTCAGACTCTGCTATTGTGTCTTCCCTCAGCTATGGTGGCCTTAGATCACGTGCAAAAATGGGAGTAAATGAATGCCAGCCTACAAAAAGGGCTGGCAACAGGAATTTGTACAAAAAAAAAAAAAAAAAAAAGGAGATGTAGAACAACTCCTTCTAACATTATATCATTACAATGTCTTTGGTTTGTAGCTTCAGGCCTGGCTAGTTCAGGTGTTACAGGAGACTTTCAAATACAAAGTGCTTTAAAATACACCTGGTATACACAGCAGCAGCAAAATTCACACTAGCTTCAGTAAAAGTCCCCTTACATCAATAAACCCAGAACAAAAAGCAAGGACAACTTTTATAATTGTGGCAATACATTGCAGCTGGGTTACATGAAAGCAGAGACAGAGACAGCAGCAAATGCAATAGCAGATTCTGCAGTCTTCAAACCAGCAAGAGGAGCCAATGATGTTGTTATTCCTTGCTCTGTACACCCACACTTAATGTATTCTCATTTAGTTTATCTCCACTGACAAAACTTTCAATTTACTCAACTACTTTGTCTCTAGCCATTCTTTCAAAGAAGGACTGTGGAAAGCACACAAAGCCTTTCTAGACTCAGCTTGGAAACTTGCTCCAGGCCCTTGGCCAGGAAGCCAGCAGTGCCAGCGCTCTCTGTGGACAGCCGTGAAGAACTGCATGTCAGGGGCATGGCCAGAAGAAACCTTCCTTTCTTCATGCGCTCTCAGGAGTAGGCTAGCTAAGCAGAGAGCTTTGGTGGATGGCCACATACTAAAATCCCAGGTGTAGGGAGCAGCAAACAGATGCAATCACAAGCACCTGATGTCAGCATCATCCCACTCTTCTGATTCTTTGTCCTGCTGTTTTGTAGCCTGCCATTAAATGCTCAGAGAGTCTGAAACATTTCCAAATGGGGGAGGAAGTGTTTTACAGGCCCTTTTTCCCCAGCTGGCATAAAGAATCTGTCCTGTTCCCTTTAGAAGTTGTATCAATGATCTAAATGACCTCTTCTAGGGTTAAATCCACTTTATCTCCCTCAGCCTTCCTGACGTGAAATCTACATGCCTGGAGTTGCATCGTGACCCAGTTTCCTACTGGTAACCAAATAGTATTTTAAAGAAACTGCTCCAATGGTCAGATATTGGTGTTACAGAGACAGAGTCAACAACTCTTACTCATTGTCGTAAAGCTGCCCTCCCTTTCTCCAGACAGCTGGTGCATCACAATGTGAGCAGACCCAAACTAGCTGTACAGAACGCTTTACTGTGGGAGCGCATGCAAAGAAGATGACGGCAGCTCATACCTTTTAAAAAATGACTAATGTATACCTCTGCCCATAAATACATATTTATGACAAAACAGCTGTTTTAGTCATTTTGTAGATGTTTAACTTATAAGATTCCAATTTTATAATCAAGGCAAACAAGTCCCACGAGAACAGTCTGAAATATAAGTACTCATTTTGGTGATTCTGACTGGAGAATGCTATACCACAAAATTCCAAACAAGAAAGAAAAAAGTATGTAATATGATGAGAAAAATCACCAGTAATTTATGTTTTTCAATCATCGGTATAAGTGGTGAAGTGTTGGTAATCTGTACTTACCAATAACTACAACAGCCAATGGAAAATTTCAGTTGAAGAAAGATGCATACATCTTATTCATTCACTTTATTCATGACTGAATACTTCCATCAGTATCTTATTCCAGGCTTTTTAGGCTCTAATGTATCACAGAGCCCCTCTGTGAGTCAAATGTTGCTTCTTCAGCAGCATTCTAGGGCATGATCAGATTGATCCAGCTGAGAATTTGAGATTTTCCACCTCTGCCTACATATGGAAACTGCCTAAACAGATACTGTCATGATCAGGCCACCTGCTCACATGTGACTCAAGCTGGTCACTGTTGCATTTAATGCCAAGTAATACCCAGAGGGTGATACTAAGAGGGTTCTTAGCAAAAAGCTAGCACTGAAATGTTATTGTTTTCCTTCTCTGCCACAGGAACCATGGATGATGTTATGGTACTCCATGACCTATAGATTTACAAAATGTAGCACAGGAAAGGTCCTGATCCATGACTAAACCCTAAGCATTTTAGTAATATATAAATATAATTTGATTTCTGCTTTTCTTTCTTTGAGAAACTTTATTTTTAAACTAGGGATAGCAACATTGTATGACCTCAAAAGAGTCACAATATTATACTAGTATCTTTAAAAACTTTCACAGTATGCATCAAACAGAAAATCTTAGCAAACACGTCATATATATATTTGTCTACGATAAGCTTCTTGCCACGCTGTACTCCTAATGAAAAAATGTCAATGTCAGAACACCCACTAGGACAATTTTCACCCTTGCTGGTAGTCCAAGAATAATTTACAATGACTAAATGTACATGAAGACTGGCTTCTCAGTTTGGAAAAATTCTACCAGTTATGGCCATGATGACTCTTTCTTTGGTAAATGGTCTTAGTCCCACATGTTTTCATTGTAGCTCCTTTGCATATTAAAAATGCACTTGAATTTAATGTGTATAAACTTCAGACTTTTTTTAAGCTGTGAGCTCTGGAAAGCATTGAAATATTTGACCAGATTTCATATATATCTATAGATATAGATATATATAGATATATATGATGTAGGTATCTATTTATTGAACTAATGTTTGTGTTTACACAAATTACGAATTTTATACAAAAAGTATATAGTAACAGATGCTTTATACAGATTAAATGTTATTTTTATATGTCTCTGAAGTCTGTGCCTCACATTAATACAATGGATTGTCAGATTTTTCCATTGTTCCACTTCAAAGCATGCAATTATATTACCTTAATTGGAAGCACTGATGTGTTTTCACCAAGGATGTTTATTTGTATTCTGACTACTGAGATATAAATATGGGACCATTTGCTATATTTAGTTTTCTTCTTACATTAACTTTTGTTCTCTGTATTTTGTCTTTACAAACTATCCCATTGAGCTTATTTCCAATGCAGGAACTACAAAATTAAATGAATATAATCTAAAAACTTTTTTCTCATTGGGATCTCTAATCAATTCTGTATAGTCAGAGAACTTGTTGAGTCTGCAGAGCGCAGAAGCGAGGAAAAAACACTTTTTTTCCAAAAAAAAAAAAAAAGCTTTTGGACTTGTGAATTGCAGCAAAATCCAACTAGTTAGATATTCATGCACTGCATCCATTAATTCAAAGGATGCTAGAAAAGTTTGTGTGTCATTCATTATCAGTACAGTCAACATGGATACCCAGAACTTTTTAGTTTGAGCATTAGTGAAAATACAGTGTATCTGATAGCTCTGAACTGTTGGAATGAGGATGTAATTATTTTTTTTCAGGATTTTTCACTTAGACGACATTCTTACCTCATCATACAATATCTGTATCAAATGATACTAGTCCTTTTTCTAATCCCACAATGAAAATACATTACCTTAAATTTTGTTTACTGCAATACACTTCTGCTTATCCCCATGCACACAGAGGTCTACGCACTCTACAATGACACCTGTGGTTAATGGCTATGAGAACAGTGGGTATTCATTAGAGAAAGGCTTACATTTCACTCAGTAGAACATGACATCTAAGAGTATTTTTCCTTAGATAATTTCCTATTAACTAATAAAAAAGTCATTCAAAAAAAATCTGAAGATAACTTATCAGGTCATAGCACTACGTTTCTCATCTAATTAAGGTTTTACTCCACAAAAGGGTATGTCTTGGGCTTTGCTTTGTCTCCTCTAATGTGCAATAAATGTATTACTGAAAGTTTAGACTTGCTTGGTTTTTGGTCTCCTGGTGATTTACACTTAAATTTACATAATAGCACCTATGAGACTGTTTCAGAAATGCAATTCCCAACACGTCTAAAAAGTACACATGAAGTACCTAGCTGTAACCTTATACAGTCACATCTGTTCACCTCAGAATTGTCTAATTTGACCTTTTGAAGTTAGCTGGTTTTCTTGATATTCACCCAGTGTTCAACCCAATGAGAAAAACATTTCGAATTCCTCACAATGTACATCTAGAGATGAAATGTCATTTCTCTAGGGGATGATCAGAACATGTTTAGTGTTACACTTGCATTAGTTGACACGAGTGCTGATTAGATGAAAAGGTCTGCAGCCTTCCTAAGCCGACAGTATACAACATAGTGCAGGTACTAATCATGCTTCCCCTTTAGCTTGGAGCATGAAAATAAGTAAGGAAGAATAAAACGAGGAACAAACTATCCCAAATCTGTAGGACAAAAAAAAAAAAAAAAAATAAGATGTCTGACAGCTCCATAGACCATAGAATCGGTATCCATATTCTCAGCACTCACCTGACATTTTGGGGCTTTATTTTTCAATGGTAGACAGGATTTGAATCAAAATCTTGTGAGACAGTATTCGGGACTTCCCTATTCCGTATAGGATCCCAAAGTCAACTTTCTAGGTAAATTCAGATTTTGGCAAAAGAGCATATGCTGAGATTTTTTGGAATGCTTGTCCCAATGTCTTACAGTTTTTTCTTCCATGTGAGAAAAAATAATTAACAGACAATGGCAGAACAGTTTTCACATGTCACAAGATGTGGAAGGAAAGAACCTCTTTCAATCTGCTTGGAAGTGGACTGCTGTTAAAACTTCAGTGTTAAAGTACCATTATTGAATAGCCAGTTTTGCTGATACGCAGATAAATCAGAGGTGTCTCCCTTAAAAGGGGTCTTTTTCTTTGGAATGAGCATATGAATGGGAAGAAATTGGATAATTTTGTCCAGGCAAGTGATACTGACCCCCATATGTGGGACTTATCTAACAAAATAGTAGTGTGTTCCCTTAATTTCTTTTTCTTTGAGTTCATTGCTGTGTCCCACTGGTACTACACGAACAAGGCAGATGACATCTCCATCACAGATCAGCCTATAAGGTGAGTGCATGGCTACCCCGAGATGCCACTAAACTGCTTCAGTCCAAATGATTGGTAACAGCAGGTGTGGGAGAAGGGCTGTTACTGTGAAGAAGGAAATGCTTTTATTAATCATAATTAGACACAGCAATGCTGCCGTAATAATAACCTCAGCCTTTGCTAAAACATTTACAAAGGGTCAAGTGCCTCAAACATAATGGAACCAAGTGCCTCAAAGATCCAGATGCCAAGGTACAAAAATGTAAAGGTAGGTAGAAAAGTGGCAGTCAGATAATCAGGAGACGTTATTCCCCTTCTGACAAGATCCAGGACAACCATGCTTTATTGCTCTTCTCATTGCATGGGGCAGTAGGTAAGACACCTCTCTTGTCTTCAGAAGTCTATGTATTCAATAAATAAAAAGAATTCCTCGTCAAAGAATTCTTATAATTCTATACCTAATACATGCTAATGAATTGGGTGAAATAATAGAGCTGCCTTGTCTTTGCTGGCCTGGATGTAACTGTTCTTAGAGCAGCAAAGTTCTGCCTTTGGAAGAGCTCCTTTTCATTCTTTGTGAATCACAAATGGCTTCAGTTCACTAGAGAAGGGCTCCAACCTGCTGGAATCAGTTGTCAATGATATAAAATTAAATGAAGTCAACATACTGCCCTAGGATATCACCTAAAGAGCAGATTATATTAATAATAATAATAATAATTTCAATGAAGTTTTTGTAAGACTTTCACCAGGTACCCCTGCAGAATAAGATGTAATATGATTCCTACCAATCCTGATAACTTCCTGATAATTTTCTACAAAGAACAAAACAAACAAACAAAACAAACAAACAAAACAAACAAACAAAAACAAAAAACCAAAAACCAACAACAAACAAACTCAGAATCAGACAAACCGAATCAGACAAACCACAATGTCCTTTCACCACCTGCAAAAGTTGAAAACGCTTCATAGACATTTCTCTGCAATTTCTTGAATTACAAAGGAAGCTATGTTATAACACTCATTTAAAAGTAAATATGTTGAAGGATTTGCTACTAAACATATAAAATATACCGGCTTAGATAAGTACGAAATTATTATTTTTGTTTGGCAAAAGAATCTTTAATGTAAATGAAATAAGACGGTAAGTCTGTGTGAGAATGGAGGACTTCCCATTTTGTGAATTCTAAACAGAAATGGCTCAATAAAGACTGCTTCTCTTTAAATGAAACAAAAAAGTCAACATTCCCCATGGAACAAGTAATACGAGCAAAGGTCTCCATATGTCCCTTAATGATGGAACAAATCTTTATACTGCAAGCCATAAGAGTGATTGAATGGTTCCTCTGTAAAATGTGAAAAGATATATGGGGGAAAATATTTTAGAAGATGCCATACTAAATTAGGAGTTTCACGTCTGTGAAGAAAATCTGAGTAAAATCTATCTACAGGATAGTTTTTCACTTTATTACAGTAGAACTAATTATACGTTCATTAAAACAATGACTGTTTTGTAAAACATGATTCTTTCTGCTGCATATGTCTCTTAATGAATCCAAACAGATCTAATGTTAATCTTAATGTTTTATTCATGAGAATTAGGAATAAAATATATATGGGTCACAAGCCTGCTTTTCCTTAAATTATTTGCCACTGACTACAGAACTAGGACCCGTGTATGTTTTGGTCATACAAGTTAATTTAACTTAAAATACTAATTCTTGAACTCTACCAGAAAGCTATACCTCATAGTACCAGCATAATAGTAAACTTAACATTTCATTAAAACATTATTCATCTACTGATTTTAGTAACAATTTTTATTATTTAAGAATTCATCATAAAGAGGCCTTTTCAGGAATTGCCTTTTTAGATATTTTGCAGCCTAAAATATTCTGAAGAGGAGCTTTTTTTTTTTTATATAACACAAATAAATAAAATTTTATACTGTATGTATCTCATTTTCATAAGGGAAATTTGTAAATCATGCATTTATTAGCCAATATTGTTCTATATTTTAAATTACCATCAAATTACATATTTTTGGTAACTCCCTTTGAAGTAAATGAGTAACATTTATTCTCTATAAAGCTTTCATTTTAACTAGGCACATTAGATATCATTAGTACAAATTCATTATAAATTATACTCCAGATTTCATACAGAGTTATTTACGCAGCCCTTTTTATATTTGAAAGTTAACTAAAATAATATTAGTGTTAGTAAATGCCCTGCAGTTACCTAGATTTTAATATGAAATTATTTTCCCTTGTTTTCTATTATATTCACAAGGCACAAATATATAACTCCAGTTTCTTTCACAACTATCAAATTATCAGTCTAATATTTATTTTCATTCCAATGATATATAAAAATTTGTAAGAGTAATTTAAAATGATGCATCATATACTACTATTTTGAGTGTAATTAATTATGCTAAAAGGTACATGAATTCTAAACAGTTACCTAATTAGTAGTGAACTTAATGCTGTTTTATACAATCCTTCTTTAAGGATTGATGTCTGCTTAATGTACTACTTTCAGCTTCATATGTTAGTGTTATGATACTTACATCCATTACTTTTAGTAAATTAATGGGACAACTCATAATTTCTGCTCTGCCTTCAGTGTGGATATGAGTCCCAACAGAAGCTGTTGTTGCTCTGGAGAGCTGGAGGCTCTGTGCAGGCATACAGTGTGTCGCTTGTACTCACATCATACCTGTTGTGCTGCTAATTGAAAGCTGCTAATATGCCTGATTTGTACACCAGAGCTGCCAAGTACAGCACACAATAGTACAAAATCAAAGTAAAGAGCAGGACATAGAGAGAAAGAAAGCTCAGTCTTTCTCCAACAGCATGTCATTAAGTCACCCTGAAGAGGCAGCAGGGTAAGGACACTCACACTTCCCTGCCATACTTGCACACTCTTGACCTGGAGTTTCCTCCAAGGCTCCTCCAAGCCATCTGAGACCCACTTCCACTAGGCTTTGCTCCTGCCTCGCCTCAGCCACCTTCTCCTTGGAGGAGAGGCACAACCTCAAACAAACACGCAGGGACACTGAGCAAAAGGAGCCAAGGTCAGTTGATCCCAGCCCTCCACGTCTGCATGCTGTACCAAGAACAGCTGGGCTCCTAGCCATCACTTAAATACCCTTCCCTTTGCCCTCCTCACACCTGTACCTGCACTATGGCCCTGAATGAGAAAATGCAAACAAGAGAGTATGGAAAGAGAAGGAATTCGTGCAGCCTCTGCAAGGGCCAGAGTTTGACCTTAAGTAGCACAGTGCCTGAGTATAAAAGAAGCAAGTGTAACTGAGAACAAATTACCAAATTTTTTCTGTCAGAAAGATTTATGACTTTTTCTTTTGCCATAGAAATGCCAGGAATGACTAATAACACTGAAGCACGAACAACAGAATAAGTGTGCAACATGACCCTTATAATTAAGTAAAGGATGCAAATGACAAATCTAATGAGGGAGAAAGCACATCCACGATCACTTTACACATTATCTTTAAATATTTGTTTTCTCTGTTTACATATAGATATTTTTCCTTCCTCTCCCTCCCCCCCCAAATTAGATAGGAAAAAAGAGCCAGTGTTCAGGTAGGAAAAGAAGCTGGATCTCCAGCTGTGCCCTCAGCTAGAAAAACAGTATGAAAGAGGCAAAAGAATTCTTGTGCTCTAAAAAACAGCAAAACAGTAACAAAGGATAAAATAACCTTTTCCCTTTGCCTTCCTTTTTCAATCTTTGTTTCAAATGGGCAAATCACTTCAAAATGACTGTTCTCAAACAATCACCAGACTCACAAGATTTATTCTGTCCACTGAAAACAGAAGAAAATACATGGAAAAGCTCAATATGAAATGTAACATGGTCTGATTTTCAAAAGCTGTCAGCTGTCACAACTTCTGAGACCTGCAGCTGTTTAGCAATTAAGTATAAAACCGCACTCAGCCTTGTTAACCTAGTTGTTACATTTTAAAAAATAATTAAATTATAAATTAATAAACTCAAAGAGCTGGAATGTACAGAAGTAAGATGGAAAAATATAGTTAAAGCTTCTGTCAATCATATCACATTTTCTTCTGGGCCTATCACTTTCTTACCTTTGGTATGGACTTGGCCAATATTTGAGTATCTTATAAATCAAGACAGATTTGAATAAATCTCCCCACCAAAATTTAAGAACAACTGGAATGTGACTGCATACGAAAACAAAATAAAGCAAAACAAAACGAATTGTGAGAGAGTGAAGGAGAAGGTAGGACTTCATAACATTATTTCATTGAAACACAATTACAGGCAGATATACCCTAGGCTTGTAAACCTTGAGCTGTCCTCACTGTTTTCCAAACTATGTGGTGCCAGGCTAGGTATCACTGCAGTAACTTCCCACTCTCAGGGCTGAGGAGTACTCCTTGAACAGAGGCAAGTTTACAGCTGCAGGTGAGTTCTCTTACAGGGTTAATTTTTGTCAGCTGTGTCTCCACTGTGGAGTGTGGCAGATCCAAATTGGCCTTCTATACCCATATGTCCTTCAGAAGCATCTCTGGCATCACAACCAAATCACTTTGTATTACTGAGTAAAATAATCTGAACTATTGTAGTACTCTCACTAGCACATTCTGTAGCTCATGTTTCTAACACAGTCTGGGAATTGTTTGCTATAAGAATCTCCTGCTATGAAAAATTCTGTCTTCAAAGGGGTGCTACATTTCTGGACTTCTGGCTTCCGCTGGAACCTGCCAGCTTAAGTATAATACAGACAGCATCACTGAAATTACTTCCAGGCAATAGAGTCATTACTCGGTGATACCTGCAGATTGATATTCATAATTACAATTCTGAAGTCTGGGGTGATGTTACTCAAAGAAGCCCTATCAGACCCTATAAGCACAACATTTTTTTTTTTTTCCCCGTAGGATAGTTTAAAGAAAATATTGGATGCATGCTCATCTCCCCAATGATTTTATTATTTTCACAAGTCACAATGTATGCCAACAATTCATGGTGACATTTCACTTTTATCTGCATTACTATTATTTGTCACAGGTAACCCTTCTACTAGTACTATTGAAAAAACAGCATATTCTGTGCTATAGACTCATATCCAAAGGCAACAGTATTCTCTCAGTGCCTTGAATAACCTCTGACAAAAAAGAAAAAAAAAATCTCACTTGTAATTGGCTTATTCACTGCATGGTGTAGTTCTTGTCATGTCAGAGGCTTACTGCATGCCCTCACGTGTGGGGAACCAGAACTATCTGTAACGAGAAGAGCCTCCAGGCTATGGTGGCTGTAGAAGCCACAGGGCTTCTGCAGGTTGCATCATCAGATGCAAAGCAATTTGACAGCCACTTCCAGGAGTTCAGAGGCCCAGGCCCAGGCCCCAGAACTCCTACAGCCACCCAAACTACTCAGGAGATTGAGCAAAGGAGTATTTCAGTAGTAAATAATATAACGATAAAAGTCCATATAAAGGGAAATACAGGTAAATATAGGGTAATGACAGTTTCCAAAAAGACTTAATATCCTTATGAGTGTAAATGTATATGCTATTTGCATTAAGATTGCTTTCCTTAGCTACCGTTTCACCATATCTTTGAGGTTGACTGTGGCCCGCTTTCAACATGGCTGTTTCATATGACCTGGAATGGTAACGGTGGAAACACAGCCTCCTAAAAAAGCCCTTGCATTTTTATAAAAATTCCCCTAGCTTATGAATTATTTAGTGTCTCAGACTTTTTATTTTAAGAGGAAATTTAAGAGGTACCCAAACAAAAGCAATCAGAAAATAACAACTTGGCAAATGCAAAGTGCCAGGATAACATTAGCCTTATTGTTACAAATTAACTTTATAAACATTATAAAACACGAATAAGAAAATGAGGTTAAAAAAATACTGTAAGATAAAGTAAAAACAATACATAATTAATGCCATAATAAAAGAGCAATATGATGGAAAAGTGTAATGGAACTAAATACAGCACTGTGAAATGCAGCCCATAAACGTGCATAAAATATGCATAAAGGTGCAACTGCTCTCAGCCTGGTCGCACAAAGGAGGATTTCATGAAGTGACTAATGGTATACTTTTTCCAACCTGTAGTCTGGAAAAGTACTGAGAGACAGAAATTTTATTTGTCGCTTGAACCATTGGAATTGATGGAAGGAAGAGAAAAGCACCATGGTAGTGTTAAGGGGAGGGTGGAGTGAGAGGGGATGCCAAGAAAGCTGAAAGAGCCTGAGAATTACTACAGTCAGCAGTGGGAAATTTCTTTCTATCATTACTTATTCATACTATGGTCATACCTAAGTACCATAATCAGGGATCAATGCCCTGTTGCAGAAGGCTCTTTGGCAACATTTTTGTTAAGGGCGGTATCACCATCTAATTTTATCTGGTGTATTTTATATGCCATGCCAATTACTCTTTAGCATACAAACCACCTACCAGAAAATGCAAAAGAAGGGTTATACTGTATTTGTTCTCTAATATTTTATAATACTATGTAATAGTAGTTAGGCTTTTGTTTAATTAATTACTTTTGTAATTCTTGCCCAAGGCCATCAAAACATTATGAGAAGAGGTACAAATTATATTTTTAATTACAGAAACTATTCAGAATCAGGGCTGCACTGTATCCCAAATGCACACTTAGTTCTGTTTTCTGCAGACAAGGATCAGTTAACTCAAGGACTCTGGTGTACACATTAGAGTTGGATATGCTAGTCACTTCCTGATCATGAGGATAACAAGAGTTGACTTTCACTCAACGAGCAGAATGAAGATTTCTGAGACTGACTGATGAAATTTCCTGAGTTATGCTGGGCTTTTCAGCAATGAAAAGATAATTCATGTCCCCTCTTTTTAAGTCGCATCCATCTTCCTCCCCATTGGATATTTGTCCATTGGCATGGACAGATACCTGATTTCATACTCATATAGTTGAGACACACAGCTATCTGCAGATATTACTTGAAATCGTGATCTTAATTCATCTTCAGAGTTAATGGCTGAGATGAAGGACATTTTCTATGTTACTTATATTTTTATATAAAGTTACTTATTATTTTATATAAAGCTATTTTAAATATATATATTTATATAAATACATTTATTTATTTATATTTTAATATATATTATATATATATTATATTTATATATAATATCATATATATATATATATATATAAAGCTATTTTTACTTAGCTTGTGCTCCAAGCTAAGACCATGCTATACTGAATCACATATGGCCGTGTTCTATGCTATATTAATCTTTAGAAAAGTATTTTTATTTTCCAGAATCCTGATGTGACATATTCCCAACTAAACCAGCATCCAAACTATGTGTTAGATCCCCTTGCTGAAACCAGTGTACAAACAAAATAGAAACAGATTTTGTTTTAGGATGAATTATGGGAGAGTGGGCACTTGAAAAGTAATGTGGGAAGGAAAACTTTCTTGAGTATGAGAATCATAACATCATATAACTAAAGATGGTATAGTTTATTTCTTGTTACTTTACAAACATTCTTTCACACCATAATAAAAGTACAGGAATAATTTAAAAGAAAGAAGGCTGTATTATATAGCATAATACAATAAAGAAAGAGAACCTTGCTTTGACTAGGATGAATTATATGCCTCAAACCCACTAGGATTATCTGAAATGGTGAACAAAACAGTGGATAAAGAAGAAGCAATGAATACATGGATGATATACTTATGACTTTTGAAAGGCTTTTGATAAAGTTCCTCACAAGAGACTATTAAGGAAATTTAGTAAATACAGTGTAAGCGGTAAACTATTGTCAGTGATTAAAAACTGGTTAATAGGTGGGAAGCAAGGAGTAGGAATAAATAGTCCACTCTCAGTTTAGAAAAGATTAACAGCGGGATATCCTAGGGACTAGAAGCAAGGCCAATATTGTTTAATATGATGAGAATTGAGCCAAAACAAAACCCTCAGTTCTGAATATTTCTGATGCAGGAAGGTTTGAAATAGGGATCTGGCACTTGAAACTTATAGTTCATATCTCTTCCTTCCAACAAAGAAAAGCTCAGAAGAAAATTGAGGAACATCACAGAAACACCATACATATGGTCTAGAAAAAGCAACATTATGTGAAACACACCATCCAAAATATCTGAATTTCAGCAGTTTTTATTTAAGTATATGAGGTAAACTTCTTTAATCATTCAGGATGATACTGACTAAAGATAAGCTCTTTGAATTACTGCCCCTTCTTGACCTAAGCATTTAGTTGAATCTCAGGTCTTTGTCAGGAGATGAAATTCTCTGTTCCTCTTCTCTGAAGTAATTGATGCAATCTATTTTTCAAAGACATGCATAAAACTCTGCTCCTGTTTTGTTCATATATTTGTTTATCTAGGGCCAAACTAAAAGTATACTGAAAGTTTTGGTGTTTTTTTTTGTTGGTGTGTGTGTGCTAGCTTTTCATCAGTTTCTTTCATCTTCTCATTTCCTTGCAGACACAAATTTCCATTAAAAACAAAAAAACAAAAAACAACAACAAAACAAAACAAAACACAAACAAGTCAAATCACAGCTATGGACTCTGCATCTGATTGGTTTTGGACAAATGTAACTGAGAAAACCGTAATGTCTAATACCACATAATATCACATATTATAAGGGTATATAAGCATATAAGGGTAACATAGAATAAGTTAACAATAACTTTGAGTCACTCTGACTACATCATATAAATTAAGTCTGTGGTGAGAAATGCAAAGGACAGAATTCAGTGGTCTTGATAGACTTTTCAGTTCTATGTTCTTGTTGAACTCACACTCTTGACAGTAAATTTATTAGTAGTTGTCTTTCTGTTCATGAATCTATAACTTTTTTTTTGTTTTCCTGGAATTTCTATGACTCTTTAAATTGCAGAGTATATATAAACAGTCTATATTTTACACACCTTCTGGACCAGCATGGAGAAATAAATTCTATAATACATTATTAAAAATGGATCTTCTTTCTATTGATAGATCTCAGATGAGAAGCAAGATGTAGCACAAGAGAATATATGAGATTAGTGAGTTGTATAACAGGTCTCACTTAGCATGGATTTATTGCTGAATCCCACTGCCATATGTTCCATACTGGAACTTATTGTATCCTGGTACATAATATTTCAGAGATAAATGAAAAGACCAGAGGAAATTTAATTCTTCACAGCTCAAGAGGGCTCACTGGCATTAGGAATTTAATTTGGCTGGATCACTGGGAGGAAGAGGGGAAAGCTGCAGGGCAGTATTGGGAAGTGGAAGGAAAAAGAAATACTGTCCCCTACCCTGGGCTGTACATAGCTCAGAAGATGGAGGGACTGGGTGCCAGTAATTGCAGAGCAATTGCAGTAAAAGCAGCAGAGACTAGGAGCAGATTATAGACAAAGTAGATAAAACAGCTATTAATTTACTTCCTTCTCTCGCCTTTTTTTTTTTTTATTCTCCTCAACTATACATTTTTTTTTCCCAACTATAGTAGAGAGACGGATTATTAAGAAAAGTCAGGACTTGTTCCCATAGCTATTGAGATCTTTCCAGAAAAGCTACTAAGAATTTGCTGCCTAAGATTTTTAGATTTAAACAAAGCAGTGTATGTAATAGAAGACACCTGCTCAGTTTAGCAATGCAAGTAAAAAGAGCAGAGAATGGTATTCTGATGTTCTAGAGAGGGCAGTGAGAGCATATGCTACCATTGCACATAGTGGGAACTACATTTACAAGTGCTTATGCTTAACTGCACTGATAAATAAAGGATTTTTCTAAAACAGACTAAAATGGAGCAACAAAGAGCACGAAGAGCAACAAAGTCTGAAAAGTTGCCTCTTTAGAATCTGGATGGCTGTCCTACAAAAACAGCTAACAAAAGCATGGTAATCAACACACAACAGTAGAAATTAAAATTGACAAGCAAAGAAATGAACTATTCTCTGAAAGGTATCCTGTTCAACATGGGTTTTGGGCATTCACAGAAAATTAAATATAAGAATTCACCTGCAGCCATGTAATTATTATAATAGTCTTTAGGACCAAACTGCTAATTTAATGATTACAAAATGCCTGTGCATAATGGAAACTTCTTGTTCAGAAAATCAGTTATCTGTGTGTTTCAGATAAATATTTCCTTACTTGGAGTAGAAAAATAAGTTTTTACTTTTTTTTTTTTTAAACACCTGTTATTCGCCCCCTTCCTTCATGGGCCATTAGTAAGAACATTATTGTTTTGTAATTCCTGTAACACTTGCCCTACTGTATCAAGCCCACTGATTACATTCAGTGTGTCTACTTGCAAAAAACAGGAAGGATTTGATGCACAAATTATCACTGAATGATGGTCCCAAAGTTTGTCTCATTGGCAGTGTGCGATTCTGTAAGAGAGATGCTACAACTCAGATGCTATTGAATACTAAAACTGTGTACCTCCAATAGCACAATAAAGACAGTCCTTATTCCCTGCATTTCAGATAGGTTATTGGGCAAATTACACTGTCATGCCCAGCTGGGGTATTACTTAATATTGTGCTATGGCATGGAGGTATGTACCTAGCAATAGAGACCCATAGCTGAGATAAAGGATTCTGGAAGGAAAAGAGAGATGCACAGTGCATATTTTTTCTTGTCATTTGTTTGACACTATACTAAGAAAAAAATCAGCTGTCAATTTTGGTATGTGATAGTAGGTAGTTCAGTGAAAACTAAAATGTCAATTTAAATCAGTTTAGTAATTTTTGCATTTGAGTAGAGAGAATGTATTACATCATGAACATAAGAGCTATTTTACTTTGAAAGTGCATTACAATTTACAACAATAGCCCCATATTAAATGAACATTGAGAAAAAACACTATGTTTTGTGTGTCATCATAGTTATGTCTGCAGGGAAATGACATACAAGCTTTCAACACCTTAAGAAAAATTAATTACATACAATATAACAGACCAAATGGTCAAGCATAAGGAGCAGCATCACTAGTATTTATGAGCTGCTATATAGCAAAATTTTCCTATTACATCTTTCTTCCACTAACTATATTATGTAATTATAACACACTTTCTTGAATGTCATCACTGCATATTGAGCTGCTTAAGGTCTCTTACTAATTGCAAGGCAATTCTATGTATCTCATGTAGGGATGACATCACTTCTAAGGGATAAGGGTCTGGGTAAAGACAGGGAGTCATGCTCTTTCTCTCCATTTCTAATTTTTCTGTGCATTTTAAATTATGAAGATCAATTGATGCTTTCATCTATTATTAAGGATTTAATGGATCCCCTTCTCTCTGTTGATTATGCTTGAGGTGAGATGCAGAAGATTCTCAGCAGAAGGTGTGTTATTCAACAGCTTTCTGTTATTAATGATTTACTAATGAACAAAATTAAGTTTCACATTACCCTGTGTGTATTTGTGGTCTGTTCAGGTTTGAAATAGACATCACTTAGAAAAATATCTGTTCATTTTACATCTCAGATTGAAGTTATCTTTTCAAATAGTGATTGCTTTTCTGCTTTCTCTGGAAACTGTGCATCTGCTGAGATCTCTATTATGTGGGCAATAATCTATACAGGTTATCCTTTTGATGGGTCAGGATCCACAGTACTCAGTTATTCAGAAATTTTTAGAATCTCACAATTCACACTTATAGACAGAACTTTAGCAAGTGAATGTTATGCCTTTACATTTATAGAAATATCTAATCCTATTTCTGATATATGGGACAAGTTTAAAAGGAAGCTTTCATACTTTTTTTTTGGGGGGGGGGCAATTTTGTGTTTGGTCCTTCTTGAGTCAAAAAGGATGATGCTTTGGTTCTAGTCAATACTTTCTAGACATTTTGAATGCAGCTGTCATGGTCACAATGTGCTTTTTTAGAATAAAGTCAGGCCTACCATCAAAAGAACTGTCTTGGACCAAACCAGACTCCCTTTTGACTCAAGAAGAATCAGACTGCAAATCATAATATAAAAAGAGAACCAGTAGTACTAGCCTGGGTCAGAAGCCAGAAGATGAATGAAATTAATCCAGCTGCTATTGTGCTTAAAAGCCAATCTCACATTTTTCAGTACTAACTCTTGAGTTTCGAGTGCTTACATTACCCATAACACTGGGGAATCTGACTTCTCAAAGAATTCAACTTTGGATCTTTTTCCACTAGAAATTAATCTATTTCTGCAGGTGAATGACATGTAGCAGCACATGTCACAAAATCAGCCTCCCATATTCACTGTCCTCACTTTCTTCTGGCAGATTTTGTGCTGCAAAGTGTCAGTTTGGTTCTTCCTGGCTTTTTCATATTCAGTACAACAGACATCCATCTCTAGCTACTGTCTTCTGCTTGGACAGAACCAGTCCAGTCCTGTCTGACTGGAACTACTGTCTTCCCTAACAACATTTATTATTGGGTGTCTTCTGGGACAATAATTGGATATGTGGTAGGTGCTGCAGAAACACTCAAAACTTGATTTCAGTTTCTTTTCATTCACATTTACAAAACATTTTTAAAATAAATTATCATTGAGGAATATAGGAAATGTTGGTGTTTCTGATATGATTTATTACTACTTTGTATCTTCAGTATAGCACTGGCCCATTTTGTTCTTCTACTTGATGACCCTGGTTATTTTTTGTTTGTTTGTTTGTATTTTTTTCCTTCCCCATGTACGGTTGAGCATAGAATAAACAGGTTCATAAAGATTGCTTAAACTGTCAGCAGATAAGTTACTGCCAATGTTGCCTTGAGGCCACATTAACTTCTGCACCTAATTTTTCTTCTGCCCCCTTCCTTTTTTTAAAAAAAAAATTAATAGATTTTCTTACATGTATACATTTAGCATTTTCTTGTTTAGCTGATGTGTCTCTTTTGGGGTTTCCTCTGTAGGTGTGGGAGAAAGAGATTGATGAGTTATAATTTGATGAAGGTAGTTATGGTAGCAGGAACTGAGAAATGGAATATTTGCAAAATGCCAGAGATGAAGGAACAGGATACACATGATTAAAGTTGCTATAAAATCAAAGCTATCAAAGCAACAATAGCACTAAGAGAGAAATATTTAAGCAATACTGGTTTCCTCAGAACATTCAGTGGTGTCATGAACTGTATTATTTAGGCAAGTCTGTTAGGAGCACAAGAGGTTTGGCCTGGTTATTTTTCCCATTGACTACGAAAAGCATATGTTGATTTATAAAGATGGTTTACTGTAGGAATTTTGGCCAGGATAGCTGGGGATTACAATTTCCTAATACTGTTCAGGATGTAAACTTTAACAGCAGCCTATGCAAGGACTGACTGAATGGGAGAAAGGTGAAGAACCTTGACACCAAATCCTGAGAAATAAAGTGCAACAGAAGAACCAGAGAGAAAATGGCTTAGCAAAAGACTGAAGTCAGTAGCCAAAGACAGGGCTTTAATATGAATTGCATTGCGTTTTGGTCAGACATATGGAATCAGAGTTTTGGTGGCTGAGTTACCAGCACATCAGATTAGGAGTGGCAAAGAAGAATCTACAATCTCTCTTACAATCTAGCTCTTACAATCTAGAATTCTATTATTTGACGCAATTTTCTCCTTTGTACCTTGGTTTCCAAATTTGTTTTTCAAGAGATTAATGCGCTGCTAGAAAAAGTTTGTTTTCAACGCTAAGATTAGGAATGATAGGGGAATATGCCCAAACCACACTATTTCTTTGGAGGCAAAAAAAACAAACAAACAGAAAAAAAAAATGAAGCTCTGTACGTGCAGACAAAACCCTAGGGCTGGAGAATCTCAGGAGACACACATACTGCTATGTATCAGCTAGTGTCCCTCTGGCAGATGGTGGTTAAGCAATGGAGAGGCAGTTTCCATGCACAATAAACTCATGTCATTCCATTTTTGTGTGTGCTATGAATAGCTGTTGAGAAAGAACTGAACTATATTTTATATATTCTCTTCACAAAACAACTAAAGGGAATAGCAAAAGAGGATGAAGACTGCAAGAGGAAGCAAAGAGAAGTATCAGAAATGAAATGATTAAATACAAGTGGTAGAAAGAAAAGTGCAGTGAAAACTGTTGCTTTTAGAGTTATTTAAACAAGTCAATGTGAGGCAGAGGCTACAGAAAAAATAAAACAGACTTGTTTCCAAAGAGAGTACAGAATCTGTTGAATGCCTCTTCCCTGTTCATAGCTCAGATTGAGAAGCTTTATCTGCTAGCCCAGGGAAACAGCACATGTTCCTCACATGGAAAACCTCAAAAGGTTCAGGACAAGGTTCTGGAGCAATGATGAACAGATTTGGTGACTGGTGTCACGTTTACTTTGGAAAGATCCATGCCTCAATGCCGTTGTGTGCCAGTCCACATCTCTGACTGACATTAAAACTGACACTACTGCCAATGGTTTGCAAGAGGACTAGGAAAACGAACAAAAAATTTCAGCAGAACCAGATGAGATTTTACGTTATTTCACTTTTTGTCATAAACCTGAGACTCAGGCCAATTTTGTCCAAAAAATGTTTTCAGTGACTCATGTCAAATGTTCACCTTGTCCTTTCTTTCTGTGTAACAGGTAACATATGGATTTGCTTATGCACACTCCTTTAGGTGCGGGTTGAGTTTGACTTAGAGATTCAAAATAAAAAATAAAATAAAATAAAATAAAATAAAATAAAATAAAATAAAATAAAATAAAATAAAATAAAATAAAATAAAAATAAATCTACAGCTGGTACAAACCCAGAGTGCCACAAAGCAAACATTTCCCTTTCCTGCACAGTTTTCCAAAAGATGTTTACTAAATATTGGAGACATTTATGTTTAAACAAAGCCTATACTGTTTTACATTGAAACTTTTCTGTCCATCCAGCAGTGAAATAAACAATTTCAGGTTTAGCCCTGGAATCAGCGGAATTATTCCAGTAATACTGCAATGTTAGAGGCTTACCTGGTTCCCCCCAGTGCAGAAATTGTAGCAGTGCACTTGTTTCCATAGAGACAGGATGATGTTAGCCAGGGTGGAGGTTTCCCTGCTTCAAAGAGAGAATCTGGCTGCAATGGAGAAAAACTTTAGCTAACAACAGCAAGAGGGCTTCAGGGAATGACCAGGTACTAGAACTTCACCAGGAATTAATGCTTTGTTTTTCTTGTACAGCTATACAGCTGAGATTTCAAAGCTGTCTAGCTTTGATAGTTGGGACACCAAAATCACTAGGGCTATTTTTTTCAGTTTATCTAAACAGAAAAATTAAAGATCTCTAATATTAAGTTTTCGTGAAAACTTTATATATATATGTACACACACAGATGAACATATATATACACACATGCTTTGTTGTCGTTGTTTGTTTGATTTGTATCACATTAAGTAAGCTTTTAGGAGCACAGTAAAGTAACATTCCTAAACACAATGTACTAGTAGTACCGGTACATGTTAGACTATTTATGTCCCCATCTGTTCAAAAGACAGTCTGATACTTTATTCCTTCAAGTTTTTCTTTATTGTCTCCTCATTATGTATCTTTGACACTACTAGTTCAATTTGGATCTTGAAATATTTCTCACACTTTAATGCAGTCCTCATGTTACCTGGTTTTTACTTTCATTTTCCTTAAAGGCTTTTGCAGACTCAGTGGCTACCTCACTGAAAGCAAGGACTGGTACTACCAAATAAGCTTGAAAAGCTGTATGAAAATAAAGAAATGCTTATTGTTTATCTTTTGTGTTCAAGCTCATTGAAACCTTATTCAGTAGAATGCAGTGATATGAATCAGGAAATTAAAATGAAACTGCTCCTATAAATTAATTTGGAAAGGCAATACTAGAGCAAATGAAAGTGAATTGGTCGTGGTTCCAACCAGGTACCAAATCTGATTTCCTAGTTTTGTTATATGGAGTCTAAGTTCAGGCAGGTAGTTAAAGGATAAACTTTTAGATGAAGTAGCAAACTTGCTATGATATAGAGGAAACAGAGAGGATTACACAGAAACAAAATCTTTAGGACATATAAAATTGACCTGGTTTTATATTTACAAACCTAAAATTCTTTAATTTACTGAAGCCTAAAGACTGTGAATGAAACCCTGTATACTACAACTCCTCCAAACACATTTCTGTTGACTAAAAGCAAAGCTCTAGACTACTGTTCCAGAACACACTCTTGACTTTTTAACCCATACAAATTCAGCAAATTTTATGTGATCTCAAGACAGAGATCTCAAGCTTTGAAGACCCCAACTGTAATTGAAATACTTATTCCACAAAAACAAAAGAGGGTTTTAAAATTGGGATTTAATATTTCTGTTGAAAAATATAATTTTCTCGATTACTCAAAGTTCTTACGTGCAAAGAATTGTATTTTTGTAGTCTTTCCTGGACTCTATATCCTATTCAATTTTTTAGAATTGAATAGGATATAGAGTCCAGGAAAGACTCCAATTACAATATACCTCTTGTTCAAATGGAGAAATCTCAGGACAAAAACTCTCCAGGAGGAAAGGGACTCAAAATATGCCTGACACTGTTTTCTCCAAAACTCACCAGTTTTAGAAGATCTTTAGGTAAATCTGGTATGATATAGTATGAAAACCCATCTGAAATAATGGGCTTTGGAATACATTTGTAGTGTTATTTCTGCAGTTCTTAGTACTTTTGCAGTACTCAGCCAGTTCTTAGACAAAAAAAAAAGATATCACAGCATGAAAGCAATCTCCTTTCTTCTACCAACTTCACCAAGAGCTCTTTAGCAAAGAAAGACAGTACAAGTATTGAGCTAATGCAAATTTCCCTCTGTCCCAATGTTCCTGCCTAGAAACTGGAATGCAGTAACAAGATGAAAAAAAAAATAGGTTTCAACTCGAGTGTTCTTTGCATCTAAGAAAAATAGGCATTTGAAGGTAGCCCCCTTCTGCTTGATTTTGTATAGAGCATTTAGTAATTAATAGACCAAAACAATGACAATGATCTTTTGATCATTATAGCACTCAGATGGGGCCAAAGGTTCTTTATTCTGTCCCTGATCTTTTGAAAGTTGAACTACTGCAGGTAAGAAAAAAATAGTTTTGATATTGGAGAGTGACTTGTGTACACCTTAGATATCAGAGAACTTGGCATATAAGTTCTA
Organism: Anas platyrhynchos; assembly: GCF_047663525.1. Taxonomy (NCBI): domain Eukaryota; kingdom Metazoa; phylum Chordata; class Aves; order Anseriformes; family Anatidae; genus Anas; species Anas platyrhynchos. Next base: position 25,704,364 of record NC_092594.1, on the reverse strand, counting down.
ACCCCTCAGACAGGTGTGCATGTGGTAAACACATATAAGAACTGAACTTTGATTTTTCCACACCTTGAACAAACAGGCAACTTCCAAACCATTCAGTGAAAAGGCAACAGCAAACTGATAACTAATTAAGATACAATCTTCATGGATAGCTTTTTATTCAGATAATGCCAAGGAGATGTTGTTACAACAGGGAATACTTGAAGTTCTGCACAACTTTGAATTGGAAAACTAAGGTGGAGTCAGATTAAGTTGATCCAACCCTTCACTGACTGTTATGATTGGCTTTCTGGCCCTTTGAACCTTGGAGCAGCAAAACCAGGCTGTAACACAGACCAGAATCTGGCTCTAATCCTTTATGTTTTCAACAGCAGAAAATAAGATTAATACAGTTTTGAATAAGCATAATGAACTTTAGAGGCCTGATAGATTTTCAAAGTTAGGGCCAAGTAGTTGAATGTAATGCTACGTGTTTCTGTACAGTGTCTGGATTTATGTAACAGACATCTTTACAGAAATTTGAGTGTTGACAGATAAGATGGAATGCTTTCATGTATTTAATGTCCCTCCAGCCCTGCTAAATGGGAAGTGTAGTTACACAGTTAAATGTGCTTGTAAAGAAAGCTCCTTATTAAAAATTTAAAATTGGCTTTATTTTTAAAAATACAAGAGAAAAGAAATGTTACATAAACATAAACTGGTGTTATCTAAAGTGTTTCAAAGTTATAACAGTCTCAGGGTTTTTTCCCGTCTATTTTCAGAATTTGTAACAGAAGTTGTTTGAAATGCAATTAGTGAGAAAAGTCTGAAAGGAAAGCTTGACAATGCTGTTCAATAAAAATATTTATTGTTATTTTACTGGTCTGAGAATGTCATGATTTTTCCTTTGGGGCTCAGAATTGCACTTTAATACCTTGATAGATCATAACCGTTAGGTTATTATAAAATGTTGACAGATAAGACTGTGATTTGTGAAAGCTCCATATGAATTTTACCTTTAATTTCTGTTAACACTTGACAGAGCTTCATGGCATTAGAACCACAAAGTTCATTGAAATTCAGCAGTAGTTGAGTACCTTGCATACATTTCTCATTTACAGATAACACTTGTACATCTCCTGACACAAAGACTCAAAATGAATCTCGTCAAAAGCTGTAAGAAATACACAGTGTTTTATTTCACAATAAAACTGAATGCATCAAAGGGCCTCTGTGTTGGTAAATTACTCCAGTTGGGCAAAGGGAGGATTTTTAATTGGTTTGCATCTTTTCTGTTCTGACAATGTTATATCAAGCACATCACAAAGTAAATAAATGACTGAGGTTGCCCCCAAGGTGGCATGTCAGCAGCAGTGTTCCTGAAAATTATTATCAAAATCATGAATGGTTCATACAGACTAACAGCTTCTGGAATTTTTCATTTATTTGTGTAATAAAGTATGGACAGGCTTTGTGACTTCTGAATCAATATTTAATGAAGTCTAGCTTTCATAACTGGTATCTTTACTTATTAACATAATCAGCTATTTGAAGAAAAATATACTGCTTCTAGTACTAGCATAATAATAATAAATAACAAGTAATAAATAATAAGTATCCAATAAATACATTAATACTAATAATTTTGGCTTTCCCAAAATTTTGTGCCTTAGTCCTACATTACTGATTAGGGTAAAATATTGTTCAAAACTGCTTCTAAATCAGTGATTCATGGAAGATGGAGAGGTAGCCTGGGAAGAAATTATGAGCAGCTTGGAAATTTACAGACCCATTGACGATCTACAAGGATAGAGAGGATAATCCAGATGTCTTTATGAATATTCTTTCTGCCCTAGAAAGAATGTTTCCACGTCCTTGTTCAAAAGCTATTGCAGAGGTTGTGATTGCTCTATTTTTCTCCAGTAATTAACTCAGGGTCTAATTTAACAGATTACTTGGGAAAATTCTCGAGGATTATGAGCATAAGAAAGTGTCAAATGAGAATCAAATTCTCCTCATCTTATAGATCCTATTGACTTTAAACTATTATTGATTTCAATACAGCCTGCAGACTAAGGGCAGGTTCATAATTTGATATAACAGCTGCATCATCTTTACTATTTTATTCCTAGTTAATTATCACCTAAACAGAACTGGAAGTGAGAATACCATTTTCACCTTTCTAGGTGGGATAAAGTCAATCCAACTCCATAACCTGCTTCATATTTGAAAGTATCAGACAGCTGGTATTCAGATCACAGCAGAAGGTATTTAGTAGAAACGACTGTCAGATTTGATTTATTTAGCATTATTCAGATTTACAACCAAAGGCTTTTAACTGATGCGAGAATTCTGGAGAGACATTTAAATGCCTTTCTGCTATTTTGATTGTTTGTTATAAAATTTTGTCTTCAACAAGTCTACAGAAGTGCGTTATCTTTTATCACTGTGACCAGGGTCCTTTTGTTTTGGTTGAGATGTCTGCAACATAAGTTGTCTGTTTATTTAAGCTGGAGTTATATGAGATATTCCTTCTACAGCCTGCACTTTTCTAAGGAGTTCCAATACACCTCTAATATTTTTGTTCCATCTTCACAAATGTTCACATAAAAGAGCAGCAGGTAGCTAAGTATATTCTGGTGATAAATATACAGGGGCATTCAGCCAAACACTGAATGTGGATTTTCAAATGCCAAAAGTGTGGATATCTTCCATGTCCCTAAAGTAATCATTTTATTGGTTAATTTTATATAGGCAGATCTTGTTCTTGGGACAGGAACTAGCTAATGAAATGTAGGTAACAGATTACAAATGAAATGAAATAACTTGACAGATGGACTCCAATTTTACTTTTTTTGGATGCTGATCTGACTTGATCTTCAAACCTCAAGTTCCATTATTAGTACTTAAAAAAATAATATGTAAAAACAGACTTGTTTGTTAAAAGGTAACCAAACTGAATGGGTAACTTTGTTCAAGTGCCAGTCTTTGATAACTAATACTTTGGCATAAGGAAAGTACTGTGAATAAATATAAATGGAAGAGCTCTTTGCAGCAATATGAATGAAAGTTCTGAAATCAGAAGTTATCTTTTCTTTGTCTTTATCCTGAACTATTTCAGAAACAAGTGTCATAGTCCTTGATGTTTTCCACTGGAATAAGAGCATGCAGAAGGGGTAAGAAAAAGAGCAAGAAAATGTCACCCCCCATTCTTCCCCCCCAATACTTAAGAATATCATCAACTGGAGGATCCTTCAAATGAGCATCATAGGGATGAGAAAAAAAGAGAAATACTATTCATTTTTGACAGAGCTGTGTGTAAAACTCTAAATGATTTATCTTTACATAATCTATTTCAGATATAAAACTAGTAAGACCTTTCTTTGAAGCATAATCAAGTCAGATGAAACCATAAACGTGAGGATATGGTCTGGAATTAAGATACATACCAAGGTGAAAAACTCATACAACTGGAGGAACTTATCATAATTCCTATTTCTGTTCCCTGTATCTGCATGATGAGGTGTGAAGTGATTCCTGTGCTTTTGTATGTTACCAGACAAGAAAACAAGAAAAATCTGAAAAGGTCTCTGAGTCTAAGAATGGAGTAAAAGTGGGATTTAAATCACAATTAAAGGAGAAAGAAATTAGGAATAAATATGTAGTTGAATTAAGATTATGAAGCTACCTGTACTCTGGAATCAGATACATCATAAGCAAATCATCAGAGCCAAAGCCAAGTAAAAATGCATAGTGTTTTATACCATGTCCAATAAATTTTAAACCACGCACATTCTACACAGAATATACTTTTTTCCCCCTCTATAAAAGATTTACTAAGTCTAAATGGAATAAAGATTACTTTCAGAACATGTGAAGGATTTTCAGAACATGTGAAGTCACTGTAGTAGCACAGATTCTAGTAACTAGAAGTATTCCTAAAGTAAATATTCAGGTATTCTGTCACTACATCTTTCCACAAACAATGTCTTTTCAGGCATTATGAAAAAAAAAAAAAAATGATGCATGTGAAGTAGCAGCTGGTATCTAGCTGTGGCCAGTTACCAATAGTACCACTAAGTACACAATAGCGTGAAATAAAACTGTACAAATGGAAACAACTTGAGACAGTGATCTATAGCCCCACTTCAAAAAGGAAATCTTAGTTGAGTGACACATCAGGAAGTGTAATAAAAAATAAGAAGCTCAAAACCACAGTCCCAGGCTACATCAATCTTTGTTTCCAATGACAGTTTCTGATTTTGAGTCAAACTCTCAGTAGAAAATTAAGGTAAGTTCTTTTGCTCACCAATGTCAGAGAATCAATATTCATACCTAATTTTCCAAACAGCAGATAAAAAAGCTCTAGGATTCTTCCCAACAATGATCAAAGGGTTAATCTCATGCAGCCTTTGAAAAGACCAGGATGTGACTCTTTCTAGATATTAAAAATGTTGATCCAAGTTCAATGAAACAGGATTAAGCCAATGTTACATGTTTTCCATACCATCTCCAGCTGTTATACTCCCTCTCAAAACCTATGAATATAACACCAAACTAAAGGACTTCACAATACTCTCATGTTCCCTTTTACTTCCCCTGGGGGCTCAAAAGGCAGGTAGGTACTTTTTCCCTCCCCCCCCCCCCCTTTCTTCTCTTCTTCTTCTCTGTATCTAATCAAGATGGTATTGTTTAGCTGCTGTATTTCTATTTTCTTACAAGTTGATTATCACCATGATAACCAGACTCCACCCAAGAATTTAAAAAACATCTCTTCTCCAGAGATCATGAAAAGTAGATAGAAAAATGTATGTCTGCACATAAGAAATTTAATGAGGGAAAGTCAACCGAATGAGCTGAGTTTTGCTGAATAGTGTGATGTTGTGAGTCACTTTTATTTATTCCTGTGGTAAGTTTCATAAGCTTAGTTTTCCTATCTGTGCTAGTGAGATTTCTTCTTCTGGTCACAGCTTCATGATTCCAGTGGAATGCAGCTGTCAGAGCTTATAGCAAGGAGTATATTTAAATATATGGGGCTCTGAATATCAGGGAATAATACAATCTACAACACATATTCACTGGAGAGCCTGAATGGAATGCAGAACAGAAGAGTGATATTTTCAGTTGCTTGCAACTTTTACCATTTCGAATTTTTATCATTATTTGATTTTTCTTTACAATGAATGGATTATAATAAACACATCTGGAGGTCAGACACCATCATTGCAACATCTGTGCTCACGAGACCGAACTATACATTTGCACAGTAATATGTTACAAATAGAAATAGAGATTTTGAAGCCATGGTTAATCAGAAATCTGCAGTAATATTATGGGAAACGTGATAGCTATATAATATACCTATCATTTACAACACAATGTATTTTTAAGGATTCCCAAAAGAGGAGCAAGACTACTTAGGTCATAGACTGAGAAATGTGAGAGAGAAAGGGTCTCAAAGTTTTGGGTTCATCAACACTACTCTAATTTGTCTATCTCCACTTGGCAGGAAACAATTCTGTTCTCTCAGAATTGTCTTTCCTCCATTCTTCCGTCTATTTACAGTTTTATTTTTTTTTATTATTATCATTTTTTTTTGCTTGCTTTAGTTATAAACCACAGGGCAAGAGGATGAGAAATTTTTCCTTATCACAGTCCAAATTCAGTGCTACAAAAGACAGAGAGAGAGAGACCATATTTACAAGGCACAGCCTCATAGCCACCAAATGCCTGAAATGGGAACAAAAAAAAAAAATAAATCGGTGCATGCTCAAGAGGCAAAAACCCTCTCCTGAAAACCAGTGGCTCTTGCCTCTCAGTTTCTGTCAAGGTCTCAGGTAAGCAGAGAGCACACAACTACTATAAAGCACACAGCTCTTGCTTTGGTGAAAACTAGCTACATCTGGCTTTTAATTTTGAATTCAGTGGACGATAAAAGACCTCACTGTTCCACACAGTTATCTTAAGGTAAAAGTCTAGATGTGCCAGGACCCTGACATTATTTGAAAGATCCTCCAAGATCTACTAGTAAGTGCTAAATTGGACAGGCATGAGGCATGATACTGTTGATCCCCTCGGTGAATGTAGAAGTCCCATAATCCAAAGGAATATCACAGAGGACAGATTTTCCTTTATTTTGGGGGCAACAGCCTGATGTGGATGTAATGTCATGTCATAATTTATATGACCTGTAAAACAGGTCATATAAATGATTAGCCTAATCATCTATCCAGTCAGTAGTGTCAAAGAGCCTCAACAAAAAGAAGTTTTACTCCAAGATCTGAATACAAAGGAGAGAGTTGGAAGGCATCCAGGGGACATGTTCAATTACAATATGTTTGTGGCTTGCTCATCTTTAAAAACAAATCCAGAAACCTAAGCATGGCTCACATGCGTATCAATCACTACATCACTTATAATGCCATCTTTGATTCCCTACATCCCTAAATCTCTATGGACTTGGAAATAACTGCAGAATAAAAACAAGTTAGTGCTTAGGTCTTTACAGTAAAAAAATCAGACAAGATTCAAACAGTAAAAAACAAACAAACCAACCACCACAACAAAAAGATTAAATACTTGATCATCTTGTCCTCAAATCTTTTTATCTGTAATATTTATATTAATTATTTTAAATTCCATACTCTGTATGAATTAACTGTACTTCAACTGAAATCCTGAGAATTCTTTCATGTCCTCACTGTTGTTGCTTTCTCTTCACTCCTCCCTGCAGTTTTACATTTTGCCTCTTTTTTTTTATTTAAATCTTTTCATAATACTTTACATTTTTTTTTTCTTCTCCAACTGCTGCTTAAGATTTTCATATCTTTCTTAACCATGTCTTTTAATTTCATTTCATGCCTGAAATGAATTGGTTGAAGTAGCGTTTATGGAAGAGTTGCACAGAAAATATCAGGATCAAGGAGCTTTCGGAGGAACACTAAAAGTAGATATGAAAAGCAGAAATGGTCATTGGATGACAGAGTTTTTAAGCACACAGCTGTGGATAAGGCATTTATACATGTGCTATGACCATTCAGCTTCTGTTTAATCCTGGAGGTGTTTAAGCTGCATTGACTCCACTTCAATTTTCACAAGACATTTAGAATTGAAAACTTAGGAGTCAACAGAACATTTTAGTCTTGACAAGGCTCAACAGCTTTACAATTAGCGGAATGTCATGACAGGAATCTAGAAACTAAGCTGCTTAATATAAAATACAGAAGCAGATATCTAACTGAATAGAGAGGAAACACAACCCAAGAATGCACTCCTCCTGAAAAGTGTCCTGATCACTAAACTACAAACTTATGTTTCTCTGCTCACCAGCTTTCTGTATAATGGTACAGCTGTACCCGAATGAGAGAATGACACTACTGCCTACCTGGTTTGGTAGGCATGTTCTCAAGAGGTAGAAATTCCTACTTAAATTGGTTTCACTAAAATAAAAGGGACTGAAGTACTGGAAAGTCTGTAAAGAAGCTAAGAATCAAGTATACGCCTGCATACCAAGTATTAGACTGTAAGAAGTTCTTCCCCTTTTATGCATGTTCTAAAAGACAGCAATGCCTGAAACAAAAGGGGAAGAGATACGGTAGTATATACACCTATCTGAGGAGACAAAACTGACACCTCAAAGCCCTTATTGAGCATTCTTTAGTTTCCTATGAGTGAACCCAGGATGGCAGCTTTGAATCCCATGCTGAGGTTTTTAACTCCCCCTTGCACTCATGCTGGCAGCCTTGCCACCCAGCTTCTGGATTCACACTGGATGTCTAACGGCTTAAAGTCAGACAGCACAACGCTTGCCTCTCAGGGAATTTAGCCTTTGACAGTGTATGCCTCAGCACTCATAAATTGAATAATGTTATTTGCTGCTAAAATCTGGATAAGTCTACATGTAAATATGAGCATGCTTATAAGTAATAGTAAGTATAGTAAGCTAAAAGTATAGTAAGCTAAGAGATGGTAGTACTGTTTACTAGTGCTTCAAATTTACTTGCATAAGATTAAAACTTGAATTTCAAGTAGCAAAATCAACCCAAAGGACTGACTCAAGATCTCAATAAACCTGAGAAAAAACAGACTTCCAAATTCAACCTTCTCCAAGCTGCCCCTACTGTTGCTCTTAATTTCTGATCAGACAAATGAATACAAGTTTATGGCCATGTCTGGAACTTGATAGGTTTTGAAATTTCAGTCAGCATTTTCCACTTTTCCTTCCACGTCTGCTCTCTATATTCCAAAATGTTTTGTGAGTTTCCATTGGGTTAATAATGTTACTCTTTTTGGTGAATGTCATCTATTTAGTAAATATCATCAAGTATCAAGTATTTGGTAAACAACATTTTTTGTGTGCCCCAGCTAAATAAAGAGGTCACACAATTGACACGAGTCTTAAACTGTTTATCACATGTGGTGAAGAGGAGACTGCTTGTACTAAAACAATGGGGAAAACAGCTCTATGAATTATAGACAGATATGGTCATAACCTAAGTCATAAAAGTTATCCAGGATACCAATAGAAGTGTATGTAGGTATCAATATGTTAAAGGTAAGATTTTCTCAGCAGTACCAGACCCAAGACATCAGAAGAACTTTTAAAATAAGTCACTACTTTTGTCATATCTTTTGGTGAGAGGCAGATAACAGCTGTAGTGGAGGATTACACTTTTGTTTAATCTGCTTATTACTAGTTAAGCCAAGTTCTCTGTAGGTACTTGGACAAGAAGATATAGAAAGATATTCAGGTGTCATTGGATGCAGTTTTGAAGTTTACACACTTTTTTAGCCTGGCAAGCAAAAATATTTCACCCAGGATATTATGCATGCACAGGGCTGCCAAAAATATGTTTAAATGTTACAGATCTACAGTGCCATCTGGCAAAGCAGCTTTTCAGATACAGTCTAGAGACACAAGAGAGAGACACTGCTAGATATTTCATAAGGTACATAAGGGAGCTCTGTTTCCAAGGTATTAAGATCTCACTAAAATACAGCAAACCACTATCAAAAGTAGCCACTTATCTTTTCCAAGAGAATAAGGGAAAAAAAAGTAGGAAGGAAAAACATCACAAACTCCCTCTATATATTTTTGTATTCACCTATGCATATGCACTATGAATATATACATATATGTTTACAGACTCACACATATTTTGATGTTTGTATTAAGTTCTCCTCACAAAGGTGACGGGGCTTGTCACCATTCCCACCAACTTTAGTGGGACTAATATTCAGTTAGCTGTACTGTGCAAAAAAGGATATATGCCATCTTTTCCTTAAAGGTTTGGGGGGGGGGGGGGGGGGGGGAGCGGAGGAGGAAAAAGAAAACACACAAAAATAACAAACAAACAAACAAACAAAAACAAAAAAAAGCACACAACTCTGTCTGCTTGATCTACTTCTCATTCATCCTAATACTTGTAATTAGGTATTTTACAACAGCAACCATTTTACCAGCTTTATAGCTCTGCATCTAAGGTCATTCAGTAGTATAGCTTCATTCCCCTTTCCTTCTTCTGTCAGGATTCATAACATCTGCAGAATGATTTTCCCAATAAAGAAGAGACAACAGTATTTCAAACCCAGAAAGTTTTGGTATTATGCAAAGGAAAACTAGCAACTTGCTGATAATAGCAAAGATTGCAAAACAGAAATTAAGAATAAAATTGGTAAACTCTCATGAAGCTTTAATACAATCATTTAACATTACAAGAGAAAACAGTAACAAGAAAAAAGAAAAACATGGAGAACAAATACAATACAAAACAACCATAGTCAGCAACATGCTCAGCCAATGTAACTTCCCCTGCAGACAGACTGATTTTACAAATGCATTCATATTGACAGTGAATTTATTTTAATTATTTTTATTAAAAGAAGTATTTTTATTAAAAACTGTTAATACTCAGCATAAAAAATTCAAAATGACTAATTATGTAGTGCCATGTCACTTCATAAACAGTTTATTTTTTATAATTTCAAGTCTATTTTAAAGCACTAAGGCTTTAACTGTCTGAGAGAGGCAAACCTGAGGGAGATTTAGCTGATAAGCAGGATCAGGGATTTTTTCTTTTAATATTAGAGAACTTGCCATAGAGAAGTAAACAAACAAATTTTGTCTGCATTATTTTACAAAACAGAGATAGACTAAAATTTACTGGCTAAAACAGCATAATTTTTAAAAGTCTTAGAATAAACTGATGAAAAGCAGGTGTACAGGGTGTGGTTTTGGACAACACAAACAGGTCAATTCCAAGATCCCACCCAGAAAGCATGATTTTTCAGGGAGAAATGTTAAGAACCGTTTCCTGCTGCTACATTAGGAATAATGTTATTTCTTGAAACAAATACATAAGCATCCACTCTGCATGTATTCTAATTTTCTGTCACCACACAACCTAATTGAGTAGGTGGGCTTGTTATAAACTCAGAATAAGGCAGTTCCTCTGTCTGGCTTGCTTAACTGGGTCTGTGCCAGGGCTCTGAAGAATCTGTCATTGAACAGTAAAAGTGAAGTCTATCCTGTGTCACACATCTATAAATAGACACGTATGTATATGTATGGGCATGTCTCCGTGTATTTCATTTTCTAGTGCAAATAAACAAGCACATTTAAAAAATCACTCCTGAGCCTTTCCAACAATTAATTGTTGGCAATTCTCAAACAACACAAGGACAGGCAAACATACAGGCACATTCTGTTCACAAAAATAAAAAATACATGCATTACATTCTTTTGTTTCCCATTTTCATGGTTCATGTACACCTGGCAGCTAGTCACTCCCTGTCCATATTACCCCCAGCAGCAGGAACGGGTTTCTTGTATTCTGAACCTCCACTTTGACTGACAGAAAGAAAGAATACATGTGCTTACCACATATATAAGAAGATACTCACCACATATATACGAAAGCACATCCTTATGTATAGGCATCAGTATAAGAATGATGCTCCTCTGCAGGAAGCACTAATAAATTATTTAAAAAAAAAAACAAACAAAAACACTAACAACAAAACACTATAAACCAAGCAAAAATATTCAGCAACTCTTAGCTATCCTTTCCACAAAGGTAGTAAAAGAAGCAATTCAATATTGATCTGCAAGCCCTCTCCCCTAGTTGATAAGCTTAAAATTCAGATGCAACAGACACTTGGGACTCTAAACTTGATGACTCTTTCCCCTTCCTATAACTATCCCATTAGAAGAACCTTGCCTGCAGCTTTTCCTAAGGGGTCACAAAGAAATTTAGTGTGATTAGACGCGGCAAACACAGCATTTAAATCTCTTTCACAAACAGCAAACAAGCTCGTTGGTCACTTACAGCAGCATCCCTCTCACTCTGCCAGCAAGCACCAGCCTCTGTCAGGTGCCATAAAGAAACAGTAATCTAAGATAAAAACCCCTTCTTTCCTCTCAGGATTAATAGGAAGCAAAGCTGCAGCACTGTGCTGACAAGGATGAAAAGGCAATATTTAAATTAGAGCAAAACCTAGTCTACACTGTATGTAATTTGATTAAACAGAAATCTAAGTGATCAGTGTTAACAAGGGTCCACTTTGATAAACACAGCACTGTTAAGCAAACTCTTCCCAATTAAAAATGCAGCCAGACTGCCTGCTGCTGCACTCGGTAGAACCAGGGTGGCCTTGGTGGGAATGGCTGCGGCAGCAGCTGGCAACCAACCAGCACGGCACAGGGTAAGGCGCCTCTCCTTGCCCAGGTACTTATCAGGGCCACCAGCAGTGAGGCCGGCACCGCTGAGCCCTGGACAAGCAGATCCCCGCCACAGCCCCTGACAAGATAGCTGGTGGCTACTCACCATGTCTAAATTACAAATCCACTTGCATGAAACGGAGCCTGCCCGGTGCCAGAAAGCAGACAAAGCCTATGCAAAGAGTCAGCCCTCAGAAGGGATAAAGCAGCTCCTAGAGGAGAAGCAGTGATTAAATAAAGTCCAACAAATGATGCCAATAAACAAGTTTTCAATTACCAAAGGACACCCAGACAGCCAAAAAGCGGCTGCTAAAAGCTGTAATCACACCACTCTACACTACCCACTTCAAAAAGTACAGAAACATATAATATATTTTGGCTGGAAAAAGAACACGTAGAACAGACTATTTAAGAAAATTGCAACCTGTTACAAAAACAAGCTTGAGTGCCTTCTATTTAAGAGAGTGGGGCTGCATTTCAGATCCCATTTCTTACTTCAGGTGAATTATATCTCTGAATCACACAAGAGTTATCTGCCTGCATCTGTTTTTCTTTAACACCATTATATCCCCCTGCCCTTGACCCTATCTGAGACTGACAAGCTCTGGGGACTGCTAATGGGGATACATTTTCCATGAATATTTGCTTGTATTTATAAATGAATTTACTTAAGCCATATTAATGTCATTTGTGTATTTGCTTTCTGGAAGGAAAAAAAAAAAAAAAAAAGGAAAAGAAAAAATACTCATTTGGGTTTTGCTAGCTTGAATGTTTACTGAAGTAAATTCCAAAGATGTAGCCAGAGGTATTAGGATCAAAAAAGGCTTTTAAAATGAACTGATGTGTGTCAGTGAATTTATATTTGCACAGGACAAATGATTCTCACTCAGCTAAGGAAGAGAAAAAATTTGGAGATTTCTTGACCAATCACAATTAACCAATATATCATGAGGAATAAGTACAGAAAGCAGAAAACTGCTAGTAACCAATCAAAACAGATTTATGTGCTAACAAGTAGTATTCAAATACTTCTGCAGACTGGCTAGGTTCAAGGATGTAATATGATCATGCTGACTGCATGCAGGGAAAAAGTCTATACTTTATTAGAAACAGAGTTTGTGGCAAATCATTCATTGAGCTGAAACAACTGAACAAAGACTGTCTCACCACTAGGTCATTTGTGTGTGCTCCAATCTCTAGCGAGAGAAAGAACAAGAAATTCATGTCACAAAATGGTTGATCAATGGCTTATCAGATACAGCCAAGACCTTGATAGTGCTTTTTGCATCATAATGACATCTTTTCTCATTTATGCTCCCAGTAAAGGTTATAGACCTAGTTGGCACTGATGCTGCCCATTTTTTTAATGTTCAAAAACATTAAAACTCTTTTTTTGTTCAAAAACAAAAACTCTTTTCTTTCCATTTTGTCTTCAGGCCTTGCTTTAACTCAGTTATAATCGGGAAGATGTTCCTAAGCACATGATTTTGTAAGAGTAACAGCACTGCTGCCTATTGAATGCTTTGATTTCTGGGTATAAACCACAGTCATTTGGGAACCACGGTCATAAGGGGAATGACACAGCTGTACACAACCACTTCAGATTTTGCTACCCTCTTTAATAATGTTTCAGAAAATTAAGTATGAGATGTTTTGGAGGCCAGCTGATGCAGGTACCAGACTAATGCTGGTACTCACACAATGAGTATGCTCCTTCCCCCACCACAACTCTCCAAAGAGGAATTTAGACACAGCTACATAGCCAGATGAATATCAGCCTGCATCCTCCTTGGCACTAAGGAGGCAAGGTCTAATGCCTGAAGAGAGCTTCTAGCAGACAAAATTGTATTTTTACTGTTTTTATACGAGATATGGGTAATTCAAGTATAACAGAAAAAGTCCTGTCAGACTCTGGATTCAGTTGTTTCCCTTGCTGTGGGTTGCCTTTAAAATCTTATTTTATTTTATATTTTAGGGTTTTCTAACAAATGCTCTGTGCAAAGGCTGTATCATTGGCAGATTTTCATCACACACCTGTAGTCACAGACAAATTGTAAAACAATCAGCTAGAATGAGTGACATCCAAACATATCTGAATCACTGAGTGATCTTGTCTTTGGACTCCTGTTTCCTTTTCCTTCCAATGCCAAACTAGGATGTTTCATTCACTGGCTGCCCCTGTCCTTCTCTTCACTGTAATATTAATAAGCTTTGTTGCACTCCATGAAACTTAGATGGCTTGAGAAAAATGCTGTCTTTCAATATTATGCTTTACAAACCTACCGCTGATTATATTTAGATCCTGTTTAAGCTCCTTTACTCAACATTCACAAAATATTCCTTTTCTTTCTCTGTATGAGCTTCTCACTCTCTTTCAAGTCTTCTTAATTGGCCCTAACAGAGAAAATCCCAGCTACCACCAAATACAACCAAATAGATGTGCCAGTCTACATCTCTAACAGTACTTTTAAAACAAAGTTTCCTAGAACAGGAATTCAAAATCCACATGGGATTTACTTGCTTTGCTAGGCAAATCTATATTTGTACGTATACAGTGCTATGCTGAAATTCCACAAATAATCATCATTTTTTTTTTACCTGACCTATGTCTCCCTGATAAGTTGTCTCACAATATGGGGTCCAACTCTGAGAAACTCTGTGAAGACCAAATTTGAATGTAGGTTGGAACACAGAACATAGGGGACTTGGAACAAGTAATTTTTCTAATTAAAGTACTGTGTAATTCTTAAATTATTTTGCTTTTAATTCTATGTTCACGCAACAGCGGACTAACTGTAAATTACACTTTATTTGGTTTGCTCTTTTAGTAATTTGTCACACTGGGAGAAAAAAAAGTGCACGTCAGCTCAACAAATTAAAGTCAAATGTGGTTTAATCATTTTCACTTTAGCCAAGACCATTAGCATGGCAAAATTAAGTAAATCCTAGGAGCTAGAAGAGGAGTCAGTGAGGCAGAGCTGCCATTCCTGCTGCTGAGCAGCTGCTGGAGAAAAGCTGGGTAACAAAGGCACTGGTAGCCTCTGCACCACACTGGGCCCTGCCCACAGCAGCAGCAACACCTTTCCTTGACTTGACAGAACAAGGGGATGTCCCCACCCTGCCTGATCATATTCTGCCCTTGGCAACTAATGGTCTGGAGTATTTTCTGCCCTTAATAGTCACAGCAAATGAACCACCCCCTTGCTGTAGAATAGCAGCCTCTCCTGGACTCCTGTTAAAAGAGGTTGGGGCAACAAATGGGAAACACAGTCATGTAGAAATCAGAGACCAAGTCTTCAGCCTGATATTTTTGCCAGCAGCATAGTTATTTAAAGCACTGAAATCTGGGTTGAGTGCATATTGTTTTACATAATGCTGATTTAAACTTCAGCAGTCTGAAAATTAGTCTGAGTTCTTTCAGATCAAGCTTTTAAAGCACTTCTTAAATGAAGGCAAGATACATAACATTCAAAATGATCTTACACACCCTCACTAAATTTTTTCAGGTTATTTGTGAGCCAAGCTTTGAGGAAGGACTTTAGTTCTTTCTTATATTCTTACAATCGATTGGACTTCACTGCTCTTTTAGACCTTTAGGGGCATTAGCACGAGACTTCACCATCATTAAATGTATATGACCTCAATGTAATATGCTGTGATTCACATAGCCAGTGAATTGTATTTGGTAGGACTAACTGTTCCCAACAGACACAAATAACTATAGTCTTTTTTCCTTTCCTTTCATGTACCTCTTTGGAAAATAGTATTTTCCTACAGTATCTTAGCATATCAGACCATCCAAAAGGCTATACAGTCATGCTAACAAACATTAACATACTGAGCAGAACAATTTCTTTGAACAGCCTAATACACTGTTGTGACATGCTAGCATTGAACAACTCCAAACAGCCTCACCAACCCTGCAAAGATTTCTTGAGCTGTCAACCTCCAAAGTCTGATTCTTCTCAGTGTATTCTGATGTAAGTTTAAAACCACACTGGATACAGCATTAGCCCAACTACTGTCAGGTTAAGGAGCTGTATTTTCAAAATATGGTCTTTCAAAAAGGAGAGGACCAAGTCTCCGCACCTCACAGTTTCATGAGCATGCTGAGGCAGAGTGCAAACAGGACTCTGGGGAATCTCCCTCCGGGCAACTTCAGAAGGGAAAATGCCATCAGACCTTCAAAAGACTTGGGTCCATGTTGCTTGCATCACAGAAGGTTAACGATGGGGAAATCAACTCCAGGTAAGTCCCTTACGTACCTGATATTCCAGGTTTATTAAATGGAAACCAAACACAAGGTAACATCAAAGTCTGGGAGAACTACCTACTCAAAAAGCCCAGCGTAAGAACTCTGGCAAAGTTATACTGAAAACCTGTGTTTGTTCTATACCGCCATGGCAGTATCAACCTTTTCACATCTTCACTCACACGTTTTCTGGTAGCTGAAAGCAATAGGCTGCTTTCTCCTTTATTTCAAAATGTACTGGGTTCCTTGTACTCAGGAAACTTTGCTGTTTACATAGGGAAGGGCAGAGCATGGTTACCTTTCTTTGTGGACAAGTGGGAAGTTTATAAATTCAATATTTATTCATACATATGGGTGCTTTTTGAACAAATTTGCAACAGCCATTAGTTACCTGGGAATTTAAAAGTGAAAATTGGATGACAAATGCAGGGGACAAATACTTTGCTTTACAATAGTTTGTGTTTAATGTATTATAGGAAATTCGAATGCCATATTCTCTACCAATCAAATCAGTCTACCTTCAGAATTTTAGATTTAAACATATTTTTGTTTATGGAAGAAAAAAAAGATTTAAAATGTGATCTTGGAATTTTGTGAGCCCATTGGAGGATGAGCTATCTTCAAAATGTGGCCATAAATGCAATAATTCCTAAGGGAAATCTGTTGGGACTGGACCACTTGGAAAATCTGTCCCCTTTGTGAGTCCTCAAATAAGATCTCTATCCACCTGAAAATCTTCTCCAGTTGTGTGGTGGTTAGTTGAAAAACTAGAATGTTATTGAAATTTTCTTCTTGTATGCTTCACTACACGATCCATGCATAGAATTAGTGTTCATCAGCATGGGCTATATGTCGTGCAGTGGGATTTCTGCTTGTTATCCAGCTGTGAGAAATGCACAAACTGTAAAATAAGTTAAGATACGAGTGAAAGAGAGTGAAACCAATGCAAATGAGCATAGTGACAAGGGAAAAAATGTCTAGTACTATTTATAAAAAGAAATAGAAGACGACATGGGTAATTCAGAGTTAATATTTAATAAAGATTTTCATCCCAAATCACTTGGCCTCTTGACGTAGATGGTACCTTCTCACCTTTGCAAATTTGATATTTCTCTGGGATATTTCTCCATGAGATCTGTTTTGTTTGTATATTAATACATGTTCTTCTGTTCAATCTAACAATATTGTCCCTTCTTTCTTAACCAGGAATTAACCTCAATATTGATGTGAATGATGTTTCTATTCTAATCTTAGATTATTACAGTTTTACCTATCTTTAAGGTGATACCTACAATTACTTTATGCTTGAATTCCTTGAAGATAACAGATTTAACATGTTTACACTAAGTGCTTACTTATTTAACAAAATGAAAGTAAGGAAATTCCCAGAGAGTTCCAGTGCTTGATAAGAAATTAGTAGCACCAAAAGTATAAAATAATCATAGCCATAAAAACAAGCTTATTACTGCCAAATGCATTTACACAGAATCTAGGAAACAGCTTTCTAACTTACTCTATACTTTATTATTTCTTTTGGGAGAATGTGCATATGTATTATACACAGACTTGTGCACTCTGCAGACTACTTGACAGTAGTCTTTCACTCTAAACTATAAACGTATTATGAATTGTGAAACAGGGAAAGATTGGCTGCAGGCAAACTATCAACAAAAATAACTTCTAGAGACCAAGACATTATCTCTTTTTACAAGGTAGCAGCTGTTGTTATCATGACCTTTATTTACAGAAAACAAATTCTTTAAAACATTTATGCTTTAGAAGGAAACATAGATATGTAAAACACTGCAAAGACAAAATAAGGATAACTGTCCATCAATTTGTTACTGGTGTTTTAAATCAGTAGTGGTACTCTTCTTGCAAACTTTCAGTTTTAAACTTAAGAAATAATTCTTGAAACATCTTAAATACGTTCCACATTCTCAAATACTGTGGAGAATGCCTAGAGCTGAAAAAATGTTTCCAGAATATTTTATTCCTCAATGATAAAAACCTTTGCTGCCTTAGATGTTTAAAAAAATGCAAACTTTCTTTACGATGTTGGTTGAATATACAGCTGCACAATAACACTGTTGCATAACCTCAGAGATGTCTGTATTCAATGAATCAAATAGAAACAAATGAACTTTCATCAGCTCACCTTATGTGCACAGATAGAAGTATTGGGATTTAACTGAAATACAGAATGTGTTAATGTTTATTAAATTTTCTATCTCAAAATTGTTCCTTATATACATTCTTTAAACTGAGATATTTTTCAGCTTTAAAGGCTTAATTATCACATGTTCCTGCCTTATCTTACACAATAACATATAAATTAGTAACCTACCATTCATCAAACCTTGAATAAGATTTCTTTGCCCAAACAAACTATAGAAAACACACATATTAATATTAGTTTTAGAAATCTCTATTCTGTTTGCAGTTTCATGTAGAAGCAGTGTCCCTGCCAGGAATAATCCCTTTGGAAAGTTAGAAAAAAATAAATCCCCAAACCAGAACCATGTATAAGACTTTGTATCTAAAGATATCAGTGTTGATCTCTTAACTACAGGTTTTATCTATCTTGTCTTGTATTATTTCTCCCAGTAATAATAAAATATTCATAGCTAACAATTGTAATTATTCTCCTTTTCTTTAATTATGAGGCTCCCTTAAGATGCAGTCACAAACCCACGTGGCTACTTAGAGTTGTTTCCCTAAATAAGCACTGATGAATGATCTGCCAGTCCTTGTGTACATTTGAAATATTTTTGTTAATTACTTGGAAAGCAACACCTTAAGCACTCTTCCTTATTCTCTCTCCAGATAATAATAATTATCCAGTGAATAATAATAAACATGGCCACTATAAATAAAAATCGACTTTCCCTTGACGCCCTTAAATGTCTACATTTCTTCTGTGCAGAAAGCTAGGGCGGTGGTAGGCTATGATATTTTTCTTGTTCCAGATCCAAGTCGTATTTTTAGATACATTATTACTGCTCAGGGGATGGAGAAACTCTGCAAAGAGTGTTTGTGTACCACAGTTACATATTTTTTCCATCTGGGGGAAAAAAAAAGAAGAAAAAAAAGATTTTCCTCAGTCTCCTTTTAACATATGGAGTTTGTCACATCAATCATTGGTGGAGAACATGTAGTGGCATCCATGTCATATGGGTGACAGGGCTGTTTTACATAGTATCAGTATTTTAGATTCATGCCTTCCCAGGCTACAAAGCGCAGACATTCCACTTAGCAATAGCATAGTTCTTCCAAATAAGAAGAGCTGTCTTTTGTCAAGTATTTTCATCAGAGAGATGTAAAAGTGTTACAAGCCATCCAAAAGTAATAATCTAGGTACTTCAACATGCAGTCATCATCTAGCTTGTATAATAAATTAGAGCTGGGTGCTTATTACAGAGGAGGATCATCACTAGGGAAAGCATTCCCTTGGTACTTATACTTATATAGAAACTTGTCTTGTTTCTGTCTGGCTCTATGAGACAGTATTACAGAGAAGATCACCAAAATTTATGATGAAATATTGCCCCATTTATTTGTCTTTTAAACTTAAAAAAGTACGATCTGTGCTCTGTCTCAAGCACCCAGTGTATCATAATGGGTCTGTTATGCTTTGCCAATTTCCTGTTATAGATCAAGAACTACCACCATTCTTACGGCTCATTCCCTACACAGAAATGATGCCAGCTGTGTAGTATTCCTGTCCTCGTGTCTGCAGGCTCCACAACATTGCAAGCAATTATCATTTACCCGCGCAAGGCATTCACTGCCAGTTACTATATAGTCCATTGGCTTATTGACCTCTCTGCAAACAGCTAGATAACTAATTTAGGGAATAAATGGCTGTGATAATTATAATTCAATTTAATTTCTTTTCAATGATACACACACAAATGCTTTGAAATCACTGAGACTATTAGCCAAAAGGACTACACACCACATAGTGCCTAGGGCCTAAAAGCTTAGCACTGTGTCCCAGGGGCCTTCAGCAGGGTATGAATGTGAAACTTACAGTTTCTGTAGAATGAGACTATAATCTTCAAACCTCACCCCACCGCGAGACTCAGCCTGGAAACCCTGGATTTTGGTGCTTCATTCTTCAAAATCAAAGTTCCAAAACCACATAACAGGCACGCCAGCGCTAACAGATCTGGGAGCCAGGCCTGTCTGGTTGCTTCTCTCATGTATAAAGCCTGCCAAGATAATTTTCTGTCTATGTCAACCCTCTGCCCTGTTCCAGTAAATGTTTTCTAGATCAGCCTGCCTTCAAAATATAACCTCACAGGTGGAATAAGTAGTGCTCATCTTTCCCCTCATGCTTTTAAACTATTAATTCAGTGATGAGGGCATTATCATAGGATCATACGATTTAATGTCCTCTTGCACATGGGAATTAAATCATTTGTCCTAAGAAATGCCTCATTCTTAGTGGACATCCTCTAGCATTCGAACAACATCTGTGTCATGTAGGCTTACATATTCATTCACCAAGAGAAAACCCTACCAGTTTAATACTAAAATACTGACAGCGAGGTGCTCCAGGTGCTGCTGATGAGATGGTCTCTTTGAAACAGGCCTTTCATCCTCAAGGCTTTTCTGCCTGAATGCACTGTGTTTCAATAAATGAGCCCTTCATTTTTGCACAGGGACTCAAGATCTACCATCTTTGTAAATAAAATCCATCAGCAACGATTCTTACAACAGCAAATTCCCAACCAGTCAGTATAAGGAATGAGTCCTTTAAGCTTTCCTCACAGAACTCCAGGTGGCAAAGGAAAGCAGAAATCCACATTGTCACTCCCAGAGACAGAAGCAAAAATT
Organism: Anas platyrhynchos; assembly: GCF_047663525.1. Lineage (NCBI taxonomy): Eukaryota > Metazoa > Chordata > Aves > Anseriformes > Anatidae > Anas > Anas platyrhynchos. Next base: position 25,683,575 of record NC_092594.1, on the reverse strand, counting down.
AAGAAGTCATTGTCATATGGGTCCCTGGTGAGCCTGATGACAACACTTGACAAAGCACATATGTCATTAACGTCCAGGATAAGGAATGTATTCCTGTTGCAGGACTTACTGGCATTAATGCTCCTGTAGGAGTTTGCCTAGAAAAGCGAGTTGTCACTGCTGCCTCTGAGTGTCCCTCTCAAAGGAAATGTATCACTTTGCTTTTAGAATGAGACAAATAAAATAAAGCACTGAGCATGACACAGAAAGAAAACAAGGAATCTCTAAAACATGCATAGGGTTTCATGTCCCTTCCATGGGACTTGTACAGAAAGGGATCAAATGACACAGATGTTTGATAAAAGTCAAGGCAAAGTGACTGTGAAGAATATGCCTGTGACCATCCTGCTAGGGAAGCACCATTAACCTGGGAATTTTGTAAGCACGCAAGCATGTGTGAGTAGAGAACTGCAAATATTCCTACATAATGCATTTTAGATGGGTTTCCTGCTTGAAGAAAATCTATGCAAACTGTCTGCAAAGGTGATTTGTATCCCTGTGTGTAACCGTTTCATTGGGCTTCTGGCAGCAAGCAATTGTTTGTCAGCTGTGATGTTCATAAGACCCTTAACTGTAGTGATACTAGCAACTGCCTCTATAATACTTAACACATAAAACAAATTATAACAATATCCTTAAGATTAGCATATAAGTAATAGTGCTATATAAAAACTCATAAAAACAAAATGTATGGCTACAATAACCATATTAAAACAGCCATAGTCCTGCTTTAAATAACCTTATGAGCCACGTTTGGAAGATATTATTGTATTTACTGATTAAGCATAAGGAAAAGTCTACTGCAATCATTTGGAACTAAGAAAAAAAGGAATCAATTCCAGTTTCTACGTTTTATGTAGGCAAGGGAAGGCCAGTTCATGATTAAAGACCAATAGAACCAGCTAAGAGAATTCTGTATTCCTTTGACAGTTTAAAAATAATTTAAGCGCATCCTTTTTTTGCTTTTCTAAAGGGGTGTAATGATGTGTTGCAGGTAACAAAAGAACATGACACATGTCATTAACTGAACAGTAAATCATCTTCCTTTCAGCGACCTGGATCTCTTGACTGCACTGGTGACTTAAAAAGTCAAGTTTACACTGATGCTAAACTGGTATAGGAAAATGAATAAGGACAATATATCTCTTTTAAATAGTGACATCACTTAGGGCCTGGGAAACTTAAAACACAGACTGGATTTGTCTGAATGAGCACCAGACAATACTGTAACCAAAGCCGAGAATATATTTTTTCTGGGTGGAAATTTGAATGGAAAACCCTTGCTTTGTCACAGGACTGGTACTTCCAGGTAGCTTAGCACTTTAATTTTTCACTTGACAGATGAAGTGCTGAAATCCAGTGAAACTGTAAACAAACAGAAATATGTTTCTGAGACTTGTAAAAGCTAAAGGCAAGAAGATTACCCCAGTAGCTGGGAACCAGTAAAAAGGCCTTTTGTAAGGCTCTGTTGACATGCTCAGGGATGGGTATATGCATGTGGAGGAGAAGAATTGTACAGAACACCTGATGGGAAAAGGTGTATCCAGCTGGCCCCTGGGCTCCACAGCCCCTGTGCTTCCCACATGGAAGCTGCCCTGAGTCAGTGCACCCCAAGGAGGGGAGACCCATCTCAGGGACAAGATGATCCTTACCTTTCTACCTTCCAGCACTAAGCTAAGTACAGCGACCAACTAACAGACAATCAGGCAGAGCAGAGACAATAAAAGAAACACCAGTCATTTTTCATTTGCTTATGGACAGGCAACTTATGATGATACTCTGCTGATTACTTTCTATTGAATGAATCACCTTCTGACCCGTTCCCCTCAGTCATTTTCATTGTACACTAAATTCCGTTTGCCATGTCAGACCCTCAATTTTATCAGAGCCACTAACACAATTTTCCAGAGCAGCAGCATTAGCTCAGCTTCCTCATTTTGTCTCTGGTGCCTTGTAGTTCAATTTATAGGCGGAAATAAAGACTTGTTGGAACTTGCCTCCTTCCCCCATGGGTAATCTTAATCCAAACCCTAGGGCAGAATCCGGGCCTAATCTCCAGTTTTTTTCTCCCAAGAGTTGATATATCAGCAGATGATCCATATAAATCATATCACTGTCATTGAATGAAAAGCAATTTGCACTATAAAAAGCGGATTTCCAGCATGGAGAGATTCGCAAAGATATCTGAAAAAGGGCACACACAGTTTTTCTTCCTTACAAAATGTATGCATGTGTGTGTGTGGGGGGGGGGGGGGGGGGGAAGAGGGAGGGGGGTAAAAGAGAACAAAAAAATAAAAAAAAAAGCCAAAGTACCAAATGAACAGAAAATTACACATCAGCACAACACACATAGAAATGTTTGCATTAATTCACTTCTGAATCCTTTTGCACATCCATATTTAGCAGTTGTATCTGCCTCATACAATCAATAAGATATATCATACTAGTAAAGAAATTCAAAATCTATTTTTGTAGTAAAGGAGTGTTCTGCAAAAAAAATGTTAATTTTTGATAGATTAGGGGATTAGTACATGATTATTATTTTTTTTCCTTCTGCGTGAAGGTTTAGATCTGTTTACCTACCAGTATCTGGCTACTAGTAGGCCTCACCCAACATGGAATTACTTACTTTAATCAGAACATCTACTGTAGCATTGCTTAAAACAACTTCATTGAGAATTAACCATTGCTGAACTCTCAAAAATACGCACAGATAAATTTCAAGTTCAGTTAGCAACTAGGAGCTCAGGACATGACTGTGTCATCAGAATAAAATGAATGTTGTACTCAGTGCACTGACTTGTCAGTTCATTTATAGAGATCATAAATAACAATGGTCCAAGGATAGATCCCTGAGGTACTTCTGTAATGACATCCATTAAATCTGACATGATGCTGTTTAATAACACAAGCTGTATGTGCCCTCCTAAGTAGCTAGCACCCAGTTAATTACAGATGATTCCATACCTAATCCACTCAATTTATCCCATAAAGGAATATAATTTATGAAATAGACAATAAAAAACAAATTTAAATGCACTCCATACACATCCCCTGGAAACATCTCACACCTAATCTGCACTGTTTAAAAGCATCTGATTTTCTCATTCTGAATCAACCATAAACATTCTAATATTATTCTGCCTCAGTCCCTAATTACTGCTGTGCTAAACAGAATACAGCATCCTCTCTTCATGTTGCTGAATGGCCAGCACAGGGTACTCCATGGGCACATACCCAGACCAGACTGTTGCTGGTCAAACTGTGCCTCTGCAGGGCATGCACCACAGCTGCTGAGGGATCTGCAAGTCTGAAAAGGGTGAGCCTGGCTCCGGCAGATCTCATGCACTCTGGATGCAGCCTGTGTTGCCACACTTCTCCCCAGGGAGCAGCAAAAAATGCTGAATGAACATGCTGGTGCTAAGAGGCCATCAATGCTTCTTTTGGAGATGAAGAAAAGGAGCTGACATGATTCCCAGTGACAGCCAGAAAGTGTGAGAGAGGGAGAAAGGTGAGAAAGAGAGAGAGATTGGAGATGCTGCCTTGGCTCGCACTTAAGAAGGAAGGGAGAGTACGATGTCTCCATAGCAACCATCAGAAAGCAAGGAAAAGCAGAGAGCAACAATGATTATAATAAGATTAGAAGAGGTCACACAGATCATCAAATAGTCCCCCCAAATCTCAGACAATCATGTAATAACAGCTGCTTAGTTTGGAAGCGATCCGTGGAAAAAATCACTCCGCATTTGCGCATCACAAACTTCTTCCCAACTTGAGAGAAATACAAGATTTGCAATTTAAAAGGCAAAAAAGATTAATCTATTATGCTCTGATGGAAAGGTGATTCAGAGAACAGGCATTCTAAATTGCCATGATAGGAAGGAATCTACTTGCTGGATCTGCCATGTGATTTCAGGATGAGAACCTTGCCTGCTGCTGGTGAGCAAGGCAAGCACAATAAATCCCCACACCTGTCCAGAGCAGCGTGATCTCTGGCAAAATTACTTGATGTCAAATTTAGGAACCATTTTAACCCTCAGGATGTGAGTAAGACACACCAGTGAGATGTTTAACACTAAAAGGAATGCCAATTCACCTCTTTCAGCACAGAACTTTTCTCTGAAAACCTATCAGAATGGGGGATACAGCCTTGGTACTTGTTTCTTAAAGGCATATTGCTGAAAAAAAGCAAAAACGCCAGAGGAAGCATACATGCCAGATTTTAGTTACAACACTTAATTCACTTCCAGAAAGTGTCTAGATACCACAGTGGTGAATACAACATTAAAAGACAGAAGGCTTCCAAGAGAAGGAACAATTTACTTCTCACACCAGTGGGTGGGTGAGATTTCTCCAGAGGAGAGAAGGAGCACATTCACACGCTCTTCCTAATGGCCAGAGCACAGGAGATAAATCTAGCTGCAACTTGCTAGACAGAATAAAATAAAGATACTCCGTCTGAAACCAAATGATGCTCCACACGTTAGAAAAATGCTGCATGTTGTCATTTCCCTCTGATATTCAAAGAAAACCTGGGGGAGAGAAGAGTGCTTATAATCTAATGCACTTACACTTGTTATTTAGAGACCAGTGACTTTTAATTTTCAAATACACTCCCATAGTTATATACTGCTTTCAGAACCATGCTGATGAAAAAGCAGATAATGCATAGTATAAGTCTCTACTGAACTGACACTGACCTGAGCTGCAGTTCAGGGTGAAAATCTATAACTAATCCCTGCATGGTTTGTGTGACTGGGGCTGAGAAATAAAGACACTTTTCTTACCTACATCCCTATCCATCACACCTTATTAGGAGAGGGTACTTTATGTTTCAGAACTGCTTGTTTCACAAGATTCAGAAGAATTTCAATGCCCCAATAAATAAACAGAAAAGTCAAGTACATTATATATATATTCATAGGACAGATTTTGAATTGGCATTCCTATATTGCACAATGGTTTGTGCTGCATTTTGTTGCTGTTACAACTGTTTCTTCAATAGCAGGTTATATCTAATTGGGCAATTTGCATACACTTTATGCCTGTCACATTGCTACCTGTGACACTTACTCCAGGAGTGACTTGAAAGTGTAAGTTATACTCACGTTGTAATTTCTGACTACAGGACACTCAAGAAAGGCAGCTCAGCTGAAAATCTGAAGTCAGTATGCATAAGATACAATCTTCCCACCCTTGTGTGAAATGCAGCTAAGCTTTATGGCTGCTTTGCTCCAGAATGAGATAATCCACACAGCTGAATCAATTTCAGTTGATTTGCCTTAACCTTCCTAAGTCCTTCTACAGACATGGACTTAATTTGTGTTTTACCAACTCTTTCCTTCCTTCCTCTGCAGCTATCTGTCTCAGGCTTCTGTATGTCAGCTATTTGAAGCACCATTCCTATACCTGTTTTCCTTCTACTGATACTTTCTACAGCTGTGGCAGATTGCATTGTTTTTTTATTTTCTATTGAAGGGCGGGGAGTGGGGGGGGTGGTAAAACCCAACATATTAGCTTCTTTTCAGTATGCTTGGCAGCAAGGCATATGTGCTTCTGCCTCCCACACTATTTTCTCCATCCCTGTATCACTGTTGGCAACAGATGTTTTCTCTGGCCTTTGCTTCTTCCTGTCGCAAAGCCCCTTGCTTCCACTGGGACATTTTTACCCTGTCATTTTTAAGTCTCTGACATCTTCTTCTACCAATATTAATCCCATTTAATGTGCTAACAAGAACGTACCACACGTGTACAGGCATGTGTGATATGTGCCCTGGCAGCTATCCCTACTCCAAATATTCATGACTGCCACTGGGGTAGGGCCAAGGAAGCCCAGCAAGCACACCTGCGTCCCATCCCTGCTTTATATCAACATTGGCTTTGCACCTGGACAATCACACAAAAACTTATCTCGGTCTGCTCCTTAATCAATCCTGCAATATTTCCTCATCGGGAACTCTCTCTCCCCCCCCCCCCCCCCCCCCCCCCCGCACAAAGAAGGAAATATTTCCAGTCCCACAGAGGCTAAACAAGTGACAAGTCCACTAATGAAGGGCAGAAGCAGGATGCATAGCATGCCTGGATAATGGGAGAAGTGTTGTTGCCTTATCTTTTTCTCATTTGAATACTCTCTTTTTAACTGAAAAGCACACAGTGGAAGTTCAATACAGAGCATTGAGCTTTAAACTTCTGCTTGTCCTACAGGGGATTTCCTGCCCTGTCGGGTGAATTCCACTTAATAATACTGGATTCCTGTAACAGAACAATTCCTTCCTGTGGGAATTTAAAGACTTCAAGACTGTTTATTATATTTTAACTGGTGATTTTCCCTGCAGCTTCAGTTGTATTGGGTTTAATTTCATAGAAAATGTTTATTCCCTTCTTACAGTTTTCTTCCACAGACTCCCCAGCTCACTTTTACCTTGCTCACATAGATCAGAAAAGTTACTTTTATTTTGTATTATCTAACCAATATGTAGGATGCACTTAAACCCCCCCACAGAGAGGTGTTATTTGCAAAATGTATTACCTTTTCTTTTCTTCAAACACTGTGGGTAATCTCTCCCTTGCTCAAGTCCCTCCGGTGTGACATAGGTAAATTTCACAATAACAAAGCGAGCTCAAACACCACCTTACTGTACATTATATGCCTTCCACGAGACAATACTGCACATACAATCATTTTGGATCCCTAACAAAACAAGCACCACAGCTCTACACAAACATATTTGTGTACACTTGTTTCAGTTAAATAATAATTTGCTTATGCCTAAAATAAGATATCTGGAAGTATTTTAATGTTAAATGATTATTTCCTTGTAGCCTAAGCAGCAGAAAAGGATTCATAAACCCATTGATCTAGAACCATGCAGAATTTATAAACAGTTCATGTGGTCCCAGCCCAGATCCCATGTAATCAGCAGCAGAATGGGAACTGCTGGGAAACGCAAACCCTCAGGCCAACAGGGCATAAACAAGCCCACAGACTGGGAGCGTTGAGGTCAGTGCTGACAATTCATCTTGGGACCTCGGTGGTCACCCAGTGCAGAGCTACCACCATCACCTACCTGTGGACCCCTGTGGATGACCATGTATATTTTATGGCTCTTAGCTATGAGCTCTTTCCAGTTTGTGGCTCATGTGAGCAGCAAGTGCTCACATGAGCCACAAACCAAAGGTACCCTTTGTACAGCGCAGATGGTAGCAAAGCAGTGCAATGGCAGGTCTAAATCACCATAAATCACCTCAGTAATACTTTAGTTAGAGGACAAGACCACAGCAGAACAGTCTAACTTTGGGCTTGCATGAGACAAGACAAGGAAGGCAACTGTATGTTTGAAGGAGATATATTCCTATATCCCTTGTATTAGACCAGTCCCTAGGACTGAGCCTGCTTTTGGTAGGGTAAAGCTGGTCCCCATAAGCAGATTCTCACTGCAAGGCTTTCTAGATCATATCCATCTGTTTTAACTTAATGTAGGAATTATTTGTCTGACTTTTTTTCCCCCTGGAAAATATATGATTCACAATAGCATATTACAAATGTAATCAAAAGGTACAATGCAAAGTGCAAAAGTTCCCTGTTCTCTTTTCAGCTCCACATGTACAGATGTAAAGGAATTGAATGAAGTAGGGAAGTTTCTCTGGTGGTCATAAGAGTAAAGAAAATTATTTGCCCATAATTTATTCACATATCACTAAAGATATCTATGATGAAACAAAGTATATCATGACATTAATGTTTTATTTATGTTTCATTTAAAGTTATAGGAGTTTCTATTCAAAATATACTGTCTATTAGAAAATATCAGGTAATAAACATGTAGGTTATTTGATGAAACATATTTAAAACTATACATAAACATTTTTACGTTCACTTTAGACATTAACCAAAGCCAAAAATCTAAAAATCCACATACTTCAAAAGAGACCCTTTTTTTTATACTGATTCTGTAGCCTGGGACCATCTTTGAGGTATGTAACTGGTCTCTGATGATATCTGTTAAAATGCCATTTGGAGCCAACCATTTGCACAGCAAACATCATGAAATGATGAAATGTATTTTTTGAGGATGGACTACATTCTTATATCCTAGCAGTTTGGTAAAACAAAACAAAACAGAACAACAACAATAAAATAATAAAAAAAGAAAAAAACACATTCACAACCCTCAATAAAGTTAGTAATCAAAGCACAGCAATCTTATAACACAGATTAACATATAAACTATTACTGTAATATTCTCTCCTTTAATCTCAGAAATAGAACAGAATAATATGGACCACCTTGGTCTTACATAACATTTATGTTTTAACAGGGAGATGTGCTCAGTGATATAATAGGTTTTCCATCTGTAACCTTTTTGATTCTAATGAATGCAATCATTTTAATTAAATGCTACAAAAAATAGAATAGTATTACACTTCAAATTGAAGAAACCATTTTCAGCATATGGTATAAGGTTTTGTATTTGGTCCAGACCAACAGAAAAAAAAAAAAAAAAAAAAAAGTGTTTTATTTAATATTTGAGGTTGTAAGACATTTTTATTACCATGTAAAGTTTCAGAAACATTTCTGAACTACAGAAACCAGTTTCAAGTTAACAACTGAGGTTCTGGATCCACTTCAAGGCTAGCAAAAATAAAATAATACTTGAAGTTTAGATCTCTCTGAAGGCTGTGAAAAACCCTTTGATATTTTCACTTTGAAAATAGTTCACTTACAAATTTTAACTACAGCACAGATAACCATCTGATGGCTGCTTAGTAGATTGTGTGAAATGAAATCAGCTCCAGTTTATAACATTTAGGCAGTACTCAGGAGACGCATTAGTTAGTAGAAAATCCACAACACTTTTTATTAACTAAAGAAGTATGCATCTTGGTCTGAATGGTTCATGTTTCTGGAAACATTTATTTTCCATATTAGGCATGCATATCTGCTTTCCATATTATTAGCAGTGTAGATTATGCAAACACAACTCCACCTTATTTGCATATCCATCCCCATATATTTTAAGGTTGTTCCTGTAGTAACTGTATCCTGATGGAAAATGCAGACTTCCTACTTGCAGACCAAATAAGAAACAACACACCAGTTGATATCTACCTGCATGATGTCGCACAGAGCACAGAAAAATAAATTTACTTGGCAAAAAAAAACAACACAATATACAAAGCTATTGGTAGGTGTTTTACCACTGGCATTTATTGCATTACATGGTGAAAAGTCTCTCCCTTTACCAATAACTATAAACACAAAATTTAGAAAAGATATATTACAATCACAGAGGAAAGCCAAAAAATATACATTCTCATTCTAAGGTATCATATTTAAGATGAATATTATTTGTATTTTACTATTAGTGGATGCACTGTCATTTACATTTCTTTTACCTAAGTTATGCCAATACAGTTTAAAGAGAAGAAATGATTTGCACCCACTTTAAAGTCCCTTTACTGCCAAGTAATATACAGCAGCCCAAATTTAAATAAGAATTGGGCCACTGCCCTCTACTATTGTATAACCTTCCAAATCTTGGTGTCATCTTACATCTGTACAGAAAGAGTTGGAATACAGTCAGATTGGAAAAGAAATCCTTCATACTCATTTTTCTCCTGTTTTTCACACATGCAAAAGCCTACACAAGGGAGTGGTGAGGTAAATCTTTGAAATCAAAATAAAATAAAATAAAATAAACAAAAAAAAATTAAAAATATTTATTTAAGAATAAGAAGTATTTGAGGCCAGAGTACAGGAATCAAATGCTCCTGGACAAGGGAGGTTAAGATCACTATGCCATTTTGCTGTTTTGCATCCAGTCTCAAATTAAATCCCAAGAGATGCAATGGGTGCTGTATTTTTAAATAATGTAATTGTGGAAAAAGTTTGGAAGCTTCAAAAGAAGCTTTATGTCCCCTAACTGGCCTTTCCAGTGGGTACATCCTAACTACCTGCAAGTATCTGGTCTGGCAATGTCCTTTTTATCAGTATTCTTGGATCTTTATTTTCTTTGTCAGCACTGGTGCTAATTGTACTTCACTTAGAATTTTGTAACGGTTGAAGCACTCTGCTAAAAGGAGTGGCATCTAAATAGTTAACATTCAAACTGCTGTTGCAATGCTTTTAGTTGGCAAAAAACAGAAACACTTTTTATCTCTGAGCTACAGTTTGACTGACAATCTGCAGTGTCACTAACAAAGTGCTGAACCGTTCACATTCATAATCATGTCCTTTGCAAGCAGAAGGCCAGAAACAATTTCAGAACAGAAAAAGCTAGTAAAGTAAAATAACTGCACCATTTTCCATCTTCAATAGTTGTTAACTTGATTATTTTAAATTCTAGAGCTAAGGCTTGATTTACTGCTCCCAAGTTTCAGCTAATTTCTCCACGATCAGATCTGATGTTACACTGGACAAGTGAAGGATTTGTGCCTGAAAGGTACCTGGCTGAGGCCCACACAAGCTCACTGTCCATAACGGAATAAGCCCAGCTATTTCAGAGAGGTAACCACTGAGGCTAAACAAGCACTACTGAAAACTCACACCAAATCACAAATGGTTTGGGATGCAGGTCCAATTTAATTGGAGAAGGCAGGCTTGTACCTCTTGTACCAGGCTTGTACCGCTTCTGAGACCCAGACAAGTACCCGTGCAGAACTGTGCCATATGTGGGTCGTGACACTCTGTGTCTCGCTCCCCTGCCCACAGGTGGGTAAAAGCAGACCCCACCTGATGAGGCTGGTGTAAGCACATGTGTCTGTTTGCTGCCTGCACATCCCACTCTATCACAACTGCGGAGGAGAGGGAGACAGGAGTGGTAACAGTGTCTGACAAGTGACATGGATAATAAGTCAGCATTCCCATCACAATCCAGCATCAATTCTTTGGAAACTGCATTCACTCTAAGTGATCCTGAGTTTAACAGTCACAAACATTAAATTACCAAAAAAGTCAAACAAGAAAATGGGGTAGAGTAAGCTTACAGGAGTTTCTTTTAATACAGAAGACACACTGAAGTAACAGCATGACAGGAGAAGACAAAGAAGGGGAGCTGGCAGTAACATCAAATTGTTTTCCAGAATATATATTTCATATTTGCTCCTGCAGGAGAAACCTTTTCAGCATTCATGTGTTAAGCTTCATTTAGAGCCTGGCTAGCCGTGTCCATGTTCACTTGCAAATAAAATATTATTTACGGGCTGATCTTGCAAATATTTACTACCGAACATATGGGTGAATGTTCAGCTGGTGTAAATCAACAGAACCACCAAACTCATTTACATTAGCTGAGGCTCCAGCATGTCATGTTTATTACATTAGGGACCCACTCATATGGATAGGATTTACCCCGGTGATAACCACCCATAGGTTGGTCAATCCACTCTACAGGTTGAAGGTGTTTACAGAATCATTCCCCTACTTGTGCTTTGCACAGTGCTGTCATTTAATGGTAGTATATTTTTTATATTTCATATATGGATTTAAGACCAATGTTGTACCCCTGATATTTTCATAGAAACCAAGAGAGAAGCTACGATTTTACCTTGTAAACCCTTATTTATATGAACAGTCACACAAATGTAAATGTACAGTGTAGTGTGTATATAGTACAGACCCATGGCATACCTCTGAGCACTTCCTGGGAAGCACTTCAGGAGCTGGTCAGAATACTCAAAACCTCACAGGATTCACTCAGCAGCCTGATGGGGATCCCACAGTTTGGCAGAACATTATCCCAGCATCGAGTGCGTTTCTCAAACAGGAGAGACTGGAGAGCTTCTTGGTCAAAAGAGGGAAGTGTTTACCTTTATGTGAAGAGCTTTGGTAAAGTTATCTACTGTAAAACTCACATCAGTCTATTCCTACATGTCAATTAGTTTTACATGGTTATTTTATAAATATTTTAAACAAACAAACAAACAAACACACTGGCATGCATCAGTACCTGGGTTTGCTTTTCAGTACTGGATAAGGTGCAAAGGTAAAGCTAAAAATTACTAAGGCAGCCTGAAACAGAAGTTGTGTAACAGAAACTCTGTATCTTTTGTTACTGGTAGTGTGTATAACCACAAGCATCAACATTTTATTGCTAGATCTGCCTATCCACTACACAAACAAGTTATTACATAGCACGCAGGATAACTGGAGGTAAAACTTAATTTTATTCCCCCCTCCACTCCAGCCTGTCTTTTCTCATTTTCTCTCAATTACCATATTTTCCATATTGTTTCCTGCAGCATTTATGGCTTACATTTTGAACTATGGATCACATACTTAAAAAGCATATTTCCCTCCAGGTTTTAAAGTTTTTTACCTTTTTTTTTTTTCACTTTTTTTTTTTCTTCTTCTTCTTCTTCTTTTTCCAGAGAACTATTCAAAGCTGTTGCTAGAGTAAGTAGTAATAAAAGGTAGCAGACAACTGACCTCTTATATATTTCTGGAAAAGTAATTAGTGAAATTCTCAGGAGACCTGGAGACATGGGTGATATATTACCACCTGTAGGTGGTTTAGAAAGGCATATTTTACAACACCCACACAGTCATAATCAACTTATATATTTTCATGTAGAAGCGATATAACACCATTAGATGGAAATGTGTTTTTTAAGCAACATATTTTAGTTTTCTTGGACTGATACTGTCTTCTTTAAAACATTTATTATTATAGACCTGATGTCACAAAGACAACTGATGGTGGAGGCAGACATAATCAACTAAAGTTTTCAACACTCCTTATCTCATCCAACAACCAGTAACAGCCTCTCTGCTAGGATTTTGCAATAGAAGAAACAATGTAAACTAGGCACACTCATTTTTCATCTTCTCCTTTGGGGATTTTTGCTTGTCATCATCACTGCATGCATTTACCCTTCATAAGTGAGACCTGGAAACTGTCTTCAAAACAATATTTCAGGTAAAATGTTGAAAAGCATGATTGCCAGCCTGTGATTTCAACTGACATCATATTTCCTCCTTTAAGACTAAAAGTATGTCTTAAGTAGCCTTGAAATCACATTCCTTTCAGTACATACACATTTCTAATAATGGCAAAGATTTCAAATTTCCCTATTTTTCTCCTTTAAAAGTAAAAAAAAAAAAAAAGAGTTTTCATCTCAATGATCTCATTTTTTCATACTTAAAGTACTATATATAATAGTATTACATAAAGTATATGTATATACTATATATAATAGTATTATATATAGTACTTTAAGTGAAATGGTCCCAAAAAGCTACAAAAAACAAAACATTAGATGGAAATAAACATACCACATAACACTTTTCTGCAGACAAATGGATGGATCACCTTATTACATGAAAAAATAAATAAAGCACCTGTACAGTGACCTGAAGATACAGAAGGACATCTGATCTAACTGAGCTAATAGAGAAGAATATATTAAAGGAGATAAATGACATCTTCATGATACTGAAGAAAGTGAAGAAGTGTTTAACACGTTCTTTATAGGTATATCTTGAGCATTGCTCATGTGAGAGTCTTCACAGGGAAAAAAATGGGTCAGGATGATAAAAGATTAGTGGCTGCTGCCTCATTCCCTCAAGTGCATTCCCAGAATGAATGAAAATGAGAATCTGAGATTGCCAAATCTTTCCACTTCCCTGTATCAGTTGCTAGACATACTGGCTGCATTAACAGGAACATGATGATACACACTTTAAACTATTGCTCGTCTAATTTGGGGGCTAGACAGTGCAAGAGAGGAGATAGGAAGGTCTGGCATATGTCAGGTCCAAGATTTAGTTCGGCATGCTGTGCTGCTCTCAAAGATCCCTGGATTTACACTTAGTCTCCTTTTTCTGGTGATTTATTGCAACAGAAAAGCTTAGATGAGCTTCTGTCTTCAATTTAATCAGAAACGGTGCAAGGAATGCAAAAGAATAAGTACCAGGAGTAAGTGAATTCAAAGTTCAGTTCCAGACAAGTATGAATGAATTTCTGATTGCATGAACACAGGGCAGAGCCTGGAAATAGTTCTTGATTAATAATGATCATGTTATGAATAGATTTAGCAGGAGGAATGAAAATCAAACACAATGATTTCTATGAGAAGCCCTCAGTACTAGAATCTGGACTGAGATGACTTGGAATCCATTCAGAGGTATTGATCTATTATCTGGAATCTGTGGAAACAAATCGGTTTCCTGGCATTAAATGTATGAAGATTTCTCTTCATCAATCCGTTTCTGCTTCTAACTGCTCTTTTTTAAGAACTAAAATTGACGTACCCAGAAACAAGGTGGCAAGAGAAATTTCTTCATAATGGTGAGATCAACACATATTCTCCATGAACTCAAAGTGACATAAGCCAACTTTGGTTTCAAAAGGTGTAAAACAATCAGAGAACAGTCAACCTGTACCATTATATTTGTCATAATGCCATGCTAAAGCAGCTATGCAGGTTTGGGATTGGGGCTGACACATGCATGACCAAGTGAGAGTAAGTAACCTCTCAAGTGAAGGAGCCTCATTTACATTTGTCCACCTAGGTGTATCTAGAGAGAAGGTAGAGTTGAACTGTAAAAACAAAACATCTTAAAAACAGATTAAGTGTCAGTGAACTCAAGAACTCTCATAATTAGCTATTTTAACAGTACAATTAAACTGGTTATTATTATTATTATTATTATTATTATGTGTGTGTTTGCGTATAGTGTGCTTGTCTTTAAGAGTGACTGCAGTGTTTGTAGTCACATTGCCCACTGTGGAGTAAAGCCCCTTTTAATAGACCTCTGTGCTTTATGTGTTGTATTTTCTGATTTAGTTGCTTTAGTTAAAGTACAACAGCAAAAATGCTTAGCACTGATGTGTCATTTATCCACAAATCTTAATATATCTTCAAAAATACAAAACTAATTTGATACTGAGAAAAATAATTCATAAACAGGTACAGCGCTACAGTGGATCTGTAAGCAATCTGAGAAAAAAATCCAAGTCGTCTGCTTGTCAGAGCATGTGTATCATGTATATATTTTCAGTATCAGCATAGCCCAGAACTCTAGTGCAGACAGAACTCAGCAGAGGAGAAAAGATCCAAGTTAGTTAAACTTACACAGAGTAAATTTGATGATGCTGCAAGCAGGCTATTACAAAGACACATACTTTCAATCCTGTCTCAGTGCATCAATGTCTCTTTTTGTTTGCTCTGTATGCTTCTAACCTTTTAGATCTATAGCCCCAGTACTCAAATGTAAGTGTGCAATGACACAGCTGAAAGTTCCAAAAATACCTTACATAAGCACACTAATTCTGCATCCTGGGCTCTGCTGATGCACTTGCAGAACTTTCATACAAGCCTAGGTTGGACAATTTGTTATGTAAGTTGGTATCACCTCAAGTGACCATGAATCTTGCAGGCAGCTGTAGGATGCGAAGTACAATGTGAATCCATGTAGGAAACTATTTTTCATCTCACAAATATTTCCATGTAAAAATAACTCTTTTCCACCTCTGAAAACCGCTTTGCATTTTCTTTATAAACCCAAGGTGAAAAGAAAAAATGTTATTTTTCTTTTTTCTTTTTTTCCCCACAAACCTAAGAAAATAGGATTTCCCTATATAGCTGAGAAAACATTTCTGTTAGCTGTCAACACTGCTCATTTGATTAAGTATAAGCCAAATTTTGCATGTGGATTGTGCATAATTCTTGCTCATTTTAAATAGGTGCCATTTAGGAGTAGAGGTTGACCTAGTTTTTCTCAAGAGCATGCATAGGAGCAAGATACAGGAAGAAGTGATGAGATCAATTCACAGCTGATTCAAATTATTATGAAGCCACTAAATCTGGAACACAGTCTCAGATACAATTTCTTGTAGCTCTCTAGTGAAAGGAGCTATCAGAAATGCCAAGAATTGCTAGTTAATTCTGGAACTGGGACAGAGTTTTGCTTTGAATCTACATCTCATCAATTTGTCATGACTTTGTATATTATTTGCAGAAATAAACTTCCTCCTATAATTTTACCAAACACAGATATAAGCAACTGTAAATTACAGTTATTCAAATCAATGGACAGACTCAAAAAACATGACATAGAATCATAGATTCTATCATAGGGTCATATATTCTACTCAAAAAACATGACATAAAGGTGAATAAACTGAGCATGTGTTTTGACTTTTGCTGCAAAACCAGAAGTTTGAGATCTTGTCTTAATTTTTACCAGAGATAGAGCACAACAAATGCATCTCTTTGCTCAGGTTTTCTTAAAAAACTGCATTGAGCCATGTGGCAGAAGACACCTGCATTTCATGAATAATCTTTCCTATTCACACATACAGTTCTAGCACAAAGTCTGAATGGAGTTTATATCTCTTCCTCCCTCTTTTAACTTCTAACCACTTCCTCCACTTCCTGCTTATCTATCACAGTAGTAGTTTGGTTGAAGCTTTTCACATCATCCGTACACCTGATCAGGTGTGCCCTCCAGGAAAAGTAGAAATGAACCCAGTACACGTCCATGCAGCAATCAACTGCTGAGCAGAAATGTCAGAATTTCCAAGACTTTTTTTTTTTTTTTTTTTTGTCTTATTTGACAGTATTAAATAGCTCCTGAAATCTCACAGTAACATGAGGAAATCAGATTAAGTTAACAATCTGACAATGGTTTTAAGAATCCAACTTGATTCTACGCTGCTAAAATTATGCACTGCTAAGTAGATTTTGAGGCAATTCTTACCAATGTTTCTAATAATACCCACGCTTTTGCTGAAGACAAATTTACTACCCTGTCTTTTCCAGAATCATTCTTTGTTTCTTACACATACATAGGAATTATTTTCACACCTTCTAGCTTTTCAGTAGTAACCTGTCTTCAGTTAGCTCTCAGAAAGACCCTACTATTTCCCTAGCTATCTACATCAAAACTCTGGAATCTAATGCATTTAAGCCTGGTGCTCTGTCAAAGTTAATAGTCATAATTGCCTAATTATCTGCTTTAGTATGATGGTAAAACCTTTTAACATTTCACTTTTCCCCAAGGAGAGTGTATTGCAGTTTCTGGAATGCTGCCTTACCCTTCTTTTGGGAATACTTAGGCAAAGAATTCATTTTGCTCTCAGCTAAATGAACCTTATGCTCTCCCTCTGTAGCCATACTGTCTCTTTGCCTGGCTGTTTTATTGGAAGTATATACATGTATATGGAGATACATAGGAGATTCATTACCATGCTCTGTTTGACAGATTTCCCTCTCACTTACAGTGATGTAATCGCAATGTAAGTCACTTTGTTGAGCTAATCAGAATTACTGTTGCTGTACCATGTTTCAATGCTGTAAAGTCCCTCAGATTCAGCCCCTATACGTGCTGAGGTTGTATTGTCAAGGCTACTGAAAAGAGAGGAGGCCTGTGATGGCTCTTAACTGTACCAGGAGATAACTTCTCATCTAAGCTACCAAGGAGTGGTCACTGTAGGTGAACTGAACACAGTCCTAACACATCTAGGCTAGAAGCTTCACCACCTTGCTCTTGTGAAGTCACCTACTTCAACCCTTGAACACCTCCAGGGGTGGGGCATGCACAACTTCTCTGGACAACCTGTTCCAGTGCCTCACCACCCTCAGAGTAAAGGATTTCCTTCAAACATTTAATCTAAATCTCCTCTCTTTTAATTTAAAATCTTTTCCCTTTGTCCTATCACTATCTACTCATGTAAAAAGTCTTCTTATAAGCCCCCTTTAAGTACTGCAAACTGCAATGAGGTCTCCCTGGAACCTTCTATTCTCCAGGCTGAACAGCCCCATCTCTTTTAGCTTTTCTTCATAAGAGAGATGCTCCAGCCCTCTCTTGATCTTTGTGGCCCTCCTCTGGACCTGCTCTAACAGGTTCACATCCTTCTAGTGATGGGGTTCCTAGACTTGGATACAGCACTCCAAATGGGGCCTCATGAGGGCAGAGTTAGAGGGGGACAATCACCTCTCTTTACTTGCTGGCCAAGATGCAGACCAGGATGCAGTCAGCCTTCCAGGCTGCAAGTGCACACTGATGGTTCATGTGAAGCTTTAGAACCACCAGAATCTTCAAGCCCCTCTGCAGAAATGCTCTCAATGAATTCATCTCCCAGTCTATGCTCATGTCTGGGATTGCCCTGACCCAGGTGCAGCATCCTGCACTTGGCCTTGTTGAACCTCATTAGGTTCATGTGGTCCCACTTCTCAAGCTTGTCCAGGTCATGTTGGATGCCATCCCCTTCCTTCTGTTGTATCAATCGCAACACTCAGCTTGGTGTCATCTGCAAACTTGCTGAAGGTGCCCTCAATCCCATTGTCTATGTCATTGATAAAGACATTAACAGGACCAATCCCAAGATAGATCCCTGAGGGACACCACTCATCACTAGCCTCCACCTGGACACAGAGCCATTTAATGCAACTGTTTGTCTGTGGCCATCCAACCAATAATGAAAACAGTACTTGGTCCTTATTGGGCAAGTTACAAGTTGTGTCCCAATAACTGCAGAATTATGTGTCTGTCCCTCCGTTCTACTGCAAGTCTCCACTGCTGCTTGACCATGGAGACGTATTAGGTGAAATCCTGAGACCAGGGTATAGACATTACACATATATTAAAGAGTAGCCTTACTACCCATGCCTCTGACAATGGGCTGTCCAAGAAAAAGACTCCACAAAATAAAATTGCAGCTGGATCACTTTTATTGGGCTAATAGAGAAATGACCTTGTGGGAAGACATCCTTTCAAAAGTAGCTAAATCTGCTGATGACACAGAGCTAAGAAGTAGTAAATACAGAGGAACAGAGCAAACAAAGTCATAATGATTTGGATAGAATTAGGCTTATGGGATGCTAAGCAGTTATGCAGTTCCATGTAAAGAAGTAAAAGGTAATGAGACTAGGGACCAAAAATAATCACTGAGACTGAAGTCTAAATTAAAGCACAACACAGAGTACAGACCAGGAAAAGGAAGTGGGAATAAGATAGTTTAAAGTGTTTTGCACAATATTTGGCAGGAATAAAAAGGCAAACAAAAGTTTGGAACAGGAAATTGGATAAGGTAGATGGGAAAGAACAAAGAGAGAATTATATTTTATCAATGGAAGGCATTCTGGCACTACATGAAAGATTTCTGAGGCTATATGTGGAATATTGTGTGCCATTCTAATTACTGCATTACACTGCAGAAAGGACATTACTAGGATGAAATAAAGCACTGGATGGACATCAAAATGTCTTGCAATGTGGGAGGAAGGGTTATTCATTCTGAAGAATAATTAGCCAGCTTCAACATTTGCAGGTTTTCAGAAAGATGATTTACAAATCATGATAGTGTTATATCTCATCCTAAGAGGAAGGGCAAGGATTGATGACAGGCTGATAATGAATTAAAGTAAAATGTTAAATTAGATATTAGAACATGAAGAATCATTCAGCTAGACAATAAGATACATTGCAACAGCAGACTGGAGCATTTCAGTTTATTTTAGGTACTCAAAAGCAGACTAGATTAATTTAGTCTGATTCTGCAACTTTTTAAAAGGCAAACATTCTACTAACTTAGCAAGAGTTCTGCATGAGAAATATTTAGAATAACTCATTAGATTTTTAAGAGGTTGAACTGAGTTAAGAGATATAGTTCATACTGACATCAAGGGCAACTTTGTAGCTAAAATTCCTGCACAAATTTTTAGAAATGTAGTTCTAAGCGGCTGTGACTTTAATTGAGTATAGGCTTAATTTGACACAGTCAGTAGACATAGAGATATGGTCAGGGAAAGCACTTATTTAATTAAAGGTAAACACGTGCTTAGGTAATATGGTGGACTGCAGGTAAAATAAATAAATAAATAAATAAATAAATAAATAGATAAAAATTTATAACCCCTTTCCAGTTTTTACTGTTATTTGTTTGCATACTACAAACTTCTCATGTATTCTATAACACGTATAGGCCCAGATACAGAAAGGCAGAATACACACATATTTATGTTCCTATACGCAAAAAATTCAAATTTTAAAGTTGAAAATGTGCCAAAATATGCATGACAATTCAACTAAGTCTTCAAAGACAGACTCTTAAGCATTCAAAGTACACCACCTAGTATGGATTGACAATGGTTAGCAATAGGTACTTAAATACCCAAGTCTTCAAGAAAAAAAAATCACCAACTGATATAAAAAATATTAGCTACCTAAACAACTTCTGAAATTTCATTTACTTTATCTGTAGGTATCTTTCAACATCTGGACACTGCAGACAAAATCTCTCAAAAAATCTGAAAGCACAGCTTGGTGGTGAGATGCTGTACCAAAGTATTTGGTATATGATATATATAAATAGACATGCATACATTATGATAAAATATAAATGATATAAAACATTCCATGTTCTAATACAAGTAACTACATATCAAAGTTGCTAAAAATAACTTTGATCACACCTTCAAGTTCAGTCTTTATGAATTTAGAAATTTTAAGGTTTTCTTTTTGTTTAGAAATAAAAAACAAAGATACTATCACATGCACTTTTCTATTAAATTACTACACAGTTATATTAGTGAAGAGATGTTCTATTTATAAACACCCATAAAATAAATAACTTGTAAAAAATACACAGATGAATGCGAAGCTGTTTTTATGACATTCACTGCATGGGTAAATGCTAGTAAATCAAATAGTGTACAAAGAGCAGATTTTATTTCTTTTTACAAACTAATATTGAGATGCTGTACACAATCAATATGTATAAATAAATGTATTTTGAGAGTTTGTAAGTAGTTTCTGCTCAGTCAGGGCACACCAAAATCTTCTGTCAATAAAACCTGGATTAAAAAATGTCACTGTCTGGTATTTTTGACACTTCATCCAGCAGAAATTCTGTGAGAGCAGCAAAACATCGCAGAGATACAGGGACAAATGAAACCCCATAAGCTCCTAAAATCTAGGAGTGGAATAAAAACAAATAAACAAACAAACCAAATCCAAGAAGCTGAACTAGAAGTGAAATAGATGCAGATTATGTAAAAGATATAAAGAGAGAATCAAATAAATGGGAGTATGCAAATGAAAGGGAACAGAATTTTCTGGAGATCCAGGGAAGCCAGGGGGAAGCCTCCAGAAAAAGAATTCCACGGGAGTGTAATAAAGAAGAATAAAGGGGAAAGGCAAGAGAAGAAGGTATTGAGTAATGAGAAAGCAGAGCATGCACAAAAGCTATACAGTGCTAAAACAAAAAATGTAAAGAACGCATTTTCTTCCTACCTTTCCCCGTATATATTTGTCCTCTAAAAACATTCTTTCACTTATAGCTCTCTCTCAAAAACAAAAACAAAAAAAAAGGAAGATTGGACTATGATGGAAATAAGTGTAAAATCTGTTTCTATCTTAAACTTCCATCTTCATATACAAAAATTAGAAGTCTGAATTCTCAAGCAGATTGCTGACAAGCTATGAGGCTGCTTTGCTTGAATAATTGATGGTTTAGAATTCAGAACTTCTAGTGGGGAAATTTACAGGTGGTCAAAGTCCCCAAGAATTAGCCCCTACGTGACAAGATATGTATTTAAAGCTTTTCTCTCAAATACATTTACAGCCCTTTGCCTCCCATTCAGCTTCCCCTAAACATCACAGACAGACAGTGCTATGTCTAACACAATCTACAGAATGCCTTATCAGTACAGTTGTAAATAAAACAAAACAAAACAAACAAACAAACAAAAAAACTTGATAGCACTGGGACAGTTTTGCAAGCAAGGAAAACATTATCTTGCTTTTCTGAAGAACCTGTTTTCATAAATGAAATTGTTTCTCCTCTTTTTTGCTCAGAAAGGCACGATGTACTGACTTCTCTTACAATCATTAAAAATACTGTGGATAGTAGAATAGTTTTTCCCAATTTTTGCTTTCCTATCAGTTTGGACTTGCAAGCTCTCTAGGTCCTATACATATATGTAGTGATGGATAGTGCATGAGCACTAAAGAAAAAAAACAACAAAACAACAACCCACAGAAAACAATTTCTCTGTTTGAATGACTTTTCAGAAAGACAATCCTACATGCTTAAAGATTAGTCTTAAGTACTTGTCATCAGAGTTCAACAGGAATTTGTTTTTCTCTACCACAAAGACTACCCAAACCTTTCCAAGGAAAATCAATGGAGAGCTGTAACACAGACTAACACACTCATTTGGATACTTCTCTCTGCTTTCTGACTAAGAACTCATATCCAATTACCTACATCCCAGAAAACATTTTAACTACAAAACTATCATGTAGTCTGGAACGCTCTTTTGTTTTTGGCTATTAGCTAAAAGACTACTACAAAAGTTCAGCAAATAGATGAATATATGAAACCTCTATGTGTGATAAGCCAGCATTTCCTCCTGAAAATATATTATAGCAGTAGTTACCAAATTATTTCTTCTCGAGTACTTCTTGGATATATACGATCTTTGAGGAATGTAACATCAGCTAAGCTAAATATTTTAGCAACTGTATGCACATGAAGGATAGAAATAACTAAACCCAGATATGTATATTAAAGAAGGAATGCATTAGATATAAGAAATGACAGGTCAGGTCATTCATCAGCTCTTGGACAGAAGAAGCGGAAGTGGTTACAGTATACTGAGTAGATAAATTGTTAACATACCCACAAATGTCCCATAGATTTCCTAGGTATTCTCTCAAGGCATTACACTGTGCTACTCAGTTCCTAGTAAACTAGGCAATTAATACTGTTATGTTATTGTTATAGATATGTATGATGCTGTTTTGACTGACTTCACAAAGATTGATTTCTCCCCTACAAGAGCTATTTCCTGTAACAGTATCACAACAGAGCTGTCTGATACTAGCTAAATGGAGTCATGGTTGTTATAGTAGGAAGCAAAACTCTTTATAAGTGGGATCAGAGTCCCTCATCAGATAGATCCATTGAGGTTTTTGTTTGTTCGGAGTTACTTAAGAGGCTGAAAGGAAGAAAATGTTTGGCAGGCTGTAAAACTGAAAAACATAAACAGTTATGAAAACCTGGAGCTCATGAATCTAGCAGAGCTGATAAGAATTTAAATCTTTTCTCCCATAAACTTAAATGACAGTAGCAATGCATACAACACTTATATTAGAATAGGATGAAATAACATGCAGACCATATAATTTGCTTTAGTTTGCTTTACTGAAACAAACAAAAAAAAAGCATCCCTGAATACAGGGATGCTGTTCGTGTTTGTAGGAAGAAAATTCGTGTGGCTAAAGCACACCTAGAGTTGAAGCTGGCTGTGTCTGTGAGAGAAAATAAAAAGGGTTTTTTTAGATATGTGAATGGAAAAAGGAGAACTAAAGAATACATAGGGCCGCTCCTTGATAGGGAAGGTCTCCTCACAGACAATGACATAGGCAAAGCAGAGACGCTTAACACCTTCTTTGCCTCTGTCTTCAATGCCGATGATGGGCTTCGGGACCCAGGGTGCCCTGAGCTGGAGGACTGGGACGGTGGGGATGACAAACTCCCAACTGACCCTGAACGTGTGCGGGATCTGCTACTCCACCTGGATCCCTACAAGTCCATGGGTCCGGATGGGATTCATCCCCGGGTGCTGAAAGAGCTGGTGGACGTCATCGCGGAACCTCTCTCAATTATTTTCCGACAATCCTGGGAATCTGGAGAGGTCCCGGTAGACTGGAAGCTGGCAAATGTTGTGCCGATTTTCAAGAAGGGTCAGAAAGAAGACCCTAGCAATTACAGGCCTGTCAGTCTCACGTCAGTGCCTGGTAAAATCATGGAGAAGATGGTTCTCGAACTTATTGAGGCGCACCTGGGGGACAAAGCAGTCATTGGTCCCAGCCAGCATGGGTTTGTGAAGGGTAGGTCCTGCCTAACTAACCTGATTTCCTTTTATGATAAGATCACCCGTATGGTGGACCAAGGGAAACCAGCTGATGTGATTTTTTTGGACTTCAGCAAGGCTTTTGACACGGTTTCCCATAGGATCCTACTGGACAAAATGTCCACCATACAGCTAAATAAAAACATCATACGATGGGTGAGCAATTGGCTAACGGGCAGGGCCCAAAGGGTTATGGTGAATGGCGCTGCGTCAGGCTGGCGGGCGGTCACCAGTGGGGTCCCTCAAGGCTCCATTTTAGGGCCGGTACTTTTCAATATTTTTATAAACGATCTGGATGTAGGAATAGAAGGTATTTTGAGCAAGTTTGCTGATGACACCAAACTTGGAGGAGTTGTGGACTCGAATGAGGGTGGAAAGGCCTTGCAGAGGGATCTGGATAGGTTGGAGAGCTGGGCGATCGCCAACCGCATGAAGTTCAATAAGAGCAAGTGCCGGGTCCTGCACCTGGGACGGGGAAACCCTGGCTGCACGTACAGACTGGGCGACGAGACGCTGGAGAGCAGCCTAGAAGAGAGGGATCTGGGGGTCGTGGTAGACAGCAAGTTGAATATGAGCCGGCAGTGTGCCCTGGCAGCCAGGAGGGCCAACCGTGTCCTGGGGTGCATCAAGCACGGCATCGCTAGTAGGTCGAGGGAGGTGATTGTCCCGCTCTACTCTGCGCTGGTGTGGCCTCACCTCGAGTACTGTGTGCAGTTCTGGGCACCACAGTATAAAAAGGACATGAAACTGTTGGAGAGTGTCCAGAGGAGGGCTACGAAGATGGTGAAAGGCCTGGAGGGGAAGACGTACGAGGAACGGCTGAGGGCACTGGGCCTGTTCAGCCTGGAGAAGAGGAGGCTGAGGGGAGACCTCATCGCAGTCTACAACTTCCTCATAAGGGGGTGTCGAGAGGCAGGAGACCTTTTCTCCATTAACACCAGTGACAGGACCCACGGGAACGGGGTTAAGCTGAGGCAGGGGAAATTTAGGCTTGACATCAGGAGGGGGTTCTTCACAGAGAGGGTGGTTGCACACTGGAACAGGCTCCCCAGGGAAGTGGTCACTCCACCGAGCCTGTCTGAATTTAAGAAGAGATTGGACTGTGCACTTAGTCACATGGTCTGAACTTTTGGGTAGACCTGTGCGGTGTCAAGAGTTGGACTTGATGATCCTTAAGGGTCCCTTCCAACTCAGGATATTCTATGATTCTATGATTCTATGATTCTATAAGCTTTTTTTAAGGGATCCATTCCTGGGAAAAATAATGCACTAAACTAGAAGCTTAAAGGAGGACCCTATTTCAGCTGCAAATTTGTCAACTGTATTTGATGTGTTCATTAAAGCGTTACATTACATAATTCTAAGTCTCCAAGGTTCCAGACATTTTGAGAAATTCCTAAGCAGCAGAATGAATTTTCACTATGTGTCATTCTCCATACTCTGCCTTCTAAAACTCTAGATTTCAAAGTTTAATTTATAAGATCTTCAAGACAGACACTGTGACAGGAAAAGGATATTTTAAGAAAGAACATGCTATTAGGATCCCATACTCTCTTAAAAAGTGAACGGTCAGTGTCCCTGAAGGATGAAACAGTATGTTTGCTGGAGGATGTTCTGTTTATTATATGAAAAACCTTCTCCCCCTCTGAGACTTCACAAGCTGGAAACACGGTTTCTCTGCTGTCTGTTATACTTGGGTACTTCTGCTTAAATTATCCATTCCATAGATTCCTTCTTGTCTTAACTTGAAGCTTGTCACATTAAGACATGATGGAACACTAATGCAAGCAATTTTTATCTAACAGATACAAATGGTATTGACTGCTATCTCCCTAAACTTCCTTTTCTATTGGCTTAATGTAAACATTTCCAGTTAAAACATCTAGGAAATCATAGATATAAAATACATTTCTGAAGTGAATACACAGACCATTTACATTCACAGATATTAAAAGCAAAAAGAATATTGAAATCTCCTAATATTAGTATCTACATAAAATAGGTCACTGAATTTAATACAGAAGATTTTGCATTGAAGACTGTGCATATCAACCAGGTCCTGATCCTGAATGGGAAACAGGTATTGTCAGGACAACAGTGATTCTTGGTAAAGAGATGTAGATCAGCTAATAAAATTTCCTTTATGTTAGCCAGAATGGCTAAAAGCAAATCCATGTTATAATAAATTTTGTCTCAGCATAGGATAGTAGTTATGCCTTTGAAACCTGTGGATTAAAAGAAAGGAATTTCCTCTTATGGCTAGTGTATAAAGGTGCTTCTCTAGCACCAAGTGAGGATTATGAAGTGTTAAGGCATCTTACAGTCTCAGTCTAAAAGGCATCAGTCTCAGACATCTCAGTCTCAAAGATCTCACTAGCTCAGCCCCACAGTTTGTCTGCTAAATGAGCCTCAATGAACTGACATCTACATCGAGAGAATTGTAGTGTTCCCAGCCACACTGTTAAAATGGAGGAGACTGCTAAAAAGGAGGAGACTTTACTTAAAGTTCTACTTCTACTTAAATTTCCATATTTAAGAAGAATGGAACAAAAACTGTAAAGTGTATGCTAGAAATAAACACACTCAAATGCCAATTGTAGGAGCAGGGTTATATAGCAGTATAAAACAGAAATACCTTTGTTTTCAAAATTGCTGTAAAGTACCAGGTTTTGGTTTTCATTAGGAGAGATACTAGGCTAAAAGTACTACTATGTAGACAATACTTTCCCATTTGTAGAGATGAAAAAATTTAGAAATGTTTAGTCAGACAAAAGTCTAATTCAGATTTTATTACTAAAACTTCCAGCCAGCAGAATGTAATTTAAGTTACTATTTATATTTTTAACAACAATTAATTTATGAGTAAATGGGTAAAATACAGACATGAAGTTGTATAAAATAGAATACTTAAATATGACTAGTATGACTTTTTTTTTTTTTTTTTTACCATAGGAAAAGCTGGCATTTTAGTTTTGAACTGGCTCCGAAAACACCATTCTTTTTTCTGATGTTGGTCCCTTTCTGGCCCTAATTAAATAAGACAGCAATGTAAAATGTCTTTCTACTTCATGCACATATATCCACTGATATTTGTATGTGTAACAGCAACTTATGGTGCAACAGCAAGATAGTCTGGATGGGAACATGCATATGATTCCAGAAATCACAGTTAGCTTTAGTTTGACTCTGTGAGATTCTAAAAGCAGCTGTGCTTTGTTGCACTTCCTTAGATCCCAATAGTGATTTAGTTCTGAGGATTATATATTTGTCTCTTATGTGTCAAAAGTCTTATCCCTAGTGACATTACAACTCTGTTTTTGTATTTAATGTAAAAGCATGATAGCTTCACGTTGATGATTGTCAGCAGTTGCTATTTATCATCTGTCAAAAGTTTTCCTCTTGGGAAGACAGAAAATCAAATGGATTATGGCTGTTTTTTTAGTTGCTCAAAGGAATCTTACATGACACAGGCTAAAAAGAATGGCGAAACTGCTCCTGACAACCAAGTTAACATTCACAGCAATATGCGATTTTATGTACATAACAGGAGAACTGTCAGCCGTCTTGACAAAGCAGCATATTTAAAAATGCTATGTCAGTTCACTCATCTGACCTCTTGGTTGCAAGACCACCTGATACTGCAGTTGCGTATCTCTAAAACTGCTTATGATATTCTCTAGGAAAAAAAAAAAAAAAAAAGTGCAAAACCAAGATTTCAAATAAATGTGAAAGATGAGATACATAATAGTAGGCAGTAAATATTTCTAAAATAATATCTCTGCAATGTATTTCAATTAAGATTTGTAGAACTAAGAGGGATATACATTCCAAAGAGGAAAAGAAGAATGAGAGAACTAGAACCTGCAATGTCACTTGGTGGTGATCCAAAGTCATGCTGTAGCTATACAATAACTAGAGGAAGATGTCTTTTCCTGAAAAAAATGAGGAATTTTATCCCATTAGAGTTCTTCTCTTGAAAGTGTCTGGAGAATATAAAAATTGCTGGGAAGACAGTCATTTAGACTTAGTCTTAGACTATAAATTTTACATAAAAACTTGCACGAATCCTTCTGGTTGTCTCTACAAAAATTGAGCAACAAAAAATAAGTGAGGCAAAAAAATCTCATCTTCTTGCCTGTTTAATGCTTTATATATGTGTCAATTTGTATACAGAAATATAAGATTATTAATTGTAATGTACCCTCTATTTGTTACTTATCCAGATTGTCTGGAGATCTGAGGAATTCAAGAACTGGGGTTAAAGCTTCTAGAGGCATACTGAGGCAATCAGAAGCAATAAGAGGAAATCTTAAAACTTGTGTACCTATGAAATATATGAGTTAATTTCATTGTGAGTAGAGAGACTCTTCACTCAGCCTGCATTTTGGGATCAACCATGGTCCTTCTTCATGTTATAATGATGTGAAAAAGGTTATTTTAAGGACATTTCATTTGGAATCCAGACTACAAAAGTGGTTTGCTGGTCCAGCATTCTCCATTCTCCTTAACCTGTTTCAGGTTTGATATCCTTTTATCTTTAATAAACCTAGTGAAAGGGATTCAGTGTTTCACAGATAATTATGCCCCACCTCTAATTTCAGTACATTATAACAGATAGATTAAGGGAAATTCAGGGGAGCAATAGGGATTTAAATGGCATGAAATAGAATAAAAGATTTAAAATTCATTTTTTTTAGTTTCATCTCATATTGTTAGATAGAGAAACCAGCTTTATTTCAACCTTAATGGTCATGTGGAGATTACTGGTCAAAGTGCAGAGAATATAAAGCTCCTGTTATAGAACTACTTCTGAAAAAAACTGAAGCTTAGATCTGGGCTTCCACCTTCTTTGAAGCTTATTATGAAAACCTGTTCTATGACAAATGTCCAGATAATGATATACTGTAACAATACCTTGGTTTTCAAGAGCCATCTTACAGACTTGTGCTGCACTGTACCACCATTGGAATTATACCTTTTAAAATATTTTATGTCCTTCTAGAGTTGTTAAAAGTGACAAAAGTCAGAAGAGCTCTACAAATCTGAGTTTGAAAAAAGTGATGGATCCTGTACATGGCCACGGAGGGACAATGCTAATATTAGGTTAGTGACCAACAAAGATCCTAATGATTAAGCTCATTAGAAACAAATGGATGTATAACAGCAGAATGTAAGTAATGATTTAAGTAGTGATAACTTAAAAAAAATCAACAAAACAAACAAAAATACCACTTCAACAACACCCAGCCAAAAGAAAAAAATGGATGGCGCGGGTCAAAATTTTACTTGTGCTTTGAAAATATGCCTGAGCCAGTTTCAGTGTCAGGCTTTCTTTTCACTCACACTGTGAAAATGAAAAATGGATTTTTATACATGATAAAAAGATAGTTCTTACATGAGGCAGCTTTTTTTTTTCCTGTGTTTAGCATAGATGTTCTACATTATTTAGGAATACATTTATTTTACTTCCCTGTGAATCCTTGATAAGAGTTTTCTCTTTCTGTACAGACAAGTTTTGAGGATTCAATTGAATGCACGAGGCATACACATACTGAGGCAATGAGTATCATTGAGAAAAGTAAAACAAAAAAAAACAGTACTGAGTTTATGTTTTGATGTTTTGTCTGCATTTTCTAAACGAGGTGGAGGATTTTAGTTTCCCTGGTAGGTATATTTGTAATATTTGTAAACAGGAAGAATGAGAAAAGATGTATTTAAGCACCTTTGAAAATTGCTGGTTACCAGCGACAGATGAGAGCATTTTAGGGATGAAAACATGGCAAGCCCAGGAATTTCTATGTTTTATTAATCCTTTTCTTTAGATGGATCAAGTTTAATGATGTATTTAAAATTCTAGAATTGAATAGGGACCTCTTCTTGACTATAAGAACAGATATTAAATCAAATTTGCTAGCTGCCTGGACTTTATTTTCACTTTTTCTTCATCATATTCACAGAGGTAACTGCACATATGTACGTAGATGTGTACACAATGCACAGCCTTGCATACACAAGGATTTTCAAGCATACACAAATTGCAAATTACATGAGGGCTACACTCTGGCACATAAAATACCATTATATGTAAGGTCACATTCAATGCACGCATGGATTGAATCACCATTTTTACATTAAACAGTCATTGCTGGAAGCCCATGATTGCCTACCAATGCTCAATACTCATTTATAGAGTTAACTCATCCCATACAGCTCTCTCAAAAGGTGTCCTTCTTTCTGTAAAGCTACAGGCAAGAGAGGACTTGTCCCATCCTTGCTGTGGGCTTTCTGCACAGCAATGAAGGTGGGATGAGCAGTATGAAAAAGGCAGTGCCTGTGGGTGTGAGTCTATGGGAATTAATCCATTAAGAGAACTACCCCCAGGCAATTTTTTTTTTCAAACTCTGTTCTTCATACTGAACAGTTGCTTTTAATGAGCTCTAATGTCCATTCTGATCAATATCTGCAGCAGAAAGCATTACTGTCACTTTCTCTGGTCATACTGAAACTAAAAGAATTTCCTTTTTAGTATGTTAGCATTGTTTTTTAGGAACATACAATCATATCTCTTGCTAAGAAAATGTTGATAAAGCTTTTCTAGTTCTTGTACAAAGATTTTACCTTTTTTTCCTGAGGTGTTGAATGCCTGCCCTGAGAGTCCAGCTTCTGAGCAGATTGGGGAAGAAGGACCCTGTAACTCAGGGACTTGGGCTGGGAAATCATTAATCCCCCCTCTTTTATCATCACCCTGCTAATTGTGACAGGTCTAATTAACCATGACATCACACACTTTTGATCCTTATACCAGTCCTTCAGTGTTGCACCCTCTGGAAAGGAATGGGCCTTTAAAGAGCTTCTAAAGGCCAGCACTGCGGGACTGAGGAAAGACAAATACTTTGTATGCCAACTGAGAGCCTGACGTTTTCACTGAATACTATCTGTTGCAAGTCTTATTCCCTGATCCCACTATTTCCCACATAGTTCACTGGTTTCCACACCAGCAACTCCTTCCTCAGGAAGTCTCTGACATTCACCACATAATGTTGACCATAATCAGCACGACCAGAGAGTAAGAGGTTCAATCTCTCATGCTGAAAAATCTGTCTTAGAGTTATTTAGGCCCTCGTTCACCTTATTTCTCTTCACCCAATACAGACCCATTCCATTTAAAGTCCTTAAATCCATTAAAATTAAATAATTAAATATAAGACAGAGCTGGAGGGTCCTTGATTCCTCCAATTACTTCTACTAGTGAGGACCTTACTTAACAACAAAAGAAGGGAATGCAAAAGCAAGGGCTCTTCCTCTTGCAGGTTTTCTGACATTTTGGGTGAACAAAAAAAAATAATTAATATCCAAGCTGCATTTGGAGAAAGGGAAAAAAATCCATGCTCAAAGCCTGAATTAGCGTTGTCTGAATTCAGATGCACTCATCATAGGTCTACATGCTTCTATCTGCTGAATTTAAATTTAAAACATGTCAAAGGTTGCATATATTATACTTTTGGTTATAAGAAGAAAAGGAAAATTTAGCAGATACCATAGCAGTTCTAGAGATCAACAGCATATTCCTATGTAAAATAAAGCATGTAACTATCTTTAGTTACTGAACAACTTTAACACATATAAGTTCTCTGTGCTTAAAGTCTTTTCCCAATAATAATGATGATCCCACTCTCCTAGCCACCAGTGAAGGCCACTAAATTTATAAGTTAATATTGAACAGTAAATTCATTCACTTGCAAAAGTAAACCTAATTCCAAAAATTTTCATGTGCCCTGTCTGCAAAGAATTTAAATTAATATAGTTTGCATAAATAAATATGAATGTCAAGAATTCCAGGCAAGGTCCAGAATAGTTTTATGTTTTTGCAATATGTTCACACTCTTTGCTGCTACAATGAGAATAGACTGTTTTTCATTGCTTTATTCAGTATCATTTTTTTTTTTTCTTATTATCATCCTCATCACCTCTACTTTTTAAAGCATCTCTCTTGCAGAAACTAGTGGTCTAACAGAAAAAGCTTGCAGCCTTCTTCAAAGGATATTTTCCAGTATTATGAATAGACAAGAAGCAATAGATGTTACAATTGATCCTCCTTTAGGATCCTTTAAATACCCTTCAGGTATGCTTTGTCCCCCAGCCTCCCTAGCTATTCTGTTGGTGCTTGCAGAACAGTGACAGACTGCCTGTGTATCTTAACCTTGTCAGCTGTTTCTAATTACTGCAGCAGTGCCACAAACTATGATCTCTCTATAGGTCTTCTAGACTTGTTTCATGGGACTTACCAGTCCCACCAATAATTGACAACATTAAACCATAAACTTTTAGAGAAGCATCTATCCCTTTAAGAGTCATGTGTACATATCTTGACACAATATGAAATTGTGGGAATAACTAGAGTTTTTGTGGGAATAACTACTGTTCTGTTATCCGATAATGACTCAACATGCAGGATGCATCTATGCATTCCACACTCAAATATATTTTTGCACTAAATTAATTAAGACAGGGACTTAACAAAGTCCCTAATGTCTAATTTTTTGTCTCAGGTTTTAAGTTCTTCATTCTCTGCCTTCCCATCTCCTGTACTTTTATTCTTAGATGGCTAAAATGATAGACCATCCTGCTTTCCAGTTTAAATGGCACCAAAACCTGAAAAACTGAATTCTATTCCTACAAAACTTCTACCACTTGAGAAGCAACGTCTTGTACCACAGATTTCAGTATTTTGTTGTTACTGGATTTTAACCTTGGACCCCTTACCAGACAATAATTTAGTCATAGTCTTTTTTTGTAGTGATTCATGGGTTTAACCAGGAGAATGTGAATCCAAAACTGGTGGGACTATTTAACTTTTGCATTATTAAGAGTATGCATTAACGTTTGCAACATTCTTTGCTTCGGTTTGCTCATTTGTTTCTTCTCTACTAAAAACTTCAAATACAACATTTGTATGAGAGACAATTCTGATTACAGAATATTTATAAGTAGATTTGATTCCTCAGCTATATTACTTAGATTACTTACAGATACTTATATTAACTTATACATACTTATATACCTATATATAGAGATATTATATATATATATATACTTTTATATATATACTTATAGATACTTATATTAACTCAAAATAATTTTTCTTAAAAAGTTTTAAATGTATGTCCAGCCAAAAACACATAAATTGTGCAGAGCATCCCTCAGAACTGGTCATGCACTGTATAGAAAGTAGTAGAAAGTAGGAAAACTACTATTTAGGGTCCTGAGAAATGAATACAGTCTCATATGCATTTTGAATACTGTGCCTCCAAAAGCAGTTTTCATTGATTATGGCTGATCATCTAAATCATCTTACTGATCCTGTGACTTATCAAATACTTGTAGTTCTAACAATCCCCAAGTGAACTTCATTTTTCTTTTTTTTTGTGATACTCTTCTGCATAACTTTGATACTTGTTTTTTGTTAAAACAGTAGTGCCACAAGAACTGAGCAGTTAAATTGTCTTCATTGTGAACACAATGGGAGGTCCAAATAGAAAATGAATCACTTCATAAACAGCCAGTATGCACAGGCCTTATTTTCTGGCCTTATTTTAAAACTACTGAACACAAGTACATAGACACATATCCACTTCCAAAATGAAAGACCAACAGACTACAAAAAAGGGTAATGACTACCCTTAATAACTGAAGAAAATCACAAAGGGTTTACAATACATTATCTAGGTTTTCCTAAGCTTTATTACTTTTCAGTCAAATTACTGAAGACAGTGTGGTTCAGGAAGGAGAGTCTTTTATAACCATGCAAATTTTTTGAAAGCTGTTAAGTTAGTTACTGTTCCAGGTAGTTAAGATATGCAGTAAGCCTACTTTTATTTTTAATCTTGTTGAATTATGAAAGTCCAGGTAGAAATTCTGAAGTTAATTTTATGTAATCTTATTGACTTCAGTGAAGTTATGCAGATTACTGTTACCAGAAGGAAGGGATTAAGGATTTTGCTTGTTACATAATTAATATATACAGGAACTTATTATAATATTACGTATAGCTATAATGGGTATTTAAACTCCTCTTTTTAGTTCTGATAACTAGCTGGTATTACAAATTACATCAGTATCTGTTAATATTAGGTATAATTACATCCTATTTAAATTGTAAAAGAAAAGGTTATTTTTTTATGATTCAATGTGAATACAGACAATTTTGAGACAAAGTAGGTTACTATTTTCTAAAGTGTATTTTTATGGTTATGATTTATTAGAAACAGCAGGGAATTTAAATTTATGGATAAGTAATATCAAGTATTTAACTAAACCCAGGAGAGTCCCAAACACTATACTGCTAATCCCAAAATAAATATTTTAATCCACTTTTCAGCAGAATCTTGAAATAATGCTTCTGTCAATGTGTATAATTTTATCATTTATTTTTCTATGAATGAATTTCCATGGATGAATTAGTTCAAAAGCACAGTTTATAAAGAAAATCAATAGTTCTCAATTGAAGACCACTCACAAAATACAGTTAAGTAGTAATTGATTTGTAGCAATATTTGCTATTTAACTCTAGTCACATGTAGCTGGCATAAAAGGATGCACAAGGTATTATAATTTGTGTACTAATACTCCCAAGTGTATCACCTATGCAATGATCATAGTATAACTTCAAAAATTAAATAAAATTTGAAATGAGCTCTGAGCTTGCCAAATGCATCTTTTTGTTAATGACAAGAAGTTGCCATTTGGCTTGAATTTACCACTGCCTTTAATTGGAGAGTCCTTTCATAGCAGGAGAACAAAAAGGGAGAATAATGATACAAATTCAGTTCAGCATGTACATAGAAAAAGATAATGATTTAATGTTATCTCAGAAACAAATGGGCCTATCAACTACATTGCATAAGTTGATGATAGCAATTTATCTAGAGGAAAATTTCTCCATGGTATTTCTAGAGGGAACTGGATCACGTTAAATGAGTATTTGATTTTTATTTATTTTTTTTTTAAACCATCAGATACTGTTTTCTTTTCAATTGGTTCTTGTAACATTTGCAACAAAAGCACAAAATTCTGACAAATTACTTGCGATTGGAAAAAGTTAGACACAAGCTTAAGGTCACTGTTTTTTAAAAATGTTTCTTCTACCCAAGCTGCTGTACTATAAAACATACTCCAAGCACCATCCACAAAGTTAAGTATTACTTTTAAATTGTATTGTGATCTTTTGACCTAACACCTGCACATTGTGAATTTATATATTGCAGCTCAAAAGGTGCAAGTATCATCAACCCTGCCTTCCCTTCAGTAAGAAACTGGAGAGCATGGAAGGCAGTCAGCTATTGGGTGTATAAACAACTAAATGATGACACAGTAAATTACAACTCATTAGCTGATTGTCACTTCTGTAACCATTCACCTTCCATATCCAATGGTAGGAGCACAAAAACACAATGAACTGAAGCCATTCAGTAGATGAGTGCTAACTCATTAAGCCAAAGAAACTCCACTGCCTGCAGTCATCTCCTAAACTGACTGTTCATAGTGTCTCAACAGCCACTGGAAAGCAGGGACCCAGCTGCCACAATTTGCAGCATTTTCACACAGAAGCCTGGTAATGACCAACATGAACCATACAGATCATGTCTTTGAGGACTTCAGCTCCAATGCCTTCAACTCCTTTCAAGCTGGATTTTTTGCTTTTAGAATATCCAGCTTGGAAGCTCTTTCAGAGAGGCAGCAAAAATATGTGTGGTATCATGAACAATTCTGTCAGATGTTATTCAAAAGTACAGAAATACATAGAATCCTTCCAGAAATGGCTACATTCTAAAAAACAAACAAACAAACAAACAAACAAATTCTTATTGAGAACAATTTACCTTTAATTCTTGCTTTTAGAAACAATTGTTTTTGCTGAAAATAATTCAAAAGCGTCAAAATATTACAGGTGTTACAATGAGAGTCACAGAGAGAATCCTAAGTTAAATTAGCTAGAAGGATGTTATAAAGAAAATATTAGGCAACTCAAAGTGTAGCTATAACCATCATTCCCAACAAGAAGCAAAAAGCATAGAAAAGGCAGTATTGTATGGCAATACCACAGTGATCTCACATGATACCTCACCAGGTTTTCACAGAGCATTAGAAGATGGATTCAGGTATGGAGCGTTCTGTCTCAGGTAACAGGGAAGGAAAGAACTTCCAAAATGGTCTGAAATTTTGGTTTCCTCTGGCTTCATTTAGTCTTAATCTCCCACAACCAATGGTGTGCTATATTTTACAGTTAACCACAGAAAACTTTCCCCTGGAAGGCATTGTCACTTACTGCAGGCAATGTTACAACCCAAACAGTCATGTAAAGAGCTCCTAATAACATGAGTAGACAGAGAACCCTATTGTATAGAGCAAATGATTTTTAACAGTGAATTACTGTACACTGGAAACTTTTTTAATGCTGCATGAGTTCTTTCAAGTGATTATACTGTAAATTTTGGAAAGACACAACTGTTTTGGTCAGCATTAGTGTTGGTGGTTTCTTATGATGTGGTGTTTATGATAGCAGTGCAGGCTCACTTTGCAAATTAGATCAGCCTGGAGGCAGTTGTCACTTAAATGCCAGCACCTGGTTATTTGTTCATATTTTCCAAAAAGAAGAATATAGTTATGATAAATTAAACATTTTGGCCGTTTTGGCCACACAGTTTTTGTGGATTTGTTTGTGTATGCGTGTATATGAGATCCAACATTTTTCTGTCCTTCAAGCATACACTGTAATACCACCAACCTCTCTGGAAGGAGTGATGTTGCCTCTATTGCCAAGCAGGTTGCACTATCACATAACTTGAGCATCAGACCCATGTAACACATGCAGTGAGAATAACAGAGTCAAAGTTATGAAACCAAGAGTAACATTTACTCTAATGCCAAGAGTCTATTCAAAGTTTCATCATAAGTTTCACACACATTCCAAGATAATAGTTATTTAAAAAAAAAAACAAAAACAAAAACAAATGTATAGAGACTATTCAAAGAGGGTGACTTCTCATACACACATCCTCCCTAATCCCAAAATGATTGAAAAAAGGTTTTGTGAATGAAATCCTTTAAACTATTTATTTAGTGCTCTAAATAAATAAACAAATATGTAAATAAAAGGAAGCAGTATGCACTTTTCTTTGCATTAAAGCATTACTATCATATATGTTGATCTTAAAATAAAGACAGATATTGCTAAGCAATTGATGAGAGCAAATCCCATATGATTCTTCTTCCTGGCAATGTTTCAACATGACAAAGGTATTCTACTCATCCATAGAAGCAAATGTGTAATATATGCTTGCATTAACTGAATGCAGGAACTTCTCTCACAGTGTAGCTACAATTAAGGACAGTGCAAGGGGCTCCCAGCACCAGTTCAATAACTGACTTGGCCTGTGGTAAAATTCCATATTCTATGAGGTGAAGGATAAAAAAGACGTAACAGTTTTCCAGAAATAACTTTTCACAACCAGTGGTAGAGAGATTGGGAGGGAGGTGAAGGGAAGGGACAAGATGGCAGTAATAGAGGAATGACTTTTATCAAATTCAGTCCATTTTCTGTAAAAGTACTTTTTTACTGTAATAAAGTACTTTTTTTCAATGTGTATAATCTGAAGCGTTTTGCCCAGTGTGCAAGTATATGTGTGAGAGAGAAAGATGACTTTTTAGAAGGTAGTTTGGGCTTCTTCCCCAGGAACTTATGAGAGTCTGTCAGTGCATTTGCTCCATTTAGTTCAGTGAGCTACATTCTGAAGGCAAAAAGCATCTCTTCAGGTAATCACAGGCAAGGGTGATTTTTATAATATCAAAGGGAGGGGTGATTTCCCCAGAAGTTTTAGCACAGGACTAAGCAAGAGGTTGCCTGAACCACTGAAAACCTGTTCCAGCATATCACTGTGAAGCTATAATCCATTTCAGCGGTGCTTAAAGTTCAAGCTGAGTTTTCTGAATTGCAAATAAGTTCCTGTGTAAAGAATATTCCATGTATGTATCCAGTCAGGGTGGTAATGTTGTTATTACAGCACTGTCTGCAATAACTCAGCTGTCAAATTCACTCCAGGCTGAAATTCAGTCTACATGGTCTCAGCTGGCCAGCAATTTCTTTTTTCATATGTGGTATGTTAAAAATGCATCCAGACTGTTATGAGTCATGAGGTGGCAAGAATGAAAAAAAAAAAAAAAGATTTAGAAAAAAAATTAATTAAGAAAAAAAGTGTTAGGAAATTTTAAGTGTTATCAGTTTTGTCACTCACTTATCTGCATCACTCATTAGAAGGATAACTTTGTGACATAATTTATTTTATCTGTTTATTATATTTTCAGTATGGTTTTCAGTCTGAAACTTCTTTTCATAAAAAATTCTCTATATTACCTTCTACGTTTAGATTGTTTCTCCCTTAAACCACTATGAGCATAGCCCACATTCTAGTCTACCTGCAGTACATAGACAAACTGTGATCTCTGTACCCTGTCATCCTAATAAATACACTGGCAGTAGTTTTGTGACTAAAAAAGTATGCTTTTTCTTACTTTGAGTACATACAAAAAATCTTTCAGTCTGAGGCTACCAAATTTCAATTGAATTTAAACGTGTAAATGCAAATTCAGTGGAGTCTGGAAGTTTAATTGTTGTTAAATACTTTTAGTGAGTCAACAACAATACCTCATTCAAAGGACTTTGTCCAGACTCTCCTTTTACTTGAAGAATATGCAACTTTGATGTACATCAGTGAAACAATGCAAAAATGCAGAGAGACTTCAAAAAGGATTCAACTTTTTTACTTAGTTTTCATGAAGCATATTTCATAGTTAAGATTATCATGAGTTTTATAGATACAGCTGACAGGTGCATTGAGAGAAGGCTCTATACTGTGCCTACTAGAGCAAACATGGGGCTAGGATTTTGCAGCTTCAGAGACAAGACAGGAGAATAGTTGCACTTGAGTATCATTTCACTCATCAAATCTCATGTAGCTAGAACTAGCTGTAAGATTGAAGATATTAAGTCTCAGCAGTACAAGTTATTGGATGAAAATGATGGAGAATCAGAGAATGAAATACATTATAAATAATATATTCATTTTTAAAATACATTATTTAAAATATTAAAAAATGAAGGGAAAATTAATGGCTAAATCTTAAAAAATAAAGGTTAAAAGATTGTCACTGACTGCCCTATGTGTTAATACAAACAGGGCTGCTAAACGAACCAGCAAACCCTATCTTACAAGGAACTTAGCACAAATTACAAAGATTTCAAATGTGCAACACAAGATGTGGGACTTCCTGTTTGAGGAAGAATATTTACAAGAAAAGATCCAATTTTTATGCCAGTGATGGGCAACCCATCACATCTAGGCACTTTCGTCACTGTAATATTAAATGTGTGCTCTTTTGAACACAAATTTGCTTTTTTCATCAGTTACTACTGGGCGTTGTTACATCTTTGTATGCTAGGTAAAAGAACCCTCTCAGACGACTTTTCTTCCTTCTCTATAATAGTGCATGGAGGTTGTTGATGATTAAGTCCCACTTCTGGTTGTTCTAGAGTAGCACTGCCTTGTCTGGTATAATGTTCTGTTATTACAAGAATGAGATGGTGAGTGTTTATATCTGATGTTGCTAACTCTCCCATTAAATCAGCTAAAATAAGAGCAACATAAGAGTAATAATCAGACAAACAGCTGATGAGAATGTGTTATTGTCCATGAGATTATCAGAATGGCAAGACAGTTTATGGAAGCAAATTTATGGTATTTTACTGTACTGCAATAAAGCTGCAAGAATTTGTATAATCTGATGAGTCGAAATATCAAATGTTAGCAGATTATAGCAGTCCTCACAGCTTTTGCCAGATTTCTACAGCAGCTGGCAGTCCTACGTTAAGTTTGCTGTGCTACATTAGTCACCTTTAAAATATTTAAAATTTCATTTTAATATACAGTGCAGGGATTTTAAGGCAGTGTTAATTACTTGCATGTCACACGTGCCAACATTTGATTACTGTTGCTTTATAGTTGTGCTGCTTAGTTTCAGTCATACTGAGCGGCTTCTAAGCTTGCTCCTTGGAAAGAACTGACCCATCAAGCCGCCCATCAAGAGAGGCAGGCAATCCTTCTGCTCTATTCAATATTAATAAGGCTGCACCTGGAGTCCTGTGCCCAGTTCTGGGCCTCCCAATACAGGGAAGACCTAGAAATACTGGGAAGAGTCCAACAGAGGGTTACCAGGAGGATCAAGGGACAGGAGCACCTCTCCTATGGGACAACTGGGACTGTTCAGCCTGTAGAAGAGGAGGTTTAGGGCAGGGGGTTGCAAAGACGGAGCCATGAAGCCAGGCTCTTTTCAGTCATGCCCAGTAGCAAGACAAGAGGCACTGGGCAAAAACTGGAACTCAGAAGGTTCCATCTAAACATCAGGAAGCACCTCTTACTGTGCATGTGAGGAGCACTGTCACAGGCTGCCCAGAGAGGCTGCGGGGTCTCCTCCTCAGGGACCTTCAAAAGCTGCCTGGATGTGGCCCTGGGCACCCTGCTCCAGGTGTCCCTGCTTGAGTAGGGGTGGAAACAGATGGCCCCCACAGACCCCTTCCCTTCCAGCCTCAACCATTCTGTGATCCTGTGATCATAAGCTACCTGCATTCTGCACTAAGCACAACTCAAAGACAAAACCAGAGAGCTTGTGAGAGATCTACAGGATGATGAATTCCATAAGGAGGATAAATAAAAAATAAACAAAACTAATTTCATCAGTGACCTTTACTCATCTTTCCATACAAAGAGAAAAACAGCAACCCAAACTGACACTTGAACTGAAGAGCAAGAAACCCACATTTCAAGAAACAACATTTTTTTGTTTATTTTCCAAGTCAAGAGCTCTCTGGTTCTTAGATTAAACCCAGACTGAGTGTGCAAAATAGCTGAAGATCTGAGATCTTTTGAAAAGCCAGATTCTTTAGATGGGGGAATTTATGTCAAATGGCAATTCAATGGCCCTTTTTACACTTACATGGTTTCAGGAGATACATAACAAAACTTATTATTCTAAGTAGTATAATAAACTGCGAACACCTTTGTTTAAAGTGACCAAAGAACAAACTGTTACTGCCTTCTCCATTTCATTTTTGTTTCATATAGATGTGCATTTTATACCTGGGTGATTCTTGAGTCAGTTTAGAAATTAGCAGGAAGATCATTAAGACAAGATTTTCACTACACCAGTAGAAAAAGATACTGACACTATTGAGAAGTCCACCAGAGATTTTAAATCTCTGTTTGTACAATAAAATAGTTGGACCCTCTCTTTGACAGTACCCATGTTGAAGGAGAGTAATGAGTGTTGAAAAAATAAAAGGAATCAATAGCAGTATCGAACAGATATAAAAATATTATTGAATTTCTGTCTTTGGATTAAGCTTTTATGAAGGTCGACATAATATATTTGGACAAGTAGGCCCTTGTCCAAATGTCCATTGGAGTGTTCCTACTGACTGTTTTGGAACTGATTCATAGCAAAAATAAAAGTATTCACAGATATGCCTGAAAATTCAACATTACTGTATATTTCAACCACTTTTATAAACACTTTCATTAGAATTTCCAGGAAGTTATATAAGTCAATAGTACCTTTATGAATTAATAGGCACGGAAGCATAACCAACCAATTTTCTGAAGTACTCCTCTTATACTCTTAGAGAGGGAAAACAACGTACTCTGTGTTTTTGGTTGAGCTATCAAACACTTCAAAAGCAGACTTAGAGAGCAAAATGATCAATAATCTACTTGCTTCAAACAATCTGTAAACACTGCTTAACACCCAATGTTCGCAGAACTATTTTAAGCTATAATGCACAGCAAATATGTTCCTAACTCTAGTTAGGAAGGAAAAAAAAAAAAAAAAAAAGCAAAGCTCTTTCTAAGGAGTAGTACAAGTTCCTCAAATATAAAATAAAATTTGGGGAGAGTTGGAGTACCAAACTGTAACATATATCATGGGCTAAATGAATTTCAAAGGACTTTTCATGCTATAAGATACATAAATGTGCAGATTATTGAGGCAACATTTTAATAGGATTATAGAAAGGCATAATCCTCTTTAATATACTATTAATTTATTGTATTTTTTGAACATCTGTGTCTCTTTCATTTTCCAATTGGAGTGAAATATTTTTAGGCATCTTCACAGGAAATATTAACCACCATCTTCCTTTACTATAACTGTCAAAAACCCTCTTTGATTTACTCGTATAATATGTAATTTTTTTTGTATATTCTACACATCATGGTCTATTATTGTTGACTATGAATTAAGTTTTCAAATACTTGATAGGTTATTTGAAATACAGCATGTGCTTGAGATTTTTCATAATCTTTATAATTGATTGCTTCTGACTTTGTCTTCTCATTCTTTTATGTACGTGTCCTTCTATGAACATATTTTTAAAGTACTAAAACGCACTTGACAATGTCACTTTAGAAGAGTCTTTTGTGTCTTATCTCACTAGCTGTAATCACTCAGGAATATTAAAGCCGTGTCTAGTGCTGCTAAGGAAAATGAACTACTTCTGTGCATGGACAGAAAACTGGTGTAACGAGGGCTCCAAAGTATGTAAGAGGTTACACAGTCTGTCATCTTCAGTTCTAAGGTTAATGCTAGTGAGCAAGAAACTTACAATAGCTGTACTTTCAGATCTGACATGAAATGTCATGAGATAGATGAGGTAATCATAAAGTGCAGTTACTAAGACTAGACTAGTTTGAGTACTGCAGAATCTAAGAACTTAATGCATCTCCCAGTAAGACTGTTACTTCTGAAATACCAGCTCCTTTTCTAAAATCAGCAAGTGATCAGTTCATAAAGTGAAAGGGGGCCTGTGAACTATACATTTAACAAGATTCATTTTATTTCCTCAATACATGGAGTATATCAAGCAATTTTTATTTATTTGCTACCTTTCCTCAACTTCTTTGTTAAAAAAGATACAGCCATGATAGGAAAGACTAGTTTAAAACATCAATCAATCAAACAAACAAATGAACAAACAACAAAAAAAAACCCACACACAAAAGAAAAGAACGTTGTTGATATAGCCTAGAGCTATCTGACATATGGTCTGGTCTTTTAAAAGACCATCATTACCTTATGTACAGAGGAAGACAAAAGGGAAACTCAGAAACCCAGAACTGGAGTTGTTCACAGATACATAAGCAAAACAAAAGAAAAATGGGTTACATATCTTCCTGCTACAGAGGTGCCATTTAGCCCTGAGGAGTTCATGCAGCATTGATAGCATGTCACAAAATTGGACACAAATGATTG
The DNA here is from genome assembly GCF_047663525.1 of Anas platyrhynchos. NCBI lineage: Eukaryota > Metazoa > Chordata > Aves > Anseriformes > Anatidae > Anas > Anas platyrhynchos. The sequence goes on along the minus strand of NC_092594.1, from coordinate 25,640,315 downwards.
CTAAATTCTTAAAAGCTCTTTCCAATGCAGCACGGTACTTGAACTGATGTAGTATATCACAGGCACAAATTCAGAGTTCTAACAACACCCTTGGGTATCCAAGGTCTCCTGTACTGATGTAACCAAACAATACATTTTCAATATACATGTACATGCAGAGCTTATGCTTGTTAACAACTTATAATGCAGTACTGCAACTGTAGTTAATTGTTCTCTTGCTTGCGGTTTTATTTTTGTGAAAATGACATAGCCAACAAAATATGGAAGACAGACACAGGTATGTTTTTCTTTACTTTTTTTTTTTTTTTTTGAATGGAAATTTAAATTATGTGTAGAAATCTCATCTTCAACATTCAACATTGAAGTTTTGACTTCAGCATTCAAAAGAAAGGTATGTCTTCTGTTGGCTATCACCTAAGTAATCTTTCATGCTTAGTGAATGGGTAGGCTGAAAAATGTAACCAATTAAAAAAATAAATAAATTACTAATCCCTTTATTTCTTCCCTTTAAGAACATGTATATAAGAGCAGGAGCTTTGTCAGCAAGCTGTTGCTTTCTTGAAGCTTAATCTTAATATTTCCAGCCCAACAGTAATGTAGACTCAAAAGATGGGATATGACACTTACTTCTTCAGAAACCATTAATCTCTCATAACTACGTTTCAGTTTAGGGATTTGCGTTCAATACCCTTGAACAGAATTATGCTACGCGTTCTTAATAGTATTACTTTTATTTTTGTTTGGAGTCATTTCTCAGAAGATAATTTTGTTGATGACTAAACAGTTATTCATAGGACTAAACACAAGGCTACAAGGATTTGTTTTAGATCTCTGTGGTCTGAGGGACACTGGAGCAAAATGGCAAGGTTAGATAGGCATATGTTTGCATAAGGGACTGCTGCAAAAGAGCATTTGAATTGAATGCTGTCAAACTGCACATGAGAAAGATCTTATATCATTATTTTTAATGGATTTAATGCTTACAAAGACTATCTTAAAAAAAAAAAAAAGTTTGGAATACATTGCTAGTGAAGTGAAACATGGTTCAGGTTAGAGATAAACAAAATTAGCAGGACCATTGTATAAAATCCCCATTTATTCATCAATTTTATCAATGTAATTGTGTTGTGTTTTCTCAGACAGTGAGCATTTTGATTTCATATGGTCATGGTCACCTGAATTCTACAGAATGTGGATAAAAATGCTTTCAGAAATGATCAGGTAGCTGCACTGCAATTGCTTTAGATATTTTAAACAGATCATCTACTGCACCATATTACGTTGGGGCCTGGTAATACCATCTGGAGAATAAATGATATGTTTCAGAAATAATTGAATGTTTTAATTTGCTCATACTTACAGGAGTCCATTTGGCTATTTTAAAACACTGCTAACTGTAGATTCTTCCTAACACCTACTGGTTCAAAACATTACTTTCCTTCTGACAGTTAACTCTTATTATGAACCACAGAGCTGTGTTTTTAATGGAAATGTTTGAATTATAAATATAGAAAACCAGCTACTGCACATGGATTGCAACTTTTCATATATTTTAATGTGCGTATGCATATTAACACTACAAAGTCTCCATATTTGCAAAGACGATCTTGACAGATAATAATTGTTGAATATAATTGATACTAATACTTATTGAAAGTGACCAAGCATTTAATCTTTTCTCTCTCTTTCACTTGCTTTAACTCTAGAGAAACATGATGATTTTAAATGTTCCGTATGGTAAATTCAAGATTAATAATTCAATTACCATTAAGCATAAATTGAAACAATAGCATTGTCTTGCCTTACAGTGTCAAGAGTTTTAGTGAACCATTTAACATCAGTATACTTCAGATGCATGAATTGTATACATCAGATACATGAACTGCCTGAATTGATAGTACTATGCAGCGGATTCCAAACTAACATTTTATAACAGCTGCAAAGGAGCTGTGAATCAGATGCATTTCACAGTTTATTTCAGTGGTTTACTTCTAATCTATAACTGCAGACATCTGCTCAGTGTAAAGAATTGGCCAAACACAGTGAATAATTTCCAGTGAATATTTCCAGTGGAATGATGTTGATTCACTGACATACGACATGGACAACAACTTCATCTGAACACCCGCTCCTAGCAAAGGTAGTATGACTGAAAAATGGCAGTACTTCAACAGCTGTGCAGCAACTCACTTGCCTAGGTAGCCTTTGCAATGGGATAAAATTCAAACAAACATACTTTGGCTCAACATAGTTTCCTCTGATTAGAACAGCAGAAAGTAGCAGAAAGGAGCTATTCCTTAATTTTATTATGGACAAATTTTAGTAAAGATTTAGTTTACATTTTAAAAGGGACAATTCTAAACCAAAGGATCATCTGAATTTTTGGAGGAGTTTCCTCGGGTAAAGATGGAAAGCTGAAATTGCTTATCTATCTGTCCTCCTAGCTCTAGGCAGGTGGTTTTAACTGAGCTTAGGTGGACTTTACCTGTTAGCTTTTGATCTTGCCAGTCTCTTCCTTACTAGCATAAATGATCAGACAGCATGCACAAACATTGCCAGTTGCATAACTTTTGAAATTATGGAAGTCAAAACCTGGGCTCCTGCCTGGTACTTTTGATCTGATTCTGTTCCTTATGTTTTCCTCAGATTCATAAGTGTAAAGATATATCTTCAGATGTACAAATGATGTCTCATTTATATTCACTATTTTCAGACCAAATACTTTTGAAACATTTATTCTCAATTAGAGGATTTTAAAAGGACTCCACTTTTTATCATTAAACCAACTACTACTTCTCTCCTTAATCAGTTCAGATAAATTGTTTTGGAAGAAATGCACAATCACAGACCAATTTTCCAAACACTACTGAATATATGCAAGTTTGAATTAATGACTCAGAACCACAACCTCTCAACCCTAACTTATACTTATTCATAATGCGTATCTTGACAGATAATAATAAGTAAGGATATAATTGATAACAACACTTATCAAAGGTGATCAAGCATTTAATAGCATCTCCTTAATTCTGCAGAAATAAAAAATAATATATATTAAAAAAAAAGATATGTACCTCAGATCATAAATGTTAAATTTATGAACTGAGGTAAATATGATAAACTCAAATTTTATAAATTGCATTTAATGTTAATTGAATTATGTCAAAACAATGTTTCAGGTTAATGGCAATTAAATGCTACCTAACTCTCCAACAGAAGGACAAGATGCATTGACCCTATTACGGAAAAATAAGTATCAGTAAAGCAGGTTTCAAATAAACAAATACATTTAATGGGATAAGCTATCTCTTTACATAGTGTTGGCATGTATCTTGAGCTTTGTTATACACTTTTACAAAAATTAAACTGCAGAAAGAGAGATGTGATGAGGCACAGAGCACAGGGATCAAAAATATGAAAACTGATGACGATAAATGCAATCTAATACAAGGATCAAAAAAATATAATGAAGTAATCAGGACTGGACTTCGACTGCTGCCTCTCCTTCCTGTTAGCCCTATGGAGCTTTGAAAGAAAACCCACTCTGTGGATCTGTAGTGCCAAGGAGACCCGAGGAGAGAAATTTATACTTTCTCTTTACCTGTTTTGGAGTTCCTACAGATAGGCAACTCATTACATTCACCAAAAGTTTGAGGGAGTGCTTTTAATAAGAGGATATATTAAAAACAAAACAAAACAACAACAACAACAAAAAAACTACTTAATTTCAGTAGCAGTGATAATGTATTATGAAGTTAAAATCTTTCTCTTTGAGACATGCCCACTCCTTAGATTCCAGACCACAAGGTTTCTTTTGTCTTTGAGCAGAGCCAACGTCTGCCACCTGTGTCCCCTGACAGACTGCCATTTGTTTCAAATATCAGAAAAGGGGAAAAATGCACAATTTCTTGGAGTGCTTGAGAGCAGTATTCATAATTCCCCCATGCTGCTATGTGCTTTTTCTCCTTGGTAAAACTTATACTTTTTGTTATTATTTTTAAACACAAGGCTGTGCTTTTGTTAAAGTTGGCCAGAATTTTTAACATGGAGAAAAAGAGCTAGCTAAATGAACTCCTGAATGAACCCCTAGAGAGAGGGGAAAGAGGTGAAAGGACAGAAAAGTGACAGAGCACACCCTCAGAGAAGATGACTCAATATCAACTACAACAGATAATTTCACTTTCATCGCTGATTATATGTAGATAGCAAACACACTGTCGGCATGGTACAAAGCAGAACATTTCCATACCTCATAGAAGGTTATGAGGAACAAACAGGAATAAATACACCTGACACTATGTTTATGACAAGTCCTGGGGATTTTTTCCCCTCCTTTCCCAAAGATAGGGACTGAACACCACAGCTGTAGCCCTTTCACAAACAGTACCTCTGAGCAACCACATCCATGAATATTAATAGCAACAGTTCAACATGAGGAACTTAAAACCAACAACTTTATTCAAAAAGTTACTGGCAACCAGAATGGACCCCTGAGCACCAGTGTAATGAGATCTCACTGTGGAATGACATATTGAGTTGTGACATTCTGTATTAGTTTCCATTTCTAAATGATCTCAGGCTGTAGCCACATGCAGAATGGATTAGAGCAATCTTGTTTCAAGTGAGAAAAATGTGGCTAAATGTGGCAACATTTGTACAGCAAAATTTTATTCTTCTCACTAGGCTATGGTGAAAGAGTGAACTCCTGGCCAGGACTATGGGTTGCGCATCTGGACTCAGCTTAAGATGAGGCAATTACTTATCCTACAATAGCTCTGATACTTCAAGATGTACTCCATGTGTATCCTATTGTACAAGTCTGCGAGGCACATGCACACAACACATGCTTTCCTGGCAGCACCAGCATTCAGCAGAGCTATGCTTGTACATTCTGCTCCTTATGTTCCCATATGAGAGGAAATAAAGGCTAGGATAACGTTTCTCAGTTATCCTCGCAATGCTAAGCCTACGCTGCTGAGAATTCCAAAGAGTCTGGACAGAAAGCTGGGCAGAAAATCTGCACTGACAGCAACTGTAATGGTGGTAAATAATTATTTTGTGGAAAAAAAATAATCAACTGGTTTAGATGGAGATTTCTATTTTCTTGAATTTTTATAGGTGCCCGGTGGATGCCTGTTCCTAAGATGTCAATCTAATGGAGTGTTCCTTGTCATTGTCTGGTAGCTCTCATTAACTAGTACATACCTGTACCATGCAAAAACCATCTCTGCCACCTATTCTCTAATGCTTGCATGTGTGTGTATGTGGTAGAAGAACAGACAACAACCTACCAGCCAAGCAGTTGGAGATTCACTACATAATCTAGTTCAAAAACACTTATGTTAAAATAATTTGACTTTCAATTTTGGTCCCCAAAACAGAGAGAAAAAAAAAAAAAAGCCAGATGTGTATTTTCCTTTTGATGTAGTACAACACGACTCAGAACTTATAAAAATGTTCTGTTTTGGCACTGATTCTGGATGAGAACGTTAGGACAGATTGTTTCCAAATGCTAAGCAAAGACATGACCTTCAGCCAGGACCCTGACAAGAAGGCAAGAGTGACACAAACTGTGTCATAATATAAAATGGCTGATGTTCAGCACAATGAGTAGTTCCTGCTCCACATACAAAATCTCAGACTCTGTTCAGTCTGTATGGTCAATATAAAAAGTAACTTCCTTGCTGTTTTTTTGGGTCATTTTCTGCTTTATGTAATACTTAAGATGTAAAGATTGGTCTTTTTGTGTTGTATTTTCACAAACATCCCTGCAAAATTTATGATTTTGTGAAAGGTGCAACCATCCTAAATATAGTAAGATAAAATAGTCTGTTAGAGCTACTCTCCCATCCCCAGCAGGTGTTATAATTATTTCACTTCACTGTACCGTTGTTATGTTAGAGTTTGAGGAAGTTGGCAAATAGCTACAAAGACGAAGTTTCCCAGAAATTACTATAATAGTAGAACCTTAGTTTGCTCAGCATATATTCTTTTAATTTCAATAAGCATTTCATTATTTAAGCACCCAGTCTGAACTCAACCATGGCATCTTGTTTTCCTGATCTTATTTTTCCTTCACATGGCTCAAATTTAGGTTTTTAATCTGCTGACCAATAGAAGCTGGAAATAGAAGAACATAAGGTCACAACTTCCTTGAAGTTCAGAATCATGAATATAGGCTAAATCACATCTTTCCTCTGCCATACAGCTACAGTAAGGATTACTGCATGCTTAACAGAGGAGACTGTTGTTTGCAGAGCATTTTATGTTATGCTAATCAATTAATTTGACCAACACTAGTCATAAAATACTAAATATTCAGAGGAACGAAGTTGTGAGCAGTCCCCCTGTTTGTTCCTGCTGCTGCAGTTAGTCAGGAATCCAAACAAATGCTTATCTTTCCAGTTTTTAAAGTCAGCATTATCAATCCAATCCAGCATTATCAAGCCACGTATGGGTCATCTGCAAATGGAAAAGCAAGCAATCTCCTTATAGGGTGTCCATTTTTGTCTCAAAGCCTGTAGGATTCCCACACAGGCTGTGGGACTGCAGAAAGCAAAACTCTTCCTTCCAGGCTGCAGTACCTCTGCCTGGAATGTCAAGGAAAGACCTTTGTGCTGACCCAGAAACTGCAAACATTTCTTTTCTTTTTAGATAAAGGAACTTTTCTTCTCTCTCAAGCTTTTTAGTGGTGAAGAGAAAAAAAGAAAAAAAAAAAAAAAAAAAAAGCATCTTTTAGCTTTTTTCTTCCACAGGTGCTGTCCTTTGCAATCGACTCTGACTCACTACCAATACATAGTGTTTTGTACTCTTGGGCTCTCTTATTAATCACTCTTTCAAAACAAACAAAACAAAACAAACAAAAACACACAAAAAAAAAAAAAAGAAAAAAAAAAAAGACAACAAGGTGTCCATCCCTCATCATTACAAACTATCCTCTTTATCTAATGCTAGGAGGAGAAACAGTAAATCTTTTTTTCCTTCATTGCTTCCTACCTCAACATTATAACTTTCTTAGCTTCCAATTCTCTTCAGAGTCAAGTATAATTTTCAGAAGATGGTGCATGGGAAGCCAGGCACATGTGGAACAGAGATGCCATTCCTGTCATATGACTTTTAAAGCAGCTACAGAATGAATATTTGTTTGTTTGCATGTATTTCCTTAACTGATATGTCTGCATTTCTGATTCTGTTCTGCATATTTTGATCCTTAAATTTGATGAATCCAGATTTACCAATGTGGTTGTGATTATTATTTTTTAAATAGCTAAAGTAGTACACCTTATAAATCACATGCTTTCTTAAATGCAGGGTTTAAGCATTCATACCATGACAATGGCTCTGTTATCTGTGGATTTCAATAATGTGCTTTATTTGTGTATTCCCCTGAAAAACACTCAGACACTGCAATTACTGTAGAACAAGCAGTATAGCTGATCAAAGGCTTTTGTCCAGACTCTTCAATGACATCCACACAGTGATTTGCTGTGACTGCTTACAGATCACTGAATGTGCTGCAAGATTTTGCTTGGTTGGTATACAAAGCTGGTCACACAGCAATGGCAGAAAATAGGACTGCCCTCTTAGTCATCCTCCCCAGGATTTGTGAGGCATGTACGTGCTGAATGAGAGTTGGTGACTGTATCTTGGTATTCACAACAAATATCTGAAACTCTTCCATTTATTCCCCATGTAAGATACAAGACTTTTGGTAACTTCAAGCACTCAAATATATAGGTCACAAAGCTAATTTAAAGGTTTACTTTTAAAACATTAGTAAAACTTCCTGTCTGTTTTAGCCACACCCCCAGTTCAGGTTTTCCAGTTTTACTCTAGCAAAAACCAAAGGAGTCACAGTAAGTCATAAGTTTTAGAAATACTTTAAACATAGGCTGGTGCCTCTGTCTCTATACTATGGTTGTTATTGCAGTATCAAGGATCCAGGGAATTATAGGCCTGTCAGTCTGACCTCGGTACCAGGGAAGGTTATGAAGCACATCATCCTGAATATTATTACAATCAAGCGATCAGAAGCAGCCAGCATGGGTTTATGAAAGGTAGGTGCTGCCTGACTAACCTGATCTCCTTCTATGACAAGATGACCTGCTTGGTAGATGAGGGAAAGGCTGGGGATGTTGTTTACCTTTATTTTAGTAAAGCATTTGACACTGTTTCCCACAGTACTCTCCTGTGGAAACTGGCTGCTCATGGCTTGCACAGATGTACAGTTCACTGGGTGAAGAGTTGGCTGTAGGGCCAGGCCAGAGAGTTGTAGCAAACGGAGCAAAATCCTGAAAGGAGGTTGCAGTGAGGCAAGTGTCAATATTTTCTCAGGTGACAAGCAATAGAATGCAAATAAATGGCCTCAAGTTGTACCATGGGATGTTTAGATTAGGTATCAGGAAGAATTTCTTCATGGAGAGAGTGGTCAAGCATTGGAATGGGCTACCCAGAGAAGTGGTGGAGACCCCATCCCTGGAGATGCTTAAGAGATGTGTGGATGAAGCACTAAGGGACACAGCTTAGCAATGGGATTCAGTAGATCAAGTTGATGGTTGGAATTTATGATCTTAAAGGTCTTTTTCAACATAAATGATTCTATGATTCATTGATTGCAGGGCAAAAACAAAACAAACAAATAACAATAATATATATATATATATATGTTTTTTAATGCCATTTTGACTTACCATTTGGTAACTCTAGGGCTTTTTTGGTCACACACACACACATATATTCTACCTTAATCATAATATGTTAAGAACTGCTGCTTACAAATATCTTGTTTTGGAAGGAAGGATTATCTTTGGGTTTAGTCCCTTCCACCTTCTCTGTAAATCTGCCATGTGACTGATCAGCCACTTAACTCCGAACCTAAGGTGTCATATATCCAAATCCAGATTCCTTATCTGTGAAATGGGTATAATGACATTCACTACTTCAGCAGGTCAGTGTAAGAGGTGATAAATGTCACAAAACTATCTACAGTAAATCATTACAGGTGCACATGTTACATGGACATGTGCTTTTAAAAATGCTCCTTTGTAATCCAGCAACAGTAAAAAATCCTGATTATAGTTTTATTAGACTTCTGCATTGTATGGCTAAGAGACAAGACATTTTGCTGAGTGCATTCTTTATGTGAATTACAGGAAGACACATATTAATATGAAGATCTATTTATTTTCTCTTAGTCAAGAGCATACCCTAATGGTATAGCTGTCACTTCTGCACACTGGTGCTCTCTAATCAATAACATGAAACTAATAGTGTGGGACACATTTATCTTGTGCCAGAATACAATTTATACTAAAAGGATTTTTTGCAACCAATGCCATAGTGGAAGAATGCAACGCTTACTATCTTCCATTGAAAGCAAAGTTAAATTCTCAGTCTTGAATTTATTTAGTGATAATCTCTGGTAAAACATTCCCTCATACCGTCCACTAAATATACATTAAAATCTCCATTCTGTCTGGGCTGCCAGGTGCTGTCTCTGCATGAAGATACTCATTCCAATTTGAATTGGGTGTTCACAGGTTGGTGGGAAAGCAGCTATCTGCTCCAAGAGGAGTTTTCACTTATTACTGCATGACATAAAAGCATGAATTGGTCACATTGTGTATTCCTATTAGGAGCCAAAAACAATTAGAAAAAAAATGTGAATCTATGGCTGCAACCATAGCAGAAGAAAGAAAAAGGGAAATCCTCTGGTAAGCCCTTTTATTACTGGGAGAGTGATACCAGTTTTGCCACAAAACAATTTTTGGGGTTGTGTTTCATGAACAAAAGGTAAGACATCAAAGAAAAGGACAGTATAGGCTGCTATAACAACTTCTGTCTTTGGGAGAGTTTCCACATAAGCTTATTCTTTTCAATGGAGAAGTCAATGGTACCATCTTGGATCAGAAAGGGAGGGATGCTCCTGAACGTCAGCACAAAGCAGTAATCTTCAGACAAAAATGATACCAACAGGGATATAGTGCAAATTACTGAGGAATCAGAAGGATGTAAGGGAAACATAAGCAAAATTAAAAATCAGTGAGACTGAGGACAGCGAAGATGAGAGTTGGAAGAAAACATTTGTACTGGTACTGAGAGCATGAGGTTGATCCCAACTCATGCTTATAAAGAACCAGTCTTTCTTTTGGTTACAAATATCAGTGTTGAATCTCCATTATCTAATCTTGTCAGTACAACCTAGCTATATATAGAAATGGAAGAGAAATTCTAATACAAAGAAACTGCTGATTTCTGGACTCAATTTTCTTCAGAAAAAGTCCTCTTCATATATTATTGAGGTAAATATGGCAAAAATGAAAAACGATCTCCGTTCTTATTTTAGTACTTCTGAGATGTATTTGCACTGTCCAGCAAGGCAGTTTGGAACCCAATCATTCAGAGTCCCATGGGCAGCATGACATGGAAGTGATGGAGGGTCACACTGTGGAGGACATTCAGTCAGCATGACCAACTCAAGAAACCACTACTACAATGGTGCACAGAAAAGATGGGAACAGCTGACCACGGTACTCCATGGACTACTGTGGAGTATTTACCAGCTCTGGACTTCAGAGTTGGCAGTAGACAAAATACCTCTTTCCTGGCATTATGAGCACAATTTATTAACATTCACCCATGAACCACTTTACCATCCGGAAGAGCAACAATTAAACAAACTGAATCTCTCCCTTATCAATAGGTCTCTCTGCTCCTTAGGAAAAGCACTTGCACTGGTAAAGAGATGTTACTGACGATACAGAAAGACTGTAGACGCCTTGCAGGATGAAAGCACAGATGTTCCTTCTCTCACTCCAAATTCTTGAGCTCAGTTCAAGACTGCAGAAGATCAAGAGATAAACTAGTGTCTAAAAATGCAGTCATAAATCTTCCAGGACACAGCTGGCTCAAGGCTTCTCACACAATAAACTATGAGCAAGGCTGGACAACTACTGCTTGGAAAAGGAAGAGATGGAAACAGGACAGACTGAGAGTCTCTTTCCTGTTATTACAGGAGAAGCAGGAGGAGTGGGTACAGTGAGGAGCTGAAGGGGAAGAAAAGTCAGCCCCTCCTGCAGCAGCCATTAGCCCAGCTTCAGGATGGACAAATTGGGCAATGGGCTACAGCTGTTTGGCCATACCCTATCTGGTCCTAGACAACCACTTTGACTTGCCTTCAGTGTTCTTGCCCTTGGAAATGCTTGAATTAGCTGTTCTGCTTAACCCCAGAAGGGAAAGACTGCTCCTGAGAGGGGAAGCCTCAGATTTCTATGCCAGGTTCCAAGGAAATAAAGAGGGCAAAATGGGAACATTTAGCCTCATACCCTGAAAAATAATTACTCTAATGTTGCTCCTTAATCGTGTTTGACAGTAGTTTCATAATAGTCATAAGGAGGTGTAAATTAATGGTCATGAAAATTAATAGTCAATACAAATGATATAAAATATGAGATTTAGATCCCAAAGACAACTGTAAACAATATTTCCACTATTAGAGAACATATTTGTGTGTGTTCCTCATAGTCCTTAATAAACAAAAACAGGAATGTAATGAGCAATACACTGATGATTCCTTTCTTGATTAAAAAATGTTTTCCACATCATTTAGATAGTGTTGTGTAAAGAACCTATTACACGTGCCTATATTTACTTTGATACCTAGGCAACTTTAAACTGTACTGAGCTCAAACAAATTGAACATTCAAAAATATTTATATTGGCATAGAAACTAAGAAGTATAGTCCAATTCAAGCTGTTTTCTCATAGTCTAAGCTGCAGACAAAACCTATAAACTTGAGATTGGAGAAAGTATGATTGTTTTCTTACACTTGCAAATGTGCTACTGAATATGCAAAACCACGATGCTCGTACCCCACTCCCTTCAACAGGAAGCTTAGTACTGTGGCATAAGCCGAAAGCACTTGCTTGAATCTACGGTGATCACATCAGCACATTCACCCACTTCATTTAACCACCACTCTAAAAATGCATCAACCAAAACTATGTGGATTAAATGCCACTTAAGAGCTGTGGAGTGTAGTAAGGAGACACGATGCTGAAACCCTGCAGCCCTTTCTCAAAGCCCAACAACCTGTTTCCCCATTCTGACTGCTAAGACCAGCCCTGTGCTTCTGCCTGCCTGCATTCAGAACCCACTGTTATATCATAACTGCACAGATGCAAGTGCTAGCTTTCTACACATCTTCTCCTGTACTGTGAGACTGCACATTTTATAAACATAGAACAGTAGATTCTATGTAGCCACTGTACATATAAAATTTTTGACATTAATTTGACATTAAGGTTTCTCTTCCTACCCAAGGATCATTACAGTGTTAGTGCAGGCAGAACATTTTCCACTTGATTGAACAGCCCTGACCTTTTTTTTTCTTTAAACACCCTACCCCAACTCCCTAAAAGTGTATGTGCTGCTCTTGCAATAAAACAACGTATTTAGTGTCATAGGCAAGCAGATTCAAACCAAGTCAATACAACTTGCACTGTATACTGCTGAACAACACTGCCCCTCTCCGCACTGCACGAGCTGTTAAGACAACTAACAGAGTGGCTGTAAAACTAATCAGAGAGAAGCCTGCAACAAAGGTTGCAGATGTTAGCCCAGAAATAAAGGGAGTCCTGGTCACACACCAAGTCTTGACTGTTTAGTGTCTCTCAGACACTAAGCTAATGTGAGATCTTCCTTGTTCCAGTTCCTTAATGTGGAAAAAGCAAAGGTAACTACAGGTGTCAAAGAAAAAAATATTAACGTGTCTACTGCCTAACCTGCTAACTTAACACATTAGCTCACAGACCTTCCACTGTCATGCATTATTTCACACTTGATCAGAAAAGCACCTTTAAAAGTGATTCAGAAAGAATGCATTAAGTTTCATATTCTAATTTTTTTCCATCTATGTTAAGGTGCATATCCATATTAACAATTTTTCTTTTCTTTATAAATTGTAGACAAACAAATCAAACCCCATACCTATTAAGCTCTTGAATGTAATTATGCATTGCAGCAAGTTTCTTGAGCTCATTAAATACCATGCAGAAAAAGTGCAAATTTTTAATCACTTGTATTTATTTTAACATTAGAAAGTGTAAACACAAGCACCCAGTGTACCTTATCCACAGTCATACTGTTAGTTTGCACTAACCTGTCATGCATCTTTTCATTCATTTTCTTCCTGAACACAACTATCAATTTATTTATTTATTCTTTTTTTTTTTTTTTCTTTTGTTCTGTTCTTTCTATAGGTGAATCCAGGCTATAAATCATTTTGGTTGCCATTTTTGGCCACATTTTTCATCACCTCTTTCTCCTTCCTAGAAAATGTTCCAGTCTTAGACAGAAAATAGATGGCTTTTCAACAATTTTACTCAACTACATTTCTCACTATCCTTCAAACTGGTACATCAATAATAAAATGTTATGATATTCATCACAACTCCCCTTATCTTCTGACTTTACTACCCAAGAACTAACTGTGCTTTAGTTGTGCTGGAAAGCCTTCAACACAGCACTACTATAGGGAGAGACAGGCTGAAGTTTACCTAGATTTTAATTTTTTTTTTTTTTTTGTAACTTGATATCATAAAACAAAATTTTCTATGTATCTTGTCTTTCACAGAAAAATAAATAAATAAATAAATAAAAATGAAAATCTGACTATACAATATTTCATTTTAGCATAAGATCATCTTCCTGTGTCCAAATATGGATTCAAGTGCATTATCTTAGATAGACTGAACATTTATATTAAGGTTTGTTGGTGCTCATGTTTTTTCTATCATTTCTCTTATGTATTCCTTTCTGTTCTTTTATCAAAGAAATACAGGGTCTCAATCAGAAAGTTCTTGTTTCATGCTGCAGCACATATCCAAAAGGAAGGTGTAAATTTGGATTGACAGAAGTTAACATGAACAGGTCTGGTATCTGTACTGTTTTATTTCTAGGCTCTGGTACCCTATGCGTAGTCAAATTATTTCTAATAAATAGTAGGATGTTGATTTTTATTAACCTGATTTACACAGAAATGGTATATCCTCTCTTATAATTCCATAACTTTAGATTCTAATTTCAGTCATTTTTTGTTAAAATTACACCTAGCGACTATCTGAATGCAATAGTTACCTATACAAACAGTGTCACAACAATTTTGTAGCAACTACCTGGACATATTTAGATTCTATTTTAAGTGGCCTTAAAAAAATAATAAATTATTATTATTTATATTTTATTTATAGCCTTAAGAGCAGAAAGCAGGCTTCCACATCTGCAGTATGGATATATCTCCAAAGGAGACTGCAACAGTTAACGTAAAATATCTTTAGCAATGGGATAGAGCAGTTTGCAGAGAACACATCATCTCCTTTAAATTTTTATCACCTCTCTTTCATGTCATATTAGCTGATGTATCCAGGATTATTATTTTTCACTGATACAGAAATCAATTACACTGAACAGCTATGGAAAATAGATCAACCACCTGCAGAGATTTAGGTATGGTTACTTGAATTGACACGAGGATATAAAAGAACAAGGCAACTCATGGCTGCTAACTACAGCTAGATTGAGGCAAACAGCTTATACTTAACTCTTCAAAAACATTTCCTACAGGAATACCAATTTGCTAAATTATTACTTCATCCAACTACATTTTAGTGTAAGTTGTTTTCAAATCCTTCTCCCTTAAGTATTTCTTGTAATATTTAAAACACTGCTTATGACATGTGATCCCAAGTAGTGTTGTTGTTCTTCCTGATTGAATATACAACCTTTTATAAAGCAGAAAGAAGGAAGTCAGTCCCATTAAACTCCAACTCTGTTTTTTACTTACATTATTAAGATTTATGTCAATGTATTGAGAATAAAATAGCAATTCCTGTAATTGTTCCTGAAAACAGATTTGAAAGAGCAGTAGATGTCTCATCAGCAACAAAAATGAATATAAACACTCAGACATTTATCCTTAGTAGTTTGACTAACAGGGAACATTGTGATAAAAAGCATACTTCCCAATTCTCAAAGAGCTGCTGCGTTCAGCTCAGACAACTATTGCAGGTTGGGACAACAATACATCAGTTATCTCTTCATTTTGCATAACAAGCTAACACTGCCATTGTTCATAGCCAGAAATTTAGGGGCATTTCTCTTTAAATGGTTTCTAGGGCTCAACTCAAAGGAGAATAATTCTGCACCAAATTCAGTGAGCATGAAATGCAGAACATAAAAGGCCCTGAATGTTGGTTTTTATACTGTGGAACTATACTACCTTCCTACTTACTATGCATACCTACAGTGTTTGCACCTACTACTATAGTTATTACAGGATATTATAGATAATACAGGATGTTAGTTACACAGCATAGAGAGTAAGCATAAATACTGCCACTGTCTGAACATGCAAGGTAGTTTTATTGCACCATGAATCAAAATTCATTTAATAATTAGACTGATCATCTGATAACACCTTTGTAAAGGAAATAAACTTTTTAAAAGTAGTTAAACACAGTACTAGTACATATAATTAGCATATTAAAATAAGCTTATTTGCAGACAGCTTTTCTCAGCTGCTACTGAAAAGAAACACCCTACACAGTGTTGGTCCTCATATTCAGCAGTTCTGAACAGCCCCAGGATAACATGAAGTTAGCAGACACTAGATATTTAGCATGCCTGAAAATTAAATCCGGTCTTTTTTTCAAATGTCATTCCTCCTGAAAGGAGTATGAAGATTCAAGAGATATGCAAAAATCACTTTTCATCAGCAGAGGTACCTTTAGTGTCTGTGCTCAACATACAGAAACAGCTATCCTACTTCCCAGCATTTTCTAATCTGTTACATGACAATTGGTGATATAGAAATCATAATGCAAAACTGCCATACTACTAAAATTGCCTTGCCTCCAGAAGAATAACTCACTTCCCTGCAAGCAACTAAAACCACCCCCCTCCAAAAGCAAAGGACTGCTGCTGTGGGTACACAACAAAACACATCACTTCATAAAAATGACTGACTGCTTAAAGAAGGTGGCAGTGGGCTACTGTTCCTCCTGCAGTATCATGTACTGCTGTCACTATTTCAAT
This sequence comes from Anas platyrhynchos, assembly GCF_047663525.1. Classification (NCBI taxonomy): domain Eukaryota; kingdom Metazoa; phylum Chordata; class Aves; order Anseriformes; family Anatidae; genus Anas; species Anas platyrhynchos. The sequence goes on along the minus strand of NC_092594.1, from coordinate 25,624,222 downwards.
TGACTACATAACGGGAGGGAGGATATTTACATACACACACATATATATAAAATCTATCTATAACACAAGTAAGGAAAAGGCTGCAAAGATGTATTTTGTTACACTTATTACCTTGTTTCAGAGACAGAAAAGAATATAATATTAGAGAAGAAAAAGCATTTGGGGAAAAAAAGCTCTCCCCGTGAACTGCAGCAGGCTGAACAGGGTCTCATACACCCCCATGCTGACTTTAGCTAAGTGTGTCAGCATAAGAACACCAGACCCACAGTAAAATGCTTAGTGATGAATGTCAGCACAGCAGCAATCGCCTTTCTGCCAAACAGGAACATAATGGACACACCGCAGGAGCTTACAGGTTTGGAGGGGATCTGCTAGACAGAACTCAAAGCTATGGTGAACATCGCACTGCCGCTCTGCTGAACAGCTGCACTCATGCCCTGCAAGCCACAAGCATGGCCCTTGTTTTTGAAAAGCATCCTTTCCATGTCATGTTGTGCCATTAAACATCCTAAACAAGTCTCCATTATATTCCAAATAGGACTGTTTGTTGCAAGTTGCATTCACAAGTCAGGTGTGAAATAATCTTACAAAGTAGAAAAGAGGAAAGGGATCTGGGCATGTGTTCTGTCCCTGACTTTACCCATTCCTCACTGCCAGGTATATTCTGTGGTTCACTGAATAAACACATGACTCACTTTTTCTCCAGATGAAAAACGGGATTAAAAATGGCGACTTGCTTTCATAAAATGATTTAAAAGAAATTTAAAATCACAGAATCACAGAATCATAAAGCCAGACTTGGAAAAGAAATACTGATTTTGAGACTAGTAAGAATAAAGATTGCTGCTAGAAAGCCACCAGCTTACCTGTAATTACTGTATTAAAAATAAAAATAAATAAATAAATAAATAAATAAATAAGCACAGTAGGACATATTAAGGAGATGCTGTGCTGACAACATTTTACATTATTCAATAACATTTTTGGGTATACAGTGCTCCTCAAATATTTTTCTACAAATATGTCATAACTATTTCAATGTTTTCCTGCTGTGCAATAAGATTCAGGGATAATTTGACATGTCCTGTCTCCCTATAGAACATTTTACGGTGAGGTTTCCAATAAGCTAATAAGTCGGTTGGATCAGGCCAGATCTTATGCTGTTTCTAGCAGTGTTCAATGAAGATGTCTTTGGAAGACTAGAAAACATGATCTGTATGGTTTGGTTATGCTAGGAAGTATTCTACCCTTCTGATCAGATTGTTTACTTCCACCTTTCTTCATTTTTTTTGCGAAAAACCTTCCCAAATTTATTTTATAAGAGGAGGGCCTACCAAGGACTTTCTTATTCTGTCAGCTGAACCCTTCCAAATTCTTTATAGTAGAATATAAAGATTCCATATTGCTATGGTAAGCGCTGGTGTCTATTCATCCCTCGTTTCTTAACTTCCTTCATCTCTCCTCAGTGTCACTTCCAGAACACCAATTTCCCCCAACTCCCACCTATATACATTACTTTTACAGGTTTCTGATACCACTGAAATTCCTGTCTTCCAGCCTATAACCAGACTGGCTGCTTCATATATCTTCATATCTCTTCATATATTTCTCATTTTCCTCCATTTCATCTGGTTTGGCATTTGCTGATGTTTTAGAGAAACAAAGACAGGAAGATTTTTCCTCCACATAAGGGCCTCTTCTCCAACTTCAGAACCCCTTTGCTACCTTTAATGTTAGAATGCTTTATCACATGTGGCAATTTGGGGGCGATACACAACTGACATAATCTATATGCTAAAATATTATGCTTAATCTCATTCAAAAAGAATTTAACGGGGATTTCAGAAGTTCAGATGTTACTCCACCAATTAACTCAGCAATTACTTAATAACAACATTACACAATAACTAGCTGCTACATCAGCAATCAAAATATCAGTATTGTTCATTTTATCCTTTTAATATTACAACATATATTGTGGCATAGTAAAAAAAAATAAATCTGTAATTATTTATTTTCATATACAAGACAAATCCCCTTTTTTGTGAAAGCCTTAGCTTTTTGATTTTAAAGAACTTAAAGCAATTTCTTTGAGACTTTATTGCCATAGATGTATTATACTCACTGCATTCACTGAAGGTGGTTGAAAACTAAGAAGTACTCAGGAGACTTATGAAAGAGTTGGGGAAAAAAGCCCTCTGCACCATGAATATTGATTCTAGTTTTAAATAAAGCACTGCAGTGATGCAAGATTAGAAAAACGCACATTTAATAATGAGGAAGTGACTCCGTCAGTCCACTGGCTGCGCAAACTTAATAAATGTCATTTAGGGTTAAATAGCAGGTGCTCAGCAATGCTGCAAAGTTATTGAGAATCCTAATTCTGGGCTGGCAATAATCAGCTTTGCCTGACCCTCAATTCCAGAGGGCTGTAACTGATATCCTCAGTAAATAGATGCTTTCAGAAATTTAGTGAAAGCAAGTTCATTATAGTGCACTAGTCCCCAAACTTTTCCCATATTCTCGATGATATCTTAATAAAGAGATGCACATCTCTCTTCCCTTCTGTATCAGAGACATGATCTTCTTTTCCACTCAGAGTCCTTCAGTGTCCCTGGGGCAAGGACACCAATTTCTTACATGGAACATTTATTTTACTTAATATTGCTTTTTAGCTTCTGATGCAACTGAAGAAGAACAAACAATGAGATGAGATTGCGTCACATAACTAACTCTTTATCCATGGACCTCTAGTAAGCATGCCACAAAAGGCATCCTGGGTAGCCACCTACTATCCCTGTAAGCACAGAGGATGTAAAGCTGTACTAAACGTACACTATTGACTTCCACTTTCATTCCCATCCTTTTAAGAAATAGAAGAGAGGACAAATGTGCCTTAGCAAACAGCAGCTCAGTGTAACATAAAATGATGTGGAGATAGCAGTGGTGAGGCAGGATCCCAGGCACGAATTCAGAAATCTGGGGACTGCTTATGCACTGGTCCTCCCTCCAATTCAATACACATTTGCCATCTACACCTAATTCATGACACATTCCTGGGTCTTCTACAACAAACAAGTACTTGCTAGCTGTGTTTCTCCAGTTACACTGAGGCCCACACATTTTGCTGCTTTGCTGTTGTGTAGATGCTTTGATTCTTATAGTTCCATACATCAACAAGCCATCCATCTGCAGAAGTCAAGACAGGAACCTCATTTTAAAGGGCCATGACTTGGCATTATCATAAAGCAATACATCAGGCAATGAAATGAAATCATTTATAAAGCTGATTTTATGCTTATTTTGCCTATTTGTCTAGTTGCCCTCTCCATTCAGTAAGCTCTTTTTACTCCACATTCACAGTGATGTAAGTACAACAATACTATTAATTTCTTTTTCCTTAGGTAAGATGACTGTACACCATGTTTCAATGTTTTAAATTCATCCTTGAAAATCAAAAAAGATTTGAACAAGAATATGTCAGTCCATCAGAATCTGAACACTTATCAGGAAGAGGGAACATATGGGGTATAAGATTTTAGGATTTAAAAAAAAAAAAAAAGAATTTGGAATTTCTCACATGCATGGTCTACAACACCAACATATGACATTTCTCAGTGTAAAATACTTGGTTGTATCTCTCTTCAGGACCAGTAGTTGAAACACAGAAACTAGGGTGCATCTCAGTACGTGGTATGAGCACTTGAAAATTGCACATGCTTTGTGTGAAAAGCATGGGGGAAGAATCTAGGGAATGATCTAATATTGTATATCACTATATAAAAATATTTACATTCTTGGCAAACGACAGCAGAAATGAACATTCACATGTTGCTGTGTCTCCCTGGAAAGTAGATTTGCTTCCCTACTAAACGGTACATTACTGTTACTCAAACACTGCTGCATCTATTTATATGGTCTACGGGTGGTTGTAGCATAGACTACAGCCCTACTCTTAAAGAGTGGGCATAGGGATTATCTCCAGAATACAGAATATAGATTTTATGTTGACATTCATCCTGCACACCCCACACAAATCCAAAATTTAAAAACAAATCAAAATCAGATATTTCCACTAAATATAAAATTACCTTGCAAAATGTAAGCCTATTGAAAGTTACAGATGCTTTTTATAAACTGAGTCCACGATTTCTCAAAACAAGAACTATGCATCTGATTCAGCTGTCAACTACATTTGTGATTTGTGGTCTGTGTACTCCCTTCCCCTTCTCCCCACAGTTTGATAAGCCACACTTTTACTGTGGCATGGGGTTATGCATACTGTTAGGTAGCACTAATAATGGAAAGTGCATGAACTAGGTCTAAAATCCACAGACTTGGCCTTTGTAACCTTTCATTAGGCATTGAGTTAGGCTTTTAAAGAACCAGCATTTTGCAACAGTCGCCAAACTACTGAAACTAACAGATGTGTATACAGGCAGTAATAGTTTAGCACCTCAGATGTCCTGATATATTTATCTGAAAACACCAGCAATTTCACCAGCAAATACTCTATAAAAATGTAATCGACATTGGTGAGCAGTGTTAACATCTTCACACTTAGTTAAACAGAATATCATTACCCAAATTTACAGGATACACGGTTAACAAAAGTCAGATAGAGTTCTTAAATTGATTTTGTCAGTTTCCAAAACTATAGCAATGTTTTTGTTTTCAACTATGTTCTCCAGATGTAATTTGCTTATATATCTTTCAGAATATTATTTGAAATGTCAGCTCTCAGCCAAAGAAATCAAATATTACCAGGATTCTCGTGATCTCCAATAATAGTTAGGCAAGTCTAAGATGGCACTTTCAAATGCAGCAAATACTAATATGTGTACTTTTCCCCTTCTATACCATGGAAAAGTGTTGGCCCTTTAATATACTGACCATTGAAGCATAAGCATTTTGTTTGGAAGAAATGGCAATAGACTGATCAGTCATATTTTCCCATATAGTTCCCTTTCTGATCCATTCATCCCCAGTTTGGATGCCATGATATTATAGGAGATTGTATTGAAAGCCTTTCTGAATTTACTATATATGATGTTTACTGTTCTCCTAAAGGGACAGTAATTACATTATCAAAAATAATCGTGTTGGTAAGGCACAATTTACCCTTGAAATCTTTAAGTACATAATCACAGAAAACAAGAATTTATTCTTTAGGGGTCTGGCTACATGAGCCAAACAGAAATAATCAATTTCCCAACCACCAGTATAATTATACACCATTTAACGGCAACCACCAAAACAGCAGAAACTGCTAGAATTGGAGACCCTGAGGCAAGGTGAACACAGGCCAAGTAATGTTGTAGCTTGCCCAAAGCTTGTGTTAGTACAGAGGCAAAAAATACATAGAAACAATATATGGGTAACAGGCACTTCTTTCTAATATTGTGCAGAGAAAAAAATCTCAGCAAAATACCCTGCCTGAGTAAAAATAGGGTACACTAATACAAAAATTATGTATGCTTTAACAATATGAAATGGAAAAATCCTTCAACACTTCAAGCTTTAGAGACATCTGAGGAAATAACCAATAATTTCACTGTTCCACATTTGACAATCATTGGTTATTGCTGGTGTTTGTGCAGCAGCATTTACAAACTCATACTTTGCTGAACCTTAAGTTGCAGGAAGCAGAGGACATTACTGACCAGTGCTCTTTCTTGAACATAAACCTTCACAATATTTAGTAGCACTCAATAGTTATTTCGCAGAAAGTCTACATAAAAAAATGTGTTTATTAAAGATAATTGGAGCAAGTTCACAGAGAAAAAATATACAACCAACGCTGACTTGTGCAAAAATAAAGTAGCAGTGAGATCTCATTGTTGATCCAAGGCAAGATCTATGTTCTTGGATCCCCTCAAATAATATTTATAAATATATCCAATACACAGGCTGGGACAAGAAAGAAGTGGAGTATTTCTTGTTCACAATAAAACTTAGAAACTTAAGTCTTAAAATAAAACTTTACTATTTTAAAGCTTTTTCCCCACTTTCCTTCTGAAGGCTCCCCCCCTCCCACCTCATTCCCCCAGTAATATTTCTGCAAAACCACCTATGGATTTATTGGACAATATATGATAAAGAAAGCTGAAAATCTGAGAGCTTTGTGTAAGGTATCATCAGAAGGGCAATGGTTAAGCCCAGCAGTTTCAATGAGTTATTAAAAATATATTCTTCATACAAATCAAGAACTGAGAGATCAAGTTCAAAAGTGAAGTTATGCGGGATGCGTGCTATACAGCTATCCAGTAAAAGATGAGAGTGAATATTGGCCATCAATATCTTGTTTGTTTGTTTGTTTTTTTAAACAGTAATATCCGTCAAAAACTGTTATACATTCCTCTACAAAGTATATAAAAAAAAAAAATTCAAAATTTTCCACAATGAGAACAGCATTATAAAGTTGGTCATAATTTATTTTTAATGGATGTAGCAAATAACCTTGCAGACTTTCCAGATAGAGAAATCACATTTGTGGTAGAATACTTCATATTTCATTGAGGAAGCTTTAGAAGCTTTGAATGACATCCATAATGACCAACTTCTGTTCCATTTCACTAGCAGAAAAGACTGAAGTCCTGTAAGTACTCTTGACCCACATATAGAAATATCCTGTGGAAAATTGGCAGCATAGTCCACTCTTGAAAGCAAGTTCTCTTGCTCCTTGTGGCATATCTGACTTGCTCCTCAGATATGCCACTGCACTTTGTAATACTTGGGTGCTATAAAACTAATCAGTCAATGTAGATAATATAGATTTCTGAACACAGAAATAGATGTAATTTGTATTACTTTACTGAAGTCTTGAATAACACAATTCTGTCTAAAATTCAAACAATTATTTAACAACCAGCATCAAAATTAGAGTAAATACATATTTTTTGTCTTCTAAGTGTCATGGCACCAGAATTCAAAGCATTATCACAGCTCTTCCACCGTGTCTGCTTTTCTTCTGACTCACCTAGATCTTCTCCTCCCATGTGCTACTTTTACAGAAGTGTCTGCTTTGCTGTATTGCTCACATACATGCCTATGCTTTCATACTATACTCCAGTATACACACTTTTTCTGTTCCTTACTTCAGTCCACGTGCTTCATGAAACTTTGGTTCATGTTCTCTAATGTGCACCATCATCCATATCTTCTGATGGTGAAGGTACAAAGGAGAAAAATATCATAGGGTAGGTATAAGCTTACCAGACAAGTATAATTATAACTTATTGGACAGAAGATTGGGATACTGGAGCACTGCTCTATCATCATCTAACCAGCGACCATAGACAAGAATCTCTGATGTCAAATCTGTTAAAACAGAACACTGTTTCTCCCTCCTCCTCCACCCCAAGCAATTTCCCTTGTTTTTCTGTTGCTTGTACTTAGCCTACAAGATATTTTGCCAAGCCTATAAAAGGACTAAATGAAAACACAACATGTAAGTAAAAAGTATAAACAAAGAACAACCTGGTTCTTTTAGGGCTTTCCTTTAAGGAAGGTCTGTTTATTTTTAAACTGAACCAGAAGCTAGAACCAGGTACCATGGAAAATGACAGAGGGAATTGATGTTGTTGGGGCAGTCACATTTAACAGAATCAAACTGATAACATACAGGCTTTCATTGTTATTTTTTCACTAGGTACCCAATGATTTTTATTAGATAACAGAAGAAATCAGAGTTGAAAGAGAAAAAATACAAACAAACCCCTTCTTTTTAGCATCCTGGATCTTAATGGACCAAAAATGAACAAACAAACAACAAACAAACAAAAAAACACAACAAAACACTGACAAAAGAGTGCTTACGAAAGTATGCAAGTTTGATGTGTATTTACTACAGCTTTTGAAGAAACTGTTTCTAAGTAACTAGTTTTCAATGTATGCAGTACCAGTGTTTAGAACAAGATTAAATCAGATAAAATTATAAGCAAATACAGATAGTGGATTATAAAGGGTTCTTTTCCCCCTCTGCTTAGTCCCAGGTTGATGAGAGAAATCCCCTCAGTTTAAAAGATAACTGAGACAAATTCTAACATTTACCTTTCATAATTAAGTACCTACAATTAGTTACCTGCACGCTTATCAGGTTACTAATAAGTTTAGCTACAGCAACCTGTTTAGTCAGTTAAAATATTGCCGTAGGATTATTACTTCTTGATCCTTTGATTACTACTATATCCTTTGTAAGATGTCATTTAGGCATAATTCATTGAAACATAGATCCTGAATTATATAGGATAATCATTTAAGTTTCTGGCAATATGCTTTATTATGAATTGCTGTGGTTTTTGTTTGTTTGTTTTGTTTTCAGTATTTCTTACTGTTCTTTGTATTCAGGAATGCCCTGCAAATCACACATTCAACTTCTTCAACACAGGGCACTTCCACAGGCCCAGTGACCTGAAGTGTTCTCTGTTTAGGCCTGTCATATTCACTGGCTGTTCCCTGCTCTCACTTGTGCCCTACTTCCATTATATTATATAAATAAACACACAACAAAGTTTCCAAAGCCTTGGCATGAAACCATAATACATCACAGTTTATCACCCTTGGAGTATATGCTAATACAAGTAGCATTCAAGTCTTAAGGATATATGAGGACGTATTTAACACAGAATCTAGGGCCAGTCTCTCAGTCTGTATGTCTCAGCTGTCTTCTCTGGTGTATGCGAATATAAACGAGGTGGTTCACTTTTCTGTTTGAATATTTCACCAATTGATTCCTCCTGGCTGAATTCCCAGAGTCTGAGTATCACAGTCCCCTAATGAAGGCTTCATAGCATTCTTTTGAACTGATTCCTGCCAATATCAAAGTAGCACAGCAGAAACAAAAACAATACTGTGATGTTGGAAGTCACAATTGTTAACTTAGAAAAAAAAAAAAAAAAAAGCCAAAAAAACGCTTTGGTCTGTAGGTTAGGGCAACATAAAGTTCAAGAAAGAGATTGATAAATTCATTGAAAACCTGGAAACAAATAGAATGGCCATTAGAAAATAACTCTTCAGTCCTACTCAGATTAAAAAAAAAAAAAAGGGGGGGGGGGGGAGGGGGCAGGGGGGTTAAATAATAAGTGCAATATCGTTTTATTTAAAACCATTTGTTCCACAGAGAACAGGAGCAAGAAATGACAACATGAGGACAAGATTAAAAAAAAAAAAAAAAAAGTAATTATGTTCCAGGCTGCTATTTGACCAAACAAAGTTAGGAAGGTTGAGCAACTGCTCTATCTATTATCAGCTGTATTAAATTTAAAAAGATTTTCTAGAAGAAATAAATACTTTAGAACTATCTGGACCATCTGATGAAAGTTACCATATATTCAACAGCACACAGAGCCTGCCCATGGTTCTTCAATACCTTCATGCATTGTTTACATTTATAGTGCTTGATTACATTAAAAATAAGCTTTCTTAAAACTAACCACCTTCTTGCATAGGTGTAAAAAAAGAAACACAGTCTGATGTGACACTTAATTCAAGTTTTTATCGCCCATTGAAATAATCAATTTTGATTGATTGATTTTTTTTTTTACTGGGGCTAAAATTTTAAGATGTTTGGATGTGATTATATGTTTATAATGATATTATCTCCATTAACTCTGCCTTGAGACTTAGAAGTTGTTTTTTTTAAACCCATTTCAATTGTTTTAGTCTACAATAACTTTGCTTATTAAAATCTGAAGTTGTCCTGATTATTCTAATAAGCCAAATGACATTTAATTTAGGAGAAATTACTTTGAACGTGCAATCTTAAGAAAGGAAGAAATTGAATAGAATTTCTCTATGAAGCATTTGGGATGTAGTTAAATTGTTTTTGCTTGTTCAGAAGGGTAGTGCAAATTTAAATCCTACAGCCAAAGCCAAACAAGCAATGCTAGGTAGTATACTCAGTTAATCTTGTGGCGTTCAGTTTGTTGGGTCTGTGCTGTGAAATGGCTCCTGAGGCTTTCATGTGGAAAATAAGAATGTTCTTTAATGGCTGATGGGGGAATAAAGAAGTAAATACAAAGGAACTCCTACAAGCTCTTAATATTAACTGCACTAAGTAAGTGTAACTAACTGCATTAAGTTATTGATTTATCAGGGTTTGAACAAACAGTATTCTCTTCCGTTCTTTTAGGGGAAAAGTATGACAGAGATATAAGAATATTAGATAAGCCAACTGCTAACAGGTTACTGATAAATCATACTTATAGCTTATGCCTCCAACTGTTTCTGTGAACTACCCAAGAAACAACTAATAATGACATCAAATGGACTAAGACTCATTGGCTGTAGTCAAAAAAAAAAAGTTTCTTGTATCTCATGTAAGATGTACTTTCCTGAAAGGTTGTAGTGTTTTAGATTAGTCCCATCCACTTAAAAATGGGATATGTAGTAAACAAGAAGCTTGCACCAGGACAAGATGTTACAGGAAATCTACTTTGTTGTTATAATCAGATTCACACATTCGACAATTTTGTTATTGCCACATTTTCACAAAGACTGAGGAACTGAGCTAACCATGTCAATGAATTTACAATAGAACAGTTTGAATTACATGTGCCTACAGAAAAGCCATGTCTCTAGGACAGAGGAACTCATCTTGAAGACTTAGTTCAGACTCATCTATTGCTCTCTGTTAAAACTTACAGGTACAGTGCCTTTGTTCACAGACAGATTTGACAAGTTCCAACCATGTGTTGCTCCCATTTGAGCTGCAAAATCAATTCTAGTTGGTGATTAAACTTGCGAACCATTTTAAAGGCAGAACAGGATATGCGTATGGAAGTTTTAGGGCTTTTAAGTGCAAGTCCCAGTAGTGAATTTCAGCAAATTTGAATTCTGATTACCTTTCCTGTCCCCAATTAACAGAAAAGCAGGTTATGTGCACGTACTGTAAAATCACTAAAAGCATCTCGTTTCCCTAACTTGATAGAATTGGTTAACCTACCAAATGTTACCTGCCGGGTACAGTGTAGGAACCACTTCCTCCATTAGGAGAGGGAAAAAAAAATAAAAATAAAAATAGAGAAGAATGTCTATTAATAGTCTACACTACCACATACATACCCAAACCATATCTGTATGCCAGAATTGCTAATTACCCAAATTGCTGTATCTACACAGAATTTTAACTATTTCATATATTCATTCTGATCCCTAACATAATAATCAAGGTTAGACAACCAGTTTCCTGCTATTTTTACAGCAATTAGAGAGTGGCATCTCCTAGCATGACTTCAGTGCAGTGCAATTGCCTTCCCATTAAAAGGGGAAGAGAGCAGGAAAGAGAACAACAACGGGAAAGAAAAGATGTGAGGCACAAACTTTTCTGAATACTGAAACTTAATATAATTTTTCTGAACACAACCCAAATATCAATCAATTTGGCAAGCCAATCCAAAGATTTGGTTCCACAAAGCATATCTTTTTTTTTTTATTATTATTTAAGGTAGGGAAAGATTTTACAGTTGCAAGAATAAAGTTCAATGAGTTTAACTACACTATATTTTAAAACCTACCTCTCTCTGCAAATTAATATTATAACCTGTGCTCAATCTAGATTAAATTTTGCATCAGGGAAGCATGCTGCTTCTGCTTAGATCTACTACTTGGATCATTTAGAGCAACTCTTTATAGCCTCCCAATTACAGTTAACAAGAAACTTCAAAACAAGAACTTCAAATTAGAATTTACACTATACCAGTACATTAATGAAACTATTGTTTATATTCTCAACTTGTTCATATGCTCACCCAATACCACACAAGAACTGTCTTATTAAGGAAGATTATTTAATTTAGATGCAGTTCCTAAAGGTTTAGGTGATCACTGAAGATATCAGTTATGTGAAGTTAGAATAAAATAAAAGCAGGAGCAGCAAAAACACATCACATATATCCAAGATAGTTGAAAGTAAAGCATCAGTCTCTTTCTTAAATAACTACACAAAGCAAGTACTGTAAATTAATCTGATGAACAATAAAGCACTTGTGAAATAATCATTTTCATTGCATAGTGCTTGCTTAACATAGTTTGTGAAAGGTGTAAAAATATTTAAAGCAATAAAGCGTTGTATAACTAATACTTTTCAGACAGTTGTAGTAGTAAAAAAAAAAAAAAAAAAAAAAAAAAAAAAAAAAAAAAAAAAGCAAGGAACGAAGTGTTGCATGTTACCTAAGTATTTCTATACTTCAATATTTGAGGTATCCCTGTAGTGTCAACCTGTAAGTAGCCTCCTGATTGTCACTAATCAAGGCAGATAGCATCCCTCTTTCTCCAAAACAACTGTGAGTGATTACTTCCTTCCTGACTGACCTCAAAACTGTAGTTCTAGTGCAGGTCAGCTGAATGACCATCTGTCCTCACGAGACATAAGTGTCATGTTGGGGCCAAGATTGTAGACATTGTAACCTGCATTAAACACACACTTGGATTCTATATCTATAATTCTTGGAATTCATTAGAATGCACCTTTTACAGTACCTTTTGCAAAAGCAGAGTGGCTTAGTTTCAAAGGCAAACAGGGTGTGACACAGTACACGGTTTCATAAACACACTCACGCACACAAGCAAGTAGAGCTTCCCCAAGCCTTCCTACTGAATTGCCTGGCAAACTACCTTTTCACACACACAAGAGAGTCTAGCTGGACTCAGGACTCATAGCTATTTACAGTAATGCAGAATATGCCATTCTTCTAATTCTAGATAATGACGTTAGATGAGTTCTTAACAGTTATTATAAATATTTTCATGTAAAATTGCACAATTACTTCACCAGAAACTCACTACCACTCCCCAAAATGCAGATTAACAACTTACTTTAGCAACCAATGTGAGATTTAAATTCCAATTTCCATGTAAAAAGTTACTGTTTACTAATCTCTTTTTGTCTCTGACTGACAAGCAATGAGATAGGAGAAAAAAAAAAAGAAAAAAAAAAGGTATATTTTTGAACCTTTGAACCTTTGAACAGATGCATCAGAAGGGTTTTGCCAGAAGAAGAGGGGACACATAGGTGGTATCCCCTGCTGCAAAACTTAAATAACTTTTAGACTAGATCCTCGAACATTTCAGACTGTTAGAGAAGAAGGAACAAATAGCATTCCAGCAGAGTTCCAGTAATAAAAAAATGTTATCTTAGGCAGGCAAAAAGAACTGGTGTTATGCTGTTTATCTGGAGGTTTATTTCTGATGAATTGCAAGGAAGTGACACAGAACAGACGCCTGTGAGCAGCATGATGCTCCTACCTCAGGTCTGGCTGCTGCAGAAGAACCTGTAGTGTATATGACTGTTCATAGAATCACAGAATCACAGAATTGTCTAGGTTGGAAGAGACCTCAAGATCATCAACTCCAACCTCTGACCTAACACTAACAAGTCCTCCACTAAAACACATCAATAAGTTTAACATCTAAATGCCTTTTAATGACCTCTAGGGATGCTGACTCCACCACTTCCCTGGGCAGCCCATTCCAATGCTTCACAACCCTCTCAGTAAAGTTCTTCCTAATATCCAACCTGAAACACCCCTGGCACAACTTAAGCCCATTCCCCCTGGCCCCATCGCCAGGCACATGGGAGAATAGACCAACCCCCACCTCTCTACAGCCTCCTTTAATGTACTTAAAAAGAGCGATAAGGTCGCCCCTGAGCCTTCTTTCATCCAGGCTGAACAAATCCAGCTCCCTCAGCTGCTCCTCGTAGGACTTGTTCTTCCAAACCCCTCACCAGCTTTGTCACCCTTCTCTGGACTCTTTCGAGCACCTCAATGTCTATCTTGTAGCAAGGGGCCCAAAACTGAACACAGTACTTCAGGTGCAGCATTACCAGAGCCACATACAGGGGGACGATCACATCCCTAGCCCTGCTGGCCACACTGCTTCTTATGCAAGCCAGGATGCTGTTGGCCTTCTTGGCCACCTGAGCACACTGCTGGCTCATATTCAGCCAACTATCCACCAATACTCCCAGGTCCTTCTCTGCCTGTCAGCTTTCCAACCACTCAACTCCCAGCCTGTAGCTCTGCTTGGGGTTATTGCACCCCAGGTGCAGAGCCTGGCACTTGGCCTTGTTGAACTTCATACAGTTGAGCTCAGCCCATGGGTCCAGCCTATCCAGATCCTCCTGCAGAGCCTTCCTACCCTCGAGCAGATCGACACACTCACCTAACTTGGTGTCATCTGCAAACTTACTGAGGGTGCACTCAATCCCTCATCCAGATCATCGATAAAGATATTAAAGAGGACCGGCCCCAGTACTGAGCCCTGGGGAACGCCAGTAGTGACCAGCCTCCAGCTGGATTTGACTCCATTCACCACGACTCTTTGGGCCTGGCTATCCAGCCAGTTTTTAACCTAATGAAGCATACGCCAGCCCAAGCCACTAGTAGACAGTTTCTTGAGGAGAATGCTGTGGGAGACGGTGTCAAAAGCCTTGCTGAAGTCAAGGTAGACCACATCCACAGCCTTTCCCTCGTCCACCAAGCACATCACTTTGTCATAGAAGGAGATCAGGTTCGTCAAGCAAGACCTGCCTTTCATAAACCCATGCTGACTGGGCCTGATCACCTGGTTGCCCTGTAAGTGCCACGTGATGACACTCAAGATAATCTGCTCCATGAGTTTCCCTGGCACTGAGGTCAAACTGACAGGCCTATAGTTTCCCAGGTCTGCCCTCCAGCGTAGTACCTCTGGTCAACTTTCTCTCCTTTGAGTTTTCTTTTTTCCGTTATGCTTGACATTTCTCAGTATGTGATCTGTTCCTGAGTATCAGCCTATCACTGTGAGCTACTGAAATAAGACCGCACTCAGAGATGTAATACATGTTTTTAATTCTAAATAAAAATTAAATTGATAGGTTCATTTTAACTGTCTGCTTAAAACATATTTTTAAGGAATAAAGCCAGGAGATAAGCTTAATAGAATATTCAAGGCAAAAACATCTTTCTAAATTTGGTTTATTTTAAGATTTCTAGGGATAAAATGGTTTGTTATGTGATTAAATTAGAAGCTGACAGTGAAAACAAACTCAGTCTTGCAGAATATTATGCTCATTTGGGAGGAACAGAACTGTAAGTAAGTAAATAAATAAATAAAAATTATTTCTAACATATTTTAAAGATAATGATGTGATGCTGTAAGTAATAAGGGATAAAATACTAGGTGGGAAAAAGAAAAGAAAACAAAACAAAACAAAACAACTTTTGTTCTTTACAATCCTTGTCTTGAAAGCACATGCTAACTTCTGTTTCATAAGGAGTTTAAACTTCACCTTAAAATATTTACTGAGAACAGTATTACTTGGTCGATACTAAAATAAGACTACTGTCTGAATGATGCCTTAGTTCAAGCATCTATTCATTTCATGCCTCTACTTGTTTGTAGTAAGCATAACAATGAGTACATATATAAAAATCAGAAAATTATATCCCATTAGAATTTGGGTCTACACCTTCAATGAACACAATATTGCTTTTTTTGTTGTTGGGTTTGTTGTTTTTAAATCAGATTGTAAACTGCCAAGAGCTTTTTAATAGACCCCCCACCTTTTCTTAAATATATAATAAATATATTAATATAGTAATAAATATACTAGCAAATATCAAAACCTGAAAATGTAAATTACCAAATACACATAATTAATAATTACACATAATAAAGGAAAAACTATAAGATATTTTTAATTGATTCTAAATAACAAATATTTTCCCCAAAATAACAAGAAGATTTTTGTTCTACTTTCTGGGATATACTATAACTCACAATCAAGTTTTTCACTGTAGTTTTCTGTTTCTTTCTTAAAACATAAATAGTCAAATCAGCACCATAAAAGCTTAACCAATTGTTAAGGAGCTTTTGAAGTAAAATACATGTATTAAAAAGAAAAACAGCTCTATATTCACATTTAGCATATTACCTTCTGCAGAAATATGAAGGCCATTTTGTTAGCAATAAATGATGACAGAATTACTAAACCAGTAAAGTATTATGTTTGCCCTTTACAAAGGAAAATGCATATTTTCGGGTTCCCATATTTAAGAGAGAGGGGACAAAGCAAGACCAAATGGACAAAGGAATAAGAATATCTCTTCAGCAATAACAGGCTGCACCTGAATTGAACACAAAATGGCTGTTGTTTCCTACAGAAAGCAAATAGAGCAGGTTAAAAAGACAGCTTTGGAAAACAAAGTCTCTCTGCAGGCATATAGGTACACTCAAGAAAGTAAGAGCAGTACCTTAGGTCTTGACCAATTTACTGACTTGTATCCAGATCACAGAATTAGCTATTCATTTCACACGTACTGTTGAATTCTTTTGTCAGTCTTTATCCCTTCCCTATCATGAGAAGATTAAAAGAGATACTAAAACTGGCTTTAGCATGAGATCCTGTTGTCAAACTCAGCAAAGAAGCTAAGGACTGAACAAAAAACACTAACATCTTTGCCTAAGCCCTGACAATTAAGTCATCCAGGAATATATATTTATATATATGTTTATATATAAATACATTGCTGTTATATTAGCCGTGTGTTTGTGTGTGCAGAGGCTGACAGCACCTTTAGCTGTAAGAAAAAAAAATGACATATCCAGGCTCTTTTCAAAAATAAACTGCATTTAAAATCTAATTATCTAATTTTTATTCTTGTTTATAACTATAAAGACAGGATGAGGCTCCTACTTAAAGGAAAATCAAAACAAATGCCAAACAGTGTGAAAGCTAAGAGTAAACAGTTGTAACATTTAAGGAACAAGACTTGCTATGGCCACAGTGGTCCCTCAGCTCATACTAATCCAGATTTCTGTTGCTGCTATTGCTGTCATCAGATCAAATCAATTATCACGTGTCCATAATATGTCCAAACCCTTCTGTCCTCACCCACCTTTTAAGAGGTGGCGTATTGAATACTGTATTGAATATTTCCATTCCCTTGCAGGTTTGGGATGAAAGTATCAGGGATGCTACATGTAACATTGGCACCCCTGCAGCGTGTTTCTCACATTAGCTCTGGTGCTCCCCCTTTGTCTTTCCAGCGAGTGACAGGGTGCAGTGGAAAGCAAGCACTCACACGGCTGCTTGGTTTGAAGCGGGTCTTTAGTTAGTCTGCAGCTAGGGATCAGCAGCTAACCCTTCTATGTGAGACAGGGGTCTGCTTGCAAAAAATGCTTTATCTTACTGACCAGAAGTATAATGTACCCAATGTACCCTGATGATCTCATGAGAGTTACCTGTAGAATTGCTTGCTAGCACTGTTCTTTTTTTTTTACAAGTTTAAATTCAGCCAGAAACAGAAATGCCTGGCTACAACAAGGGCCAGTAACGAGAGCTAATGATGGAATAGACGGTATTAAAACATGGAAGTCTGACAGAAATGGTTGATTTATTGCAAAGCTATCTAACTAGACTGACAGCAATTAAAGCCCATTTTTCACAATTATTCAGTTGTACCTGACCTATACCAAGAGAGACTAATAGGGCACACCTGACCTAAATCATTTGTTAATTTTACTTTTTGCTTCATATCTGGATGGTGAAGGGAGGTTAATTAGGTAGCCAGACATTATTTTGAGTCTAACAGTATCTATGCTACAGCTGGCCTATTAGCAAAATCTACCACTGCTTCATGTGTCTTTTCCTCCAATTTCAGAGCAGATGCACAAGAAAAGAATATTTTTCCTTTTCCTGTTGTCATTTACAATACCAGGATGTGAATGCACAATGTACATTGTGCAGTGAGTGATTGGGAATTGAGAGGTACCATGCATTTAATATCATTCAAAGCCAACATAAATAGAGGGTACTCAATGTCAATCAGACAGGCTTAAAAAAAGAATAGGATAAGAAAATGGAGTACTCGCAGATAACATACATTTCTTATAGGATAGAATATCCTTTCCAGAGGACCCTTAATTGCTAACAGTCTTTAAGGTGAGTGAGAGGCTGTGCCTTTCTTTTCAGAGCCTGATTATAAATTTTCCTTCTGGTATCAGAAAGCAAAGTGATAGTTACCTCAACAGCACATTTTTTTCCCCTCAACGTCTGTTGAATCAGAGCATTAGGATTTTGCGAAATGCCAATGATCTAGTCTCTTTTAATATTTTTGATATACATATTGAGTATGTCATTATTAAGGTAATTTAGGAAGATGTGCGTATATGGCACATGATATAGTGTACCATACAAAAAGTAACATGACTCCATCCTGCAGAACAAAAATGTTCTTATAAAATTACGTTTATTTCTCAGAATTGAGCAGTTTCAACATGAAAATGCATTTGCCCTACAGATAAGTTTTCATCCTCAGAAGCATTATGTATATTACGCAAAGACTAACAATAAAAGAAAATATTTATCTTTCTTCTGCAGTTCTCATAATTCCTACATTCTGTAGGAAAACTTTCCTACTTCTTGCTGTTATGGCATCCTAATCCCTAATTAAATATGTATCAATGATATAAAAGTTTCTAATAAGATAGTTGGACTCTTCCACTATGAAAAATATTAGTCAAAAGTGTTTAAAATGTAGGCTTTTTGGACCAATTTAGTTCTGCATGTCATTGGGAGGCATTACTAATTTTTTTGCATTTCACACTGAAGGCTATTGTTTCTTCGTCATCCACCTTACCACTGAATGCCATCACTAAGCTTTAAAAGTTGATTATTTCTATCAAAAATTCAATTCTGAACATAAGTTGGTCTGAGCAGATTACAATGAAGCTGCTGAAGCACAGATAGGAGCTCAGTCGTCTTTCAGTAACTTTATCTTACATCAGATCTTCACTTCCCACACTGGGAATGTCTGTCTGCCTCTGAGCCTCTCAGAAAGCTGAGATATACTAACAGGTAATAGATTTTCAAAAGCTATTTTATAATAGCTATGCATGCCATGTTTTTCTGCATGAAAATTTTCAAAAACAACAATTCACACCCATAAATTGTATACAAAAGTGGGTAGTTAAGCATCCAACTTCCTGCATTCAGGATGAATTTCTCTGGCACAAGTCAGATGGTATATAAAAGCAGTACCAGCAATTTTTGAGGCTGAAGTGAGGCCTATTTGAAAATTTGACTCTGTTATAAAGAATAGGCTGTTATCTTTACAAGTTGATATTTTGTTTTGATTGTATCATACAGTATAAATCCCTTTGATAGATGTACCTAGGTCAGTTTTCAAGTTATTTCAGCTAAAATTTTATCTCCATCTACACACAAAAGATTTTCTTTTTCTCCTTTAGACAGGTGAATATAAGAAGAAAGAGAAAAAAAACAACAACAACAACAACAACAAAAAAAACCCTTCTGTTTTCAATAATAAAACCTGTGCTTTTTTGTAAGCACTTCCTTTTTTTTTAAGCACAGCTTAACCTTTGTTTCTTGCCTATTAGCTTGTATGGGCATAACCCTTTGATGAGGATTTTGAGAAGTGACAATTCAAATTGTCAGTCATTTCTTCAGGGCCCATGATTTCATGGTTAAATTTGCTTTCGATACATATGCAATTAAACATCTCACACTGTTTCAGAACCTTCATCATACTCCCTTCAAAGTTAATGTACCATCATTGCTGTTTTATACTGCAAAGTGCATTTGAGACAAGAACTATCATTAACTTAACATGCAATTCACAGACCATTCACTAGCATGTTGTGCCCTTCAGTTTTGCAGTATTTAATATTTTAGCAGAAGGATACATAACTTTGCATTAATCTTTATTAAACGTAATTTGCATTTTTACAGCACTATTTCTGAATGGCTTGGGACAGCGAATGGATCTGCAGCATATCTCACTATAACATTTTAAAACTGAGATCAACATTGTTAGGAACACTTACTCTTTTGTTCTGCTTTTTTTACCCTTTTATTGGATTAAAATAAAAATTATACAGTAGGGAATAAAGAAGCAAGGGTGTCAGAGCATTTTTACAGTACTATGCACAGTAAATGAGACGAGACTGGGGCCAGCTTCACAGATCTGCTAATAACAATGAGAGCTGTAAGCCTAATAAGAAATTGAAATCTTAACTGACCTTCTTTTGATTTTACAATTCTGATATTCTCATTTTCCAACTCTCTTTAAATATTCTTCACTATAGTGTTTCATTATTCTCCCAATGATATTAAATTTATTGCCAAAGTTTACAGCACTGCAAAGTACTTTTTTGGAAAAATGTACATGCATCATAAATTAATTGGGTATCTTATATTAAATAAATAGCTTTTAAATAATTAAGTCCTTGAGTTATATATCTTTTGGAATAGTATACAGTCCACCCTCTCTTTCTCTGAATTTAATGTAATAGAATAGAGTGGGGTAAGCATATCTAAACATAAAATACTGTAGAAAAACTCAACAGCATAGATCTGGACTGTGAATACTCTTGACTTCAGTAATGCAGTTTCTTCTGCTAATTCTGTATAATAGCAAGCTGAGAAAAGTTTATTTTTTATTTTTAAATATGTTGCTAATTGTACTTTATCCTCAATTTAACTCAGATTCAATGCTTATAACCAATCCATTTGAAATAACATAAAAATAATGAATTTTAAACCCATAAAATTAAACCCAAGGCATCTTTTCCACGTTCACTTACAATGTACATACTTTGATAGCTGGTGGACTTGAAAAGGTATCCAAATTTAACCTACAGGTCCTATCCTGCAGCCCATAAGGTTCATTGTTGTATTCTGTTTAAACAAGAGTGTAGCAGTGTCATGACTTAAACTTGGCAGCCTCAACTCTTAGTCAAAATCAACCGATTAATTCTTCACGCATTTCTTTAGAAGGTATACAAGTGTGTCTACACTGTTATTACAAAAGCTATTGCATACGGATAAAACAAACCAAGGCAACATTTTGATTTCAGTTAGAATTATGAAGGTCACTGTACAGGCAGTTTCATGGAGCTAGGGAGTATAAGTTACTGATTTTTCATCTTATCGTTACTTTTCTTTTCAATTATTTACTAGACAAACTTCAGGACACATTAGAATTCACCCACTGCAATTCTGTTTGCTGAAAGCATGCTTAATACTGTTATCACTCCACATTCTTTTTACATCAAGTCTGCAAGCATCTTTTCCATGCCTAAGCAAACTTTCTTTTTATTAAAGACATTCTGCAAAACAACTGTTCTACATAATAAAAAAGGTTTTGAACCAGTGCTGATATACTAGTGATTATCTATTTCTTTATGGTTTAAAGGATTAAAAACATTCTTCAGGCAAGAACCAGAGTCATACGAAAGACCCTGGAAACCAGATGAAGTAACGAATTTGCAGCTGGTAGTTCAGTCCAGCTGCAGTTACTATTTTTTTTTCTTATTTATGTGGGGTTGGCCATGGAGTACAACAAAATGTCCTTCATACTGGAAGGAGAGGTAAAGAAGAAATATTTGGAAGTAACTTGTTCAGACATCTGCTGTAGTGTATGTGTAACATTCAAAACTCTATGCTAAGAAAAATTAATATTTAACAATTAATATCAAAGAATGGTAGGCAAGGCAAAAGCTAAGTCTATATCACTATTTTTAACATGCACAATTTTTATACAGCATCTGTTTCTTGGGATGCAGAGTAAGGCCTGGACATAGGAACTGCAAACACATAGACTTACTGTTCTTTCATGTTTTCACATATCCTAGCATTTATTGAAATCTTTTGTTTTGTTTTGATTTTTTTTTTTTTTTTTTGTGCCTCCCCTGTCTCTCTGCCCATGAATCAAGACTCTTATGAGTTTAATGACTTAAACTGGGGCATATTTCAGATGGATAGAATATGCAAGAAATTTTAGAATTCCTCAAACTCGCATCATATAGTTTAAAAAAACATAATGGTGACAGAATAATGTCCACACCAAAACAGGCTATGTTGGAGGGGAAAAATAATTGAAAATATCATATAAAGGCAGTGTGATCATGTTACCTTTGAAGATGGGAGATAGAAAGGCAATATGAGAAAGTAGTAAATACAGTGAGTTGCATCATAATCCGCTCATACATTTTAAACAAAATCACTGGCAATTGTCCATTTACCTCTATACAAACAAATGCATTGTTATGATCTCTTAATTACTACAATATTTATTCTAGTCATGTATGCAGATTTATTAACAAACTACGTATTTCCTATAGAGCAATACACATAGATTTCTGTGATATCCATCATGTGCTCAAGTTCAAGATAACTGCCTCATTACAAAATCAAAAGTCTGTTACAAAAGTGGTTCTTTAATTGCCAATAAAATCTTACACATAACAGCTCTGAGATGCACTATACTGTGGTATGATAGAGAAAACCTTCAAAACAGTAACTGAAAGGATTTTCAAAATATATTGACCAACATTATAGCTTGAATTTTTCTGCCTGTAGAATGCTGACCATTCTTTTAGACTTTTTAGTCCTTATTAAAAATACTTTTTCCATAAGTACATTACAATCAAAACTCACATGTCTCAGTAGTGCAGTCTGCTGGAAGAAAGTTCCTGGATACATTAAGAGGTTGGAAATCATCCCCATGGATGAAACTTCGGTTTGTAAACTTGTGGACTCATATTACCCAGATTTAGAGACATTTTTACATTTAAGAAAGCTGTAACTGGACTGATTCTTCCCTTCCCTACACTGGAATTTATAATATGTTTAATTAGTTAAAATGCTTAATGTGGAAGACAGTATTTCCCTAGAGAAGGAGTTCAAAGGTATCATAAGAATTTTGATCAAACCTTAGAAGTATTTGGGATTTCATATAAACAAAGATTGACTCCTTGATTAGTTAATGATATGGTCCTTCATGATGCAAGCCTGGAAAGCTCTTTGCTCATCTTTCCTCTGTAAAACAAGAGGCAACCCTTCCGATCCTTGTCTGATATTCTATATAACCTCCATTATCTTCAAGGGTATTCTTGAAATTGACGAAATTCTTGTCTTTCTCTCTTCTCTCCCTCTCTTTTTTTTTTTTTTTTTTTTTTTTTTTTTTTTTTTTTTAATTTGTAATTCAGAAGCCTGTGTAAACTGACCGGTGTGGAACAACACCGGTCACTGTGGATCAGGATACTAGGAGACAGGATTTCAGCTGGCAGTAGCTGTCATCACTGCAGACTGACAATAGGGGAAGTTGTTGGACAGAAGATTGTTTTTCACTGCTATATAAAAACTGAATACAGCTGATATAAGCCTCCCAAAGTGTATCTGAGGTTATTTTATTGCTCTTATTATAATCGTTTCCCCAAAGCAAAATGTTGATATAACTTGTTTAGGAGTTCTCATTTATTCAGAAATTTTCTTCCACTGCATTCAGCAAGTGCCATCGCAAGAATAGTGGAAGTTGTTATATATTGTAATATTGGTGGAATTTTCCCCTCCAAATATAAGAAGGGAACAAAAATTACAGTAGAAAAGATGAAGTATCATGGCATGATAAATGTTGTCCTGTCTAACAGCCTTTGCTGTGCAGAAATGTATTTATTTTTTCAATAAATACAATTACAGTATAGTTTTCCTTCTATGAAGCTGTCCCTCTTGACTCTCCCTAATAATGCAGGAGACACTGGGATATGTCAGAGAGCCAGATTTCTTGAGTGAGCATGATTAGAAAATATTTCTCTATCTCCTCATTAGCTTCCTGAGATTTTTTTTTTTCCCCCAGTGCAACCATCTCATTCTTTTTCTTACCTTCTGGGCAATTAGTTAGAGAATTCTAACAGTGACATTGTCTCTTTCTTTCCTTCAGTCTGTATTAGACTAAAAGTAGGTTTATTTTATTCTCTGTCTAGAGTGGTTGAAAGAATATAGTCTTTCATGGAGCATCTTGTCTTTTTCTGTTTCAAAAGAAAATAGCTGCTGTAAAGTAGAAGCTTAGCAGCGCTACTGACTTAGAGGCTATTCCTGCTAACTGTCTAGGGGGTTTTGTTTGCTTGTTTTGAGCTCAAAGGGGCACTAGACAAGAAAGTAGACAGCAGAGGCATTAAATCCTACTAAAGAACTGGACTTACTTGCATTGATTTTATCAGATGACCATTGACAATAGGAAAAATATAATGATAAAAATTCTGGAATTTAGGCTTAGCCAGTTAATACGAAGTCTTCAAGTTATAACTACGGTATAACTTAGGTTTACCCTGCTTATTGAAGTTGGATAGAATCTGTTACTGATTTGATGTATAAAAAATAAATATAAAGTATCAACTCACAAGCAGTTTCCTTACAATCAAGACAATGATGATGCTTCTAAAAATTCTGTGCATAGACAAATTTTTGTCTACTGACCTGACATATGAGGAAAGTTGCCTTTTCTCAGGAGAAGATATGGTTTTAGAAGAAACAGTTACAGGTTCTTTTTTAATGCAGCCATTCAAGATTCTTTATATATTTATATATAGCTTTTATATATAGCTTTTCCCTATTAGCTATAATGTCAATGGCATCATTTGCATCATCTTATCAGAAGAAAAGGCAATAACACAGTTGATGGCTATAGATTTTTACGTCAGGTTGTGCTGTGTGTTGTAATACTTCCTTCTTTTTCTTTGAATACTTTCTTCTCAAACAGGATACCACAAAAGCAGTAACATCCTCTGCAAGTATCGTAAAAGCAATAAGATGGTATTTCCCTCACAGAAGTGGACTGAATTTCACATGCTTTGTGTTTGAGGAGTACCAGATAAACACACATCTTTACACACTCATGGGTTACTGCCCATGTTTTTATAAGCCCTGTTGGACCATCAGGAGAAGGGAGTAAATCCAGAGCAAGTAGGTTTTAGAATCATAGAATAGAAGGGCTTGGGTTGGAAGGGACCTTAAAGATCATCTAACTCCAACCCCCCTGCCACAGGCAGGGATGCCACCCACTAGTTCAGTTTCATCTTGAACACCTCCAGGAATGGGGCATCTACAACTTCTCTTGGGAACGTGTTCCATTGCCTCATTACTCTTACAGTGAAGAATTTCCTTCTAATGTCTAAAAAGCTATCTTCTTTTGGTTTAAGACCATTCCCCCTTGTCTTATTTTCTACCCAAGGAAAGGCCACAATGAGATCCCTGGATCTACCCGGAGCCTTCTCTTCTCCAGGCTTAACAGACCCAGTTCTCTCAGCCTTTCTTTATACAAGAGGTGCCCTCTTCCAGCCCTCTAATCATTTTTGTAGTCCTCCTCTGGACTAGCTTTAACTGGTCCACATCTTTCTTGTGCTGATGGCCCCCCCCAAAAAAGCATCTACTTCTACCAAGGAAGTTTTTTTAAGCATACATTTCTACAAAGGAAGGAAGACCCAAGTATGCTGTCTAAGACTGTCCCAGGATCCTTGAGTTCTATATTTGAGTTTACGGGAAAGCAGTAACAGGAAGCATTTTAAAGTATAAATTTAAACTTAGAATTACAGAACCAATAGCTTTAAAAAGCTATAAAACCAATAGTTTTAAAAATTTTAATTCAAACTGGTGAACAGCTTCAAGGCCTTTCATTGTTTCAGACAAACATGGATATGTGTTTAACATAACACATTACATCAAAATACCAACTCACTGTCTGCGTGAGAAATGCATGTGTGTAACTGATTACATGCCTATTTAAAAGACGTAGGGCCAAAAATAATGAAACATCTAAAAGCAATCTCATAAGTGGTGAAGGACATTAATGTTATTAACAACTTTAATGCTGAAATTAACAATATTGTGATGAACAAGAAAGCTTGGATTACATTCGGTCTACTTTTTCCTTTAACAGTGTCATTACATACTTGGTATGTATCCATACTTGGTACATATGTTTCCAATTGGTCAGAAGTTAAATTGTACTTCAAGTCTTGTCATTGACTTTTATTGCCTTGTGCATGCTCAGCAGTTACAGTTGAAGATATAAACTTCTTGTCCCCATCCTTTTAACATTACCCTTCTTCTAAATTTAGGATGAAAATATAAAGAGTAATAGTTAACTTTACGTAATAGCTAATTTTGGCTGTGGATGTTATGAATCTCTTTTTAACATCAAAACAACAACAAAAAAAAAATCCCAAACTTCCAAATATACTGCACTGTATTTGGTAGCCTGTCCCAGAAGTCTATCAAAACAAATGCACAATAATTCATAAAAAACAAATAAATAATCTCATAACCAGGTTCCTAGCATAAGCAATTCAAGGGTTAAAATTGCTTCACTAGCCAAGAACAATGAGTCATTTCCATGATGCTACTCAGATTCTTTTAGTCAAGTCCTATTTTTCAAACTTTCAGAATACTGACTTGCTTATTCATGAATTAAAAACAACAACCAAACAGTATCTACCAAACCTTTCTCTTTAGGGTAGGGGATTGTTATATATGTTACTGATGTCTGAAATAAAGCAAATGCACAGGTAATGAGACATACAAATCTAGATGAGGAAAAAAAAAAAAAAAAAAAAAAAGCAGATTTTTCCTCACCACAGCAGTATTTTCAAGTTCAGCTCACAGCACACTACTATTGAGAGATCTTCAGTCATTTGGGGAAATTTGGTTCAAGTTTCTTAACATAAAGGTAAGTAGATTTTTATCCCAATCATTTTGAACAAAATACACTAGCTAGCGAACTTCACTCTGAAAATCAACCATTTCGTAGACAGATGGTATCTCTTTCATCACAGCTTCAGAAATTCTGATAAACTTGAACTCTGATACTCCAAATGTCCATGCTAGATGCAACAAGGAGGCCATTTGTGTAGATAACCATCTCACAGGAAATTAAACAATATTAATCTCCCTTAAAAATTCAACAGAAAGTTAATGTCCTCAAAATCTGTTGACTTGGGAATGACAGATCCATTCAAATTTGCTGCTTTAAAAGTAGGCATTCAAAAAATGATTTTAATCTCTGGAAAAATGTAACTCAATAAAGATGTACACATCTTTCGTTGAAGTAGAAGGCAGGTCTGGGTAAAAGTTAAAAGATTGTTATACCTGTATACAAAATAACCTGAACATTGATGGTGTATCTAACTGTTGACTATGGCCTGTTTTACAAAGAAGTCATAGAGATTTTTCTGAATTCACATTATAAAATTATCATTGAGAAATGGTATGTTCTCTGAGAGAAGACATGCAAGTTCAAGTGAAAAGGTTTAAGAGTCAGTCACATTATAAATATTTTTACCCAAAGCACTTGATACTGGGAAATTAGAATATATCAGTTTGGCATCGTGTTTGAAATTCTAGCTTCAGCTTGTCTTCTTTGTGCCTCTGTTCTTCATTGATCAAATGAATATCTGTTTTTTTGTTTGTTTGTTTGTTTTTGTTTTTTTGTTGTCTGCTTTATGCTGTCCATGACCTTTTCAAAACAGTGACCGTGTCATACAGTTCTACAGCCCACACCTACAAGTGCTCTCCTACTCCCTGTATTATCTATAGATGACCTACATGATAAAATAAGTAATAATAAAGAGATCCCATCCTGGTAGATGTATAATGTCAGAGGATTAAAACTTTCAGTATATGGCATAGTATGAAGTACAAGAACATACCATGAACTCTTACTTCCCCAAAAGTCTCATATTTTTAATACACAAAAGCAATTTTTCTCGACTTCCCTTTTCACACCTATAATTATTTTTTGCCTAGTGCTGGAAACCCTAAAATTCCCATTTTCTTTAGTGAATTTTAAAACAGGTTCATTACTTGACTGAATAAAGTCAAAGCGATTGTTCCTATCAGGAAAATTACTTGCACAGGGCTTAAACCACTGCATCTGGACCTTAATTTACACTGCTATTTCACAACTGTGTTCATATAACCTGATCTAAGTACAGTGAATTGGGCACAAAAATCATACAAGTTGTCTTCTGCTACTTTCAAATCCCCATAATCACTATATGACTTCAACTTTGTGTTTCGACATTCCTTTCACACAAAGAAAAAAAGCGTTGTCCATGTTAACATTTGAAGGTGGAAAGCATTGAGAAATTTCTTTCATTTCTTTCTTATTTTTCAGCTAGCTACACTAGAAAGGATCACACTTGAAAGGTCTAATTATGGTTCTTCACATAAATACAAACATTAAATTTAATTTTAAAAAATAAAGATAATCATAACAAAGTTTTGCTATACTTCTGTTTTACAGAACTACAGTATATCCAAAGCTGTATTTTAACTAATGTATCCAATTGGTGCTGGACAATACAGACTTCAATAAAATGTGCTAGTACAATGTACTTTTGGTTGCACTTTGAAGGCAGAAAAAAAATAATAAATAAAATTGAAACTCCATCATTGCATATAGGACCATTTACTTAGCTGAGAATCCTGACAAGCAATGTCAGGATCCTAATATTTTTAATGTTAATCATTATTTCCAAATGAGAATTAATTAATTGGTAGCAAGGTCATCTTGAAAACATGAAATAACATTTTTGAATTTTTCCTGAACTATTTATTATCTGACATACTGAATATTTAATGTAGTGACCTTTCTTTTTGCCATTTTTGTGCAAATACATTTATATTTGACAAAAATTCTGCAAGAAGCTGGTACAGAATCTGTTGAATGTGCTACCTGGTATATGACAGTTTTTCAATAGCAGACTTTGTAAAGTTTCAGTCTGAACTTACAGAGTAAAGGAGGGCACATGCTTGAACATGCATTTATAAGTCACATAAAT
The DNA here is from genome assembly GCF_047663525.1 of Anas platyrhynchos. Classification (NCBI taxonomy): domain Eukaryota; kingdom Metazoa; phylum Chordata; class Aves; order Anseriformes; family Anatidae; genus Anas; species Anas platyrhynchos. Next base: position 25,595,602 of record NC_092594.1, on the reverse strand, counting down.
TCTAACTGAATTTAAATCTGCATACTGGAGAGCACATTTTGACACAGAATTTGTAGGCAATAAATCCAAAACCAGAAATAAGTCTCCTTAACAATAATAATACAGCCCTTTTAATCCTCATGGATTTTACCTCAAGGAGGGAAAAAATAATAAAATGACATGAAACGAAACACTTCTCTATTCTAAAAATTCTCGAGCATCTTGTGCTCTTATGTTTGTAAGCATTGAATCATATTTTACTGACGAAACATTATTGGAAATTAAATTTATTTACATATGTTCTATTATTAATATGTGTTGGCTATAGTTGGCTTATACATTTGGCTGGCTTTCCCAGTCTCCAAAAGGGAGAGGGAAAGGGAAAAAAGTAAACCAGAACTTGTATACTCCACAGTTAAGCAGCAGTTTCAGAAATATTCAGAAAAATACCAGAATATATTTGTGTCTCCAGATATTGTATAATTACAGTGGAAAGGCCATTCTACTACATTGTTTTTGTTTGTTTGTTTGTTTGTTTGTTTGTTTTGTATAATGAACTGGGTGGCATCACTTTTCATAACTATTTCTTGTAGGGAAGTTAATCATGATGTCATTATCTTTTCTATTCTTGCAGTTTTATTAGGCCAGTTAGGCATTATGCTTGTGATTGTCCATGAGAAACTGAAGAATTTATTCTAGTATAAGCTATCAAAGTTGAACTTGCGTCACAGTGGCATGTTTTATTTCAGTTATTTAACTTGCCACAAGATTGTTACTTGGTTCAAGAACCAATTATTCTGTCTCATGACAAATACAGACACGATCTTGAAGCATGTTTTAGTTTTATATCACAGACCAAGAAATCCAGCTATAAATATATTTTTAACCATTTGCTTAGGAAGCATATGACATGCTCAGTCCTGAATGACTTAATTCACTAATGCAATATTTGAGTTTTGACAGTGGGGGTGGAGGTATTTGTGTCTTGCTGTGTGAAGGGCTGAGTGCAATGCAGAAAAGGGAGGAGTGTGGTAAGCCATCACCAACTGGATGCAGGAACTGACTGTAGTGGGCCTTCCTATAGACCATGGAAAGGAAAATGATACCTGAAATAGCTGGAAAAGGGACAGAGTGATGTAATCGTGGATGGATCTGACTAACGTCCTGTGCCAGCATTTGGTTATAAGACTGGTGGCAGTAGAGAAGCAGAACAGAGGGGCACTGTAACATTTATGTCTGTGTAGGAATGGAGCACCCTCCCCAAAGTGGAACCAGGCCACCATCCCTGAAACTCAGAGGGAACATTGCCTTCTTCATGGCTTGACTATTGTGACTGCTGGCACCAGTAATTGGGGTGAACCTCAGGTGACAATAAGTATGTGCATCTGTGTGTGTGTGCACGTGTGTGTGTGCTTGTGAGAAAAGCTTTCCTTGATATCACCTACTCCTCACTTGGTTCACGTAATAAATTGAACTTAGCAGTGTCACATTGTTTGATGCTCCTTTCCCCACCATGATAGAGCTACATGTTGTTTCTTTGTTAAGGCAAATAACACTTTTTTGTCGAACTTTCACAAGAAACTGCGACACTCACATAACTCAAACAAAATTACCTGAAAGTGATAGTTATGTACTTTACAAGTGACAACCATTTAGAACCTGTCAGTCAGGAAGAAAATTATTGCTCTTTGTGCATAAAATTGCAATTAAATTGTGCTTCTTGTGTTTCAGTTAAAAGATGAGCATCTTTGGACCACAACTTCAAGCATCACAGAATAGACAAATTTCTAGGGATAAATTTGGATTTCAGCTACTTCATGACAAATTCAGAGCAAGCCAACTGAAATGGAAAGCTTTAAAAAAAAACTTATGGTAACAATGTAATCAAAATTTGGTCCCTACCTGATCATTTCTATCAGTATTTGCTTCATACCTAGTTACTATTCCTGCTTTGCCATAAAACAAAATGCACAGTGTCCAGATGAAATGACATTTTGCAATAGATATTCCACTATCACTTGATATTCATAACTAAGCTAACTGAATACACTTCACAACATACTTTTCCTAACAAGATAATACCACACAGCTCTGTTTTATATATACTCCAGAAAACACAAATGAAATAAAATGTGTTTAAATTACAGAAAAGATAGCTAAAATTATAGCAGAGGAGTGTTAAGGATGAATTTCCACAGACTGAGCAATTAGGAAAATCACAGTTCCTAGCATTCAAATCTCATACACTAAAACACTGAGTAATAAGAATATGAATAAGGAAGGTTAGGCCTATACTTATTATAAGATGTTGGAAGAAACATTAGGGGTTGAGCTTTCAGACTGGAATAGAAGAAACATCCTTTGCTAATGAGAGCTGATACAGCACACCAGCAAAGAGCTGCCTAGAAAACAAGGTGAAACATAGAACCACAGAATCACAGAATTGTCTAGGTTGGAAGAGACCTCAAGATCATCGACTCCAACCTCTGACCTAACACTAACAGTCCCTGCTAAACCATATCCCTAAGCTCTACATCTAAACATCTTTTAAAGACTTCCAGGGATGGCGACTCCACCACTTCCCTGGGCAGCCCATTCCAATGTCTAACAGCCCTTTCGGTAAAGAAGTTCTTCCTAAGATCCAACCTGAAACTCCCCTGGTGCAACTTAAGCCCATTCCCCCTCATCCTGTCACCGGGCACGTGGGAGAATAGACCAACCCCCACCTCTCTACAGCCTCCTTTAATGTACTTATAAAGAGCGATAAGGTCGCCCCTGAGCCTTCTTTCATCCAGGCTGAACAAACCCAGCTCCCTCAGCCGCTCTTCTGGTGTACACCATTGCAGCTGAGCTAGCAGTAGACCACGGTTAGAGGAGGTGTTCGTATGGGCAGGGGGGAATGCTCTGCCCTTCCTGCTCACCCTGCCTGCGCAAACTGCCACGCCTCACCCTTCTGACATGCCACAGGCTGTTTACCTGTCCAGTTAACTGCAGTGCTAACTGCTGCGCCTCAACCTTTTGATGCGCCATGCCCTGTTTGCCCATCCTGTTCACCACACTCCTGGTCCCTCGCCCTCCCTAGAGGCAACTTATGAACGGCTGGGGGGGGGGGGAGGCGCTGTTGGCTGCGCCTTTGCTGCTGACTCCGCCTTCACTGCTGGCTCCACCTACACCTTGTTCTCACCTTGTTCACCTCCCTTGCGAGGGCTGATGGGTCCTGGCGGCTCCCTCGAGTGGGCTTGGTGCTGGAAAAATTAGCCCTGCCTGCCTAATCCCCCACTCTGCTGCAGAACGTGTCTGCCCCAGAGGCAATCACCTCGGCAAGTGAAACATGTCTCTGCTTTTTTATTGCTCTCTTATGTTGAAAATGCTAGTATAATGTAGGTTAATAAAGTTATTTCAGGCATCATTCCGGACATATTAGTAAGGTATTGCATACAGGATCCTAGACTATTAAGAAAGCAATCACTCTAATCTGAAAAACAGGGTACGATAATTAAATAAGTTTCAGTAGGTCACGCACTGGAATACTGCTGAAGGGACAAGTTTGCCTTTCAGTGTGTATTATCACATATCCCTTGTGCAGCTTGATACTTCTCAAATGTCATATAATTTTCAGCTCTACCTTATCAAGCACATGAGCTCAAAGAGAAGCAGCCCACAGTCTGTCTTATGTGGTAAGTCACTATCATCCTAAATATACCTTAGTTCTGAAAGTCTCATCCTCCAAGAAACATTCTCTTACATACGGTAATGCCTTTTCTTACAGCAACTAAAGATGATAAATAAGTAAATAAATAAATCAGGGTATTCTGTTGTTTTATATGCAAAGGCCTGTTTTTCATATATCTTTATCCCCTTCGGTCCACTGCATTGAAAAAAATATCTTAGAAGTAAGCTTCTCTTCATAACCCTATTTTTTGAGATATGAGTTTCAAATACTAAACAATCATTATTATTTTTTTAATTTTATTGCACATTAAATTTCTTTATTTTATATTAATGGAGCATTCTATTTTTTTTCCATTGATTCCTTCTAGCAAGCCACATCGACCTTTCCAGTGAGGAAAAAAATTTATACATGTAGTTCTCTTTAGGCCATATTATTACTGATTCTAAGAGCAGATAGACTAATTTAAAATTATAAAAGCTCTGTGCTGTTGGGACTAAAATAATTTTGGTACCCAAAGCTAGATCAACACTATTTTATTTACAGCCTAAAATTCTGACATTTGTAATTATAAAGACCTCATAGCCAATAAAACAGGGCTGAAGGGAGCCCATCTCATGCAAAGACACACAAATAAGGAAGCCCCTACAGGACAGCACTATCTGAAAAGCTTGCCTACCTTTTCTGGAAAACCAGTATAACTAGGTGCCTCTCTGAAGTACCTAAACACTAACTCCCATGTCCTGGGGAATAAACAGGAAGAATTAGATGTCTATATGGAGTTACCATGCTGAGATTTTATTGGGATCACAGAGATGTGATGGAATATCACATGATTGGAGTGGTACAGCAGATGTTTTTTAAGAAGGACAAGCCTGCAGGGTGAGGAGGGAAAATTGCCCTTGATTTCTGAGAGCATTGGGAATGCAAGGACCTCTGCCTGGGGATGGATGATGAGCAAGCTGAGAGCTTATCACAGAATCACAGAATTTCTAGGTTGGAAAAGACCTCAAGATCATCGACTCCAACCTCTGACCTAACACTAACAGTCCCTGCTAAACCATATCCCTAAGCTCTACATCTAAACATCTTTTAAAGACTTCCAGGGATGGTGACTCCACCACTTCCCTGGGCAGCCCATTCCAATGTCTAACAGCCCTTTCGGTAAAGAAGTTCTTCCTAAGATCCAACCTGAAACTCCCCTGGTGCAACTTAAGCCCATTCCCCCTCATCCTGTCACCGGGCACGTGGGAGAACAGACCAATCCCCACCTCTCTACAGCCTCCTTTAATGTACTTATAAAGAGCGATAAGGTCGCCCCTGAGTCTTCTTTCATCCAGGCTGAACAAATCCAGCTCCCTCAGCTGCTCCTCGTAGGACTTGTTCTCCAGACCCCTCACCAGCTTCGTCACCCTTCTCTGGACTGTTTCGAGCACCTCAATGTCTATCTTGTAGCAAGGGGCCCAAAACTGAACACAGTACTTCAGGTGCAGCATTACCAGAGCCACATACAGGGGGACGATCACATCCCTAGCCCTGCTGGCCACACTGCTTCTTATGCAAGCCAGGATGCCGTTGGCCTTCTTGGCCACCTGAGCACACTGCTGGCTCATATTCAGCCGACTATCCACCAATACTCCCAGGTCCTTCTCTGCCTGGCAGCTTTCCAACCACTCAACTCCCAGCCTGCAGCTCTGCTTGGGGTTACTGCACCCCAGGTGCAGAGCCTGGCACTTGGCCTTGTTGAACTTCATACAGTTGAGCTCGGCCCATGGGTCCAGCCTATCCAGATCCTCCTGCAGAGCCTTCCTACCCTCGAGCAGATCGACACATACACCTAACTTGGTGTCATCTGCAAACTTACTTATATATTAAGATTAGAGGTCAGACCAATGTGGGTGATGTGGTAGTGTCTGTTAACAGAGTGCCTCATCAGGTAGAAGTAGATTAGGCCTTCTACAGGAAACTGGAAGAAGGTTCATGTTCACATGCCCTGGTCCTAAGGGACTTCAACCATCCCTAAAACTGCTGGAAGGGCAGCACAGCAGAGCACAAACAATCCAGGTGGTTTCCAGAGTGCATTGATGATAATTTCCTGGCAAAGGTGGTTGAGGAGCTGGTGAAGGAACATGCTCTGCTGGACCTCATATTTACAAAGAAAGAAGAGCTGCACAAGCATGTGAAGGTTGAGAGCAGCCTTGACTACAGTAACCGTAAGATGGAAGAGCTCAGGATCCCAAAAGGAGTGAACAAGGCAAACTACAGAATCACAATCCTGAACTTCAGGAGCAGTCTTTTCAGCAGTCTGCTTGAAAGAATCTCATTGAGATGGTCCTGGAGAGAAGAGGGGCACAGAAGAGCTGATTGAATTTCAAAGAGCACCTCTTCCAAGCTCAAGAATGTTTCATCCCTATGAATACAAGAAATCAAACAAAGGAAGCTTGTATGGATGAACAAGCTAGATCTGACAAATCTCAGACATAAAAAGGAGGCACACAAGAGGTAGAATCAGGGTCATGTCACCCGGAAGGCATACAGAGACACTGTTTGAGCATGCAGGGATGGGTCAGGAAAACCAAAGCTCATTAGGAGTTGAATCAAGGGAAGGATGAGAGGTCATGACAATTGCAATAGGTTCCTGAGAACTAGAAGAAAGCAAACATCACTCCTATATTCATGGTGGAAGAAAGGAGGATCCAAAGAACAACAGACCAGTCAGCCTCACCTTGATCCCTTAGAAGGCATAGACTCAGGAGGGATCTTGTCAATGTGCACCTGATAGGAGGGAGTAAAGAAAATGGAAACTGTCTTTCCTTTAGTACACAGTGAAAGAACATGAGGCAATAGGCACATAATGAAATACAGGAAATTCCATCAGAACACAAGATAACCCGCACACACACCCTGTTTGGTGATCAAACACCACAACAGGTCACCCAGAGACACTGGCAATATTCAGAACTCAACTGGGTGTGGCTCTGGGCAAGCTGCTGTAGCTGGCCCAACTTTGAGCAGGGCTCTTTGACAAGATGATCCTCAGAAGTCTCTGCCAACTTCATTGATTCTATGATTCTGTGATACCATGCCTATGGCCAATGACTAGAAAGGGTATCATAAAATTTACAAACTAACAGGTCAAAACAAAGTGAAATTATTAGCAAAATGCTATGACAATCAGTGCTAGAATGACCAGTCAGATATCAGAATGAACATCAAATACAGTGATTTATTTTGCTAGTGAGACAAAACCAAAGGATACCAATATATTCCAGACAGCGTTTGTTGAATCAAGTTCATAGACAGACAACAGGCATGCAGAAAAGGAAGACTGTTGAAAGGATAAGAGTTATCTTAACCTTCCAGAACTGCAAGATCTGCAACTATTGTGCTTCACTACTTGTTAACATAGACACAGTCTGTGATGAAAGGGAACATGGCTGACCTGGAAAAGAAAGGAGTCAAAATATCCTTGCTTGATTCCAACAGAACTTTTATCTGCAATGCAACTCGGACCTTACCTTGCTTATAAAATGCGTGTACATTATATATATATATGTATGTATGTATAAATCTCAAGGACTATGTGGATGTTGTGAGTCATAGCCTAAGCAAATCATACATGTATTAGTGATAAAAAGCTGTTATAAAAACTGCCAAGGTTTGAATAAGGGAAATCTAGGCTCATAGTAGGACTCAAGGTTTTTAGCTATTTCAAAATAGATATGAAATTAAGCCTACACTCAGTAGAAAAGAGAAAACAGATGCAAAGAAACAATATATTTGTGAAGAAGAAAGAGTGGTATCTACAAAGTTATTTAATCTATTGAAATCATCTGAATAAGATGCAATGGATAAAAGTAAAAACGACTGGCAATAATGGAGTGGAGAGCAAGAAGAATCTCTTATACAGAGTACTTTGTATAAGATGTAAAGGTACAATAAGGTAAGTCTGAAAAGCTCTTTGGAGACATACTTGAAGTATTCCTTCAATGGTTCTGAAAACGTTTAAATTCTGTGACACAGGTGTTAACAATGTTCTTTGCAGTTTTCTCACCTACATAAAAAATTGCATTGTAAAGAAAAAAAAATTAAACAAACAATTGACAAAATATATCAAAAGCATTCATTCAATCTTGCTTGGACTTCGTCTAGTTGAGTTAAATCATTAGTTATACCTAGTATATTTGTTATAATTAACTGGTGTGTTTTCGACTCCATCACTGTGTTAAAATACAGATTTTTCCTTTGCTTTGTCTGCCATGAGGATTAATAGGGTTTGCTAGCAACTAGGTTGCTGAACAAAAGAGCATCCACTAACAAAACAGCCAAGTAGCATTCTGAGAATTCTAGAGGTAGTTTAAATATTGATCATTATAAATTTGGAGTGTCGTATTCAGTTTAGAATAATTAAAATATCCAGGTACACATTATAATCATATTGAATGTATATCTTTTTATACTAAGGTTGCATTAGTTTATTAAAACAAAAATATTAATCCCCAGAGGTGCTATTTGAGTGTGAATAAATGCCACAAAAAGCATTTCAGGGAAGCTCAAGATAACATTTTCCTCTGAATAGAAATATTGTCAGTCAGTTTCAATATAAATATTGTCTCTAACTGATAAGCACACAAAAATCCAACTTCTATTTTCAGATAGATACAGGATAATTATATAAAACAATGACGACAAAACAGTTTCTTGTGGTAACGTGTATTACTTATTTATTTTTTTATATTTGGTAAAATGAGTTGTAATTTCTTCAGGCTATATCAGTCATGATGTCATAATATACATATCATTAAAACTGATGGTAGATGTATCTAGTCAGTTACCCCAACAGTCTAGTATTTGTCTTGAAAAAATATTAGCTTTTGTGAAACTTTAAAAATATAAATAAATAAAAAATAAAAAACAGGTGATTTTAGATGTATCCTTTTAGCTTTTAGTGAAGTTCTTTTTAAAGCATTCATTCTCTTTAAAGCACTAAGATAAAACAATTGTTTTCTGGTACATTTCAATGTACCAAGTAGAAATGTACATGAAATGTACAATGTACAAAGTAGAAATCTACATCACACTTATATATTGAATTGTACCTAATTATGCTATAAATTTCCATGGCTTCAGTTATAAATGTAAAAGACTACATCAGCTACTTGAGCTTCATCGACAATATATATTTTATATATATAATGAAATATATATATATTTATATATATATATAGAATCATAGAATCATAGAATCATAGAATATCCGGAGTTGGAAGGGACCCTTAAGGATCATCAAGTCCAACTCTTGACACCGCACAGGTCTACCCAAGTTCAGACCATGTGACTAAGTGCACAGTCCAATCTCTTCTTAAATTCAGTCAGGCTCGGTGCAGTGACCACTTCCCTGGGGAGCCTGTTCCAGTGTGCAACCACTCTCTCTGTGAAGAACCCCTTCCTGATGTCAAGCCTAAACTTCCCCTGCCTCAGCTTAACTCCGTTCCCGCGGGTCCTGTCGCTGGTGTTAATGGAGAAAAGGTCTCCTGCCTCTCGACACCCCCTTACGAGGAAGTTGTAGACTGCGATGAGGTCTCCCCTCAGCCTCCTCTTCTCCAGGCTGAACAGGCCCAGTGCCCTCAGCCGTTCCTCGTACGTCTTCCCCTCCAGGCCTTTCACCATCTTCGTAGCCCTCCTCTGGACACTCTCCAACAGTTTCATGTCCTTTTTATACTGTGGTGCCCAGAACTGCACACAGTACTCGAGGTGAGGCTGCACCAGCGCAGAGTAGAGCGGGACAATCACCTCCCTCGACCTACTAGCGATGCCGTGCTTGATGCACCCCAGGATACGGTTGGCCCTCCTGGCTGCCAGGGCACACTGCCGGCTCATATTGAACTTGCTGTCTACCACGACCCCCAGATCCCTCTCTTCTAGGCTGCTCTCCAGCATCTCATCGCCCAGTCTGTACGTGCAGCCAGGGTTTCCCCGTCCCAGGTGCAGGACCCGGCACTTGCTCTTATTGAACTTCATGCGGTTGGCGATCGCCCAGCTCTCCAACCTATCTAGATCCCTCTGCAAGGCCTTTCCACCCTCATTCGAGTCCACAACTCCTCCAAGTGAAATAAATAAATAAAAAATAAATCCCATGAAATGCCATGAAAAACAGCTGTAATAACAGGCACCTTGCATCATAAGTAATCCCCTCTCTGCAGCTATATAAGTATTTCAGTATCTGGCACTCTACTAGAAAATGTCCATCAAATATAATATAGACATTCACACATAATATATATATATATATTTTACGTTTGCGATAAGTTGCATGCTCATGAAAATGAAGCACTGACAACACTAGAGCCAAGCATAATGTAGTTTGCACTGTGCAAACTTAACCACAAAACTTCACCAGTGAGCATCTGTTTTGACCTGCAACCCTCCTGCTATTCCAGTTCTTGGCCTTTCTTGACTAAAGACTGCCGAGTGTGTTGAATTGAGCCAACCCGTGTGATGTGAACAAATATCCACCAGGCACATTGATGTACTTTTAGCATCATTTTGTGGTATGTGCTTTGTGGTATAGTAATGGTTAGTGCTGTGAGAGACAGTAAAATCCCATTTGGCAAGATAGACCTTTCACAGTCTTTTTAATTTAAATTAAAAATAAAATAAAATAAAACAGAAAATTCCATCCTAAAAACAAATTATTTAAAGGTACTATTTAATATTAGACTTTGCTGAAAAATGCTTGTTTATACTCTACTGGTGAATCCAGTTGATGTTCTCTGAAGTTTATACTTGATGTATAAACTCCCCAGAGAAGTACATACATTAAGTGAAAGCTGATTTGCAGAGATTTATTGGAGAAGGCTGGAGGAAGTAGAATATCTCAACATACAGATTTCATTTAGACCACAGACTTTCCGGACAGACCTGTCTTTTCAAAATTTGTTTGTTTGTCTCCTTCCCTTTTGATGGCTCTCTGAGGCTCCTTCTCCAGAGCCACTGAGAAACACTGGAGAAATAAGAGTATTTTTAAAAGACAGGATCTAAAAATCACAGAATCACAGAATCCAATCCATTATCCTACTCCAATAAAGTCTCTGCAAAAAAAAAAAAAAAATAATAACAGTACTCTAAATTAAATGTTCATATTTTTAAGACTGAATTTAACAGCAAGGAGCTTCCTCACTTAGTTTCCTTCAACGAACTTCCACTGCAAGAGTCTAGGCCAAGAATAAGCAGACCTCTTCAAGCAGCATTAAATCAAGTATTCAGGTTGCACATGCCATTTGACAGAAGGCAAACCAAGATCTAAACTACTGTCTAAACTACTGTATTGATACCCTGAGTGCAAGCAAAATTTTAAACTGACACTTATGCCTTAGTAACAAAAGTCTTTTTTTTTTTTTTTTTTTTCTTTCCTATAGACTTCAAACATTCCAGACATCTTGTAATAACCAAAGGTTATAAAAAAAACACAGATACTTAATCTGGAAACCCACATGAATGTCTAAATCCTAGGGATTTAAAATAAAGTGGTTACAAATTGTGTGGTAAAAAAAAAATTGTCTCATGAATTTTCTGGTACTTCTTCATCACTTTTGATCACCTTTGTTTAAATTACCACCTAGAAAGAATTTCCCCAATGGGTAAAAATTAGCAACCTGATCCAAAATGTAATGTGAGAGACTCCCAACTGACATCAATGGACCTTTGAATAAAACAAGAAAAAAAAAAATCAAAACTTAAACATTAGCTAAAAAGATAAGTGTAGTTCATCTGTTGTCTACTACTAAATTAATCATTGTGCATGACCTACACAATAGACCTGGAAAGAAAATATACAACTAAACATATGTTATCAAAAAACACTATTTGATTACAATCAAGACAATCTTGTGGAATAGAATTGACTTGACAGAATTTGCAGATGAAACTATGAAAGCTCTAACATGAAGGGCTTTTCACAGTTCTTAGCATTTTACATGGGAATACAATTCTATTTTATCACTAGCAATAATAATTTCAAAAAGCATCTGAAATAATGCAATCTTAGGAAAGTAATTATTACATTTTAAAAATAAGTCATATTACCCTGTCAAAGACATTCTATATTCATTTGTATTTTTCCAAAATTTACAAAAAATAATTAATGTCTCTAGTTGCATCCTTAGCACTTTTGTTAATGAGAGTATAGGTGCCCAACATAAGTCACATGCTTCACTTCATTGCTGAGTTAAGATCTGAATAGAGATAAGGACAGCTTTTAACACTGGTCACTCTTGGTTTTTCCAATTTGAGTGGATATTGGTCAACTAACTACCACAAAAGTAACAGATCATATTCCTAAAGGAAATAACCTTTTTGAGATTCAAACTTCATTCGAGTTCCATTTCGTACAATTTATTAGATGAGAATAGTTTTTGTACTGTATGGTTTAGCAACTTCAGTGACAGATTTAATTTCCAGTTCTCTCTGCCAAAATACAGAATAAATCTCTTAACTGACAGTGTTCAGATATGCTTATGCTTTGTCCTAAAATGAGACTTTTTCCACCATAACTGTTCATTGGCCATTCAACTTTAATTGACCAATTTTTAGGCAGTTATCAGTTGGCTATTTTCTTTACAGCAGACAGCATTCCTGACAGGCAAACTCTTTTTCCTTCCCTGTTGTCAAGTAGTAAAATTATGTATTTGTGAAACTTTGTAAAACGTTTCCTCCATCATCTCAAACATGGTACTGATGCAAAAAGGGGCAATCTCCTGGAACTGGAAAGCATGCTTCCTGTTTGAATTATCTAGGAGTTCACTGAAAAAGTAAGAATGGCTATCCTGAAGAGGAAGCAAGTGTTATTCATTATTTTAATCCCATAAAAACAAAAACAAATAAACAAACATCTTTTATAAACCTGCATCATCATTTAGGAGGGTACATAAAACTCAAATGCAAAATGGACACTAACTAGCATGACAACAGACAGAAAAAATAGAAACCAAGAATTAAACTCAATCACATATTTTCAATTCAGCATCCCTTTTTGGTTTTATGGTTGCTAAAATGTTTTTGAGAAGATATCTTTCACGGAGTTCTGCAGTCCTACAAAATGTCACTTAGTACTTTGAATCTGTGTCAAAAAAAAAAAAAAAAGTGAAAAATGTATGTCTGCTTGATATAAAAATAAATACAAATAAAAAGAGAAACAGAAATAGATTTAATTTTTAAGCCACTGCCAAAACCCATCTGACAAACACTTGGCCTTTGGCCAGCACCAGTTAAGGCTGACAGAAAGATTTTCAAACTAGGTTAACTTTACTATTAAATTACTATATGAATTCTATTCTTTATTTTGGGAGTTTGGCAGTAAAAAATGAGACAGTAAAACTCTAAGAAGAGATATTTTCATTTTGGAGTCTAGTAGTAATCTACTGGATAATGCCTTATGGAAATGAAGTAGATGTAAACCATATACTAAGTTAGAAGATAGACATCTTTAGTGAAGTAAGCTGTCAGTAATGAAATACTGAAGTACATATAGATATTCATAGGAACACACGCATAGGTACGTTCTAAGTAGTGGTGTCTGGTTGTCTGCCATTAAGTGCCAAAGACTAATAATTCTAAGTGAAATATGCATTCTTCAGCTTTTGTGAAAAGCTTTTCAGTATGCTATATCATGTACCTTTATAATGTGAAACGATAGAACATGACAAACTAGATATTTTCTTACATTATGCCTCTTCTTGAAGAAAGGCACTCTGTATGTCTTATACTATAACAACAGCAGAACAGAAAATTAAACGGACTGTTTGGATCTTTGAGCCTGGTGCTTAATCACTGAAGCCACCATAGCATAAAATCTTTCTAGATATTTTGGATGTTAGTACCCTTTTTGAAATTTCTCTCAGAAATTCAGTACTCTGATGGTCCTGTAATTTTCAAACTACATTCATAACTGACCACATTACTCATCCCTATTAAAACTCAATTGTAACTTAGATGTTTCTTTAATTTTCCTGGTCTCTTTTCCCTCCCTTCTGTATCCCTTTCCTTTGTAATTTCTAATCAAAGGAGGAGATTACATCAGATGCACTAAGAAGGATATTAATATTTTTGCATCTCACTAAACTATACAATTCCATCTGTTGTTGTTAAATAATTTATTAGTAAGATGGCCATTAGCGATCAAACATTCTCAAGTTCAAATTATGAATTTAGGTTATTCCTCAATTTGGGAACCCCTGGTTGTACAGAAAGAACCAATTTACTTACTTTACACAGCCAATCATACATTCTTCCCTTTCCCTATGTCCTGGATATTAAAAATAACTATGAGATCATTGTTGCAGTCAGCAGCAAGTTCTCATTCATTACAAAACAAATAATATGAAGGTCTCTATTCCGATAGTTTTTGTCTTTTTTGTGTGTATTTGTTTGTTTTTACCAGTGGAATTTCAAATGTATGTCAAATGTTTTATTTTGCTATCATAAAAATAAGAGGTTTATTTGTTTACTGTATTTTTTACTTGTTTATTTTTACGTATTTTATTAATCATCATGCACATCAAATATAATAGATGAGAACAGATTTGAAATATATAAATTTGAGAAGAAAGATGCAGTTGATGCTGTAAACTGCTATATATTGCCTTCTTCTACATCTGGGCTATCCCAGTGAAGTGGAATACTTTTAATACTCAGGCAGAACTATACACAAAAGTCAACTTGAAGGACATCTGTTGATCAATGAAAGATATAGCTTGAATTGTGAGCTTGTAGTAGAAACAACTGAGCACTTTTGCATCTGGAAACTGCTTGTAATTATAAATGTTATAACTTTGGATATTTTTTGGTTGTGGTTCTTTAATCTTTTAGTTTTAAACTGCAATTTCTTTCATTAAACTGTGAGATGCCTATGCAAGGGCTGCCTTTATGATCTTTGTTACTACTTCAGATGGAGATCTGGTTTGTGTGTATGATTTCTGCTGTGAAGATTTGTTGTATTTGCTGAGACATATGTTTTTCTACAACCTGCTTGGAATTTACAAAGATATTATTTTGGCTTAAGTTGACGACTACAGGATGTTTCAAGTAGCTGATTTCCACTCAAAAATATAGTCTCTAGCAAAGAGAGATTTTGAAAAAAAAAATCAAGCAATTACATTTTTTAGTTCTGGTAATGGGAGTCCTGTTGCAAAGACTTTCATAAATTCCTCCCCAGACTGATAAAGTGCTCTTGGGGACAAATACATTATTTCGTTTAGGATCTAGAAATGAAAACCACTGTGTTTGAAGAAATGTGCTACATTAATAGAAATAGTAGAAATACACATTTTGTCCAATTTACAAACACTTGCTAAGCACACACTTTTTCTTGAATACTCTCAAATAGGATATATGTCACATCACTATTTCTGAAGAATATCACCTAAACTAGTCTAGCAAAGCATTTGCTGAAGAGTGGCACATGCCCATCCAACATAGAATGTGAAAGTCTATCCAGATGATCAGGGCAGACAGGCTTCTCAGTTACTTACAGCATTATTTGCTGAAGTCTTTGCATTAGTGGCTTAAACCACTAACACACTAAAAGAGAAACATTTGCATTCCATAAGACCCTATCTTCAAATCTTGATTGTGTTGTTGCAACTCTACAACTTTATTAGATGTATTAGATGTATTTTATGGTGTATACTACTGCAAGGTTTCTCAGATGTGGTCTTTAGATCAACAATTGCATATACACTGTCTCAGACTAGTATGGATGTTAGATGGATGTTAGAAATTCAGTGTATGTAAGTGCAAACTATTTTGAGTTTTTATCTTTTGAGAAGCCCTTCAGGGCTTCCCTCTTTGCATGCATCTTACACTATTCATTGACATAGCTGTTTTCTAAACTTTAAGCAGTGTATCTTATGTTGAAAAAAAAAATCATTAAAAAATAATTGTTTATGCTATTACCAAATCTAACTTAGATTTCACATAGAATAACAATATCACAATAACATGGAATCACAGAATTGCCTAGGTTGGAAGAGACCTCAAGATCATCGACTCCAACCTCTGACCTAACACTAACAAGTCCTCGACTAAACCACATTGCTAAGTTCAACATCTAAACATCTTTTAAAGACCTCCAGGGATGCTGACTCCACCACTTCCCTGGGCAGCCCATTCCAATGCCTCACAACCCTCTCAGTAAAGAAGTTCTTCCTAATATCCAACCTAAAACACCCCGGGCGCAACTTTAGCCCATTCCCCCTCATCCTGTCACCGGGCACGTGGGAGAACAGACCAATCCCCACCTCTCTACAGCCTCCTTTAATGTACTTATAAAGAGCGATAAGGTCGCCCCTGAGCCTTCTTTCATCCAGGCTGAACAAATCCAGCTCCCTCAGCTGCTCCTCGTAGGACTTGTTCTCCAGACCCCTCACCAGCTTCATCGCCCTTCTCTGGACTCTCTCAAGCACCTTGATGTCCTTCTTGTAGCGAGGGGCCCAAAACTGAACACAGTACTCAAGGTGTGGTCTCACCAGGGCCAAGTACAGGGGGACAATCACATCCCTAGCCCTGCTGGCCACACTGCTTCTTATACAAGCCAGGGTGCTGTTGGCCTTCTTGGCCACCTGAGCACACTGCTGGCTCGTATTCAGCCGACTATCCACCAATACTCCCAGGTCCTTCTCTGCCTGGCAGCTTTCCAACCACTCAACTCCCAGCCTGCAGCTCTGCTTGGGGTTATTGAGCCCCAGGTGCAAAACCTGGCACTTGGCCTTGTTGAACTTCATACAGTTGAGCTCAGCCCATGGGTCCAGCCTATCCAGATCCTCCTGCAGAGCCTTCCTACCCTCGAGCAGATCGACACACGCACCTAACTTGGTGAAATCTGCAAACTTACTGAGGGTGTACTCGATCCCCTCACCCTTTATTAATTAATAAAGATTAATTAATATAATTAATCTTTATATTAATTATAAAGATTTTATATTAATCTTTATATTAATTATTAAGATTAATATCTTTATCATTGATAAAGATATCTTTATCATCGATAAAGATATTAAAGATGACCGGCCCCAGTACTGAGCCCTGGGGAACGCCACTAGTGACCGGCCTCCAACTGGATTTGACTCCATTCACCACGACTCTTTGGGCCTGGCTATCCAGCAAGTTTTTAACCTAATGAAGCATACGCCAGCCCAAGCCACTAGTAGACAGTTTCTTGAGGAGAATGCTGTGGGAAATGGTGTCAAAAGCCTTGCTGAAGTCAAGGTAGACTACATCCACAGCCTTTCCCTCATCCATCACGCACGTCACTTTGTCATAGAAGGAGATCAGGTTCGTCAAGCAAGACCTGCCTTTCATAAACCCATGCTGACTGGGCCTGATCACCTGGTTGCCCTGTAAGTGCCGCGTGATGACATTCAAGATAATCTGCTCCATGAGTTTCCCTGGCACTGAGGTCAAACTGACAGGCCTATAGTTTCCCAGGTCTGCCCTGCGGCCCTTCTTGTAGATTGGTGTCACGTTTGCTAGTCGCCAGTCGACTGGGACCTCCCCCGATCGACAGGACTGTTGATAAATGATGGTAAGCAGCTTGGCCAGCTCCTCCACCAGTTCTCTCAGTATCCTCGGGTGGACCCCATCTGGCCCCATTGACTTGCGTACATCCAAGTGTCATAGCACCAAGCTCCAGATGAGCTTTGGCCTTTCTAATTTTGGCCCTGCACTGCCTCACAACATCCTTATAGTCCTCCTGAGTGGCCCGCCCTCTTTTCCAAAGATTGTAAACCCTCTTTTTCCTCCTAAGCTCAAGACACAACTCTCTGTTCAGCCAAGCCAGTCTTCTTCCCCGCCAGCTCGTCTTTGGGCACGTGGGGACAGACCGCTCCTGCGCCATTACGATTTCCTTCTTGAAGAGTGCCCAGCCTTCCTGGACTCCTCTGCCCTTCACAACTGCCTCCCAAGGGACTCTACCAACCAGTGTCCTGAACAGTTCAAAGTCGGCCCTCCAGAAGTCCAATACAGCACTTTTACTGGTCCCCTTCCTGGCTTCTCTGAGAATGAAGATCTCTACAATTCCATGGTCACTCTGCCCAAGACAGTTTCCAAACACCACATCTCCCACCAGTCATTCTCTCTTTGTGAAGAGAAGGTCTAGCGGGGCACCTCCCCTGGTAGGCTCACTAACCTTCTGTGTCAGGAAGCTATCTTCCACTTCCACACGATGGCTTCTAGCTCCTCCTGTTTGTTACCTATGCTGTGTGCATTAGTGAAGATGCACTTCAGTTGGACCATTGCCTTCTCTCCCAGCCTTGCCCTGGCACAGCTCTAGCAAGCCTTGTTTCAGCCCCGACCCCCTTCTCACCTAGTTTAAAGCCCTCTCAATGAGCCCCGCATGCTCTTGGCCTAGGATTCATTTTCCCCTTAGAGATAGGGACCCATCTGCAGCCATCAGTCCGGGTGCCGAGAAAAGCGCCCCACAGTCAAAAATAACCACAACATTTCTGTGTTGGCACCAGCCTCTGAGCCATGTGTTTATCAGGTGGGCTTTTCCTCTCTGTACCCCTCCCTGCCACCGTAGGGATGGACAAAAACACCACCTGTACTCCCACTCCATCCACTAACCATCCCAGTCCCCTAAAGGCCCCTTTGATGGTCTTCAGGCTTCTCTCTTCTCTCTCTCAGTCACTGCCAGCCTGGACTATTAAGAGGGTAATAGTCAGAGGGGCAAACCAGGTTGGGAAGCTTTCTGGCAATGTCCCTGACCCTGGCCCCAGGGAGGCAGCAGACATCCCTACGGGTAGGGTCAGGCCGACAAATAGGGCCCTCTGTTCCCCTGAGAAGGGAGTCGCCCACAACAATCACCGTTCTTTCTGTCCTGGTGGAGGCAGTCCTGAGGCGTGGAGTCAACATCCTCGCCCTAGGCATCCTCCTGGGTAGACTTATTACCTCTTCCTCAGCTACTGGTCTCTCAAGCTCCAGGGCCTCAAACCTGTTGCATAAGGGCACCTGGGAAGGTGGGGCCGGTAGGGGGGGGCATCGCCTGCGATGTTGAGCAGGGACCTGTTTCCATTCCTCCTCAACTCCTAGGTCCCCTGCCTCTGCCCAACAGCAACACCATTTGGGGTGTCTCACCCCGGTACCTGTCCTCCTCCTGGAGTTCTGCCACGACGCGGGCCAGGTCATCCACCTCCTCGCACCTCATGCAGTCTCTTTGCCCCCTGCAGGTAGTAGCAACAGCCTCAGGCACTCCCTGCACCTGGAGACCTGAACTGCCGCAGTTTTGAGTGGGCAGTCGGTCTGGGTGCGTACAGACTTCCTGGAGAGCATGCTGTACCTGGTGGAGACCATTGCAGCTGAGCTAGCGGTAGACCACCGTTAGAGGAGGTGTTCGTATGGGTGGGGGGAACACTCTGCCCTTCCTACTCGCCCTGCCTGTGCTAACTGCCGTGCCTCACCCTTCTGACACACTTCACCCTGTTTGCCTGTCCTGTTAACTGCCACGCCTCACCCTTCTAATGCGCCACACTCCTGGTGACTCGCACTCCGTAGGGGCAGTTTATGAACGGCCTGGGGGGGGGGAGCTGTTGTCTCCGCCTTTGCTGCTGGCTCCGCTTATGCCTCGTTCTCGCCTTGTTCACCTCCCTTGCGAGGGCTGCTGGGTCCTGGCAGCTCCCTCGAGTGGGCTTGGTGCTGGAAAAATTAGCCCTGCCTGCCCAATCCCACACTCTGCTGCAGAACACATCTGCCCCGGAGCCGATCACCTCAGCAAGTGGCTCAACTGCACATTTCACACTACAAAGTACTTTAACTCTTTCAGGATGATCATAGAAGTTGTTATTAAAAGCCAGTGCTAAAAGCCTGTCCTATTTCATTTATTTTTGCTTTTCAAGACCTTCATGTTTGTTAGCAGCTAAACATATTATTTCCTAAATAAATGATTTTCTTAAATATATTCTTTTTAAATAGCCATGTGACAGATGAATCAATAACAATGAAGGCAAAGAGAGTTTGAGAGATATATTGTTAATCACACTGTTTACTTTCCTCTTGCTCTGGCATGCCAAGCTTTTTCCCTGATGCAAGAAGCCTGACCTGGTAGGAGTTGCTGGAAAAGAGTTCATCATTAAAAGACCTCTACTATACATTGTTTTGTTCATCTTTTTGAAGAATATTTGGTCAATATTAATGTACTGAGTCTGGCTGGGATGGAGTAAACTTTCTTCATAGCAGTGCTATGTTACTGCACTTTGAATTTCTGGCTAAAAAACGTACTGATTGTTCAAAAATTGGTGAAGAGTACTTGCACAGCATCAGTGCTTTCTTTTTCTCCACCAAGCAGGCTGTTGATGGGCAAAATATTTGAGGGGATGTAGCTGGGATTGCTGACACAAATTGACCAGAGGGATATATTATGCCATATGATGTTGCGCTCAGTAATAAATGCTCAAGGAAAGAAAGAGGAAGGAAGTAAGTTTTTGGTTATGGTATTAGACTCTCAAACAACCATTTCACATACTGAGGCCCTACATGAAGTGGATGGAAAGTGACCTGTAAATGGGTAGTAGCAAATGCAATCTTTTTTTGCTTTGCTTGTACACACAGCTATCATTTCCTGAGTTAAATTGATGTTATCTCCATGAGTGTTCACACCTTCATTCTGCTTTCTTACCCTCCCATGGGAGAGGGGACAAGCTACTGGGGGAGGGGAGGAGAGGATGTATTTGGCTGCTAGCCAAGGCTAACACTTGACAATTAACAATTCAGAAATGCTGATCTGTACTAATTTAAGTTCTTGGTCAAATGATGTAACAAAGTTATAGAATGAAGTTCTAGATTAATTGCTGACTCTCAAATAGGACATGAGAAAAGTCTCAATCTAACACAAATTTTGAACAAGAAGGAGATAAAAGGTTAGTAAACAATCTTGACACTGAGAAGTCCCATTATTTTGCTCTTTTCCAAAGCTACATAACTTACAAGGAACAGCTAGGCACAGACCATCTTAAACATTTACAAGGCATTTTCTAAAAGAGAAGAGGAAGATTGGGGGTAGACTAGAACAAAGATAAGTTCCAGTGGAAAGATTCTTAAACAAATAGCTAATAAAAGAAGTAGTATGTTTTCGGCAGTATATTTTCTAGTTTATTTTCTTCCTTAAATTAATTTTCATTACTTCTATTATAATTAAACAGTTTTGCAATTTAGAAAACTGTCAATCACTTAAAAACAAACAAACAAACAAACAAACAAAAAACCTACAAGTTCTCAAAACTTACATTGAATTGACCAGTGGAGTAATTACATGTATGATCAATGTTCATACATATACCTTGCAAAAAGTCTAGATATGAGAACTGTGAGCTTCCACATCTGTGTGAAATCAATTTTGGCAAAAAACAGATGAGAAAACCCATTTCACCTAATGGCAGTAGGGTATGAGTTTAACATGAACACGTACTGTAGGAGGCAACTACTCCTAATCCTGTAGTGAATGAAACAATGTTCATATTCTTACAATTCTTGTGGATTAGGTAGTAAATAAACATAAACATCTTTTTCATATGCCAGACTCCAAAGGCTGTAGGTTCCACATTAAAATCCTTTGTAACAACATCAAGTCTTACTTTACACATCATATATCTACACTGCATTATTTCTTTGATTTCTCAAATATGCATTTTTGGCATGCTATCTTAAAATAGTGCATGAAGCCAGAGGTTCTTTGGCCTATGACCAGAATTTGACATGATGGGATGCAGGAGATTTATAAGAGCCATATAAAATGCTTAAAAAATATTTTTGGAAGATGAAGGCATGCCAAATCAGGTTATGATTGTTTTCACATTGGAATGTGAAATCCATGGCAGGTATGTTACATAGAAAAGACACTGACAAAAATATTTTTCTTTTTTTTTTTTTTTTCCTATTGGAAATATACTTAAAATAGATCAGAAGCCAGAAAAATATTGGTAAAATAGTAAAACAGTTTTACACAAGTTACCAGCAAAAACATACTTAATTGATTTTAACTGATTTTTTTGTACTGTTCATGTAGACAATGGGATATTATGAAACACACATGGGTTGCTGCAGTAAGCCCACTCAATTCTTTACAAACACATTTAAAACTTTATTGGTTGAAAGGGTTGTAGAGATTTCTTTTGATTTTTATTTCTGCTATTTTCATATGCTGAGCATATGGTATGTCTCTTTCAAACACAGTTGACATTACAAATCAATAAAGCCTACTCTTTATTAAGTCCAAGCATTCACCATTATTTGTGAATGGCTTTAACTCTATTTTTATTATCTCAATTGTTATGATCAGCTTCTGATCAATAAAGACCAAGTCATGAGATTCATAAATCCCATCTGTCACGTGCCGTTATTGGGCAGAGTTAGATAGTATTTCTTCTTTTTCTCCCTTCCAGGCTTGTGAAACCTGTTCAATATAAAGTTACAAGGCTACTTCAGAAAACAGCTAGAAACTTCCCTTTTACCACTGTCCTGACCTGTGCAGTATATCACAGATTATAATAATGCGATTTCAAAGTGTGAATTGGTTTAATTTATCAACAAGTTACCCTGATCATAAAATGGATTTACCTTTCAAACTTAATGAAGGTATATTATCAGAAAACAGCGTGACTAATGCTTGGTAACTTCCAGCTTCACCAAGAGGTAATTTTTTCAAGATGACTCCTTTAAGTCTCCCTCTCCCAAATTTTGATATCCTAATTCAAACTTTAGAAGCCAATACAGTTGTGAGATAATTATTTTTTTAATTACATAAAGCTATTCACAGGCTAGAGATAGTCATAGTATAGTATTTCTCACAAGGGATGTAAACACATAAGTGCATATTTTTGTAACTCGACCATCATTTTTTATGAAATTCCTCTCTACAACAATGTTTTCTATGAAGCTGAACATGTTAGATATTATATCTAACAGTAAGACCATCCTACTCAAAAACAAATGAACAACAAAATACTTTGTTGTTTGTTGTAGCCTTTTGAGTAGGACTTAATGGTGATCAAAAACATTGACTGGGTTCCAAGTCAGAATAAGATCATACGGTACAACTTTGAATAACTGTTGATAAGATGCGATGTTACTTTAAAATACTAATTTTAGATAAATTTCTGCTAGAATAATACTGTGTTCTATTAGTCAATGTAATATTAAAGTATTAAAAGTTACAAAATGAAATTTTACTTTTTTTTTTTTTTAATATTCTGTAGTCTTCTGAAAACACATGCATTAAACATAAATAAATAAGCAGACAAACAAATAAATAGAATTGTCCTCTCATTCAGAAAAATCTTGGGAAATATTCAGATTATGAGGATAACAAGTTCTACACATCTACAACATGAAGGTGATGAAAATGTCAGTACAGAAAGTGTGACTAATGGAAAATAAAACAGCCTTTTTTTTAAAAAAAAATATATCTATATATATATTTCAGATGACCTGATAGCTCCTCCTTTAAAATTTCAGAATTTTGCTATACTGGCTAGAACTTAATCACTGAAAAATAAAGGATTTGTATGTATGATTGTATGTATGATTTTAAAACCTGATATTTCATTATGCTACTTTTCTATATGCAAATATGTAACCTAGTTTGGTCTTCCAAAAAAATGCCTGGTGTTTTTTACTCAGAAATTTAATTTTCTACTACTATTGTATTATACATATACAGTGCCAGGCACTTTACAACTACACTGATATTTTATACAAAGCAAAGGATTCCTCTCCACTTTTTTTTTTTTTTTTCCCCTTTTGGAGGTGGGGACAGAAAATTGTCTTCATCTTTGAACTGTGTTTTTACCAGCTAAACAAAACTTTATGATCTATAATGTCATTTTGGATATGAGTTCATCTCAAGATCAATATCAGCAAAAGCTGATTTCTCCAGATAACCTAAAAAATGAGGAAGGTCCAGAAACCTAATTTTCATTACATCTAATAACAAAGGACATTTGCAGAACCTCTAAAGGAAAGAGGACAGAAATTTAGCCTTATCTTGTCCCTAGCCCTTTGCAGACATGCAGCTGAACCTAAACTTTTCCCAATTAAGAATGATGACTTAACAGACATTATTTATCTGTTTAAATAAATACTATCCATGAAGAAAGTTAGACAGTGGGCATAGCTGGTGAGTTACCCTCATTCTTGTCTTCCACAAACTTCTAACTCAAAATTTTCACTAAAAGTTCATCATTCTTCACACTTCAACATTTACTATAGCCCCAAACTGTGCTTCTTTCCTGGAAATGTTGCTTATCCAAACCCCTCCTACGGATACTAGTATACTTACAGTGCATGTTAAAATATAATTTTTTACCTTCATTTACATATATAATTCTCTATTTTAGCCTGAATTTAATTCTATAAAATATTTTTTTTTCTACAAGTCTACAAGTATCTTTGCTTCCACTATAAATCTCTCCCTACAACACCTGCTTCCTGCTAAGACATTTGTCTACAGTTTGCTCAAAAAAGGATATAAAATTATAATACATAAACTAGGAAACTGTTCCTTGATATATTTCAAGATTAAAATTTTTGTAGTATTTTGTGCTTTGTTTTTAACTCTACTGTCAGAGATGGTCACATATGACATTTCTGCTTAAAATTTAGAGCAGTGCATTTAGAAATATGGTATAAGTTGTGAGCTTTAAAGAAAATAGGACTTTTTTCTTTAAAGATGAAGATAATTTCTATAACCCAGATCCAAAATAACTCAGAGGACAAATATAAAGGGTTTGAAGTATCTTTTAGTGAGCCATAACACTTTTAAAATGGGGGCTATATAGTCCATATAGTCCACAGGGAAAAGTTGACATAAGTACACAAATACCACCAATTTTCATAGATTCTGACAGTACAAAAACCTTATTTGAAATTATGTATTTTTAAGCTAGTTAATCTTAGGGAATGTTCTATTCTTCATTTTTTTAAATGATAAACAGATTTTAAAAAGTTAGAAGTGAAGAACATTTAACCTCCAGAGAAACATTGTATAGTAATATATCAATTAGAGGATACATCTTTTATTAAAAATCTTCACCTTTGCTTTACAACTTAGGGGAAAATTTCAACCAAGAATCTTCCCATATGTCAAGCTACATTAGTCAGCATGATGCAATCACAGTTCAGACTGTTATAAAGAATTTTTCTGCTTAATATCGCTGTTATTTCATTCAGATTTCCCCAAAACATAGAATGTATTTGGACTGTGGAGGAAATGCAGCTTTGTAAACCATTGAGATCTCCTTTTATCTCTAACATGAGTAGATTAGAAGCAGAGTAGGTCCTGAAATTAAATATTTCAGTAGGCTTTAGGAAATTTATAAATATATCATTGCTATTAAGCATAGTCCAGTGGTCTGATTTTTTTCCATGACTGCTCAGCATACCACGAAGATGGGTTATAATTTTGATAGATTGCTGATTCTGAAAATTATGTATTTTCCCTGTTGTTTATGGTCTTCTAAAAGATGACTCTTTGTCACCTTCAACTCATCAACTCTCTCCTATGACATCCAAAAAGATAGTTTAGCACTTTGAAAGCTCTTATCACAAATGTTGCCTTCTGACAAACCTTTTGTCTTTGCATGCCATTACTCAGCTTTCTTTCCAGATTTCTGAGCAGCTCTGTTCAATATGGTCTAATTCTAAACAAGTGCTGTACATGTACATTGCAATATTGGCCTTCCACTTCCCTACTTTCTTCATCAACTTAGTTCATCTTTCACAATGTGATGGCCATTTTCAATCTAAAGTTTCCTTTTGTGACTGCTACATTACATTTAATTTAATCAGCCTTAGAGTCACTCCAGTTCACTGTAAACTTCTGGTATTTCCCTAGTGATTTTTTTTTTTCTCTCTCTGATTGCATTTCTTAAATATTTTACCTGTGATTTTTTAAGTGAATTTCAAAACATACCAGTTCTTAGATCTTTAGGAAAGCTTCCAATCTTGAGTCTTCTTTGCATTACAGTATAGTAGAATGCCTTTCTCAACAATGGAACACTTTCACATGCTATATTATAGTTCCCCAAGAACTGTAAGGAAAAGTAGCTAAGTACTGAGCTGAAAAGTACTGAGTTACATAGCCTCTTTGCTCTACACTGAAGCCAATGGAGCCTAATCTCAACTGAGAGAGAAGCTACAACTTTAAGTATCCATCTTGCTCAGACTACAGCAATCACTCTAAGAAGTAATGCTAAGCATGACTTAAAACTAGCCCACATGGGAAAATATAAACTAGTCACAGTGGTTAACAGAGTGGTCTTGAAATGCATTTTTAAAGTTATTGATAGAGCTGTTGAACACCGTAGGAAATATCAGCCAATGTGAGATGCAGAGAACTCAGGAGACAGATATTACTGTGTCAAGTGGACTAACGTGGAAGCTCAGTAATAATCTTCAGGGTGTTAATGCGAAACAAATAATTGGGTGGTCCTTTATGGACCCAGGAGTTGAACTTGATGGGTTCCTTACAACTTGGGATATTCTATGATTCTAAATGTTATTCTAACTTCATATCTTGATTAGACTTTTATCTGATATGTGCCTGCAACTTTAAAATAAATAAATAAATAAAAAGATAAATAAATAAATAAAAATGAATAAACTCTGAAACCTTTTAGGAAACTCTAAATGGGAAGCCTTTTTCCTCAGGACAAATAAAAATAATAAAATTCAAGAAGCATTTTGACAACACTCTCAGACATATGGTCTGATTTTTGGGTTGCCATGCATACAGCCAGGACTTTATGATCCTTGTGGGTTCCTTCCAACTCAGGATAGTATATGATTCTATGAAAATTCAGAGAAATTGATAACTGCTACAGGAACAAAGAATTTTATGTGAAAGTGCATTAAAAGAAAAAGCATTTAACAACTTAGTATATTTGATATAAGTTTTCAGATTTCACAGAATAGATTATTTTAATCAAAATTCATCTGGACATTAACAGCCTGTTTCTACTCTCACATCACTTTTACACTGACAGAACTCAATTAAGTTCAATGATTTCTGATTTACAATATAATAATTGAGAAGGATCAGATCCTGAGACTTTGATGTCTGTACTATCACAACAGAAAAAAGCATATGAATCCTCATAGTGAATCAGAAACTTTTAAAACAGATAGAGAGCTTAGTCCAGAAATAGCATCATATTAACTCTTGAAAAAAAAAAAAAAAAAAAAAGGCAAAAAAAACCACAGTTCTGCAATGCTCTATGTGGTTGTAATAGCCGTTCTGTGTTACTTCTTGGTACGTAATTTTAATATCCTTCTCTCTTTGACAAGGTCAGGTCTGCTTTCTCTTTTAGGCAGCTCAGAAGACTCAAGTTATAGCTAATTGCTTTGATTATTGGTTCTGTAACCTCTAATTCCCTATGACCTTTTCCAAGCCCATTTTCAATTTAATGAGCCAAACTAGTAAAGTTTATACTGGCCTTTTGATGAGAGCTGCCAGAATGTTTAGACAAATTAAGTGTTCCACATACTGTGTTGCTTTCATATGAAATGAAACTGAGAGGTAATGTTACTTGTCTTCTGTACAGAACCATTGTTTTTCACAGGAAAAAAAAAAAATCTATACTACTTTCTGTAACTTTGAACTGGCTCTGCATATTCTTTACAGGCTGGTTCCTCCAAGATTAAAAAAAAAAAAAAAAAGTATATTTGTATGAATCTTACAGTGCACTTCTGATTGTTTCCATACCCAATTCTCTCTCTCTCTCTCTCTCCCTCTCTTTCTCTCTCTCTATATATATCTATACCTATATATATCTATAAGGTACACTCCAAAAACTCCACTTGCATGGACACTATGCCAAAGACAGAAACATACCTACAGAATATATTAGCAAACTTTCTGTGTTTACTTCCAACAAATAAATAGGTTGCTATATTAAAAGTTAATTCTAGCTAATAGTTTGTACCACTCTAATTGTGCCTTCAGATTTTTTTTATTTTTTTTTTCTTCTGCTCTTTACTGCACTGCAGCTGTTAGGCTTTCTTAAAGGTTAAACATAACTGGTACTGGATGGATAATATAGAAAAGCATAGTGCCTTCCCCCCTTTTTTTTGCTGTGTATCTGTGTACAAAAATCAGTATCAAGACTTCTTGTACACCACAACTTAATGGGATGTCAAAAATAAGGAAATTGTCCTTTGTGCTTATCATGGCCATATTATTTCATTCTACACCTTTTCCTTTCTCCTTGTTTCTTTGAAGCTATATTCAACAGACCTCTTTCCATCATTCTTCATTTCATGGCAATCATGACTAAAGAGTATAGGAGTAATATTTTGTTTTTCAGAATGTTCAGATAAAGCAAAATTCTTGCCAATGTTAATCTAAATGTTAATTAGCATTATATTTAAAAGCCCAAAGATCCTTATATGGACATCCATTCCACAATCTGTTATGTATACTACTGTCTTTCCCAGGTGCCTTTAAGGGATCTGAAACCCTTAAGTATTATCAAAACCCTAAAGTATTCATGGGCCCCATCTGAAAATTTGACCCTGTAAGGACCTTAGGCATCTAACAACATATATCTTTCAGATAACTGATCCCTGAAATATAATACAGATCCTTTCATCTCACGTTCCATCCTTTTCTTCATTGCAGTCTCCAGAAAGGTTCCTATGTCTACTTCAGTTACAGATCTGCCCTTCAGAAACTAAATCAGCTATAAATATATATAGTAAAATCTTTTATATTATAATCTTGTTACCAAATTAGTTAGCTGCCTAATGGCCACCAAACAGAAGAACACAATTCTGTTATCAAAAGCAAGAGTATGCAGGTCCAGAAATGGAGCACAACAGGCAGTCTGATTACACATCCTAACACCTCAAACATTTAACTAGTTTTTAATAAAGAACAGAATTACAAAAGAAATACAGCTTTGATAGTAAAATGTTACATGTGTTGACAGGGTTATTAATAAAAAACAATTCAGTTGAGAGCAAAGTTAACAGTGTCCAATTATTTGTAACTCCTGCAAACTTTGTGTATTAATATTTTTTTCTTAATACCGGATTTAACATGAGGAATCTTTTCATAAGCATCATCTACATGACAATAGGTTACTTTCATTTCAATGTAAATCTTAACCTGTTTTTACTGGTCACCAATTCTAATAACTAAAATAATGAAAATAATGAAAATAATGAAAATAATGAATGAATGAATGAATGAATGAAAGCTACTAGAAAACTCTTATAGCTCTTACCCACAGGCCTGTTTTGACTTTGGATTACTCCAGCAAAATCAGCAAACTCAAAATAATGTAAAATCCCTGTCTGTGAAACCATGTCTTTACAAGTACTTAGGTTTCCACCCCCTAGACTCATTTGCCATTAAGAGATTTTAGATTCCAAAGTTCCAACTAAAGAGCTCAATGACAGTAAAAGAAACCCAATTTTATTATGAAATCATGTATCAAACCTGGATTTCTTTCTCTTAAACTATGCATGCTCCTATGACAGATGATGAGGACCTATAAGAAGAGTTGTTAAAATAAGAAATGTAACCATGTTTTTATGTAACCATTTTTTTTCTGTTGTTGCTGTTGTTTTTAATATTAAAGATGGCATTATTTCTCTTTCAAATGAAACAAAAAACAAAGATCACTTGCCATACTCCCATCACCTCCCCTCAGTTCTGAGAAATGGTAAGGCGTTGATTTGTTTCAGAAAATACGTTTTTCCCTTGGCTTGGAAAACTGTACATTTGTGTGTGTTTTTATAAAACTCTCTCTCTGAAGTAAATTCCATCAACTCTATTATCTAAAAGAATGAGTCATTGGGATACATAGAATGGCAGGAGGAAAAAAGGAAAAAGTATTACAGGTACCTAAGGTTAACACCTTCTGGACTGGACAAACAACTTTAGTTTACACTTATCACTAGTAGTAACTAATTTCACTTCCATAATATATTTACACCATTATCAAGAGAACAAAAGGATGAAATGTTTCATTTTAAAATAAAGGTTAAATAATAATAATAAAAAAAAAAAAAGTATTCAATAAACCCCTCTCCAGCACTCTGAAGGATTCACCTAGCGTATGTCAAATTGTAAGCATGCGCTCTGGTCAAATTTGAGCATTTTACTAAAAATTACTACGGCCAGATGATCATTAGAAGCTTTGTCACTGAATGAAAGCTAAGACTAACAAAAGTGTATTGTCACTATAAATTTCTCACTGTGATGCCATCTTCTACAAACTACATGTACATGTATTATCTAGTTAGTGGCAGAAAAGACTTCTGAGTTTTGCTTCAGTACTGTTTGTGGTTTTGTTTTAAGATTGCTACTATTAAATTAGGTTTTAAAAGATAGGTTTTAAAAGATTAGGTTTTAAATATCTGTAGTTGGGTATCTATATAAGCCTTAAAGTAAAAAAAAAAAAAAAAAAAAAAAAAAAGGTCAAAATTCAAACTGAATCTTAGTGCCTTGGTGAATGTGAGCCAGATCTGTATATATACACATGTATTTCAAATTAATCTGAACCATTTTTAAAATTAATTTTATTTAATGAGGTACTGAAGCTCTGTCTACCCTGTTTTATGGTAGTCACATTGGACAGGGCATTAAGTAACCTGATCTAATGAAATCCAATCTCTGCTCTTAACAGTGTGGTTAGACTAGATGGTATTTAAAGGTCCCCTCCAACCCAACCCATTTCATTATTCTGTGTTGTGCTGTTCATCTTTTCCTTTATGTTACAGCAATATTTTTCTCACTCCAAGATACACTGCACAATGATAATCAAGATAAGGAACTATCAGTGTATTTCCACATAAATTAAAACCAGATTGTAATTTGGAATTAAAGACAATTTAATCTCTGTGATTATTGAAAATATCAAAAGTCAGAGTGGTTACAAAAAGCTGTCAATAGTGATCATAGAAAGAAAGTGACAAAGATAGCTGTGCCAATCTCTTGCATTAAAAGAAATACACAGGATAATTCCCAGAAAATGGGCAAGATGAAGATGAGAGAATTCAGAAAACCTGGCGTGAATTAGCACTATAAGAAATGCTATCATTAAACTGCAGCTGTGAGGAGCTACACAAGAAAACTTATTATTTTTGTTCATTTATTTAGTGTATTGTATAATTTATCAATGAATTTTGAAAAGGATAGGAGAGATTACTATTTTTCTAGGTGTTTTCAGAAAGGCAAAGAATGAATAGTATTACAGAAAACAACTGGCAGACCAGCATGTTGACTAGTCTCAGTATACAAGCCTGTCCAGTCTGCCATACCTCCTTAGGGAAGGAAAAAATGGTGAAGTAACTATGCACAGTCACCTTTTCTATGCTTGATGTTATTCAGTCAGCACTAGACAGAGGTAATAAAGTGACTATATGATGTACTGAGGGCTCATCTGGCTCTCTGGTGAGGCTGCCAGCATAGTGCTTTTGCCCTGAAGGGGCTGAAAATATTTGACACCAACAACTTGATCTACTGGGATTGTGACAGCAGGTCTATATCTTTTTAGTGCAGTGTGTCAAACTGAAGAAGATAGGGAAAGTAACATGGGACAAATGTTTTGACCTCACAGCACTCTGCTGTGGTGATGAGATACAAGTGTTATCATTTTTTCTGTTAAGGCTTGCCAGCAGCAATACCTTCTGCTGTACGTATGAGTGGCCCTGTTTATGTATATGTTCTATTATATACTGGCAGAGAAAGCCATTAGTATTAATACTTCAATTCTAAAATATCAGTCTATTCCTTTCAGAAATACACAAATTATTTAGTTAATAGTAATAGCTTTTATTTTTATGGCAGATAAAGGATATGTAAACTTAAAGATTTATTTATTTTTGTAAGTAATCAAGAATCATTTGACAAGGACCTTTAGATACACTAATTGCCAGAGGGGGGAAGAAAACAAAAAAACACACATAAAACAACAACAACAACAAAGCACTGGTGCATAGTTCGCAAAGAAAATCACAATGCTGTTTCCTTGACAATACACAACACAAGCCTATCAGATAATAAGCCTTGACAATACACAACACAAGCCTATCTGATAACATGTCTTCATTCCTCTATATTCCTACTCTTCCAGAGCACTGGAAGTCAAAATTCTGCATATTTCATTGTTATTCCCACTTCAGCAGATTAAATAAAGCAGAAAAACAAACAAACAAACAAAAAGTAACATTAAATTTAAAATGCATTAATTAAAGACAGGATGTATGTGAGTACAGGCTCCTTGATGCCACTGAAGTGAAACTACTTTAAAAAGAACTACATTCATATTTTTAGTTCATATTGTAATGCCTTTATTAACTTGTAGGCGTATCAGTCAACAATAAGAAAAGGGCATTTAAGAATCTTAGTGTCTAAAAGCTTTGTAATTATGACTAATATACAAAGACAGTATGGGATGATAGATTCTGATCTATCAGAATAGATTAGGTAGATTTTGTAGATTCTGATGAAATAAATTATTTTCAGATTTTTTTCTACATCAAACGTTATTCTATTAATTTACAATAATTAATGTGATAAACTCTGAAGCCTTAATCTGCTAACAGAAGAGAGTGAGATATGCACATATCATTTGGAGAATGGTATTAAAGACAAGCATTCACAAAAGAGTAGAACTGTTTAATATTAATAAAAATATGGTTTTCTCCTTGGTTTTCTAGATACATTTATTGAGGTGGTTCTACTGTTAATTTTAGTGTGAAATAATTTGTTAATTGTGAACATAGAGCCAAACACTCTGTAATACTGACAGACTTTACATGAGACATGAATTTTCTCTTTTTTTTTTTTTTCCCCTGCCTAAAATCATCATGAAAGCACTCAGTAAAACCGTTTGTGGTTTTCCAGCTTAAATGCTGTCAGTTTGTCATAGATCATAGAATCATAGAACATCCTGAGTTGGAAGGGACCCTTAAGGATCATCAAGTCCAACTCTTGACACTGCACAGGTCTACCCAAAAGTTCAGACCATGTGACTAAGTGCACAGTCCAATCTCTTAAATTCAGACAGGCTCTGAGAAACACCATAATAAAACATAAGCAGTAAGACACATCTCATCATTAGCAATCAATGCTAAAAAAAATCTGAAACAACAAAACAAAAACAAAACAAAAAATGAAAATTATTTGCCCCTGTTATTGAGTAACTTCTTCAGAGGTACTAAAGAAAGAACATATTCAGAAAAGGAAACTTCAAGAAACTTGAAGCCCAAGTTTAGTAGAATTTCTGTTTCTCTCAAATGACAATCCCATAATTAGATCCTATATTTGCAACTAACAACTTCTAATACAGAAAACACTAATCTCATACTCTAATAGTGAAACAATGTGTAAGCTTGCTTTTTATCACAGTGACTACTGTTATATTTCTTGATAATGTGAAAAGATACATTTTTTCTTCCCATCTAAAATGAGTTATTCTTGCTATTTACCATGTTTTCAGGTTGACATTTTATTTACATGTTGCTTCTCCCCATCTGATGCTGCACACCGATGATGGTCCTTTGAGAAAATTAAATACTCCAAAGCACTACCTCTTCTAGTGTTTTGTTGAATTTGAATTAAGATTCCCTGTAGTAAGTTGCAAAATTGTTCAAAATTGACTCTAGGCATCCTAAGAACCCTAAAGCTTCTAAGGGACTTGTTTAAAACTAAAAACTGAATATCTCCTGAAGGAAAACTACATGTCAGATTTATATTATAATGTGTTTTTGTGCTTTTTGTTCTAATTGTGTTTGAAGCCAAAATGCTAGTTGTTTTGAAAATGTTCCTGAAGTATTATTCTGTTATTATTTTCACATACAAACAAACAAACAGCATAACAAATAGAACAAGAACAATAGCTATTTGGAAAAATTGTACATCCATTAGATATATTATTTAATTATATAGTTTTATGTCACATACAAGTAATCAGCTTTAATATTTATGATTAAGCATATTAACAGGTAACATCTGATACAATTACTATAACTAAGTGTCTCATAGGACAGTGTTTTATTTTAAAATCCTTAGCTTAGCCTCAAAAAATGGATATGATTAAGAAAACTGTGTATGTCAATAAAGGGCACATAATTTTGTCAGCACATTTATACAACTACTTTTCACTTCAGTACTGTTAAAATGCTATTATTTAATGCTAATCAACACAGTGAAAGCAGCTGAGATATGAGAAGCCTAAGTGCACTGTTTTTTTTAATCAAGAATCTTCTCAAGAACATTTGTGGACATTTAAATTCTTTGATATACGCTACAGTTGAGTATTTTTCTTCTTCTGTACAGCACTAAGTTATATTAGATTCAAATATAAATGTAGAGTTATTCATTCAGGATTAGGATTTTTGACATAACAATATGAGGCTGCTGTATATTCTTAAAGGAACATACAAAGGAACAATACAAATAATAAAAGTATTGTCACAGATTCTTTTAATTGTAAAAACTCTCTCACCTTTGAGATTTAGTCCTTTGAGACTGAAAGTTGACATAGTAATTACCTTATATTAATTTAGAACTTTGTTAAAACTTTTCCCTTTTTAAGAATGACACCTGGTTACCATTTATCATAAGCTCTCTATATGTAAAGGAGACTTACATGGGCAATGGAAACTTTCATAAAACAAAGCAAACTAAACAATATATATATCTTTTAAAGTTATACCATCAGTACTTAAAGTGTCCATAGGCTTCTGAGTTGTAAAAATTACTAAAGCAACAGCTCATCAGCCTTAAGTACACATTAGATATAATTAATAGCTCATTAGGTTTTCTGGAGATTAAAAAAGGAGGTTCTGTTCTTGTTCATCATAATGAATTAGAAAGTCACATATTTCCTCCATGGCTTTCATAAGCCAAATTTGGCCCTTACATTTGTTTTAATACAACCATAAATTGATGTAGTCATTTTCATCACGAAACTTCTCCAATTACTTAGTTTCAAAGCATCCTTTTTTCACTTTCTTGTGCCTCCCTAGGTCCACTCTACACAGCTAAATCAAACAACAGGAAAGTAGTATTTATACGTATAAATATCCTGTTTAACATCATACTTGTATTAAGTTATTAAATATTTCCTCTGAAGTTCGTTTCTTGAAAGTTCAAAATTTAACAAAGCATATTTAAATACAGGAGCAGCTCCTTACAGATTGAAGGACTAAGGCAACAAACACTCAGCTGATGTGAGAGATGGAGCATTAACCACCTGAATTCTGAAGATGGTCTAGGTTTTACATGTCTTCTACACTGAGACAGCTAGCTATGACATCAAGTCTGTATATACACCTGTACCATTAAACTGTAGAAAGAGCCTCAGTTGAACATTTCTTACCTTCTACTAAGAAGGTACTCCTACTCAGTAAAGTATGGTTCACATCAGATCCAGCTCATTCACTCAAGTATGTGAGATTTAAGTATCCTCAAGTCTGAAATTGTGCCATGACAGACATAGCAGTACTATGCCAGGCTTCATTACTATGAGAAATATCATAACACTCAGACATTAAATATACAAACAAGCACAAAATCACTGCACTCAAAATTCCAGTGCTGAAATTATTGAGATTCTTGAAACAAACATTTAAATTGTAGTTCACTGAACAGATTAAAATTCTGTTCTCTTAATGTCTATGTTTCTGCACTACAGGAAACAGATGGCCTTTAACATCAATGAACCTTTGCAAAGAAAAAGGAAAGGAATTCAAATACAAATCAAGTCAATGTGCATTTTAGGTTGTCCATAACTCCTTTGAAAGCACATCTCAGTCCATTTAGAAAGGATATCTATTCTACATTCACTCACACTTAAATCCTCAATAGGAAAACAGCGGAAGAACCTTACATACCGCATATACAAGATAGACATGTGCTTCTATTGTATAGGAAAAGCTACTTCAGATGAGATCAGTTTTGGTGCTGTCACCAATATCAGTTACTTCATAGCACAGCTGGAAGACCCATAGAACAGATCATTGAAAACATTTGTAATATAAATTATGTCTTAGAGGAAAAGCATTTCAACTCATTGCATAGTAGCTGGTATTGATCCTGAAGATACTTTTTTCTTGGGCTATCAGTATTTTTTGCCGAGTTAATATAATTCAGTATGTTCTCATTTTTATTTTAACACCATCATTAACACCATCATTTAACACCTTCATTAGTACGGACAAATGTTTGAAATATAACACTTGTTACTATAGTAGACACATACAATAGTGGGAAGATTGGGTGACGTGAAAGTACTGGAATAAAAGGTCTACAAGCTTAATATATTAAGCAATTACCAGTGGGTCATATAGTCCATTGATAATTATAACTGTAATTAACTGATAGGATTTCCACACATTTTCCATGTATTTAGGTATTTATTTTGGAAATGCGAAATCATTAACATGTTAGAGACAGAAAAAGGGTTTGAACACATTTAGGTGAGTATAAGACAGCTTTTAACACTACTTATATGTGTATACATATATGGAGATAAAGAGACTCCTATCTAATTTGGAGTCTTCTATAAAATGTTTGTTATTTCACTTAATTACCTTGTCACCTTACATGCAGTTAGAATAAAGCATGATTTCTTGTGATATTACTTAAATTAAAGTACAAAATATTTCTCGTTTAGAAGCTAAGCACAATAGGAAGAAGGAAGCTTACATCCTTGTAGTTTCAAGGAAAGATCAAGACATTGTTCCTTAGTATGACTCATAACCAGGAATTCATATCTCAATTCCTGTTAGGTCACACATCTGACTCATGTCCTCTCAGGAGGTGTGGTTCAAAAGCTATCCTGAAAGTTGTAAGACACTAATTTTCAAACATTCCAAGGAGATTTCTCCTTGAAGTGACTGATAAGAATTATTTTAGCCATTACTTGCAAATATTTGCTCTCAAAGACAGAAGTCCATACTTAGGAACGTTTTAACAGCAGAAATATTGGGTAGGTACGTTTACAAAACATTTTAGGCTGATCTATATTATGTGGTATAAAGACAAGGCAAGACCTCATGGCAACTTATATAAATATATTTCTAATTAACTTAAAAATCACTTTGAATTTCTAAGAAGCACCAAACTTCTTTTTTAATATTCTCCATTAAGACAAACACAAAACACATCCAGGGACTTTGTGGTACTTAGCTGCCTGCCAGCAAGAAGCAAAACAGGGAACAAACTAATGGAAGAGCTATAATTATGTAGGGAGCAACAGATTTATATCTATGTAAAACCTGTAGAAATAGTCCTACTGCTTTTCATTTTGCTATGCTCAGAAAGTTTCCCTGAGAAACAAAACATCATCTCTCACAGCTTTAACTCTACATTTAACTCCCCGCCCTGAACAACAACTTCGTATGAAAATTCAATTCTGTAAATTAGAATCTGGCACACGCACAGGTAAACAAAGCTGCCTTAGTTGAAGTCTTCCTACTTCCAACAATCTCACATGAGGTTGTGTTTGATTTTCATTACCACAACGCAATGTGATAAAATGGAATTGTTTCTTGAAATTTAGCCTTGGTTCCTAAATAGCCAATGATGCAAGACAAGTTTAAAATCAAGTCATAGAAGAGACAGTAAAATAGTGATGACAATATTTCAACTGCACTTATGGTATGACCAATCATTTTAAGCAGCCTTTTGCAAACAGGATTTCTTTTTTAGATTACCCAGAGAAACAGTTTTCCTGAGCAAAGGCTATTTTTTATCATCTCTCTCTGCATTTGAATAAATAGGTATCTGGGCCATGAACTTCTTTGTGCTTTGTAGTACTTTGCATTCAAAGGTCAAACCAATTGATTAAAATGGCAACTAGCAAGTCCATATAATGTGGTTACATGGTGGCCCAATAGCCTCCATACGCACCTCATTAGGTCTAATTGCATTGAAGTGAACTGTAATTCACTGTTAATCTAAAACAGCTGAGAGGATAGAGTTCTTCACACGAAGTGCAGTCAGGTAAGTAATTTCAAGCATGCTTTGAGTCCCTGCAAATTACAGCAGAATTAAAAGAAAGCTTGCATATTACTGACAAAATGAAAAGGACAGCAATCAGTGGATCAGGCTGGAGAGATGGAGGCTTAATATCTAAGTGCAATACACTTTTTCCTAGCAAAAAATTCAGGTATGTACATGCATTAAACATCCATAGGCTTGATAGAATAATATTCAACCCCTTCTTTATGTGCTATAGGTCACCCCACCTTCACACCCCTATCTTCATCCTACTAAACCCCAAATATTACTGCAGAGTGAATATGCAAGAATAGTGTGAACATATGCTTAATACTCCCCTCTGTGTCATACAACAGCAACTTTATTGACAGCTATCTGGATACCTTTATGCTCTTAAAGATGACTTTCCCCAGATTAGGGGAAAAACATAAAAATCAAATCAAAATGGTAAGCAACTCCTGGAAAAAGCAACTGGGAAAGAAGTGACAAGGATTTTAATTTTAAACCCAAAATCTAGCCTTTGTAGTAGAATAAGATCATTACAGCACTTACCTTCTACATGTTTGGCTTGCAGAGCAGAATCCATGCTTGAAGGTATAATGTAAGCTGTAGTGACAGCTTGCACCTCAAGGAGTGATCTACTTTGACTGATGTAAAAAAGACAGCTAAAGAGAACATCTCCAAAACCTCACATCCAGAGAAACAAAGGCAGCTCTCAAAGGAAAAAGCTTAGATGCTTACTGCAGTTAATGTCTGATTACTGTTGTGTGTGTCAGGTTAGGGATCACAGATTAGGTGTCTTTATGCCAGGTGAATCTCATAATTTAAGCCCTTCCTCTGTCTAACCTCTTAAATCTAGCTTTGCATGCCTAAAACAGACAAAACAAGTTAAAAAGTCAAATGCTATCACAGTCACCAATTCTATGCAAGACAAAAACAAAACAACAAGTTTAAACATGTAAAAAATTGACCAGCCTGTATATTCACAACTCGACTCCTAACTGAATTATTTGTTAAAGATTTTTTTTTTTTTTTAACCACAGTGTGGGACCCCATATCATAGAGTGGGTGTCTACTGTGCAAAAGGACAAAAACACTCAATTCCCAAACTGCACAACAAAGCATCAGACTGGAGAGAACAGGGAGATGTAAGTAGAGACAGGTACACAAAGAAAGCATGAAAGAAAGGCAACATCCATAGAACAACCCCAGCCTAATATTCCTTCTCATTTCTTTTATAGGCTTTATAACAAGACAGAATTTCAAGGATTTTAATTTAATGATGTCACCTTTTAAATGTTTTCCATAAGTTTCAAGTAAAGGGTCAACATGGAGGAAGGCAAAAAAGTGAAGACATGATAAACTTGCCAAAGTGAGAAGAAATAGTGTTATGGCAATTGAGACATAAGAGGTTAAGAACTTAGACAAGAACATGAAATGTTTTCCTAACCATCCAAAGAATCATCTGAAAGA
This sequence comes from Anas platyrhynchos, assembly GCF_047663525.1. Lineage (NCBI taxonomy): Eukaryota > Metazoa > Chordata > Aves > Anseriformes > Anatidae > Anas > Anas platyrhynchos. The sequence goes on along the minus strand of NC_092594.1, from coordinate 25,556,480 downwards.
TGCTACTCATAAATGAATGACAGGACTAAGATGAAACTTAGCTATAAGGAGGTCTGAGGTGATGGCGATGGATCTGGGCCTCCATGAAAGGCCACGTGGCAGAAGATGTTTCAGGACATGGAAGAATGTCATGTACAGCTCTATCAGTCAACTCCATTAATTTAAAGGAGATCGCTACTGCAACCAAATATATCATTATGAAAGGATAGAAAAAAGTTCACAGGTGACATTCTTTAGATCTGGGATTCAGTAATTTAGAGATGGTAGCTGAATCAGTTTGCATATATGACTACTGTGCTGTTTTAAGTAAAAATTAATAAATATATATTACCAATGGTAATATAGACATTAATAATTAATAATTACAGAAATGGTCAGCACACTTACTCTTGTACTAAGGCAGAGGGTGGAGAATACTTTTTTCTACTTTCTCCACTGCTTAGTAGTTTTCCTAAAATCAGGTGAGCAAAAGATGATGCTATGCAAAATATGTCAATCAATATGTTAATTATTACAATATTACAGTGAACTTTTTAGATGCTGACCATATGTAATATCCTTCCCTTTGGAAGGGGAGATTTGGCAGATTGGTAGATAAATCAAGTTTATAACTGCTTACTCTGAAGCCATTTTCTCTTAAAGCCATAGGAAAATATTTTAATATACTATAATGCCACTATATGCCAAACAAATTGATTTTCTGCCCTACTTAGTTATTTATGATAATGACATATCACTGTATTGGTAAGACCTTCATCACTTACGATGGGATATTTCTTGCAAGAAATTTAGATGTAGAGCTCTGCATGAAACTGCAGAGATGACAGAACTTGTACTAAAAGTACCTGGTAGCTTTCTGAGCTTCATTCAATTTTAAACCTCTAAGCAAGAAAGTTAACTCCCAGACTTCATCTGATGCAGGATACAATCCTCCTCTGTCCGTGATTCTTTGCCTCAATCACACAAGTCATAAAACATCTTGAACTTTTCTCATTGCTTTCAATCAAAGTCAGCATAACTGATTTCTGATGAGATTGGTCACTCTGGAGGTCATCTGTGATGACCTGTAAAGGAAATGAAAAGGAAGAGGTGAATAGAATTCATTTCATTAGTAGTGGAAGAAAAAAAAAAAAAATCGTTACCAAAGGACCGACCACTACAGTATGATGGAGGAAACAGATTCCTCCATGCAGCCCTCCTAGTATGCTTTGATCCCATTTCTTTCAACATACCATTTTCATTAATCTTTCACCTAGGAGGAGGTTTTCTTGTCCCCTCAGTTAATACATATGAGGAAAAACAACATGGTTGTACATGTTAAGAATTAACCCTGAAGAGCAGAAGCTGGTAACAGAGGGATGTTTAAATGGTTAACATTATTTTCTGAACCTACTGTTCCTTAACTCTTATTTAAATTGATGTCAATTGCATTACTTCAAAAACAAATGCAAATACAAAATTTGGTATTATGTAGAATGTGCACCCAACTGACTGAAATTGCCACCTGTCTAAACATGCTGCTACCACTGTTGCTGCATCATACTAGAGCTTCTCTGTAATTTTCCCTGTCCCAGTCTTTAGCATAAAGATGCTTTAGTTGTTAAATGCCCCTGAAGACATTAAGTAACAAAATAGCTAAATATGTAGTTACCAAGGTACTCCCCAGGTAGGATGTTCTTTGCATTAAGAACTGTGATTATAACTGCCGCATTCATGATTTCCTTTGTTGCTGATAAGCAAATTGCTAATACCCAGTAAGAATGCTTCATTAATAACTTTTTTAAATTATATATAGAATAATTACATGTTTAGACAATGAACATATGATTATATTAATATAGAATTAGCTGTTCCAGTCAATGTAGAGCATTAAAATACTATGACTAGTCACACATATGATACTATGCAAAAATAATAATTTAACTTATTTAAACTGTACTTTGTGAAAAGTGGAAACATCTTATGCACAAGCTGTGACTCTATCTGAACTGTGCATTGAAGTGAATCACATCTCTCTTGCTTCCTATTGAGTCTCAGGAATTCAGAAACTTCCTGAGTGAAGTTCTAGACTTCACTAAGTTGACTTTTTGGCCAACATTCAAGGTCAATTTCTGGCCTGTCTACACTTCAGAATCCCCATCTCTTCACCTGTTTCTTTAACACCTTAATTTCACTTTGAAGGTTTGTTTTAAAGCTAGGAAAATCTATATGATATTTGACTAATGAAGTTTTGATCAGACCCAGAAGTTTACATACACTCTATAGTTGAGTACTCGGCACTCATATGTAGAGAAGGCTGTTGTAACACATAAATAACACCCACACAAAATTAATAATACAAAAATATTGAGAGAGTGTTTATATATTAATAGAAAATACTGCAGTGTCCTAAAGACAAAGAAATGCATGATTGGTTTGTGATTTACTTGCAAGTGCCTGCTTTTTAATGTCAAAGGTAAATCTTTAATTTCTTTCCTTTTTCTGGGACAAGTTACAATTGTAATATCTTTTATTTTTCCTTTTCTTCCCTTAATATTAAAGAAAAAATACCGCTGAAATATCACTTGATTGATTGTAATGGCCAGCTGTTACAATCTCAATGGAAGTATAAGAACTGCTGCCTAAGGTGCACTGAAGAGTGCCAAGCCTCATAGCAACTCAGCTCATCCTAAAAAGCACCATAGTCTGGAGTGAAAACTGCAATTTTAAATTCTCCTAGAGACCCATTATTTGCAAACCATTGACACAAACAGCTCCAGTCCCCCCATCATTGTATACCTGGGGAGCTCTTCATCCACAGAGCCCTGCATGCTCAATAACTTTACATACTACAAGTCCTTATGAAATTTTGGCTAAAGAGGTATTCTTATATATGTGAAATGTTTTTTTCTCTGTCATCTAAAAAGATAATAAATATATTAAAATCTACACTCAGTCCACCTTGATTTAGGATGTTTTCATTATAGAAAACAAGCTTCGTATCCAAAAAACGTATTAAAAATACGAAATCTAAGACAACTCTCCCTAGATTTCTAAGGTAGCTTTAAATAATATCTTAACACATATTTTAAATGGTTGGAATTAACGGAATGAATTTAGAAATTTGGACCTTCCCTGAAATTTTCATCCCAAAGGATGTTTTTAAGTTGAGCTAGAAATCCTTGAGAAAAGGGATATACATGTAAACTCTGAAACATACTGCTCTACAATGGAACCTGATATATGAGTGTCTATCATTTATACTAACCTTCTGTACAACTTATAAACAAACAAGAAACAGTAACAAAACACACAGACCAAAAAACAAAACAAAACAAAAAAACTTTTTAAGGACAGATTTAACTTAATCTGATTAATTGATGATAACAAAAATTTGCCATAAGCAGCTGATACTCAAGACCATCAGCAATTAGACTAGTCAATGTTCAGTATATTGAACATCTTGTTTTTTTAACCTAGCTTTTGTATTGAGTTTTTAAGTGTCTGCCTCTCTAGTTTATGCAAAATTAAAACAAATAAGCAAAAGAAGTATTGATATATCATTACCTTTAAATTTACAGAAAGAATTCAAGATGGAGAAATTGAAGAAATTTGTTACTTTGTAAACTACAATTGTACTCTTCACAGTTCTACTCAAAGATATTTTTATTGAAATATCTTTGCTAAATATCCCAAATATCATATTTACTACATCAATTAATGGGATTTTTTAATTTATTTTCTTTCAGTTTTATGGGGTTTTGCTGCTCCCTTCTGCCTTATATTGGGGAAAAATAGTTCAGCTTTATACCATATGAGTATTTTAATTCTTATTTTTACCTACTCTTTCTTTCCAAAAAAAGTGAATAGTGAAATACACTAGACTTATTCAGACTCTGGTACATCAGAAGTGGAAGTATAGGCTTCTGCAACATACCCCAGAGTTAAACTCAATTATGCTAATGAACCAGGCAAATATTACCTTCTGGTGTACATAACAAAATCTTATAACATCACATATTATGTTATTACATATTGCGTGAGTAATTCACCTATCCATTGCAATGGTTTAGCATTCCCAGTGGATCTTGGATCTACAAATGTTTTTCTTTATATTTACCAAGGTTTTTTTTGTTTGTTTGTTTTTTTGTTGTCTTATCATTTGCACTTTATCTTCTGAATGTTTTCCTAATAGAAGAAATGCTGGAGGAAGGGGAACGTATTGCAAAGAATCAATAGCTTTATTCATATTCACTGACACTCCAATTGCTGACTTCTTTACAGGGAAATTGGCTCTTTTTCCCTACGATTAGAAACTTCTCATACTATCAGCCAAGGCTGTTCCAAGCAAATCTGAGAATGAGCAGGAAAGGTGGAAATATACCAACTACTCGATGGCAAATAACAAATGATAAGAGAAACAAAAACTCACACAGAGACAAAACATTTCAGCCAAATCCAAATACACATTGCAAATATGGGATTGCATATGCACGCACTCTGTAGCAGTTGCAGCTGCAGCTGTAGCAAAATACCTACTAAAATCCAACTGTGAACAAGTATTAACAGGCTCATTGCATCAATCCCATGGCAAAAGTGACACTGAGACATGAAGTGGTTGCTAATTATCCACCAGCCATTAATATATCTCCTGCTGCTGAATCCTATCTCCTAACATTCCATCTGCGATGCTTTTTTACCTTATTTCCAATTCAGCTACTGAAAATTTCATATGTAAGATATATTTCTCGGTCAAAGCAAAATGCAGCTCTGAGGAGCCTTCAATCCATGGAATCATGTAACACAATAGGAAAAATATTCATTGTAAATCCTTAGCAAATATTTTCATCAAAAGATTTCAGATGACAGCATGAAGCCTTGCAGTTGTTTTTTCTGATTTTTTTTTTTTGTTGTTTGTTTTTGTGACAGAACAAGAGAGGTCTTGTGAAATTATCAACAAAAGGAACTTTTCCTTGGGAAAACCACTTTTTCCACGATAGAAATATTTCAAAACTATTATGTTTGATATTTATTCTCTAAGGATGAATCAAAAATATTTATTTATTTTTGTATACACACACAAACAAGTATTTACTTGTAACATATAAAACATGTTGTTAACAACAGGTAAGTTTCTTGTAGCTTAAAATATTTGTTGATACTTAATAGATTTTGCACAACATATTTAACATCTGTGCTGTGCTGGGAAAACAAAATAAATATTAATCTCTTACACCAATTAATTTGCTCAACAGTCAGCCACTGCTAAATGGGCTTTTGCACAGGTTTACAACACCATGTCTAATGAAATGGCACCCTCAGTAACCCATACACAGAAAATATGCGAGTGATGATATAGGCTTTCCTTAAGGTTTTCTTGGAGCAAATGGAACGATACCTCAGCTTCAAGGTACAGACAGAATGCAAGCGTTTCTGATCTGCATGGTCAAAATGGAACTGAGGCCCAGTTAATAATTAGCAGGGAGATTAAATCAGAGTTCAGAGACAAATGGGGTGAACTTCATCAGTTTGCTTTTTCAGAACTGCAAGTGTGCTACAGCTAGAGGCCTGCTACATGAAGAAAAGACTGAGCAGATGTTAGCATATGTAGTCCTTTTAAAGCTAACACATATTCTATGCAGCATTTTTTTTTTTTACAAATTCACACTGTCATATTGTGTACTCCAAATTACAGTTCACATTTTATATTGTTTATATTTGCATTGCTCATATTTGTATTATTGGAAATATTATGGTGGAATACAGTGTTTTTTGTAAAAACACAATTTAGTTTTTATCAATACTTTCCACTCCTCTAATTTCAGTTCAGACCATTTGTTTAAAACTATTGCCAAGTCATTCACCTTCCATACCTTTCCTACTCGTGTTTCCCATACCTCCAGTAGTCAGTCATCTTGTTTCTTGGGAAACTTCCCTTATCTGTCTCCAAATTTCTTAATACTACTCTTCCTTCTTTCTTTCTTTTACATCTTTCAAAGGCCTTTTTAATATCATCCAGAATCTTGTCTTTTTTACATTAAAAATTGTGGGCCATCCCATAAACACACTAAATAGCATTAATAACCTTCAATCATTTCCTCTTGAGCTTGTATGTGTTTTTTCTGGACTATAGGGGAGGCCCAAAATACAGCCATGGCAATAGTGCTGACAATGCAAAAACAAGCAGATATTAAAAAGCATTTTTTATATTTGGGACTATAGTTTGAAAATAACTAGTTGGTCAGAAAAATACATTTCATTGACAAGAGCAATGAGCTATCAGTTCCAAAACCAGTAGTTTTCCCTAGCTGGAGTCCAAATATCATTAAGGTACAATATACTAGATTAACACTTAGAAATATTACAAAAAGAGAACTTATTATACATTATCAGTAAAAACATCTACATACTGTGATCATGAGTTTTACAGATTTTTTGTGACTCTCTATAATTTACAAGTCTATCCTCATAACCCACAGGTAGGGAAATATATTATTAGTTCTATTTTATGGAGGCATAAAAATATTACAGGTATCAAGGAAGCCTGTTCTGGAGCCAAGAAATAAAACCAGATTTTCTGAGTCCTTGCCTCCTGTCCAAATTACACAAAAGATTTATATAAATCAGTCTACTACTGTAGCAGCAATCACCAGAAAATCAGAGAAGACCCAGCATCAAATCAAGAACACTATGGGTATTACTACAATGCAGGGTGAAGACTAAAATCTTTAGTGTTTTTCATGAGGTACACTTATACAGGACCAAAACCCTAGCTGTTCATTTTTACATGTTTACATTACACAATTTTGATAGACCTCTGAAATTTTGATGAAATACCGAGCTGTTGTGTTCTACACACATATTCTACTCAGCCTTCTTCCAGATGATAGTCTATTGGACACTATTTGAATTTTATATGAAAAAAAAAGTCTATTGATACTAACTGATATAGTAAGAGAATTTGGAGTGCTATTCTGAATGGAAGGACACCAAACATTCTCCACTCTTAATAACCCTCTTCCCTAAAATTCACTTCATCTCCACTACTGTGGTTTCTGGATTAATTTCAACAAAAATTCTTATGTTTGGCCAAGAGATGGAAACTGAAAATGACACTAAAAATGCTTCCATTTTGTCAGGCTAGGGAAGCCAATGCTACTGTTCCATTTAGAACTTTCAGGCACAACAACTAATGAATGAACTTACAGTACATTAGCAGACTTACAGCTGCAGAAAGACTGTTCAGATGAAGGGGAGTATTCCCACTATCTCATATATCTAAGTGCAGATTCCTTTGAAAAAAACATTTTTTTTTTTATATCAAGAAACATTGGTGCTGTGGCAACCTTCTGCTGTCACTGATCATTGTTTTCATGGGATTTGACAAACAAGGAGACAAAGACCTTTGTGAAGGACTTTGCTAGAATCCTTCATACTTAGTTATAAAAACTTGCATATATAGAAATAGGAGAAGTATTTCACATAGAGTGAGGTGGAATGTTTTTGGTAGCCTTGCACAATACCTACCTTAACTTAGTAAGGACATAATATAATTTTATAAAATCTGAAAGGCAGTTATAATAAAAAATGATACATTGTACGTATATGGGTTAAGATGAAACTCACTGTTTTTGCCTAAATTGTGGAACAATCCCATTCTGTAAGGTTCCCCGAGTGCTAGCCGCTGGGGCACTGTGACCTCTAATGGGATATACCTGGGCCTCACACTTGTGCATTCTTATTTCCTTTGGAGCTCCACCCATATGGGCAATCAGAGCCCCAGGGCAGCACTGACTCCTCTGGAGCACACCTGCCTCAAAATGTGTAAAAACAAAACAAAGCAATCGTTACATACTCATTTTAGCACAGCAAACAGGTTCTATTTGATAACACCTTTGCTGTGCATAGACTATATTTCACAGTATCACAATGACTGTCACAATCCTATTGAAATAAGCTATTTCTAGTGTAAAAGCAATGTATTATTTAACTGAGCCTTTTGATACTCTAGTACATATCTTCATCATGGGAAAATGATCTGTTGAATAGGAGGCTTTATGGGATGTGCTGTGGCTTGAATAGTTTTTTAAGAAGTTTTGAAATTAACTAAACTGGTAATTCTATCTAACACAATAGTACACATACATTGTGGAAGTGTGATAGGAATCATTAATCTATAGTTTAGATATTAGACTAATGAATTATACTTAAAAAAAAAAAAAATCTCTTTTTTATAAATGGAAACAATCAACATATATCCAAACAGTTGAAAAGTATACTGTAGGCTACATTTCATTCCCTCTCCTTCCAACTGCTTTACATCACTTGGGAGTTTTGTTTTTTTTTTTTTTTTAAATGATCTGAGACCAATTTTTTCAATTATATTCTGTGACTTTATCCTTCCTGAGTAGAAATTCAGTGGGCACATACAAACCTAAACCTGGGATGAAGCCCCTTTGAAAACTTGCCCTCTTGTGTTTAAACACAGTTAGATACTGAAAATTAACATCATCACTAAATACAAGAAAACACTGAAAGGCATGACTTCAAACATTAGAAACTACATACTCACTATTTTCTTTTCTTCAATAGTTTCAATTACCTCATTAATATTTGTTTTCATGCTACAGAGAATATACTTTGGAACATCTGTTTGTTGAACTGGGTATCACTGAATCACAATTGGCCACTAATAGCTGCAACAAAGAAAATTATGGGAAGATTGTTTCTAAAGCACAAATGTTTGCAGTTGCTGTTTTCCAGCAGCGAATATGCTTTTGGAAAAAAGAAATAAACATTAAGAAGGGAAGCACTGTGGTCTCCCCGCTGTCGGTATCACATATTCCATGAATGGGAGCATCATTTTGTTACTATGTAGCTAAACAACTGCTTAAGTGATCGATAAAGACCATTATCTTAAATCATAGCATGAATTCCCAATATCATACATAAAATCAATAAAACACACAAAGAATAGGACTAAAAATTTCCACTAAAACATAGCCTGCTGCTTTGGAAAATAATATTTAGTAGGTTGGGTTTTTTTTGTTTTACTAATTATGAGCTCAGTGGCAGTTTATTCTGCAGTAAATCTGCTGGTGTGAGATTAAACCTGTTATTGAACAGAGTTTTGAATCTACTGCAAGGCACTCATCACTGCTGGAGAGTGAACATTGCTGTTATCTCATTTAAAAGTTGGCCAGCAAAGCAGCCCATTTGTTTAAAATGCAATTAAGCTGGTGTCTTGAAGAGAAATTAGCAAGGAGTACTTCATTCTGGAGGCATAAGAGGTCTGTTCATAGACACATTAATCCTGTGATTTGGGACATCATTACAATCTGGGACTGTGTTCCGAAAGGATGTGCAGTATACACAAGCCCAAAAAAGAAAAGCTGTTCATTGAAATGGGTCGGCTCTGTTTCCTGAGCTCCCAAGATTTTCTCCGCTATTTCATGCATGTTGCACATGCTTGCTGTAGAAAAAAAGGAAACTGTCTAATGAAAAATATCACTGCTGAAATTAAATTATTGAGCATTTAGCAGTTTACAGATCACTAATTTGCAAGTAGGTTTGGGTTACAAAGAAAGTGGAAGTTCATTTTGTAGAAATATAAAGTGCAATTATTTCAGTCTTATGAATACATGACAAGTATTCTGCTGACACTTGATTTCTAAAATAGGCTGATAGGTATTATATGTTAGAAAGCTAAGAATGATTATCTTAATTTGGGTTTTGTTGCTTTCTATGGGCCAGTAGAAAGAAAAGAAATAAACTCAGAAAAGTTCTGTTTCCATAAACAGTACAGTTCATCAGGAAGCAAACTGAAACACGTGGACTCTATACACTCCTAAAATAACAAATTTCTTAGAAGTCTGCAAAGCAAAAGACATGTTCTTCCCCCACGGAACACATCAAATGCCAAGTTCAGTCTTTACAGAAGTCAGCACAGTTATAGCAAAGCAACGTTTTTTCCTTCTGACCTGTGTAAGGGAACAGTCCCACTTGGAAGAACTAGTAAACAAAGGAATGCACATTTTCAGAAACATGTGTGTATAAGTACACACATTTTTGCAGAGAAACAATTTAGATGTATCTATCTCTGGGTTCACACTACAGGGTTTGTTTGTATACTGATGTACATTTTACAGTAAATATACAGTGATCTAGATAAGTGGTGAGTTAGAAAATGATTTGGGTTGCATTTTCTCACCTCACCAATAATGGCAATGCAAAAAACATTTTTGTCTGTTGTCTATTCAGAGTATCTTCAAGCATTCCCTAAATTCTGTTATTTATTTTTCTGGGACCCTCAGAGCATTTCCAAAGCCAAGAAGAGAGTAAGAGCAGTATTTTTGTCATCCTGCAGAGGCATAAGAGGAGGGATCTCATAGGCAGCTACCTCTACGTCAGCTTCTTATTACACTGGCATCCTCCTCAGAGAAAAGAAAAATCTCAGCTGGCCAGGGTTAGCATTTGGTTTTTGTTCACTGCATCACTCTGTTCCCCAAGAGGGACCAGGACTTGACTCTGGTTGAATACTTATTCTTTATATTGCTGTGGCTTTACAGTCTCCTACCAAAACTTCATCTAGCATTTTCAGAGAGGTGACAGCAGTAGGATGCTGGTAGCAGAATACAGTTAACATTTGCTGCTGCTGTGGACAGGGATTAATTGTTGAAATTGCCAGTTCAAAATAAACTCGCTAATGTATTACTAGTTTCTCATATCCCTCTGGCTTTGGGAAAAGTTGGTGAGACTCGGACCCTGGATGAACAATTTTTTGGTCAGCATCATTCACTCTTTCATGGTCATAGAGCTTAAACCCAAGTCTAGCAACATCTGAAGCATAGCAGACCCTTACAATATGTGCAAACTGTCCCAAGCAGTGCTTTTCTAGTAAGTGCTGACTGGCAAATGCCCAACAACAACAAAGGAGTTGTGTGCTAATGTGATTAAATAATATACATATATATATTCAATAAAAATAAAAAAATTTTGAAGCAAATTAACACAAAAACAGGCTTTAGCCATCTTGTGACTTTGTCCTGCAGTCTCTGAACTGCATGAGACTGAGAAGCAAGCTCTGGGTGATGAGTAGCAACACACTTGGAAAGGACTCCACTGAACTTCTACTTTCTTCTGTCTGTCATTACAAACTAACACTGGACTGTAAGCTGTGTTTTTAAAGCTCTAAATTTTCTGGTACTGAGAAGAGCTCCTGTGGGGATACTTCAAAGTTTTCAAAAGATAGGACAGTCTGAGGAGAAGGCTATACCCTCTGTGTGCAGCCTACCAGGATGCCACCCAAAACAGATGTATGGTTTTAAAAAATAGACTTAAATTCTACTTACAGGCAAAAATTAGTCTGTAGTGGCAACAAGGAAGTACACAGAATCAAATCACTGAAAACAACTGTTTTTTCTCTGCCAAGGGTGCCTTCAGCCCCAGCTGCATTTAGTTCAAAGACAAAGGAGTCCGCAGCTGAGGCTCAAATTGAAAATGCTACTTTCAAATGACACCAGAGGCTTTAGGTCCCCAAGGTTTTTCATTCATTTAAATGAATAAATAAATAATAACAAAACAGAAAATAAAAATATTTTCCTTTTTTTTTTTTCTGCTACACTTTCCTCAGACATAATGATTCAGCTAGTCTGAAATAGCAAACAAGTTCCAACAACATCCGTACAGGCTAGAGCCTTCATTAGTTAATCAGATCATTCCCTTTTTTGTATTCCATAATACAGTGCTTCTACTGATTTCTTTAACCTTTCAGTTTGGACACAATTAATGTAATCACACTTCTAACAATTTGGAGATGATTTCTTGCTAGCAAACTGCTACATACAGCGATGCACTTCCTATTTCTGGCTTGCCTCTCAAACAGCCAACAGAAATGGGAGTTTAAAGTTAAGTTAATTTCTTTTTAATTATCTTTCCTTTCTTTCTAATTATCTTTTGATCACAGATAAGAGGAACAAATTACAAGAATTTTTTCATTATCCACAAAAGCTGATGATGTCTGCACATCTACTATAACATATTGGTGATGCTTACTGTTTCTGCAAGATGTGTTGACAACATTTTGGGAGAAAAGTATCTACATAACCCTAGTGCAAAACATCTTTCAAAACAGCACACAACCATAGAAACACGCTATATCCATGAGATGACTGATTGATTTTTTGATTAGAGACAAGTCAGACAAAAATTATCTTCAGCCAACATTGGTTCTTTAATCTTTCCTTGATGCCCCATACAAACTCTCATAACGTGAAAGCTAGGGTTAGACATTATAAAGTTACCCTCAAGAAACCAGTGACATTCCCATTGAATTCCCTGATTCCTTGTTTGTTTTTTGTTTGTTTGTTTTGTTTTGTTTAAAGAATTTCAGAATATTTTCTTAAAGATCTTATTTAACAGAGTTAGTCACCACCTCACTAGAGCAACATGTCTCTACGGTATGTTCTCTAGCATTTTGTCCAGTCTCTCTAACATGCCAAGCAATTTGGCTTCTACTTCTGCTTTTGGGAGACTATTCCACAATCTAATAGATCTCACTGTCAAGAAATTTTTCTGTGTTGCCAAGTCATTCCCAGGAGTGCTACTTTTATTTAAGGGAGGGGAACTGATTCTGGCAATAGTGTAGTTGCTCCTCTGATATTTTCAGTTGCTGGGTGCAAGTAGCCAAACACCATCTGGTACCCAGCTGGTATAGTATATTTAGAGGCACCTAAAATCTTTCCAACCCTCCCTGGCTCATCTTTGCTTTTGGAATCAGCTTCTTAATCATTTTTAATCATTGTATTGTTTTGCTATCTGGAATATTCCTTTGTATGTATACAATTATCGGAAGGAAGAATTTAATTATAGTTCAGAGACTATTATTATGAACAAAGCAGTGAGGCAGTTTTTTTCCCCTCCACTTCAGTTTAATTATCTTTAACAAGTTTTAATTGTGTATCTTTTTTCAGTTTACAGCATATAAAGTGTCTCATGAGATGAGCAAATCTGTGAAAGTGGGCCAAGGTTAGTGGCCACACTTGTACACAAACATGAGGAACAGTAGATCTCTTATGAACATGAAAGAGAGAATCTATATGACAGTGTTAGCAGATAAAATATTTGTAAGTATTCAGGAACCATGTTTCAAAGGCATACGTTTGTACAAGACCTTATGCAGTAAATTATTTTAGCTATAATTAGACTTAAGAAGAAGGTAGACAAGTTAGAGAGATTATCTTTTAAATGAACAAGGTGGTTAATTGCTACCCCAATGGAGGTCCAAATGTAGTCGCTCCCAGAGCACAATCCCTATTTCATATTTTTCTCAAGACTCACTAGAGTGGAAAACATGTTTTGTCTGTAGCACACTGCCGCAATATTCTATTGCAGCAAAACACTACCAAAACACTACCTATTCTTCATGGCTTGATTCCTAAGTCCACTCAAATCAATGAGAGTCTGCACTGACACGAGTAGGTTTGCATTAGACCCCACAACGCATAGCTAAATATTTTACAGTATTGTAATACAAATTGCAGGAGGAGACAGGTTAGAACAGGGATCTGATACAAATCTTCAGTAAAGTCATTGGAGTGATATATCATGTAAAAGTGAATGTGTGCTCTGTGCATTTGGTATTTAAGTCACTGGGAGTTTTGCCTTAGAATGAGATAAAGGATATGAGGCCTCCTCAGCCTGCCTCAGCACGGTAGGCAGAAAGGTAAAGTCTTTCATAACAAAAATAAATGACTTGTCTGTTCCAGAGAATACAGGAAAGCAAATGTGGTCTCTATCATCTTCAAGATGCAAAATGAATATGCAAAACCAAGGTCAGCCACTACTGAGGAAGCAGCTTATTTCCCCATGTGAAACCACTTAAAACAAGAAAGAAAACCACCCATGGAAAAAAAAAAATCTTGTCTTTCTGAGCACACACATCTTTCTGTGAAAAAAGTAAGTTTCAGTGGTTGGAAGCAAACAAATACACTTCACAAACTATCTCTATAAAGGACATTTTAAGCAAATATTTTGATCCCATCTGCCACATCAGCACAGACTCCATCTGAAGTTCTTTTTCTCAATTGGCATCTGTGCTGCTGTACACACAAACTGCGCTATCCCAACACCTGGGCTAGGACCTGCAGCACCCATATAAACTGGCCACCTGGCCCAGTTTTGGAAGGCCTGACGAGATCAGTTTCTTTCAGTCCAAGATGAATCAAAAAAAAAACCAAAAACACACATGTAAAAACCATGCAATTGCTATAGCCTTCATCTCAATGGGAGGAGAGAGAAAATCTGTCCCCATCAGAGCAGGACTGCAAATCTTACAGCAACAAGGCCTGCTGGCAGCTCACAGTTTTAGTGCTGTCACAAGATGGTATTCCTCTCTCACCCCAAGTACCTTTACTTTAAAAAATTAGTCATATTAGTACAATGAGATATAACTACCTACAATTTTCATAGGCAGAAGAAAAAGAAAAAGAAAAAGAAAAAGAAAAAGAAAAAGAAAAAGAAAAAGAAAAAGAAAAAGAAAAAGAAAAAGAAAAAGAAAAAGAAAAAGAAAAAGAAAAAGAAAAAGAAAAAGAAAAAGAAAAAGAAAAAGAAAAAGAAAAAGAAAAAGAAAAAGAAAAAGAAAAAGAATGAGTACCTGATGGTCTGCTAGATGTGACAGATGATTGCTCAACTGATTTAATCTACTCATTTATTCCCATAAAAAACTACAGGCCTTGTAAATGCAGCGTCTCCTGCCAAGCACCGCAGCAGTCAAATGAAGAAAACACTTCTTTGCTCTCTTGGCTGGAGGGAAGACGTCAAGACAAGTGGATGCTGTGGTAATGGTGGTGTAAAAACATGCATTGAGTCAAGGCTCCAAAGCATAGGAGATACAAAGGGGAGGAGACACATGAACTTTGGGATATTAAATATTTTACATGCTAATTAAGAAGCAGCTGGTTCTTCTTTATTTATTTATTTATTATTTTTATTGCTATTTGTTTCGTCTTCTGTTACAGCCTCTGACAGCCCTTTCATCCTGGAGTCAGGCCCAAAGTAGAATCCTAGATCTTAACACTGTTGAATTTGGGAAAAATGAAGATGAAACCCTGAATTTATCACAGCCCTGCCCCTACTCTTGACTAATTCTTTATCCTACAGTCATTGTCAGCAGCAAGTATCTGGAGCCTATATACATCCTTTCATACTCCATCTCATGGTCATGATACCCAATGATGGGAAATAAGTTAATACACGATAGTCCATTCTCACTTCTCAATACTTAAAAGAACACAATGATTCTTAAGACAGATACAGCTGAGAGACATCTGAAATTTCTGAGTTGTTTGACACTGCCCACAGTCTACATACATATTTAAGTTTCACTACCTTTTGAAGTGCCAAAACCAAAATTTGTTGGCATTTCTTGCCTCCCTGTGTCTCCTACTGTAGGACATGCACATTTCAGTTTCTATGGGAACTTTTTTCCTGTGAAACTACAGTCAATTTGCATTTCTTTAGCCACTTTACAACCAAGCAAATCTGATTAACAGCCAAATAATTATTTTTTCTCACTATTAAACATTCTATTCCTTTTTTTTTTTTTTTTTCTCACCAATATTTTCAGCTATCATGCCCATTTCATGCTCTGAATACATTAAAACCTGAAGTTCTATTTCTGCCATGGTCACCTAGTAATCTTAAACAGGCAAGTCCTTTCCTTTGGAATATCTTTGCTTCCAATGACCACAGTATACATTGCCCTGGCTGCCTAGGACATCTGCCTTACTGTTTGTTTCCTGACCTATTTCTATTAAGTACAGAGACTAGCTGAGGATTTATGCACTTTTCCTCACTGTTCATTTTGGAACTTCAAGTCTATGACTCAATAGCAACTGTGTCCATCCTCTGTGGTCAAAAATAAAAGATAATAGTTGTACTTACAGGGCAACATTTGCAATAAAAGGCAGTCCTTCAATCTGTAAGGATCTAGTAGAGTTTCTATTAAAAGCTCCATATCATTAAATTTATTATTTGGAAACAAGAATTTATGATAGATCAAACATTTCAACCATGTCAAGGCCTCAATCAATCAATCAGATTAATAAATAAAAGTCCTTCCATCCGTTTTAAACTGACAGTAGAAAAGGAGTAGGGGAGAAAGCACCATTTGGGGACTGGATTTAAACATGTTTCTAACTGAATATTTGTCTAGCACCAATAGTTCTGGTATTTCAAGAAAAAAAAAAAAAAAAAAAAGCCAAAGTATTCTGCTGTGTGGAGTCCTCTACAAAGTGGACCGTTACAGGATTTCTGTGGTTTCTAACAGCATATTATTGGTAAACAGTTCTCTACTGTTATAACTTTTAAACTCATCTAATAAAAGTTTTAGTTAGAAAATGAAAGCAGAAATGAATACAGAGACCAAGATAACTTGAGTGATTTTACACTGCTATAGCTCATGAATTGCGACATTTGGTATATCAAAAATAAGCTAAGGAAAGTGAGATTTGATAGGTAGGTGATAGCACAGGAATAGAAGTCAGCTAAGAAAAGTCATTATGGAAGGGGATTATACAATACTTTTGAGAAGAGAGCAGGGGAAGTCTTGGCTGTAGTAGCATCACTCAAAGAGATGTTGCTGCAGGGACATGAATATTGCAAGGCAAGATCTCACTGGGATGAGAACATAAAACAGAAAAATAGAGCAAATGAACTCGTAGTAAAATAACCAAGTTGGGAATTACCTTGTTAAGACAGTTTCTGTCCTATTCATCAAAAAGATTATTTGGGTTTGTACAGGGCAGAGCTATAAGTTCTACTGGAGGAGACAACAATGAATATGATTCATCTTTTAATGAATGCTTAGTGTTTAGTCTTTAATGTGCCATACCACCATCTATGTGTTTTAGACAGATGCTATTTAAAACACCAAGCATGGACACTGAATATCTCCTTACAGGAAAGCAGTTCATTAAGCTATCAAAGAAGCAGTCAAGGTACAATAAAATCATAGCTGTTGTGCTTTGTCACAAAATAAATAAAGAAAGAAAGAAAGAAATGAAAATCTCTTCATGCTCTTCACATTGAAATTGCAGACTTAAAGGTAACATGCAACCTGTGACCTTCGGTGACTTAAGCACGGAAGCTGAGCTTCCAATTGTTATGATTTCTAATCTTGCAGTGTGTGTAAAAGTTTTGAGAAGATAATTCTGGAGTTTTCTTTGCTAAGTAGGCATTAATTATGCATATATTAAAGAAAATAAAAGCAGAACTAATTTCACTGACTAATATCTTCCTTTTGGTAATGTAAAAAGATGATATGGCATTTATCTGGGGAATTCAGTACCACCAAAAAGAAGGCCTGACTGACTTAACTGGGTGGTTGAATATTTCAGTTTCTTACTCTCAGCAAGCCCAGTGGGGAAACTGCTTATTTACATCACAGATTTTCTCAAGATTGGCTTATCTCTGTTTTCCCCTTTTACTCTTTGTATATGAGATTTAGAATGAACATCAATAGAAGGATGCAAAGTCAAATTTCCAGTCTGTAAGCACCACAGCAGTAGTCACTTAAAATAGCAGAGGCATTTGATAAGTGGTGGTAATTCTCAAGGTTGGTGTTAACCCACCGATAAAGTACACTTTATCATAAAAAGACAGCACATTACAGGTAAGATGAGCAGACCATACAAACTAGTTCTGTAGGATGTTTTCCATGTCTCTTCATGACCTGCTTAGCTATTTTTGACCTGCTCTTAGAGAACACAAGGCGATTAGAGCAAAAGGTAGCTGTTAGGACAAGGCAAGAAGTGGGATGAGAGATGAACATTTTCAGTGTCTTTTTGAGAGATTTGACTATATAAAGGTTAGATCTGACATCCTAGAGTACTGTCTGTGCTGGGTTTCAGGAAAATTTGCATGCCTCATATGGTTGAGGGTTACAAATACAGACGTGTAGTTCAGATGCATCTCATGGAATTCCAGGAGCAGTGGTAATTTTGTATTTGCAATTTTATGGCATTTTACTCTGATATGAAACTTGCATGCTTTTGGAAGATATTATAGCTGAATTGTCTTTGTATAATGGGATCCCAGGCACAATCAACAATCTATATCTGAGCTTTATTAATAAATATTATATATTATACAACCTCTCCTAATGGGTAAGACCCACATGTTCAATAAATATTCTGAGCAAGAACGTTTCCCAAAGCAACCAACATTATTTCCCTTTAATCAGAAATAGATCTATATTGAAAGACCTCTATGAGCCTACTATGTGAAAACAGACAGCATGCTTACATATCAAATTCTCAAATATCAAATATATTCTCTTGGAATACACACCAGCAATAATAATAGTCCTGCATCTGCTTTCATACACAATATCGATTAGTATCACTGTACCTTATAATTTAGTATGATCTATATGCATAAGCTCAAACAATTTAATGTACATAATCTCAAATATTGTCTATTTTTGAAAAGGTAGATATACCTGCATTCACAATTTTCATTGATCTTTTATATTCTGAGTCAGATGATATAGAAAATTTTACATTTACACTCAAAAGTCTTAGCTGAAAAAAAGACACATGGATTCAGGATGTACTCATTTTATATTCAGCATTTAACTGATGAGTGTCTATGTGATTATTCTTTCATTCTAGATAATAATTGTGTGCTTTCATTCTTAAAAAGTATTCAGGAAGGATTAAATCCACAAAATGATCTAGGTATCATAACATTAATCATACCACTATTGGTGGTATCTAGACACCTA
The DNA here is from genome assembly GCF_047663525.1 of Anas platyrhynchos. NCBI lineage: Eukaryota > Metazoa > Chordata > Aves > Anseriformes > Anatidae > Anas > Anas platyrhynchos. Next base: position 25,537,717 of record NC_092594.1, on the reverse strand, counting down.
AGCATTAAAAATGGACCCAGCATTCAGAAAACATGAAAGAGAACCAAGAATGAGCTTCACAAACCTGACAAAGACAACACTAACCAGCTGACGGCAAACATGTAAAAGTGAGTATGATCCTTTCTCAGGAAATTAAACCATTAACTCCAGATTACAAAATCATGACTCCACTCAGAATTTACAATAATGAATGCTTGAGTTGCATGGGTTGCAACTCAATGCAACTCAATTGCAACTATGGGTTGCAACTATGATGATTTTTTTTTCTATTTTTCTTGCAGTTTTAGATGAAGGAAAACAAGGTTAAAAAATAAAAATAAAGGAAAAGGAAAAAAAAATATATCTCACTGTCCCTCCATTTATTCTGTTAAATGTAATTGGTAGAGCATTTCCTGGGAGATCTTGAATAAAATACCTTTCACACCACTTTTGAAGGAAGTACTTGAATTCAGGACTGCAGCTCCATGGTAAGCATCCTCAACAGCTGAATATAAAGAACTTTCAGGCTAGTTATTAATAGAAGTCCTTGTTCAGCTTGAGCAAAGCAGAGTTTTGAACATGGGTGTCCTGTGCATCACAGATGAGGCTACAACACCTTTCAAAAGATACAGAAGAGGAAGGAAGGTAGGCAACCCTCAGTGAATTTTGTGTTTTATAAACTTGTAATAATCTAGCCCCAAGGACTGAACAGGCAAGGGGATGCATCCTCTCTCAGTTCAGCCTGGGAGCAAAGGATAAGCCGCCTAATGCCATTTGGTAGTTATACCCACCAGAAGAAACTTAAGCATGATGGTGAGCCACAGCTTTAGGTTGGAAGTGGCTCTGACACTATGAATTTAAACAAAATTGAGATGTCCAAACCTCTTTGGATTTAGCCCTGAAAATAATGAGAGTAGTGGTATTTTTAAGATTCAAAGGCTATGTGCAAAGACCTGCAACTGAGAGTCAAAAACACCCTTCTATTTAAAACAGTCTCAATTTCCAGAAATCAATATATAGAAAAGAATCAGTACCTTCAAAATAGCCTTTGAGATGTAAGTGTTAGAACACCAATGCACTTTTAAAAAATAGCATACAGCTCTGTGGGAGGGCAGACCCTATGTAGCAGGAGAAAAACAGGCTTCAAACTCCTTTAGACAACTGGAAGATTTAAGAGAGATCCCCTCTTAATGCACTTGTGAAAAGGAAGTAAATTTATATGACAAAAAACTAGAACTTTTAAGACATATCAAAGCTTTTAAATTACCTTTGAGTTCTCTCCATAATATTTTATGAAACTTTCTTTGAACTATTTTTTGTCATGGCTGTGTGTCAGGTGCCTATAGGAAGGTGCTGCAGCGAGGGCTGCAGACCGGTCTCTGGGAGGAGATGCCAGACACAACTGAGTCCAGCCGGCTCTGCAGTGGGCCCACCGCAAGACATACCTGAGCCCATCAGCAAAGGTGGTGGCGCCTCTGTGAAAACATGTTTAAGAAAGAGCAAAATGGTGCAGAAGAGAGTGAGGAATGAGAAAAAAGGTGTAAGAAACAGTCTGGGAATAATGAGGGAAGAGAAGGAGGTAGAGATACTCCAGGCACCAGTGCAGAGAACCCCTCATGCAGCCAAGGAGAGGCCCACACCAGAGCAGACATCCACACTGCAGCCCATGGAGGACACCACACCAAAGCAGGCTGTCCTGACAGGAACTGTGGCCCACAAAGAGCCCATGTTGGAGCAATTTTTGAAGCACTACAGCCCATGGGAAGGGCTCACACTGGAATGGGGAAAAAGTGTGAGGAGGGAGCAGCAGAGAGGAGCAGAGATGGACTAAGCCTAATCCTCCTCTCCTGCTCCCCCATGTGCAGCTCTGGGCATAGGATGGGTAAAGGAGACAGCAATGAAAAAATGGATTTGAGCATGGGTAGATGCCAGGGCAAAGGTATTGTTTTAAATTGACTTTGTTTCTCACTATCCAAATCTATTTTAATTAGCAATTAATTACATGTATTTTCCTCAAGTCAAGCCTGTTTTGCCTGTGATGGTAATTGGTAAGTGATCTCTCCCTGTCTTTATCTTAACCCCATGAGCTTTTTCATCTTATTTTCTCCTTTGTCCTTTTTAAGAGGGGGAGTGAGAGCAGCTGAGTGAGCACCTGGACAGTCAGCCAAGTTCAACCCACCACAGCTTGTACAGAAGGCCTGATTTTTGCAGTTACATCAGCTGCACCTCTCCATGGGATTACTTTTATTGACTGTAGTAGTTTCTCTAGCTAAATAATCATGCAAAAGTTCTGACTGTCTGTGCCTCTTTTGGCCTCTATATCCAGACTAATAACCTTTATTTATATTTCTTCAAAGTACTTTACATCTCTTGTATGTATTTCTGCTATTGCAAAATATGTATAAGCTATGAGAGCATTTTTAATGATATTGGCAAATCTGTCTCAATAATAAATTAGTTTTTTCTTTTCTTTCTTTTCTTCAAGACTAACCTTAATGTGGCAGTCTTCCAATGCCTTTTATTATTATTATTATTTATTATTATTTTTCATTATTATTATTATTTTTTTACCAGGTAAAGAAAAAGGACATCTGTACAGGACAAAGTTATTGGGGCTTTTGATATAGCTATTGACTAATCTACAGTTATCTGAGTTTGAAGTCAGTATACACTCTCCCTGGAAAGTGGAATCTGGCACAAAGGCACAACCATATAATAAATAAAAACATTCAGATTTAAGTTAATTAATTTTCTTCTCAGGGAATTTGTAAAAAGCTATGAATAAAATAAAAAAGAATGGAGAAAATGTGATTCTGTTTTATGTAGTTGACTGACAAATATTCTGCATCAGAGAGTTTACCTCACATTCAGAAGCATAAAAGGTAAGCAATGCCTATTGCAGGTTCAAGCAAAAGCAGTGGTTTCATGGGATCTGTGAGCTCGCTCAGATTGACAGTCTGTGTACACTGCACTATTCACCCCAATTCTTCTCTTTTAAACTTCTGTACCTTTGTATAGTGTCTATGTTTTAGAGTCTCACAAAGATTTACTCACTTGTACATCAGAAAAAAAATAAAAAATGGTGGGGAAAAAAAATAAAAAATAAAGAAAAAAAGTTGCTGGGGGCAAATTCCTAGTGAAGCAATACCTCATCCTAAGAGTTTCTACTCAAAAGCCAGGCTCAGAGCTTGTTTCTCTCCAGGTTACAAGTTTCAACTGTCACAAAGCACAAGATTAACAGTTATAAAAACTTGAGAATGGTACTAAACACAGTGCTGGGAAGAGAGCCTTTCTACATTGCATACAGTAGTGCCCCAAGCTACTTAAATGCCAGACTGATATGCAGCTAATGAGTATTTCTTTAGCATAGTTACAATTCCTTTCTTATAGGTGATGTATCCCATCCAGAAACTGTCCTGTAAGAATGAGAAATCTTGACATTCTTCCTTTTGATAACTAACTAACAGTCTTAATACATCAATACAATAAAATATCTTTACCTGATATTTTATGTTACCTGGTGGCTTTGAACACCTATTTTAATTAAGAAGCAGCTGACACGTTGAACATTTCAGTTCAAGTCAATTTGCCATGAATGAAATACTGAACAGTAATAACGGAAGGGTACAAACAACAATGTCAGTAAATCCTCATCTGTAACACCAACAAGATACAGGCAATCATCTATAAAATGTAGCGGGAAGAAAAAAGGCCTAATGAGACAGTAGGCCTGCTACCAAAAAAATAAAGAAAAATTAGGTAGAAGGCAGAGTTCCATGAACAGAGTAACAGAAATAAGGATTAAATCCTGTTTCACTGAAATCAGCAGCAAAACACTTGGGGGTGGCTAATCAGATCTCACGCCAAGCAAATTAAAAGAGGCCTATCACAGAATTGTAGGGGTATTGAAGGGAAGGGACCTCGACAGATCATAGGATCCAGCCCCCCTGCCAAAGCAGGTTCCTTAGAGCGGGCTGCCCAGGTAGGCGTCCAGACGGGCCTTGAATATCTCCAGAGAAGGAGACTCCACAACCTCTGTGGGCAGCCTATTTCAGTGCTCCTCACCTTGAAGTTCTTTCTCATGCTGGTGCGGTACTTCCTGTGCTCCTTCTTGTGGCCATTACCCTTTGTCTTGTCCCCACAAACCACTGAAAAGAGGTTGGCCAAATGCCTCTGTCTCCCACACTTTGGGTATTTATACACATTGATAAGATCCCCTCTCAGTCTTCTTTTCTCCAGGCTGAACAGACCCAGGTCTCTCAGCTTTTCTTCATAGGGAAGATGCTCCATGCCTACGTCACAGAAGGAGTAGAGAAAGTGAAAGAATAAAGTTTGCGCCAGGACAGCAGAACCCAACATGAGACAGAATTGCCAATATTTCATTACGACATACTATTTTTGAATGCCAACTTATTACAGACAATAAAAACATCAAAAAGCCAGTGGATGTGGTGTTTTATAAGGAACCCATCGCTTTTACCCAAATGATTTCCATTTCTGTGAATCTAAAAATAAAGTTTCACAATTTTCTGTCAGAATTTATTGTTTTTAGAACACCATTTATTCTTTGAATTAAAGGATTATTGTTTCATGGTACAGTTTCACTCCTTTCCCAGTCATTGACAGAGAACTGAAAATTCATTTTGCACATATCTATTCATTTCATTCTTTTCTTTCCCTCCAGCTTTTAATCACCATCAGGAAAATCTCATCTCTCCATAGCAAACAAAGCAACATTTTCATCTTCAAAACCTCAGAGAAACTAAATCATTTTTCGTAAGATTGAGAAGTAGAGAGAGATTCTGCCTGGACTGCCTCTCCTATTTTTGCACCTGCATTATCCTCCTGGATTATCCTGCTGTCAGCTGCTTCTGCACAGAAAACATGCTATTATATATGCACAGCACTGACTGAAGTCTCTTGCTTTTTCAAGCCATGCTCACCCACTTCAAAGTTGATACTGTGCCATCAGCACTATTAGTACAGGTTGCAAAAAGCATTTCATTATTTAGGATTCTGCAACAAGGACACCCTGTATACTGTGGCAAGAGAGGTGTGGGATAGAAGGAAGTACGAATAAATAGCTGACAAGTGTAGAGAGAGCAGTGGCAAAGGTTCCCACCTTTATTTGCAGAGAAGTCTGCAGTTGAATGAATAACAGCAGTCCCCTTGTGGCACCACATTCATTTTAACATCAGTGAGGAACAGTTGGCATCTGTAAACTTTGTTTACCTGGACACCAGATTGAATTGATGGAATACTTCATGTTAGAAATGTTGAGGATTACAGCAAAACTCTCCCTTTAACATGCACTTGCAAGTCTATTTCAGAACACAGAAAGGACTTTTCTGTAAATAGTGTATTATCTGAAAATAATGAGAAGGTAGTTAGTGTTTGCAGAAGCCAAGGATGTTAGTGAAAGTGCCTAAAATTCTAGCAGAATACTAGGTATTGCAGCAAGGAAGAAACTAAAAAAAGAATAACACTGAAAAAAAAAAAAAAAGTCCTGTGGGGCACAAATAGAAGATCTGACATTTTCTGACAGTTTAGCTAAATCCATTGTAATGAGAAAAGAAAGATTCTATATGAAATCAATTCTGTTTGCAATACTTATCCTTGGATGTTGTGAAGAACCATTTCACATCTCAGAGATGACATCCTTTTCTGTAGGGTCTAATCCAAAAATCATTTAAGTTAGTGGGCTGAAAATGACTCAACTCAACTAGGAATGATAGCATCTGCCATAAGATTTGTTTCACATCTCTACAGTTTCAAAAGCATCACAGACATATCTCCAGGAACAGGACGAAAGGAGAGGGAAATGTTCAAATACCCCCAAATCTTTGTTTAAATTTTCCACTGTTTGAAACCTTTCCCATCGTTTTCATGGTCATAAAAAACGTTCCATCCCATCACAGGACACAATGAAAAAGGAAGCACAAATATCAGTTTTGCAATGTGCAATCTGCACAGTAAAGTTACATTATTATTGTTTTTAACTTAATTCAAATATTTAAATTAAAATGTTCAAATAAAATAGAAGGTACAATGGAAACATATAAACACATCACATGAAAGGGTTTACTTGGAAATAAATAGGCTGGAGAAAAAGGAACTACGATGCTTATGGAAAAAGATGAAAAGAATAGAAAGTAAAAGCTAGAATACTTAAGCCAAGACTCTTAGGAAAACAAATATACTGTGATGGAAGAGCATGTGAAGTTTTACATTTAAAGGTTTTAAACTATTTAATTTTGTATATTTAAACAATGAGGAAATGGGAAAATTCCTGCACAGAACAATTGGGATGGCAGTTTGTTCCACTGAGAGATAGGAAGAACTAAGGCTATAAACACTGCCATACTGACAGTTTTATGCACAGTTTTGTTACTAGGGTGAAGTCAAACAAATCAGAGGTGTACTTGTGAAAGAACTTATTAAAAAGATGCCTGGAAAATTAATATATTTAACATATTCACATGCTACTTAGTAAAAAACACAGGAAAATCAATTGTTTCTGGTTTTGAGACTTAAATAAGTAAAATTACAAAAAGCAACACAAACCAATACCATAACAGTACTGAAGCTGGTGCTGATTAAATTGCAGAATCATTCACCAAGCACTATGTCAGATATCCCATAGCTTAAGATAACAGAGACTTGAAAAAAAAATCCACAGGAAATGCTGTAGGAAATGGGCTGGAGGGTGGCCAAAATGACTAACAAATCTTTACTGCCTATAATCCAAGTAAGAAATGAAAAGAAAGATAAAGGAGAATAAACAGCGCTCTCCCTTTCTTCTCTCATTTGAATGGCCAGCAGCCTCCCCCAGCAATGCTGCAATCACCACATCCCACCTCTTGCCACTCCACCCAGGGAATGTATGCTTCAGGGACCTCCATGGACAGTAGCAAATGGTTTCCTACAGCTGTGAGGGATTCAGTCCTAAGGGAAGGAATTTAAACCAAATCTTTTGCCCCATACTTTACTGCAAGTGCATGTCTTTGTACACTTCAAATATAGCAGAACTCTCTCCAGAATGGTTTTGCTTTTAAAAACTGATGGAGTAGGAGGAAGAGAAGAGGAAGGGAATCCATGGTGTGGGTTAACCCTTGTTAACCGTGTTCCTTGATTAGTTGTTAAAATTCTTTATACACTCCATAAGGAGAGAGGGGATGGAAGCACAACTTTTTTGTTAGATAACTGCTGTAGGAAGAAGGTCTGCCTTCTACTTCATATGATAGCTTGTTGATTAGAGATCTTGCCCAGCAAACAGGAAATCCAGATTAAATTCCTTCTTCTGCTTTACTATATTCAGAATCACATCTTCTATTTCCCAAGAGACATGTAATCTACCATAGACTGCTTGATGGCAAGACATCAGCAATATCTTTTGTTAAAGCTGTGTCACTGTACTGGGAAAAGAAACAGATTACTTGGGCCATAAACACAGAACTGAAAGAACAAGATTGTAAATTCGAACAAGTTAAGACAAGTGGTTATATTCATATGGTGAGCAAGAGACCTAATTTCCTATCCTTATACTTAGGATACTTATTTTATACAATAATGATTTAACCATTTAGGAAATTTAGGGAAATACACACTTTATTTTGGTCTATTTTAAACGTTCCTGGCTTATGTCTTTATTATTTCACTTTCCAGTTTTCCACCATCTCCATTCACCTTTTGTTGTGTTGACCTCTGAAATAAAGCATTAGGTGAAAAGAGGAGCGGGATGTTTAATATCCAAGGTTATTCCTAGAATACATTTTCTTCAAGAAGAGCAAAGACATAGACACCATGCATATTTCAAGCAGGAGAAACTTCAGAAATCTGCTTTCCATCCCATTTTTACTTCCATACTCAATGAAATGTATGCAGCTGATGTGAAATAAATACAGATACTCTGTTTCCCGTTCTCTTTTAACTAACTGTAATAGAAATCATGAATACATTCAGCAAAGTCAGGGAAATCATTGTGCTAAATAATAGTTTGAGGACAGAATCCATGTTTCAAACTTTTTTACATGTTCCTTACTACTTGTACAGTTGACAAAACTCTCCAGTAAAACTTGGAGAAAGACTGTATTTGTTTAAGACATCTGCATTTATCTTTTTGTTATTTACCTTCTTTTTCTTTTCCAACTCCATGTTCAAAGACAAGACTGGCTTTTTATGGCTTAAATCATTTTTACAATTTAAGTGCATTCATTGTTCGTTAAGTGTTTGGAAGTTTCTTTATAGCTATTAGTTTTACAGTAGCTAAAATGTCCAAAAAAATACACAGAGTATTTACTCATGAAAATTTGATGACAATTTTTTCATATTTCTTGCAATCTGTACATGTTTTGTCTAATTATTTTTGGAAGTACATCTGCTTGGACACCTGCAGAATTCCTGCAAGCTGTCACTTTCATTTGTGAAACATTATTTAAATTTTAGATTTGGCATCTAACAAAAACAAACAAAAATACTATTGGTTATTATAATACAGCAGCTATTATTTACTGAGTTTGACTCACTCTTATAGAATGATAGACAATGCCTTCAAACTGGATCTTTATGTTAGAACTATGGAGCAGAGGAAGAATCACTGTGAATTAACATCTTTCTAGTATGATATATTTTATTCTGATTAAGCCCATGCAAAACTTATTGGCCAAGATAACTTGTAAACACTGACAATATGTTTTTTTCTCCTCAAAGTACTGTCAAAAACTTCCACATTGGTCCCAGTAATATGAGTCTCAGTAACAGGCCCTGTTTGACAGACTAGGACACAGAAAGTCGTCAACCTAAGAGTAGACTGTAGATGATTGTTAAGGGGATTTGGTACTTCATGTATTTTGCCTAATAGGGGAGCCTGTGCTCAGCATTTCCTGAAGCAAAAGAAGACAGATGAAATCTCTGGGCACTTCATTGCTGCTGCCTCTCAAAGATTTCCTGTCAAAACGGGCCTATACGGGAAGAAAGGTTTTCAATAATTTTTTTTTTTTTTTACCTGGCAGGATTTCCAGTCTTGCTATGAAAGAGTTTGAAGGCACTGTCTTTGTAAAAACAGTGCTGCCAAACTACCATATCTAGTTGTGTTTAAAAATAAAAAAGCGATATGACTCACATTACCATAGCGTATACTGTAAAACTGGTTTTGATTGACACTCTATCCATATTTTATATGGTGCTTTTTTTCTTCCGTCAAATGGAGCAAGTGACCTTGATGTTAGTGTGCTTTGCAACTTAAACAGGGAAAGCATATTTGTTGTCAACTACTTCAGGGATACAATTTTCAACAGAGTATGTAAGGAAAAGGAACACAAGTCCCATTATTAATAATAGGAGTTATTCATGTAATTCCCTGTTCACTTCATTGAGACTTCACCCTTTTATGTCAGCCTTCTTAGAAGGTTGCACCTATGCAAATTTTAACTGTACAGAATTAAAAGGCATAAAGAAAATGGCAATTCTTTTCAGTATCAACTCTAAATAAAAAATGTTGTACATGACTGAAAATCTAAAATCCCCCATGGAATTTTATCTTGGGCTCTACACACAAGTGAATTGGTTGCATTAGAAATAGCTACACATACATAGCAACTGCAAGTGTTTTCCCTTACTTCAGCATTAAACACACACGAACACACAGAAATCTCATTTTGAAAACTACCTAGGAATCTGTAAACTGTTTTGAGGAAAAAAAGAGAATATCCAAAATGGTCAAAGCACACTTAACATGCAGCTTAAGTATAAGAAATATTGCTGTCTTTTAAGCCAAACACTGTGGCACGGTTGAGACAGGGGCACTTGACTTGCCTCCTGTTGAGCAGCCTTCACCTTCTTTAGCTTTGGGTTTGTAGTGGTTTCCTACTAGCAAGGGGCTACTTAACCTGCTCTCATGTGGGCTTTTCTCCTGGAACTGGGGCAAGAAATTCAAGTTTTGCAGGTTTGAGCTGATAAATTAACTTGATTTATTGCAGAGTATACGGAGGATTTCACTTTGTGGTCTGACAACCCCATGCAGTCTGAGAAAACCGAAGTGATGTACATTAACTATGTTGAAATGGACTGTGGAAGAAAATTTAATTTGCTGTAGAGTGGTTTGCTCCACAAAGGCTACTGAATAAGGAAAAAGTAGGGGAAAAGAAAACAAGCAATATAAGACTCAATGTCTAGTATAGGTAAGGAAAATCAAAATCTGATTGGAAAAATAGTAACACTTTACTGTATTTTAAAAGGAGTAGGAGGAAACATTTATCAAATGGTAATGAGGGATATTTTTTTTTTCAGGAAATCAGAGCAGCAGATGCTATGGGGAAAGGAGAAGGGAGGAGAGAGGACATAGTGCCAAAAACAAGGACCAAGACCAAGAAAATTCATTGAAATTGGGAAGAACACCCTTTCAAAGTCAATGGCTATCAGAAGGCAAAGGAAGACTTTCAGGGTAACACGGGTGTACTTGTATATACAGACAGCCTTACAACTGAGTTACATAGGTGAGTGAGGTGAGTGACTTTGAAAGATTAGACAAGACTCAAGATATGCAGTGACAAATGCATGAACAAGCTGTTCAGGAAACTGAGCATGAAACTTCAGTAGAGGTAGATGCAGCTTATGTAGCACAGGCTTAGTAGACAGCAGATCTGCAAAGGAAATCATCATACCACCACTACATCAGAAGCTATAGTAACCTTTATTTGAAGGTGTTCCTCTTTTAATTTGTGCAGAAAAGATCTATGAGCCATACTGAAAACAGTATATAACTGCAGGGGAAAAAAGCCTACATTAAAATTTTACAGAAGGTGTTAAAATACCTAAAGCAAATAGGAAATACAGAATTGAAGATGCCACATGTTTACAAACTCCCTCAACTCCCTCTCTTCCCTCCTCTGGCAAAAGAGTCCTTCAGGCTTAAAGAGAAAAATATTCCAGGACATCGCAAAGAAAGCAGGTGCTTTCTGCAGCCTGAGTCAAACAGATATTAATACTCATACAGAAGGCTTAGCACAGATTACCAATAGCTCTGTTGGCCTAATATTGCAATGCTTTGTCTTGGCAGGAAATTTGGGAATCGTATTCCTTTAAGTACGAATGTTTTGGAAACTACTGCAAGGAATGTGTTTAAATGCAAACTTCAAAAATGAAGATATGTAATCTTTTTATTAAATTACCACAAAGTATTTCAATAGCCTGTTAAGTTATGGTTGACAGTAGGGCCATCCCTGAGCTGGATAAAGATACTCTTCAGCTGCATGAGAGTTCTTGAGCCATGAAGAGAATTACAGCAGTGGAGTGGGAGCTGTTAGCTCTCCCCTTCTTCATTCCCTCACAATTCCAATCTTTGACAGGTATCTGTAAATATTTCTGGGGAAAAGAGCTTAGCTGCAAGTTTTTTTCTTGCGGCAACTTTTCATCAGGTAGACCTCCTGTAATTCAGTGGCACAAGATTTGTGTTTGTTTGTTTTCACAAGGCTGGAAATGTTTTTTAAAAAACAAGTTAGTTCACCAGACTAGAAAGACAGAAAAGGAAAAGAAATGTCTTTAGAGGTACTGTTCAGTCTGTAGCAGGACTTCTGCTTTGAAACTTCAGATAAAGATGTAAAAACAGTCATTTCCTTAACAGACTGCTAGAATTTCACATGATGCTACCATTGAAAGTAAAGGATTGATGCTCTGGAGCTAGACAGGCTTCTCTCACTGTGACTTGGCATAGACATGGAGCTAAAATTCATTTAGGCCAGAAGATATTAATTTTACTTGTGAAATTTTCTTTGTCCAGCTTCAAGTGATTAAATAACAAACAGTGTCTGATGAGCTACAGATGTATCTGTGAGAAGTCACAAGGCACAAGGCCGGATGTTCTTTTTCTTGCAGAATATGATTGGAAGTAAAGGAGAATATTAGGAAAAAAAAAAAAAAAAAAAGAGAAATCCCCTGTCCCTCTTCTCTCCAATCCATTTTCTGACCAATCAAAGTATCAAAATTAATACTCTCTTTAAGGCTCTCTCATACATGCCCTACAAGGTTTGAATTAACAAATACAACCAAAACCAAGCTTCTGTTCATGGCCAAGGGCAACCTGACCTTTGTTCTGCACGTATGCCATAGTTAAAATGAAACATGAAAAAAGAACACATCTTTAATCTCATATCATATTGTTTTATACAAAATGTTGTATGGAAATGTAGGCTCTAATGAGACTCTTTTTTAAAAACACCATTAGATTATTAAGCAAAACCAGATGATGCATTAATTTCTAAAACCATTTTCTCTGAGAAATACACCATCTTTTTGAGGATTCCCTTCCCCCCTTTATCAAGAATAGAAGCTTATACTTACAGTCACAACTTCCATCATCCCAGAAAATGACATTGTCCTGTACAACTCTCACAATTTAATACCTTTCTCATTACCTTATTATTCTTCTTCCAGCAGCTATTTCCACATCATCTTGCAATATAGAGAAAGTGACTAGAAACCAATCACATCATTAAAAATTTCCAAGTTAAAACCTGCTGAGATCTACAAGACTTGCTAGTGTACTGAATGTAGAAATAGAGAAAGCACAAGATGGGTTGTTACAAGCAACCTATGTCTTCTATCATCAAAAATCATATTATTCTTTTCAACTATTGACATTGCTAAAGTTATTTTGAGTAGAGGCTTATAAAATTTGTAGCCAATTAGTCACTCCATTAAGTTTTCAGAACACTCTTTAGGACTAACGGTTCATCCATCTACAAATTACAAGCAATATTTTCTCAATAGTAAGTGTACAGGATACAGACACAGTAAGAAAGATGTCCAGGGCATCAGAACACACATCAGAACAAACGTATGAACAGTGAAGAGGAGCTGATGTAACCACAGTGACACAGAAGCATTTTTGTCTGATGTTGTAACCCTCTGATGGAGTTACAGCCAGGATTGTACAAGCTAAATAACACTTCTGTTTAGAATTTAATTGCATGAAAATCTTAACAGAGACAAAATAAAATAAAATAAAATAAAATAAAATAAAATAAAATAAAATAAAATAAAATAAAATAAAATAAAATAAAATAAAATAAAATAAAATAAAATAAAATAAAATAAAATAAAATAAATGGCCCTGGTATTTTGACTTCAGAAAGTCCGTAGTCCAGACAATTTACCATCTAAATACAAGGAAAGAAACAAAAGAATATGATTGTGAATTACACAGGAACCATAATGTTCAAATACGCAGAAATCTGTTCTGCATACAATGATTGCAAGTTCAGTCCTTATCCTAGAGAACAATATGCCAAACTATGCAAACATAATACTTTGCTTCTTACATTTGTGTAGGCTTTAAAGCACTTTGATGGTCTTGCTATAATGTTTTTATATAATTTCCAAGTATTGTTCTTATTCTGGCTTTGTTTTCCTTTCTTTGTCTTTGCACTAGAATCTCTGAAAATTCAGTTGGTGAATTTGTGGTGCCAAAAACACTGAGGCTGGTTTTAGAATAAAGTTAAATTCCAAACAAGTAAGAAAGGCAGAATGTGGCTTTGGCAGCCTTCTTAACAGAAACAATGAGCTTTAGGAAAAAAAGAAAAAGAAAAAAAAACACACAACCAAACAACCACTCCCCCTTAAACAGAAGTGGAACTGCAGCAGATAGCTGGATTAAAGTACTTACCATGTATTTTCACTTTTTACCATCTTCTGTCTCAGTCATATTTTTTCCTCCCATCTGAACCTATGTTTGACTGCTAAGTAAGACTAAGTAAGACTGTGGTGGTTTTACTCAGCTAGGCAGCTGAACTCCACAACTGCTCTCTCACTCACCCTCCTCAAAGGGAAAGGGGGAGAAAATACAATGAAAAGGGCTCAAGAGTTGAAATAAGGACAGGAGATCACTCAATAATAATCATCACGGTCAAAACAGACTCAGCATAGGGAAATTAGAATAACTTAGTAGCTACTGCTAACAAGCTAGAGCAGTGAGAAACTGAGATATAAACTAAAACACCTTCCCCCTACCCACCCTCTTCTACATCTTCCCCCCAGGAGGCACAGTGGAATGGGGAAAGGGGGCTGTGGTCAGCCCATAACACTGCATCTCTACCACTCATGGCCACTCTCTGCCCCTGCTCAGCATGACGTCCCTCCCATGGGATGCCATCTTTCACAAACTGATCCCGCAGGGACTTCCCATAGGCAACACCTCTTCAAGAACTGCTCCAGCATGGCTTTGTACCATGGGGTCCATCTGTCAGGAGCAAACTGCTACAGCACAGGTCTCCCACGGGCAGCAGCTCCCCCCAGGCCCCTTGCTCCTGTGTGGGCTCCTCTCCACGGGCTGCAGCTCTGGCCCGGGGCCTGCTTCTGCAGGGGTTCTCCATGGGCCGCAGCCTCCTCCAGGCCACATCCACCTGCTCCACTGGGGGCCCCTCCACGGGCTGCAGTGTGTGGGACCCACGGGCTGCAGGGGGACAGCCTGCTCCACCAGGGGCCTCTCCAAGGGCCACAGGGAGACTGGAGCATCTCCTGCTCACCTTCTGCACTGACCTTGGTGGCTGCAGAGCTACTTCTCACTCCTCACTCTCCCAGTTGTCGTGGTGCAGCATTTTTGTTTGTTTGTTCTTTGTTTTCCCCTTCTCTTAATTCTGCTGTCACAGAGGTGCAAACAACATCGCTTATTGGCTCGGCTCTGGGCGGCAGCAGTTCCCTTTGGAGCAGGCTGAAACTGGCCCTTATCTGACACAGGGCAGCTGCTGGACTCTCTCACAGAGGCCATCCCTGCAGCTCCCCACTACTAAAACCTTGCCATGTAAACCCAACACAAGGTCATAAAGTAAATTTTCTTTAAATGTCTTTCTAATGAAGTCATATACAAGCTGTTGCAGTTATGCAACAACAAAACAAACCACAATGCAGTTATATAACAACAACAAAAAACAAACAAACAAACAAACAAAACAACAATGCTTTTATGTGTACTTATTATGAGAGTCTAGAATAAACATGAGATAAATATGTAGTAATCTTCACTACCAAATAAACAACCATTCTCTCCAAGTTCTGCTGGAAACAGTCCTTTACTCTCACAACTCCCTGGTGCAGCCAGCACACAACAAATGATAGGTTTGGGGATACCAGGGCTCCCTCTTTGGCCTCTAAAACAAATGTTCAATATAATATGCTTGAAGCATTACACCCAGTTGATGAAGTCATGTTTGTCTCCCTTTACATCACTACTATACTAACAGATCATCCATGTACTT
The DNA here is from genome assembly GCF_047663525.1 of Anas platyrhynchos. Classification (NCBI taxonomy): domain Eukaryota; kingdom Metazoa; phylum Chordata; class Aves; order Anseriformes; family Anatidae; genus Anas; species Anas platyrhynchos. The sequence goes on along the minus strand of NC_092594.1, from coordinate 25,522,490 downwards.
GGACTAAAATGTCCTTGCTAAACAGTGTAAATGCACTATGAATTATCAAATTCATACATGACAAAATCTGTTGCTCATTTTACACTGCAAACAGAAAACATGCATACTTTCTCATATGACTGAAAGTCATTATACATATGACCTAATTCCAGCACTTTTCTGAAAAACATTTTAACCTGTTACACAAACTAACAAAATAGCTTAATGAATTTTCTCAAGAACATAACAAATCATAATTACCACATTTCTCAAAGACCTACTCTGAACAGTACGGGAGACAAACAGTGCCAGAGTGACACCTTTGACATCAGGGTACAGAAAGATGGAGGTGACAAGGTGGAGCAACTCTCTGAGTGAGCTGGCAGCTGTTACAACCCCATTAAACACCACCAATCTCCCCTTCAACTCCAGTACTTCAGTGGCCATTAAAATAATGCCAGAGAGGAACAGTCCCAGCTCTGGTACGTCTGGGATAGGCCCCCTGTAACAGCTGCCCCCTATAAACAACCCAGCCAAGTGAGACAGCCTTTCATTAGGACATCACTGTAGGCATATTGGGAAACTTTGTAGTCTTGTTTCACAACCAGGCAAGGTAAAGAAGTGCTCCTTCATTTACACCATTTTCCTGCCCCCAGTAACTTGTCAACCTGTTTTCCTATTTCCACAAAATTTGACGAAGCAATACAGATACTGAGCTTCAAGTGTTGTGTGACTAGGCTGCTGTTAAAAGAAAAAAAAATAGGGCGTCCGCTCTGGGAAAGACTGCAATATGAGCTCATCTTTCCATAGGCACCAGAGATTCCGGGAGACAGAAGGGACATTACACACGTCCTAATTTCAGGGAAATCTTATGTTCGAATTTGCTCCTTATTAATCTTCACAGAATCCCATCACTAGATGCAGAGCTAGCCCACACCAGGTTTCATTAGTTCCACCTCTTTCAAACTACTTGTTTATTTTAATAAAACATGAATAACTGAAAACAGAAGCCTGCCTGCCAGTTATTTTTGTTTTGTTTACTTGCAGAGCTTTAGATAAAGCCATAATATTAAGCAGCAATTTTGCCTGTATTTTAAATCACCCTATCTACAGTGAAATTACATATGAGAGAGGCAGCTCAAATGACTGCTGATGCAGAATGAGTTGAGTTTGCCATCCCTGCCCAGAACTGGCGCAGGCTGCTGCTGCCCTAATCAAATTCTTCAGGTTATTCTAGATTCTTGCATTCAATATAGCAAAACGGAGTTTCCTAGTTAATGATATAAAGTAACACTGAATAAATACAAATAGTTTAATCTTCTTCTGCAGTCATATCCTCCCACACTGGTAAGTGTAATTAGGAAAATGCTACATTGCATGTTCTGAATTGTGAATGCAGCTGATTGTTAATCATTATATTTACATAGCTTATATGAAAAATATTTAAATTCATGAATGCTCCCACTTTTCTTTGCCATAACATTAATACCTGAACAGTGTCTGAATGTATAATGGTGTATTTGTAGCTTATTGATTCTTCTGCAATGTCCTTGTAAGAAAACTGTTGGACAATAAACTTCCACGTGTAGAGAACATTTGAGAAAAAAAAAAAAAAAAAGAATATCCTTTGGTAAAAATGACATACAGTAGGAGGGAGAGAGGGGAAAGATACACTGTTCCAAGCTGACATGAAAGTGTGTTCACATAAACAAAAGATAAACTGTAATATATTAAAGAAAATTTAGGGAAGTGCCTTTTATAAATCATATTTTGCAGAATGAATTGTGAATAATCTTTCATCATTATTTAACATTCATAAAATACTGATTTCCACAAAAAAAAAAATCATAAAAAGATTTATATGAAGCATGGAATTTAATTCTGCCAACAATAACTGTCTTGTATCTGTTTTATCAACAACAGACAAAACAGAAATGTATTACATATTTGAGAATATTAAAAACAAAACAAAAACAAACAACAAAAAACATTCTTTTAACAAATAACTCTTTGGAAGTTCAACTAGGAAGCAATATGTGCTCACTAGTAATATCTCTGATAGGATTCATGAAGTGATAGAATGAATTGACAGCATATGTATATATATTTTATTTTTATTTTTTAACCTGAAGTTAGAAAGATAAACTAATATTCTTTAAGATCTGCTTTAGAAAACTGATCATTATTAAAAACAAAACAAACAAACAAAAAAAAAAACCAACAACAAACTTATTTTCTGGGTGCCCAGAGCAGGGTACCATGGACTTTATTTTCAGAGAGTGAGCATTAATATTTTTAAAGAACTAAGTTAACGTACAAGCCAAAAACTAGATCCCCTCAACTCAAAAGACTACCCTTTTTGTGGAACTAAACTCAGAAAATTCAAGATATAAAAATAATTTCATACTGTTTCCTTTTTTCTATTTTTTTTCTCATTTGTTTGTTCTTTGTCTGCATTGTATTCTCCATCCATATTGTGCAACCTTGAGGAAAATTTTAAAGTAGCAAATGAATTCATCAATTACATTGCACCAAAGAAGGATTCATTGTCAAAAATATAATATGGGGAGACTGACAATAGCATCTGTTACCTACATTTGAGCTGAAGCTTTTCTTGGTCAAAACTACGTTAAACACATGTTGGTGAATAGTTAAGCTACAACTTGGAACATATTTTTTATCCATGATGAAGGAACACCAGCTGATGCTGTTTGAAGTACCGAAGGTACCAAACCATAAGCAACACATTTCTTTCACAAAGTCAAAAGCTAAGCCTAATGTCAAAAGTTCTCTATATAGTCTGTAAAGGTAGTTGCTGTGAACTGCCCTCTGGAGGAGTATAAACTAGGTTTCACTAAAATTCTGCTAGAAAACCTAGTGTCTTTCAGCTGTCCATATTAAGGTCATGTAAATACAACCCAATGCCCATTCTATTTTGGCATTCAAATTTAGATGTGTTCTAGAAATCCATATATAAATTAACCATTCAAATACAAGCATAAATAAGGGAAAAAGTGCCCACTTGTAATACAGCTTGGCCAAATATCTTCAGAAATGCTTCCTTCAGAAATACTGTAGCTTCTTGTCATTAACAAAATCTTGAGATTACCTTCATGTCCTCCCTCTATTTGAATTTCTTTAGCTCCTAACCTGTATTTATCAGTTATTCCAAGTAGGGTTATTCATTATTCTGTGATGTACTTTACACACATTCACTTCCTAAACATATTAAATGCATCCTTTAATTTTTTTAATGTATTAAAATTTATTTCTGATAAAGAGTACAATACTAGGTGTGTTTTGGCAGTGATTAAATGTGATTAGTAAAGAATTTAAAACTTAAAGCACATAGGCACTGCGAGCAAACTGACACCCTGAATAGCTTAAAAGCTAATTTGTCAACTTTTAAGACTTACACAGCAAGAATACTGGAATTAAAATGGCAGATTTAAATCACGTCAACATATATATGTTTTGTTCTATATTATTTCCTAGAAAGAGTACATGACAATCCAGTGTCTCATGCAAAATCAATTACTTTTTAGTTCAAGATCCTCAGTCACTGAAACAGGATATTATTTTGTGTCCTGAACAATATCTTGTTCCAGTTTCTAAGGAAACCAGCAGCAAAAACTAAGTTTACAATGCTGCATCCTCCAGAAAATGACTACAATGTCAGTCTCCAGGGTATCATTACCAAGTGCTATTTGCATTTAAATTTCTATAACCCTTAAGCAACTGGATTGTTTGTTTATATGCATGGTTATGATCTACTAGGTATCTAGGTGTTATTCCTTACTTCCCCATATGGGTTCACAGCCTATTGGTGTTTAACCACTTACAAAGCTAGGTTCCCAATCAGCAATACCATTTGTGAATTTTTGTTTGGGAGATTTCCTTTTGCCACACTCAGTGAGATGTCTGTTCAAGCCTCAGTATGTGTTTCATTAATGGATGTCACTCAATCTGTTTCACACATGGGAAGAAATAGGCAAAGTCATGTTGCTCCATGCTACAAATAGCCAGAGTCTAGAGGAAATGTCTCTCCACTGTGCACAGAAGGTTTTGGTAACTGGCCTTGGGGAACTAGGTTACATGTTCCTAAGGGAAGTCAAGGAAAACTCCACATTTTTCTTGACAGATACTTTCCTCTTTTGTCAGAAAAGCTCAACAAATACTCTGATGAGTTACTGATGCCTTTATAGTTGAAAACTCTCCTGACAAACTACTCTGCTGACCAGAGATGACAAGGCTCTGACATGAAATTTCTGTCTTCAGAACATACAGAACTGTTATAATATCTGTTCATGCAGGATGCAAAAACAAAAAGATTCAGGGGCTGTAGTTTCCCACTGAAATCAACATCAATTTGTAATTTAGTAGAAAACTCTCTTCCCTTCCATTGTGTTTTAAGGCTTTACATTTAACTTTGTAATTATTTTTCACAGAAGAAAAAAAAATCTATCATTAACTTCTACAACCTCTAAATTTATTCTGTATTTAGTGATACTTAGTGAACAGGATAAAAAGAGGCTTTTCCAAACAAATCACTTTTATGACTAAACAATCACACTTATCGAAAAAAACAAAGAATGTGATTATAAGAAGCAACATTTCTGTTTTGAGATGTAGACACATACTTACAAGTACACCCTTCCATAATAAAGCAAATTTAATTACATATGTAATGCTTTAACCTTGGTAGATGCAGCTATTGATTTAGATCAGATTTTGCTCCAGAAAATTATTTCAGCAAAGTAACTGCTAGTTGGTCTCCTTTATAATTCTGTGTTATTCTCTGTTCTCCCCATTCATGAGGGAGATCAATCTTTTTGAGATCATTGCTCCTGAAACGTATACCATGGGAAATGTAAGAAAGATGACATTTCTTCTAGATACTTGTAAATATAACAACTTGCCAGACAGTGCTCTCTGTGGTTTCTTGTCCCACCAGTATACTGTAAGCCTGATCTGGAGAATCCCGTTCAATTGATGGAAGAAAGTAATTAAGCCTCCATTCTCATTCAAACTTGTGCAATCTCAGGAATGAAAGTTGGCCTTTGAACCCAACAGCATGGTGGCTTAACACCAGCAGATGCTGTAATACAGGGTTAACAACATTGGGCAGTACATTCTTCTGAGACCTAACACGGTACTACAGCCACCAACCTTCTTTTCTTGTTTCCACTTTTGCTTTCTCTGCTTACATGCATGGGGCATATCTGCAAATTTAGGGAATAGGGAAAAACAGGAGAATGCTGCATGGAGGCATGTCCTACTTAGCCTAAAACCAGCGGGTTGGTATTGTCTGAACATCATCTTGACATTTGGTGCCTGGTCTGTATCACTATAGTGAGCTGACTCCTGGGACTTTTTCCAGACTTTGAAATTGGGATTATTTTAATGATAATCATTTATCAAATCTTAAGCCTTGTTCTTCTAAATCCCAAACATGTGGGTTAACTACAAGACATTCCAAAGACCTTAACTATTGTCATAGATACAACTGCGTTATTACACACAAATCTTTTTGTTTGTGGTCTGTATACATTGCTACTTGTGGGCTATTTGAGTGGAGGGAGAGGCCTTTAGGAAATTTTGTGAAGGGAAATCCTAAGACTGAAGAACTTCTATCACAAGACATGAGTTTTAAGTACCATACAGGCAGAGGAATGCTATCCTATATAGAAAGCGGTGTCTGTCAAACAGATCTACGGGGGACCACGCAACAGCTCTAATTTGAAACAAAACAGAAAGTTGTTTTTTTTTTCTTTTCTCCAAACTTTATTAAAATCTAAAATAAATGTACTATAGTCCTCAAGCACCATTCAGTGGTAAAGAACCAAGAAACACACACTTAAAATGACCTCTGAAGCAAGTCCTAGTATGCATATGAAAATTTGCTTACTGTGTACTGACTGTTTAATATAATCAATTTCATTATAGGGCTTGTCTCATGTGTTTTCAGTACTGTATACATGTGTTACTCTGATAAACAGTGGGTTGACTGTAACATGTTAAAATCATTGAATTAAAATGATTCATCCCTTTACAAGTCATTAGTCTGTAAAATGAAATCGAGATACTGTGTACAAAAAAGAAACTGAGGCACAACATTATCTAATAAAATGTAATTCATATAAGTAACCTTTAAATCATCAAGGTTTTTTGCACCATAAATTCTTTTTTCAGTGTGCAGAAATAAAAAATGGAACTAAACTTATACATTAAACTTACAGTCAGCTGTATTTTTTCTTGTAATCTTTGCTTGTAATCATAAGAAGAATAGTGATGGCACGATGTGTTTTTTTTTTAAGACAAATGAGTAATAAATGAATAAAGAAGAGTCAAAACCACTTAAAATACTTTAAAGAACATTGGGGAAAAAAAAAATGCTTCAAGGCAATAAATGCACATTCCCCATTGTTTGGATGCAATACAAGTACATCTTTAGTTAATTACATAATGCCTTCAGTGATGCATTTCTTTGATGTTATATCTGACTTTTATTGTAAATAATTAGGGTAGGATTACTTGCAAGATGGATTACTATTTCACAAGTGTTGAGTTCATTGGGCATTGCTGCTGATTTTATACACTTACTGCACAAGCTTGACAATAAAGTAATATCCCTATTATAGCCTAACCCTGAGTAGTGAACATCTCTTAAGATGCAATGAGATCTTAAATCAGCCAATGAGTTAAACAGAATTTGTAGCTTCTTTGCAATTCATAAGCTCAGTTTTTCAATTAAAAGTGAAAGGCCACATATTGCACTAAAGCATTCTTTGACTTTAATGAGTATTTCTCACATTCAAGTCAAAGGTTGTATATAGAGGATGATGTTTAACTAGTCTACTCTGAGAGCAGAGTGACTGCTGATTCATTTGCCTACCAAATCAGAAGCAAAGCAGAAGCTATAGCAAAGTCACACCTTAACAATATTTTATACCTGTTGGATGATCTTGAGGTCTCTTCCAACCTAGAAATTCTGTGATTCTGTGATTCCGTGTGACATTGATTCCCAAGACTGCCCCAAGCACTGAGCCCCAGCATAAAGCCAGGCTGCTGGCTATCTCTGCAGCCCTGTCATTTTAGTTGTCCACACTTCCATCTGTGGACATTTTAGACACCAATGTCTTACCTCTCTTGTCAACTAAAACAGGATAATTCTTTCTACTCAAATAAATAAGAAATAGAAGAACACAGAAAAGAAAGGGTAACTACAGTTCTTTCTAAATCCCATCAGCCACACAGAGGAAGCCAACATATGCTACTCTCAAAATGACCTGGGATGTTTTTGAAATGCTGCATGGTGCGCTGAAGTGTTGCTGAACACCACAAGTGAAATTGGAGGAAGAGAAATACAAAAGTGAAGCAGAGGAAGGATATGTTTGGAAGTCCTCCTGAATTTCCAAACTACTATTTCTTGTATGGAGAAGTAAGATAAAAACACCGTTACAGAAGTAAGGCAAGAAGCAGCTATTTAATGGGTGAGAGGGCTACAAAGCTGCTCCACAATTTTGAATCACACCAAACATAAATGAGGTTGGGCAAAGAAGGGAGAGGGCCTTTGACTGTCAAATCTTTCACTCTGAATTATTTTGACTTTACCTTACAGTTACCAAAAGGCCAATAAAATTCTGATGAGATAGAAAGCTAGGCAAGGTCTTGCTTTAATAGAAATAGAAAATGGGTTTGAGTATAGCAGTTAACAAGAGAGTATTACTTAAAATACAAAAGGAGAAGGGAGAAACTAAGGGCATGGTGAATGGACAAGTATCTTCACAGAGGAAAATATATCGGCTGCTATAGGGTATGCCTTGAAATGGAAAGTTAAAAAAAAGAATAATGACATCTGGAAAGATAGATGATAAAGTGGAAATTCCAACTAGCAGAAACAGAGAGGGAGCTTTTACGCCAGTAGAGAGGGGTTATTGGCAAGAAAAAGGTAATACAAGAAGAGGATAATGAGGAGAGGGCAGGGGAGGGCAGGGGAAGGGCAGGGGGAGGGGAGGGGAGGGGAGGGGAGGGGAGGCGAGGCGAGGCGAGGCGAGGCGAGGCGAGGCGAGGAGAGGGGAGGCGAGGCAAGGAGAGGGGAGGCGAGGCGAGGAACAAGACTTTTCAGGGTTTAAAAAAAAATAAGGCTGTCTTAAACAAATGTGAAATGAAACCCCTGAGTATTCAGCACAGATAGCTTATTCCAGTGTCACAGCTGAGCCATCTATAGGAAATATTGTATTGCTGGTATTTAAAAAAATAATAAAAAAAAAAAGAAATGAAGGGGAGTTTAATGTAAAAAGAAAGAACAGGAGATTTTCACTGCAGAATTAAGACGTTCTTTATAATTCTCACTCTTTTTCATTTTTTCCCCTTCTATTTTGGCAGCTTCAGTGTCGTGCTCCTGTGGCAGAGGTAACACTAAAAAGAAAAACTCCTTGAGGGGCTCCTTACAAATGCCTGACTATTTTACATACTCATGTCAGGTCAGAATTCATGCTCAGAAAAACAAAACAAACTTGTTTAAAAGGCTTTTAAGATACTCCCTGAGAATGAGATAATCATTCATGAGAATTGATGCAATCATTACAAGTAATTAGCTCTTGCCAAAGATGGAAATAGATTAGTTCTGGAAGGAGGGACAGTGCTGAAGCCTGCATCCTGTTAAGAATATGCAAGAGGAAAATGTCTCATACATATTTTGCATACATTTTTCCACTGTCTAATTGGGCTGGAGGAGTGAGATAACTCATAGCCTATTGTTCTTGCAAGCCACAAGCGTAAAGAGAGAAGGGAATTGTTAACAAGCTAATATTAGTCCAGTAACATGACTTGATCATTTTATTTCTGTCTGTTGGATGGATGTCACAAATTCTCATGTAGGAAACTCGCTCTTCCTTTTGCCACAAAGATTAGCTACAACCTGTGATACCAGTGCTTTGCTGGAAGGAATAGTACAGGAGCTTCACTGCTGTGTTATTATCTGGGATCTATTATGTTTTACATTTTTCAAAAATCTTTAAGCTAGATCTTTGACATTCAACTGCCTATAAAGACATACACCACCTGATGAGAGGCTTTGATGTGCATTTTGAGGATTAAATAATCTAGATGGAAGGCAATGTGTTTCCAGCCAAGAAGAAAACTATGGAGGAAATTTTGCCTCCTGCCGTTTAGCACTGCTGGCAGTCAATACCTTTTAGCCTACCCTCTAAATTTGATTTCATACATATTTACAGACTATTTTTCCTCTTACTACTAATTCTTTTGAGACCAAATTAAGAACAAAGATAGCAGGAACAGGCTTCATCAAATAAAAATGTAAATATGCTGCATCTCATTTTTGGATGAAGAAAGTTTATTTAAATATTTTCTCAAATGGAATATCTTTGCAGTATCATTATTGCTTGCAACTGGAAAAGTAATAGTCTACAAGTCAGAGCAACCCATTGAGGCTTAAGCAAATTTATGCATTTAAATAATGTAGTTTGCTTTTCTTTAAGAAAGCTTAGAATTTTCTGCATTTTCAGATGAGACTACAAATAAAAATTTAATATAATATACACAAATATATTATAGACTATTAATATAATAATTGTTTATTTATTTATCTTATATTAAAATAATACAAAATAACAGAGCATATAATAAAGAATATAAAATCTTACTTCCTGTATTTAAGTTCAATGAAAAAATATATAAATATTGTCTAACTGAATGTTCTGATATTTTTTCCTGTTATTGCCTCTATCTACAGTAAAAATATATATACATATTCTAAAAGAATTATGGAAAACTGTTCACAATAAATAAATAAATAAATAAAATGGGTGCTACAAGCAACGGAAATCCTTGCTTTCCATCTTTGTCATTTTTCAAACAATAATTTTATTTTTAATGACAGACTTCAGTAAAGTTCAGTACAAAAGGTAAATTTACTCACAGAGTGAGAGAAGAGTGACTAAACATGTCATGTACATGTTTGTCCGGCATGGCACCCATCACGAGTGATTTTGACCTCTGCATTTCTCTTATCCTTTATCGTTTTATCCTTTATTTTCATTTATCTTTATCTTTTTCCATCCAATCCTACCCAAAAGCCACACAAGTTTCTATATGGTGTTTTAGGACCAACCTAGCATGAGACCTTGTACATAATTCTGGTTTTAAGACACTGTTCCATATCTTATCAGATGTTAATTACATTCATTGTGCTTACTGAGCAATGGTCAGAGTGAGCCTGGTAAGGTTTCAAACCCTGTCTCTCTGTTTTAAAGGGTCTCTGCAGGCCAGTCTCTGCTCTAGGCTAGGCACCGTTGTAGCCAGGTTTGCCAGAGACGGGCACACTGGTTCTGAAGAAGGTGGAGTCTGCAGGCTAAGAGGGACAGGTAGGAGAAATGAAAAGGCTGCAGTAAGAAGCCCACTGGGCTCCCCAGCCTACATCACACTTTAGCTTCCTTTGCACTCCCCAGCCTCAGAGGAGAGCATATAAGCCAAACTCACTGAGCTAAGGATCTCAGGAGTTAGGTGGGAATCCATACACATCCCCCTCACCTGCTGGTATTTCTGCACAGAAGAATGTATCATGGCCCGCTACCTTGAATCATTTTCTTTTGACAAACTGAATCTACTATCTACTAGTTTTAAAGCACCATATATTCACAAGCACAATATTAAAGTGATATGTGTTTGTTATATGGTATATAGATATCCTTTGCTAACATCTCATGGTATTTCTATATTGGGCAAGATAACATCAACTTGAAAGAAAGCAAATATGTTAACTGCTTTTCTCAAGAAAATTCACTCACAGAAGAAGAGATAATTTTTTTTTCTAACTGCTGGCAACATTTCAGAGCTGTATCTACAAAGAATTGTGACAAGTTCAGCAGTGACATTATGGAGGATAGTGAGGATACCAAACATTAACTTAAAGAGCCAAACTTCCCTATTAAGTCTCTCTACATCAATCTTTAAAATTCATAATGTTTAAGTAGAACTCCCTAAGCTGGTAGGCACATTCATTATCTGTAGGCCTATTAATACAGTAAGAGACCCAAATATTCTTAGTTCAGGTCTGTCCCCTATGGTTTTGCTTATTTTCTTCAGGAAAAAAAAATTCTGCAGCTCACTCTCTACAAATACTGCGCCTACTGTTTACCTTACAGGTTGTAAGGAAATGATGAAATGGGCCCTGGGAATGTGCCCCTGCTTGGTTTCATTGGCAACTGTCATGCAAACAGCTTGACATTTCTTAGCACATCTGCTTAGTTTCAGATTAAAAAAAAAAAAAAAAGTAAAGAAAAAAAAAAGTGCACAAATCTTCAGGAAATCTTCAGTTTTTTTAGTGGAACACTAAGAACTTCTAAGGTGTACTGATAATAAACCAAGCCTAAAAGACAAAGAACAATGAGGTTCTAATAATGAAAAACAGAATAGAGAGATTTAACAGTGACCTTTGGTAAAATGTATCTTACTGTATGTTTTTCTTCAAAGGTGTTTAATCATGATTTCTGCAGGTAAAATGTATTCATGACAATTCCTAGAATTATATTATCTAATTTTTGAGAATAAAAATAATGAATCTTTTTTGTCATCTGCAAGATTATACTCAAGAGAGATGGTTAGCAAGTTCGCCTGCAATGATTATATAAACCAGAATTCTACAAATGAATGTTTTCACAATCTCAGAGGCTCCACCACTGTAATTAAAAGGTGAATTTTTCCACTTTTGTTTTGTTATTCTTGTCTCCTGGGTCTGATTTATAACTTTTGTTACACAATTATATTCATTCATTTCTTTGTGCCATGTTGTATGTTATTTCAAAAGTAACATCTAGAGTGTCCTTGCTTTAAAATGTAGATTTAGCCTCTCTGGATGAAACTTGGTAGAACATCTGTGTTTGAAAGTATGAAAAATTACCACATTTTCTGAGTGAACCAGGCTGAGTGCTCACATTATACTGTCTCTAAGAGAAAATTAAAGTGCTGCTGATAGCTGAGGGACTGGATGGCTCAAGGGAATCATAGTGTGACACAGTCTTTCATCTGATGAAAACCAGCATGAATTTAGCCCATGCTGATAATGACCAAAAGTCATTATCATTTGTTCAGTAATTTATTTAAAATGAGTTAGGGGTCCAGCTCACTTCTTAGTGGTAAAGAGTCCAAATTAGAATTGAGCAAATAATGAAGAAATGCCTTTGGAAAAAATAAAAAATAAAAAAAAAAAAAATCACTTTTTAAAATTAGTATGCTTAAACTTTTGTTTTCTACCTTAATATTTTAACAAACAAGTCTAGGAGGAGGAATGTCTGTGAATTTAAAAGATATATAAGCAAATGCTCATGGAAAGCAAATCCTGATTTTATGAAAACAAGCATTTGCACTGGAAAAAGAGATCTATTTCTTAGGATTCTGCCTTTTAAAATCCATTAAATGAAATCCATTAAAATATGACTTGTACATGTGTGGTCTCCATGCCTGGTCAAAACTAATCAAACAACTTCAATTTGTGAATCAGGTATGCATAATTGAAAAACCACACAACGACAATTATTTACAAAAAGTACTCACAGAAAACCATCTTGCAAGTTAAAGAGTGAAGGAGAAAAAGAGACATAAAAAATATGTGATGCCTTAATAACTTAATATTTTGGATCAGCTGAAACCTGTTGGAAGTGAGAATGAGGAATTTAAGCCTCTGCAGAAGCGGAACAAAAACCAGTGTGTGAAGTCAGTGTGACAGTATGGCCAGGGATAAAAATCACAGACTGGTGTAAATGAGACTACAAAATCTAGCAGAAGTATTTACAGGGCTCATGTTCCTAAAACAGAACATATGAATAAATACAGTTATCTTGCAAATGTACCTCCAAGTGAATGTATCTAGTGCATGCTAGCAATATTTTTAAGTTTAAGGTAATATATTTTATGTAAGGCTGACATCCAAAAATCTGCAAAACTACAATACTCCCAGCAGGAATACTGGGGCATGGTAATTATATCATTTCATACTAATATTTATCATATGCCATTAGTGCTGTAGCATTTCTGTCATATATGGGTATCTCTAGCTGGGACAGAGGGTTGAAGATGATACTGCATGTAGGCAATTTATTCTCATGCTGGGGTATTTTGCAAAAAAATGATTTGAAAAAAAACTTGGGATCTGCTAAGCAGGAGTAGAGGGTAAGAGATTCTCAGAACCATTGAGCTTGCAAGGGACCTTTGGAGATCAGTGTCCAATACCCCTGCTAAAAGCAGGGTTAACTAGAGCAGATTTCTCAGGGGCATCTGCATAAAATTTTGAATATTTTGAATATCTCAACTTCTCTGGGCAACCTGTTCTGGTGTTTAACCAAACTCACAGTAAAATTTTTGTTTGCTTGTTTTTAAATGGTTGCGTGAACCTTTCTGTATTTCAGTTTGTGCCCACTGCCTCTTGTTGTTTCACCAGGCACCACTGAGAAGCGTTGCTCTATCTTCTTCATTGACTTCCATCAAGTATTTGTACACAGTGATAAGACTCTCTCTTCTCTCTTTTTCAGGTTTCTTTTTTCAAGCTTTCTCTTTTCCATGCTGAGCAATCCCAGCTCTCTCAACCTCTCCTCATATGACACATTCCACTCTTAAATCATCTTTGCAGCCCTTCACTGGACTCACCCCAGTAATTCCATTTCTCTCTTGTAATGGAGAACCCAGAATTAAACCCAGTACTCCAGGCATGTCTCAGCAAGACTAAGTAGAGGAGAAGGATCACCTCCCTCAGTGTGCCAGCAAAGTTCAGCTTGATGAAGCCCAGGAGGCTGTCAGCCTTCTTTGCCACAAGGGTACATGGCTGGCTGGTGAACAACTAGGTATCCACCAGGACCCACCCCAAGACTGTGCTGTGAAGCCACTTTCCAGCTGGTGACACCTAGCCTTTACTGGATCATGGGGTTAATTCATGCCGAGGTGCAGGATCTGCATTCACCATTGTTGAATTTCATAAGGCTGGTTCATTTCTCCAGCCTGTCTAGGCACCTCTGAATGACAATGCAACCTCCTCATGTATCAGCTGCTCCTCCCAGTTTCATAGTCAACAATGCAGTTTTGTATTCTCTGCAACAGATCTCTCGATTTCCAAAAGAACGCAATCAAAATAGGGTGAAATGGGTCATAGAAAGTGAAGAATCAGCTTCTGAAAACTGAGTGACTTTTGCTGCAAGCAGGAAACGAGCTATGTGGTTATAGTTACACAGCTGAGCTGATAGTTTTTAATGTGTAAACACGTACAACAGACTCAAATTCCACTCCTGCTTTAATAACAGACATTATGGCTTATTATCTCAACCTTTAAAGACAGAAAAGAAAGATGGTAGCAAAGACAATAAACAACAGTGCTTTGTTTCACTTGTGTGCCACATTTTTGGCTAGACTTGTGTTTCCTGAGAACAACAGGACCTTGCAATATGCCAAACACACTCAAATATGGGTAAAATCATAGGCAACAGGGAACATTTCCAGCAAGTATATTTCTGTGACTAACAATATGGCACAAGCCCTTTGAAGGTCTGGACAGACTGCTTTTCTTGACAGCCAATTCTCCTCACTTAAAATGACAGTATTTAGTTGTAATTTGTGGTATTACTCCTGATTTACATCAGAAATTCTGAGAGGAGAATAACACCTGGAAGAACTCACCATGAGAGTAGTCATAAGCTTATTTTTATTGTTGCTAAACAGAATGTCAGCAACAAGAGTTCCAATCTGCAATTTGTACTGTTCACTATGTTCATCTTCATGCCACAGGGAAAAATGATGCTTAAGGCAGAATGATTACACCACGCTAGCCTTGAGCTAAAATGACTTCATAAATAAACAGTGCAAGCAATAGTAATAATGACAACAATCAAGACAGATAAAAAAAAAAAAAAAAAAAAAAAAAAAAAAAAGTAGAACTGTGGCAAAGTAATGTCTTCAAAATTATCTAAATAAAACTAGCTAATACATTTAAAGATCCATTGAGAATAATAAAGAGAAAAAATACCAAACTAAAATCTCTTAGAATGCTTGAAATTGTCCTTTTAACCTTTACTTAGATTAGCAAAAGTTGCATGTTCATACCCGATGGCAAAATATAGTCCTTTTCTAGAAAAACATGGAAGTGTGCATTAGTACAGAATATGTAATATTAAAAAATCCATCCATTATAAAAGATGTAAGGCATAACTGTGTTGCCAAGTATTGAGCTTAGCAAAGAAATATTAACTTTGCTTAAATTGGTCCAAAACCCTATAAAGCTATCCAATGAAAATTTTGTCCATTTGCAGACCAGTAGCTACAATAAAGCTACAATGTCTTCACTTGTTGAAAGTAATATCCATTTAAGTTCTGAACACAAGCATTCTCTAACAATAAACCAAATGAGCTCTCAATATAAAATGTCTTCCTTCTCTGAAAATCCGTATAGCAAATATAGCCCGAGGGAACTTTTAACAAAATGTTATAAAACTGAAAACTGACATTAATAGGAAGTACTGATATATCCTTAGTGACAATGAGTTCAATTCTCCTGCCACTGCATAATGGAAACACCAATTGGCTCCAATTTGCTTCGATTGGATTTGCTCCGATCAGTGACAGAAGAACGAGGCCCAGTCCTGCTGAGACATCATTATGAGAGACAGATTTAGCAGGAAGTATTGGCTACAGCTGAAATATGCGACTCTCTAACATTACTCAGGCTTTGGTTGAAATCCACGGGGGTGGGTAGGACACAGTAATTGTGGTCATTGCATTCCTTAACGTCAATGACTAGTTCACATTATGAGCTCCATTGGTGAGGTAAAGTGCATGACATTCCTACCTTCCCACCACATGCACCAAACTCAAGTCTCCTTCTGCACAAGTTTATCCTGGCCCTTTATTCTCTCTCTCTCTCTCTCTCTCTCTCTCAGTAAATAAATAAATAATAAATAAAAATCCTGTCTTACATCTTATTAATTATTGTTCATTTTGCACATCTTTCTGTTCTTCCTGTCTAAATATACTTCCTTCTCTTTCTCACCCTCATCTCTCATCTCAGCCTCTCTGTTTACCCACTGTGATCCTCATCAGATCTCCTTTACTCCTAAACCACCCTCATGGCTGCTCCTGGTACTTTGTTGCATCCACTGACTCCTGTGGTCCTATGTAGCTGCTCTGATATAACAGTACCCTTTTGATCTGGTTCTTCTAAGGTAGCCACAACTCCTGGCTGTTGTGAAAGCAGAGAGATGGCTCAAAACAAACCTCAGGTGCCAACAGCATCCTGCTAAGCCATCTCTTTATCAAGCTGACATGTGAACAGTAGGGAAGGTGAGGTGAAAGAGCTCTCTCAGAACACCTGTCCAAAGCAGCCCAAACTCAGATTCTGTCCTCTTTATTACTCCATCTTTTCCACAGTATGCCTGATTTTTTGCAGGTGATGAAGAGGTTCTACTGTCCTCCTTGTGAAAGCTGGGAACAGGAAATGCAATCTGTGCCCTCGTGGTGATGTTCTGACCAAAAGAAATACATCACAGCAAGACAAGGCACAAGAAGGAATTTACACTGCACTAGAAATATGTGATGAATTTCCTACTGAATCCAACCTAATGTTACGATTGATTTTTTTCTTCAACTCAGGGTTGAAAGCCTATTATAATACTACTTATCAATACGGAATGTTAATTCACGCTTTGAATTAAGTGGCTAAAATGGGGATTTAATTTAGATTTACTAAGACAGCAATCGCATGTTAATTAAATCGCAATTGATTATTAAAATATTTTTACTGAGGTTTAACAGCTCCACTACATAAGAAGATTTGCTAACTTACTGTCCAAATTGTGTCTCTGGATGTACTGCAGTGAGTTCAGTGAGGTTGCACAGATGCAAATGAAAATAAAATTTGACTAAATAATTGTTTTCTCTTGAGTTAGTATTTATTTAACATACAGTGACTTATTGAATCTAAATCAAGTGCTTAGTTACAGATTTTTAGGATAGTTAAAATGTTAAGAAATATTACATCATATGTTAAGAAGCTGCAAAGCATGACAGTAAACGTCTAACAGCATTTAAGTTACAAAATAATCTTTAGTTCAGAAAAATATCAAACACCATTCATATCTCTGAACATAGGTATGGCATCAGACATATAAGGTATAATTTAATGTGATAAATAGCAATCCAGCAATAACAATGTGGGAATCTGAACTGGAAATCAAGGATGGAACTGGATTCTGTTCCCCTTCAGCAAAGAGTGGAAAGAACTCTTTCACACTGTTGCATGATGTTCAGACATAACACTAAGCAGGTACCCTCATGATGAGCATAGCTTGGGTTCTCCTTCTGCATCTGAGTGTACCCAAAGGGAGATGCTATAGTTTGTTCCACAATATTCAGGACAAATTAGCATAATTGATGGAGATTTTTCACAAATCATAATTGCAGGGTAAAGAAATACAATTTTATTAATATCACCCTGTCAGAATCTAACCGTTTATGGATACATATATATTTTTTCCAATCTCTGTTTCAGACATTGGCACCTTTAGGGAAGAGAAAAACATTTTGAAGCCATTCCAAGACACACAGTAAGAGCACAACTGATTTTTATTATTTTTATCTGTTTTAGATTCTTATCCAGTTCTTCCCTCTCAAGACAGTTCTCCTCTTGAAACAATGACCAACAAAAGTACTGATTTTTTCAAAGTGTCTTGGGTAAAATTCCCCTTTCTCAGTGTGATTGCTGAGATAAATATACACAAACATTAGTCTAAACAGTCATATTCAGTGATTATTCCTGATTTCAACATTTTTTGCACCCCTGTTAATCCTCAATTTATCTGCTGTCTTTTAGCAGCTCCAACTCTTCCTGTTTTATAGAGCACTAGCACAAATTTCAGCAAAAGTGCTTGTTGCCATTTTTTATTTCCATCCTTCACAAACTGGAAATACTTTTCTGGAGTGTGTTCTTAAAATCGTTGGACTTCAGTCTTGTGATCTCAGATAAATCATCATACTATTCACTGCATGGACTTCTATTTCTCATTTTGTTTGAAAAGGTAGTTATCAGGAAAAGGTGTTTGGCACTTAGCTGCATTGTTTTTTCCTCATTTTTCATGGGAGTCCCACTTTTCTCTCATAGACACTCACATAAGCTTAAGCTCACTGATAGTAGAGTCAGAGCAATCCAGTCTAGGTACTTCTGGATGTCATCTCACCTAAAAGCTAAATCACGCTGTCACACCCAAGACAAAGCTGGATTTTAATTCAATATCCTTTCTTTCATCAAACACTATATCTGTGTCAGACAGCCATATCTTTATCCTTTCTCTTTCATGGAAAAATGCCCATGTGCAAGGAACTCAAAGCATTCCTGTCAGCATTGCTCTGTCTAAATTTTACCCACAGCTGAGCTGACTGACTAAAAAATCCCCTGGGCTCACCCCAGAGCCTAAGGACTTGTTCAGGGTCACAGCAAACACTTCCAACAGGCATGGACCAGGTTCTGGTAATGGCTGGAGGTTTGTTCATAGTTTGCTGAGTTACCAGGTTCTGTCTGAAACACAACACCTCCCTTCTCTTCAAGTCTTCCAGCTAAAGTTACAAATGAAACTCTCCTGCAGTAAGCACCACAGAGACTAATTCATAATCAAAGAATAAATGTTATTTTCTAGCCAGTAACTTATCTTCCAAAAGAAAAGATGGAGAATTTAGCCATTTAATTTCTTAAAGTGAAATATTCTGTAATAACTTTATACGAAAACATACACTCCAGTGTTTCTTCTGAACTTGTTGTTCAAGACAGATACAAGAGATTCCATGCTTTACTCTCTGTACAAGTACTTAATTCAGCTTAATTTAGGAAGGTAATTTACCTTCATTTAGGAAGGAGTTTAGGAAGGACTCACATGCAGAATGTTATGCTGTAATTTTTGTTGTTGCTCCTACCTACTGGACACACTACATGGTCTGCCTAGGAAATACATGTACAGGTCCTCAAAATAAAACAAAAATTGATTTTACTTTTATCTCTTTCTTGTTAATCTGTATTCACACTTGTATGAGTGTGAAATGGTTTCCAAGTTTTCAAGCAAAAAGCAGTTAAGAAACAAAATATTTATATTTTCCTAACTTGTGCTTCTTGCCTAGGCAGATACAATACAGATGCAAAGTTACTGGTCTGCAAGAGCCTTCCACAGATCTATAATAAAATAATTAAATTAGTGAGTTGTGTTTAGATCAGAGATTCTTGGCTGCCAGCTCCTAAGAACTCAGGGAATTCAGAACCACAGAAGGATCATTTGGAGTCCATTTGGCAGAAACGTCAGAAACTTGCTGCTCCTGGGAACATCCTTTTCCAATAACATTTATAGCTCTAGATGGAAGTGAAAAGCACCATATGTTAAGAGTTTCCTGCAAAGCTTCCTGGTAAGAGAGGAAATAAATTCAACTTGTCACATCTGCTCGTGGGCCAGTCAAGTAGGATTTTATCACAGCTTTAAGTGGTTTACAAAACTGTCCTGTTATCGTCTGAAGGGAGCTTTCCTTTCAAGTTGTTTTTTTTTTTTTTTTTTTTTTTTTTTCCCTAATATGATTATTTATATAATCTCAATCATTAGATGATTTATTTGTCAGTGAACTTCAGTAACATGTATTATTATTTATCTCTAAACAACAAAGATTACTCAGTTATTCAGCTAACAGTAATAATTCAGTTGGGAGCCAATTTGCATGGTTCAGCTGAAAGAACTAAGCAGTTCCATTCTGCCCTTCATTTTTTGACCCCAGCTATGTATACTGTATCAAATTTTCCATTGCAAGCTACATTTAATTAGACAAAAGTCAAGCTTCTACCATCTTCAGCAATCCTGGGTCCTAAGCACTGTAAATGCAATGCAAACAGCTGGCTTCAAATTCCCAGGGAGTGAGGGATCCCAAAGAAAATATTATGAACCAATATATAACGGCTCTGCAGTTGCTCAAGAAATCATTACTCTCTTTACAGAAAGCAGAAATTTATTATGTGAAGTGCAAAGATAGCACAAAATAAGGCAACAGTACTCTACAGCAGGAATTTTTGCAAAATTCACAGCACTGTCAAATTAGGCATAGCTACACTCCACACACATGTTTTTTGGCATCTTGTTCTGTTCTCATTGAAGTCACTGGGAAGTTTGCCACTGACTAAACAAAGAAGAGGATTGGGCCCAAACTATTCAGCTATTTGCCAAAATAATCAAGTTACAGGAAATTACCCCTCAAAAGGTAGACGTGTTTCAAAATTCCAGATGCCTACACGGAGCTGATCTAATTTACACACTCTGGGCCATATTCGGTTCTCTGCGCCTCCACGCGGTCTGCTTTGATGTTAATGGGAATCTGATGCTGCTTAGGGGCAGTGCAGTACATGTCCCTTGGAGCCCATTCATTCCTCTCTAGCAGTAAAGAGTGAGCACAAAAGAGAGTGGAAGTAACACATCACATTACATCCAATATTCATGCAATTATTGAAGAACACTATGTATTACATTTGCAAACTGTCCATAATAATTTAATTTTCTCTCCACAATTTATAATATGTTAATTAGGCATGAAATTGAATGCTTTTTAACATACAACTGATTATGCTATAATGTATCCAACAAAGATTGATTACTGAATAATAAATCAACATTTGCATAAATATTTGTATAATTTATTTTAAAAAATCCACACTGTATAAACAGATAGTATGAGAATAAAAATGTGCTATAACGGAAATTGTACTTTGCCGTTTAGAGACTTTTCTTCTCAAGACTCAGAGAAAACTTTGATATTCAGTAGAGAAACACTCTACTCCATACAACACAAAGCACTTTAGTCCTTTAAATGTTATTAGAAATGCATAATATGGCTTTTTATTCTTAACGTACACTAAAAAGCAGAAATATTGCCAGAATAAAAAAATAAAATTGCATTTTAACTGTATTTACCCAATGTGGAATTTTGGAAACACAAAAAAAATAAGTTGTTTTATTTGGAATCCATCCTTGTTCTTGCTGATAAAAGTGGCTAAAACCCTTCTTTCTGTCCTTGTATGTATCATCATATCCGACCCTCACAAAATCTTAATACGGTCATTTCAACCTGGCTTGCTCTGTGACAAACTGACAGTTGTACTTACTACATTAACAGGGAGTTAAGGATGGATACAAGACACCAAGGAATAAGAACAGAAATCTAGAGATTTCTCCATTAACAGATACTGCCTTGAATTTGTTCAGATTTCCCAGAGATTCTGGCTATACTCTGCCTGCCTGATAGCAAAACTTTTTTATGGGCTAGCTGTCCTTCAGCTACTTTCCAGCAGCAACAGCTCAGATATATTCTCCGTTCTCTGCATACTGCCTGATCCTAAGTTGACTGAAGTAAATGGAAAGACTCCTTAACCTCTCATGAGCTTTTGATCAGCCTCACATTTTGCATGTCTTCTCATAAACCAAAGATCATTACAGTGTGGGCTCTGTCCTGCCCACACTGACTGGGAAAGGAGACCCAAATTTGAGATCAGCAGGAAAGACAGACAAGCTTCATGTAACTGGCTAAATGCCTCTAGCCTTGGCTAACTTTGTTTCTAGTTGGTTTACTTAGAAATATCAAAAGATATTTAAAAATAGCTTGCTTATTCGGAAACTGCAACTAGACTAATGGAATGAGTTTTTTTGGACACACTAATTTCTTGTTCACAAGCCAGAAGCAAGAACAGGCTTGGGAGAAACCACATTGCCTAGAACACTGAATTCTCAGAATTAAAGAAAAGTGAACTTAATGCCTCAGTTAAAATGACCAATTAAAAATAAATTTCAGTGATACAAAGAGGGAAAAGTTTAATGATAAAACAGTTATAAGAAAACAAAACTGCAGCTGGTTCTTTTCCAGATAAAACTCGCCCAGCTAGCCAGCAGCAAGTGCCAAGCAGACGTATTCCACACAGCACAGACTGTGCTACAGCACAGCTTTGGTTCAGTACTGCAAGCTGCTGTGCACCTCTCATAAAACAAAACAAAACAAAACAAAACAAACAAACAAAAAAACAAAAACAAACAAACAAACAAACAAAAAAAACAGCTTTGCACAGAAACCAGTGGGGGGTTTTAGCAACTCAGACTTCTTTTACAGCATCAGATTTTTGTATATTAATGTTGATTATGCTTGAAAAGTCTGATTTCCTTGCCCAGAAAGTCTGTGATAAATTTATCTACAGTAAGTTTTCAGGAAGTACTCATCAATACTGGAAAGACATGTCATATCATAATTTAACAAACATTTTGAGAAGGTACTTCCCCTGGCTTCTGCAATTTTACATCTGAGAAAGGAGGTGGAAGACCCTGAGACAGCCAGCCTGTGGGAGAGGTGGTGCTGATGGTGTGCTTCCTGAGTTCCTCTCAGGGAGCACACAGAAAATTCCATAAAGCTGCATCTTCCAGGCAGTTTCTGCAGTTGTGTCATTTTTCCTTTCTCTTTTCTACATCTTCCTACTCTTTTTCTCAATTACCTTCTCATTTCTGTTTTCAGATTTCTCTACAAGTGAAGAACACCAGACCCTACAAGTTTGCTAAGCCATGCTCTGTCTCTTATTGTTGTTCTGTGTTTGACACCAGCTTCAAACTCCATTTCCTAAAATACACTGATTTCTACAAGCTGCAATTCCCTAGGTGCAAACTGGAAATGTTACTCAATACACTTAAGTTCTTACAGCTTCTTTTCTGTGATCTCAGAATGGTTAGATGTACCATTATTCCTTCTGCACATGGAAAATCAGGGACAAAAGAACACTAAATGACTTAGAGTATACATCCATTCAGTGACAAAGCTATATACTGATCACCCAACTAGCAATACATCTGATACCCCCTAAAGTAACCAGATCAATCTTTCCTTTCTAAAAAAAATATAATTGATTAATCATCTCATTCATTCTGGTTCCATTTAAAATATCTGTATATCTTCCTCTTTTTTTTTTTTTTTAAAGAGTTTTTCCCCACTGTTGGAAATTGCTCTCACTAAATCATTTCCTCTGCCCCACCATATGATTTAGTGGTCCTTCAGCCAGGTATGAAAGGGACAGAACATGCTGCCTTCAGTGTCACTCCTGCCAGTTCCATAGTTCTAGCACTTATGCTTTCTACATCCACTTTTTACTACCATATTTTTTATATGCAGCACACTGTGAAAGTGATACAGGATGTTACATGAGGTGCACTGAAATGCTTTATTATTAAATATTTTAAATTAATCATGTGTGATAGTTAATTATTCATTCAAACAAACCATGAAAAATAGAGACTGCAGCAATTTCCTCTCTCCAGTATCAGATTGCTACTAAATGTATGGCACAATAAAACACTCAAATTAAAACTTCCTGATGTGACAACAAATTACTAAATATTCTGAACTGCTGAAAAATTAGGAGTATAACCCTTGCATGACATATTTATTATATTCATGTCCTACTAAAAACTGCATCTTATTTGGAAGAAAAGAATATTCATGACCTCTTCTACAGATTGGAAAGGAAGCTTCTTGATTTGCCTGAAACTTTTGAACAGCAACATAACCAAACTTTAAGGAAGACACATCATGTGCAAACAGTTGGTGGTGCATGATGAAATGAAATAATTACATAGAGTGTAATTTCTTGAGACCAGTCTTTCCCACCTGAACAACTTGATTTTTATTATTTCTAATTATCAAAAGGGCCCTTCACCAACAGTGAGCAAAAGCAAAAGCTTATCATCCCAAAGAACTTGAAAGTGGAAATCTTATTACATCCTTGTGATGTGAGACCAGCACCGGTGGAACCGGCCTCAGTAGCAAACAACTTGCAAGATGGGCAGAATTTGCAGAATGAAATCTGGAAGGCCAAAGGAAACACAAAACACACACACAAAAAAGTCTCTAGAAGAGATGAAGGGTAAATTGCAAAGGAAAAATGCAGCTAAAATCAACCACAGCACGTATCTTGTAAACTCTCCAGTGCAATCTTACATTTACACACTTGCACCTGTCAGGCTTCACCTGAGTAACCCACCCCACAAAACAACAACCAAAACCATAAAAAAAGAAAAACACACAGAAGATCAAAACAGAATAGAAAAGATGAGGGAAAAAAAAAAAAAAAAAAAAAAAAAAAAAAAAGAAAAAGATCCCAATCTTATTTTTATGATTTTGTTGTAATTTTGTCTTAAGCATTCTGCTGTGTAAGTTCACCTCTTACATAATTCAAAAATCCTTCACAATATGTAAACATAAACCTTTTGACTGAACTTAATGATTCTATTTTGAGCTGCCTGGGTTCTGGCAGAGCTATCGTTATAGTATATATTCCTGAAGACTCAGTGTAACGATCAAAGCCCACTCAAAGTACAGCGATCAATGAGGAGCTGTTTGACTGTCAATCCTTCAGGAGAAGCAGGAGTGCCCAGCTCAGCAGAACAGCAGGAGAGCATGTTGCTGTCTGAGGGATTTGCAACTTGGTCATGGTCTCTCCAAGGTAATAATATTTTGTCAGTATTAGTTCTTTTCTTACTATAAAAAGAGATCTGTCTTCTGTGAACCCATTTGTTAGATTGTAATTTACAGGTTTAACCTTTCATTAAAGACACTAATTTGACAAGTGAAGGGCTTCTTTTTGAGAGGTCTGTCCTTTCCTTTCCAATGAGATTTTCTCACCTTGCCTATCAGTGTGGCCCAGGCTCTCTGGCCGATTGCTGCTTTCTCATCTGTCAGAAAGGGGCTGGAACAGGAGAGTGCCTAGACAAAGGTTTGCAGAGGTGCAAAGAGATTACACAGAGGAATTTTAATATCGGTCATTGGTCATCTCTTTACTACACTCATACTTCCTCTGTTCTCTCCTCTCTTTTCCCTCCAGTAAAAGCCTCTGCTCACCCCTCTCTTCCTGTTACTGAGATATTCTCAAAAGCATCTTTGAATCTTTTCCCCTTGTATGTCCCTCTTCTATATTTTCCCCTGCTTTGATTCTCCTTTGTTTTCTTTTGTTTCATCTTCTCTCTAGTCAGGTCTCCTATTATTTGTTTCATCTTTTGTTGCTCTTTTCTCTCTACACAGTTGCTCTTCTTGTGAGAAACCCTGTCTCCTCTTTTTTTTTTTTTCTAAACAGCTTTTCCAACCCTTCTCTGAAACACATTAACACAAGAAAATTAGAAAATTACAGGATTTTGTTAATTTAATCTAGCACCTTTTTAGCATTATTCTTTTCTTGATTACCCCACTCCCTTCTTCATTTCTTAAAGCAAGGATAGACAGATTTTGCTGGTCAAAGTGGCGTAGACAGAAAACAGAAAAAGGATCATGCTCTTCTGAAGCTCTCACGATGCTTGCCATTTCCTTTTTTTTACATCTGCTATCTAATTAATTGCTGAATACAGCAGTTCCATTTAGAAGGGACTTAAAAAAATCATCAAGTCCAACTGTCAGACTACTTTGGAGTGACCCAAAATTAAATCATCACTATAAGCATAAGCCAAACACATCTTAAACATGGACAGGCATAGGGCATCAAGCATCTCCCTAGGAAGACTGTTCCAGTATCCAACTACCCTCTTGGTGGAAGCTTTTCCTAATGTCTGGTCTTAACATCCCCCAATGTGGCTTCGAGCCATTCCCATCAATCTTGCCACTAGATACCAGGAAGAAGAGACAAGCATCTCTGTCTCCATTTCACCTCCACAGGAAGCTGTAGACAGCAATGAGGACCTCTCATCAACCTCCTTCTCTCCAGCTTTATTGCCCTTTTCTGGTCACATTCAGGTACCTCAACGTCCTTTTAAAATTATGGAGCCCAGAACTGCACAAAATACTCCAGGTGGGGCTGTACCAATGCTAAATACAGTGGGATAATCACCTATTTTGACCAGCTGGCTAAACTGGGTTTAACGCACCCCTGAATTACTAAAGACTTTTACTTTAAACTTCCCAATGAGTCAGGTTACAGCCTTTCACTGCTCTCAATCATTTTGAGGCTCTCCAACTTTTTTTTTTTTTTTTTTTTTTTTTAGTAATAGTAATAGTCTGGAAATATTTTCTGCACAGCTTTATTTGCAAGTTCCCCTTTCCCTGCCCCTTTTAGTTTTTTTGTTTGATTGTTTGTTTTTCACTTCTTGACTGTCAAAGCTGGAGAGAGTTGAATATTTGGAAAACATCACTCAGCATCTCTACACTGGAAGGCTTGTGGGAGAAACAGAAGTGTAGACCTATGCTTCCTGATGAGTAACACATAACATCTAAGAGTCACTAGTTTTCTTCAGCCATTATGATATGGGTGAAAATTGGCCAAAACATGAACAAGAACTGTTTGGAAATAATCAGCATAAGTAGGTCCAGAGATGAAATGGTTTCCAATCTCCATGGTAAAGCTTGTTCTTATCTGCCAGGTTCAATGAGCTCTGAGCTGCAGTTTCTTCTCAGACATGAAGACTCGTGAATGTGGGGAGTACTGCATGAAGGAAGATCAGTAGAGAGCCCTGAGGTGGTTATACAGATGAGACATAAAATGAAAAAGGAATGAAATGCAAACTGCCATGACAAAAAGGAAAATAGAAAGCAAAAGAACAAAATGCTGACTCTCAGGCCAGGCTGTCTCAGGGGATGGAGAGAAAAAAGAGGAGAGAGGTGGGAGGTATGACATCTTAATTCCCATCCCCATGTAAATCCTCAGACTTCTCATAATGTGGGAAACAGGACATAATTCTCCTCAAAACTGTTGACAGTAAAGCTACGTCTTCCTCTATTCTGTTGTGTTTTGCTAGACACTGACCTCTACAAAGAGCAACAGTTTTTGTCTATGATTCATAAATTTATAATATAATGTATATATGCATACAGCATCCTTATCCAAAAAAACCACACGTAAGCAGTTCTTAAGAGTAAACACTCAACTCCCCAGTTAGAGGCAATATATTTTCCCTCTCTAATTACATACACAGGTGCTTTCAACTGAAAGTTTTGTCTCATACAAGGCAGCACAGAAAATTGGAAGCAAAGCCAGGAAAAGAGATAAGTGTCCTGCTATTAAAGCCTTGCTCTGAGCACCATTCACCTTTTTCCTCAAAAGACCTCTTCTGAAGAGGAGATTCAAGTTGAAGTAGACACTAACACAAATGGACAAGTAGCATTAGAGGCCTTGAAATGCAGATAGTTGGGAGACAAGGCAGATATTTCATCAATATTTACTTGATAATCACTAGATATAATTTTTCCTCAATACTAAAAGTATAGGCACTCTGAATCTTAACTGTGTGGTTGTCTGGCTGGGGAAGTGCTACCATTTTTCTTACAAATAAGGTATATGAGAAAAGCTTTCTTTCAGTTCTGTGTTCTCTTCCAAAATCACATACATCCCACCAAAGTCATTGCCATTCACAAAAGGAATACTGCATATTCATGAAGAATCATGTAGGTGTAAGTAAAAGGACAGAAATGATTGTGTGAGTTTATATCTGTGTTAAGTTTCCCAAGCAGACAACCACAAATTAGCTAGTGGTCACAAGCCACTGCAAAACCAGAAGAGTTGCCATAAAGCAAAACGCTACACGGATACATGTAAAGAATTCCAGAAAGTTGCTTCAACTAGATATCCAACAACCCCTTTTACCTCACTAGATTTTGTATCTCAGTAGTCTAACAACATGATTTGGAGACTTCAGTTGAGTCAGCTTCTACAAGTTGAGCATGGTATTGTGCATTTGAGAAAAGACAAGATTCTTGCCTTGAGCAGATTGAACTTCACACAATTCTAAACAATAAAATTATTGGTAAGAACAATCCTCAATTAAATTAGTAAAGGGCCTTTATGGTTTACCCTGTCATTGCTCTCTTTTCTAAGGAGAATAAGGTTTTATTTTATATTTATACAATCAATTATGGGAAAGTTGTCTGGCGACAAGAATTCTTCTAATTACTAAGTTCTCACAGTATTAAATACTTTAAGTTAAATCAACCAGCATTTAGCAAACTGCTGCTGCCCCCCTTTTCCCCCTTCCATATACACACTTCTTTCCTCCTAAAAGCCCTCCACTGAATTAGCTGTTAGGTGCTAATTGCAAATGATTAAGCACTCACCAGTCTTACACTTCTTGCTTTAATATTAATGAGATGTATTAGCATGGAACATGGCTTGTATTAATATTATAAATGGAAGCCTGCATGGATCACTGCCTACTGTTTTGCATTACAACGAGCATGCAGCTAAAGAAAAAAGTCCAATTTAGACCAGAAAAAGCCTGGTACACCATATATTTCTGTTGGCAAGAAAGAAGTAAAAAGACTAAAGAAAATAAATTTAAATACTATCTATTTATATAAACAGCATATCACTTTTTTTTTTTTTTTTTCCATAACCAGCAGCAGCAAACTTGTATAAAAAAGATAAATTTCTCTCATCGGTCTCAAATAACTGGAATATATGAAGCTGAAGTTGAGTTTAAATTACTCCATTAAGCAGAGCCATGCCACAGAGAAACACCTTTCCTGCCTTGCTCTAAAGATGTAACTTGAAGTTCTTTTTCCTGTATATCTCAGGTTCAAGGATTGCACCCTGTTCAAACATCTTATTTATGCTTTCCTATTCATAGGATACCAAAGCATATGCAGGTTTTTTGTTGTTGTTGTTTTGTTTCATTTTTTAAAGTCTGCATATAATGTAATTCTTTATCCTTCCTCCAAGGTAGCTCTCCCTTTGATTCAGCCACCATGGGCATGTAAAGCATAAGTGTGTTTAGCATGCACAACTTTTAACTAGCTTGCCTTGCATTAGTTATACAAAATAAGTCATGGCTGCTTATATTGAAACAAAAACATTAGAAATGAAAAACATTGTTCTCATTCCTCATTGCTTTGTGCAACTGAAACTGGACACATCTTTAGATGATAGGCAAATGAAAGCTCTCACCACACAAAGTGCATCACTTCCAAACACAAACACCTTCTATGAAGCTTATGCATTTCCTGGGAAGCCTAAAGAGTCACCATCAATGTAAAGTTCTTAACGCTAGTTATTGGAGAAGTCTGATATGCACACTTCAAAAATAAATGACAGACTTCTCTCGTCTAGATTTTTAAGATTTTCTATTAAAACTGGTTATATATAATAATAAATAAATTTTAAAAAATGCAAGCTTGTAGACGGAGGAAATGGAAGGGAAATTATTTTTTTAAAAGTTGAAAGGATCAGTACAAATGAGACTTTAGAAAGAAAGCCTCAGAGCAAAAATGTGAAATCAGCAGCAGAATCCTGGGATAGTTTTGCCATTAACTACAGAAATGTGTGTGAATATATACTTACAACAGGGACAGGGGGTACATGGCAACAATTTAGCAAGGACTGATATCAAGCTCTAGGTTATAACGTCCAATATACATATTTTTACTGCTATTGGAAACAATGAAATACATCCACAACTAGCAAAAGGGAAAACCTGTCCAGAGTATAAATGGAGAGACCAAGACTCTTTCTAAGAGAGCAAGCAGCTCAGCCACATCACTTCATGTGCTGTACCACTCATCAACCAATTCCCATAGGTGACTGGTGCTCCACTAGCCCCTACTTAAAACCTTTGCCTGGATTAAGAAGCACCAATACAGAAGCAAAGCAGAGTCAGAAAAGGCACACGCAGAAGTAGCAGACGCAGGCACAACACAGCCAAGGAGCAACGGAGGAGAGGCAAGCCGCTGCACCCTCATGGAGCACCACCTCCTCTTCATGGGTTTCTCCTGTTGCTCCTGTGGCACTCCCAATCTCAGCACAGATCCCACACAAGCGCCTGCACACACATACCTCTGGCACTCAAGCTGAATCCCACCAGCTTCACCTGATGGTGTGGAACAGCAGAGACAACTAGTTTAGTACAAGGCCAAGAGCAGACTGTAGCTTCACAATATCCACCCATTGTTTGTTGCCCTAGGTAACTGATACATTGTTAGCTGGTAGCTAGCTACTTATTTTGTGGTTTTTATTTTTAGTTTTTATTTTAAAAATTTCAATCTTTAACATCTATTTCTGTTTCATATTACTTGTTTATTTTGCCTTAAAAACATGGGATGTGGGAATGAGACTGTTGGGATCTCATAGCTGCTGATCTCAGCTACAGGCTGGGTTAACTGGAACAGAATTTGCACAGATGTTACCAAAGACACTTTTGTGAAATGTCTCCTCTAGAAAAATATTCATTTCTCAACAATTTTTTTTTTTTGAATCACAACTAGGTTTCATAGGGGATTATGAAGACATGCCTCCTAATTAATTTAACTGAATATTTTACTTTTTATTTTCTACTACATGCCATTACAAAAAAAAAAAAAAAAAAAAAAAAGATATATATATATATATTTCACAGTGCAACTTCACCAGTTAATGATTTCTGCTTTTACCATTTTGAAGCATATTTTGCATAGCAAGACTTCTTTCACAATATTTCTTATTACCTATCATCCTTTTGACAGATAGAGACCTCAGCTGGCTGAACTACCCCCTGTCACTGAGGAAAGCTGTGGCATATTCAAAAGTTAACCCACTTCACTCAAACCCTACTGACTTACTCTTCTGTCACAGAAGTTGAATTGTTCATCTAGGGGGGATGGAAACATACCTTACACATGTCCATCTACAGTTTTCCTGAGACTGAGATCAATGAAAATTATCCATCTCTCTGTTAAAAGAAAGTGTTGTGTAGCTTTAGCTTCTTCCTTAGTCCAGGAATGCACTGTTAGTAGGACTAAATTTATGCAATTATCCAAAGGAGGAACCTCAGGAAAAAAACAGGGTCATTAAGTTAAGAACACTATCATACATAGATATATATAGAGATATATAATAGATAGATATAATAGATAGATATAATTCATAGATAGAAAGGTATCAAATTAAGGTTGTCCTCCAAGCCTTGAGTTTCAGCTCTTAATTTACAACCTAAATGCCTGATATATATATATTTTTTAACGTGTAGCCTTGTTTTGACTGCATGTACATAGAACTATCATAGAAATTCAACATTTGCCTGTATTCATCACACACTGTCATGGAAGTTTCATAGCCTTCTGTTCTTAGAACTGGAAATAAAACTATTACTAAGAATATAATTTGAAATAGAAACTACTTTCTATATGAATACTTAGATTGATCATTCCTTGGAGTAAACACAGATATTTCTGCTCTTGAACCAATGAACCTGATCAGCCTTTTCAAGTCAACTCCATATCTGATTATTATTCAGGCTAGCTTTAATTTCTAATACAGGACAGCAAAACACAACAGCAGGCTCCTGTCTCCAGTGAGGGCTGTCCTCTGGGAATTACGTACCTCTCACTAGCAGTGGCTAAATCCTCTTTGCAACTGCAAGAAGACCATTTGTTCTTCAGTGCCTTGTGTTACAAACGCAGTAGGCAGACAATTCACATACCATCTCTGTGAGTGCTCACATGTACAAGATTTTTACTACCACTCTTTCTTTTCTTTCATTTACATTCTCTGCTTCACTGAAGTAATTTGAAATAATTGACAGTGGAATTTTGCTAACCTGAACTTTAGGATGGAATCGTTTCAGATTAGTGAATGTTCCTACTGCAAATTAGTGACTGCCAGCACAAGCGTTTATATTCTTCAGATATGCTACTGGGGGTTTTTCTCTGAAAATAAGTGTTTGGAAAAATGACAAAAAGGGAAAAATAACAATAAACAGTAAACACAAGAATTTTTGTGGTAGTAAGAGAAACAGGGGAAGCAGTTGGTATTTGGCTGCACACACTACTGAGTTCAAGGACTGTGCTGTTACTTTGTATTAAATTTCAGTTCCTGCTTAACTTTCTCCTACACTTTCCCAGGAGACTTCCACTGTTTTTCCCTTTGTGGACAAAGGGTAACTTTGCCACTAGATGGTAGAGGGGTTGGTATTGTATATAGCTTTACCAATTAGGTTTGCTACACCCATCTCTATGAATGCATCCCCACGGCGTAGGTGCTTGCATAAACCTACATCACAGCACAGCAAAGACTCTTGCTACTGGCCGCCTAATCCAGGGGATGTCAGTCTCAGCAAATGTGTTCTTCAATTTCAGTTATTTTGCTCTCATAAACAGAATTAGGACATCATTCTTATTAAAACATTTCACCTTCCAACAGTTAGTGGTTTTTGTTTGTTTGTTTGTTTTTATGTTTTCCTTTGCAATTGTGTAATAATGCTGAAACGCACCTCTTCTCCCCACAGTATATTTCACTCCTGTTTCAGGGCAGTGAACAATAATGAGTCCCCTTTTCGTAGTACCAGCTACTTCACCCAACTGAGGAATGACTGTTTTAATGAAAACACATCATGGTAACCTCAGGAAATTTTCATTCAGTTTTTTAAATTGTACAGCTTTGGAAATTTCCCATATAAATCACAAATCTTAAGTCTTAGGTATACAGACTATATCTTCTGCACTATACAAATCTGGATAGCAGGACAGTAGGAAAAATGAGACATTCGTCTTCTTTGCTGATTGCACCACAGTGGAATTACCTATCTTTTCGTTGCTGCCTTAGCACTGCTGACTTCTCTAAACAGGTGGAGAAGTGGGAACAAAGTCTCTGTAATATTTGGTCTCTACAAATATATACTGTCTTGATCTTGCAAGAATCTGCAAGAAACTGACAAGCTCCAGTTCAGGAAAATGTTTAAACACTTGATAAACTTTAATACTGGAAGTCACCTAGCTGAAGTACATAGAATTATTGTACCTAAAGTTAAGCACAATAAAGCAATTAAAAATGGACTGGGATAAATTCTTCTGCACTTTTGAAGATCATACTCTGAACTGAGTAAGTCTTGGCTGAGTCTTATGCTTAGGAATCATGGAATGAGCCTCACATGCTTTACTTCCTTTTGTCTTCGGTCCATCAATTCTTTCCCTTAACAACAAGTACATTATTCAGTCACCTCTAATTGCCCCACATCAGGTCTGTGAGCCGTACAGCTTCAAAGAGGCAATGTGTTAAAAATGAGGCAGGCTGATCATCTGAGATCAAAAACAGAAGAATTTGGGGAAGGAGGTGGGAAAAAAAAAAAAAAAAAAAAAAGGAAAGGGGAAAAGGGAATGAAAGCATGTGCTTACAATCCCTGGACAAGAACTGCTCTCTCAAAGACAATGTACTGTACATATGTTATTTATATGCCACCATTTTAATGGCTCTTCAATGAAAAACATCTTGTTACCATAGCAACTGCCACATTGCATGCTGTCTCTGAGCCTACTACATCACCATACTAGACACACACAGCTTTTCACACCAATAAGTCATGGGCATGTCTGGTATTTTTCAAAAGACCATGTACATATTTTCTGTACCTTAACCTCATTCGACATACACATTATGTTAATTTCTCAATATGAAAAAGAAAAATTTTGTTCATGTTCTTTTTCCTATTGCTTTGGCAGAGAAAAACACGTGAGTATAACGGCAACTCCCAATAGCAGGAAAAAATATTTTCAATCATTATTTTACCTCTTCTAGGATCTATAGCTATTTACAAGTTGAAAAAGAATTTTCTGAATTTTGCCTACATATTTCACTTTTGCATTTCTGAAATGCTTGCTTGCAACAGGTATTCTCTGCTGCAGTCCATGGGCAAGGACTCACTGAGAGGTGCAGAGGTCCCTCTCCACACCATTTATGTATCATAAGATATTGTACCTTTTGCCTAAACTATCAAACAAGTAATGCCAGTTGCTCCAATTGCTTCCATAATTCTATCCAATGCTATATTCTCTCTGTCATAACTATCTTACAGATTTAGAACCACACAAAAGGTAGGCTGAATTTTCCCATTGGGTATGTGCACAATAAGAATTGCTTTGCCAATGAGCCTCAGGAAATGTTGGGTGTCTGTATGCAATCTCCACAGGCAGAAATTCAGAATAAACTATGCAAGAGTGCCCACATACTGAATAGAAAAACAGCTCTGAAACCTGTGAGATAACATCCATTCAGTGTCTAACTGAAGAAAACACAGGTAAACATTGTGCTGTTTTTAATTTCATCAGTATAACATCTTCTGACTTTTTATTCACTCTAAATGGGCAAGTTTATTCATTATGAACACATTATCACATAATAGGATATCAAAGGATTATTAACCCTGAAGCCTACCTGTAGCAATTAAAATATCAGCATTGTTGTCTACATTTACCATACAATTATAAGTTCACCCACTTGGTGTTTCTCTATCATTATACTGTTTTCAAACATAGTAGCAGACATTGCAGCAGGACATTATTTAAAGATTTCTTGAGACAGGCAAGAAGAATGTGAATTGTCATTGCCAGACTGAGGGCTCCTGCTTTGCTGTGCAGCATGTGTGATAAATTGATATAACCATTTGTCATAGCAAAAAAAAATCACAAGAAACAAGGAAGCCAACATTCAAGCCAGCTTCTTGCCATGTCTCATGGTTAAAAGCCCCCAGAGGCTCCTGATTTGGGGCTGGGTGAAAGGTGAGTTTGCTCTATAAACCAGGAAATTACCTAGAAGACGCTTCCACAGAGGACTGAAAAGTTCCACTGCTGAGACCAGGAGCAGTGCCACAGCTAGACCAGTGCTGCATCCTTCCTATGCTTCTGTCTCCTAACTTAGTACAACAAGCAACAGAAAATACTTTTTTATCATGTGACATAGCCACACCAGTAACCAAAATTTAAGTTAAAAATGTGACTCATCTGGAGAAATATTGCTCTTTGAATATTCAGGGATAGCCTGTATTGTCGCTGATAGGGATAGAACTTACTCAACTTAAAACTTTTTAATTGACTAGGAAGTCTGGAAGCCCTGAGGCCACGTACACACACAGCACAACATACTGTTTCTGTTTTCCCACCACAAATCACAAGCACTATTGCAGTATTTTCCTCTTACTCATGAAATTGGAACTGAAAAAACAATGAATTTCTCGCACTGTACAGAAATGAGCTCAGCCCCAAGACACACTGGGAGCTTTAAACCCTCACACCAGAAGTTGCTTCTGACCTGACAAAATATACTTGTTTGTAATACTAAGCACTGGCTCTAATGGCTGGAGTCAGCATATCCATGCATTTTAGGCCACACTGCTGTGCAAAACAGGGTTTTTTGTTGTTTTTTTTTTTTTTTTTTTTAGTCCAGATTGCAAGGAACTTCTCATTATTTGTTGTGGAAAATCACTCGGTCTGTTAATCAATCAAAATATAGAGGTTGTGATAAAATAGCTTAATATAACAAAGTTAGCATGTCCACATAACCAATTTTTATTACCAAGTTTCTGACACAGAAAAGAGCTACAAAAAGGTAGAAAGTAAAATGTTCATATGCATCTGCAAGTTTTGACAGTTTTGGAAAAGGACAGATTAAATATCACTAAGGATTATAGAGGGGTTCAA
Source organism: Anas platyrhynchos (assembly GCF_047663525.1). Lineage (NCBI taxonomy): Eukaryota > Metazoa > Chordata > Aves > Anseriformes > Anatidae > Anas > Anas platyrhynchos. Next base: position 25,487,054 of record NC_092594.1, on the reverse strand, counting down.
ACCTTTCTCTCGGCATAAAAGTAAAGCAAAACAAAACCAAAATTTCTCTCTTTTTTAAAATACAATACGGAGATAATACAATAGCTTTTCTTGTTCTAAAGTCTTAAAGAACCCTAATTTCCCCAAGCATGGGTGATGATTTCAAGCTGTTGTGTAATGTTATTTTTGATTCATCTCTGTGCTCCTCAAATTCTTAAGCATTTTTCCACTTTGGTCTTTGTAGCTATTTTTCACTAGGCTCAAAATTCCCTTTCTAATGAGACAACTCTAAGAAGTTTATTGTACATCTAATTGTACAAGTACCAATGGTGTGCATCTTTGCCATTTAATATCTTTAAATCTATGCTTCAGACCACAACAAAGAAGCCAGTTCTTCCTGCTCAGAAATCATCATCTGCACTGTTATTGATACCAGCAAGTAATGGATCAGATTCTGTGAGAGCAGAACGCAGAATCTGTGGCAGAGATGTAAAAGTGAAATAAATGGATGTCACTTTGAATTTGATTTTTTTACATTTTCATTTTTTTCTGCATTGCAGAGGAGCAATATGGATTTAAAAAAGTAATGAAAAAGACAAGTAAGAGACCACTATTTCCTGTAGTTTGGTCAGTTCTGTACATAGAGTTCTTTCTACCTATAATCCAATAGTGGCATATGAGAAAAATAAAGAGTGTGGGAAAGAAATGGGAAAGGAAAATGCACATTGGTTATTTTAGAAGGCTCTTAAAAGCCAATAGCAAACTACCCAGAATAAATAAAAAAATAAATAAATAATAATAAAAAAAAGTAAACCAGTTCCAAACCCTAATATGTTCGGAACGTAACTTGTAATAGAGGGTTTTCAGCACTGGAGAGAACGACTCAGTTGTTTAGCATCCAAGATCCATATGACTGAGACCTAACCATGAATTCTGTTATACAGCTTTGGCTAGCTATGTTTCTAAAGTGTTTTCCATAGTTTATTGCATCAAAAAAGTATACTTATGATTTCAAAATTGGATGAAGCAGCACTTATTAAATCATGCACTCATTACTTATTTGTATTTGAAATGTCATTTCCTAAATTTTAATCTTCCCTCTCCAGGCCTCACTCATTATCACCTGAAATTCAGGACCAAGAGCAAGGAAGACTGAACACATGGTTACAAGAGAATGATTTTCCTAGCAAACACAGACATGTGAAAGCTTTCAGAACTTCTCTTCCAACTCTTGTGAGTTTTTAATGATTTGGATAGCGTGGGTAGTGGAAACAGATGCTATCGTCTCTACATTTTTGGCAGAGGATAAAGCAGCAAAGGCTAACATATTCATGCTGTTTGCAAACTGATGTATACCACAGATCATCTTTCCAAAATACATTTGGGCAGGACATAAAATTTCCAGCTCTTGATGGTACAAAATTATACCATTAATGTCTAAATATACCATTACTTTTTAAAAGAAAAGAAAATAACAAGCCCACCTCCCACCTAGCCTTGGCAATACATAATCTGTCCTATTCCCAAGTGGATAAAGGATACATATCTGGGTAGCCACTCAGATTCTTTCCCCTCCCACAAGAAGAAATTCAGGCTTGCCAAGCACTTTCAGATTCTCAGATGGAAGACACTTTGTACGAGTGAATTCCATTATTTATTGCTACCATGCAGCACTCCATACATCCATAAGGCTTCCTGCAGTCTGAAGACTATATTAAGACCTACTGCAAGCAGATGCAACTCCACTGACATCAGCAGAGCTGCACTTACATCAGGCCTCAACATGGTCTAAACACAGCTGTGCATGGTTTGTACATAGCCTACTCTAACCAGAGAAGCCTTTGTAATTTAATAATAATTGTCTAGATCTGATCCAGAACTCAAGACACACAAGCTACTTGGAAAAGAAGACTAATGCAATGCAGAAGTCTGCCTTTGCTTCACCCTGTCCTAAAGCAGCTCAACTTGGAGTCTTAAAAATTTAACCTTCAAAAGATCACAATGCCATAAAACAGTTCAGTATTAAAGAGAGCTGATAAATGGCTTTAAGCATTCCACTCTTCTGTATAACGCAGCACACATCACAGCCTCTGCACTGCATATGTGTCCCTGCCCTCTGTATTATCCCGCCGTTAACTAGTTGTAGGCTGTACTACTGAAATGTATCATGGAGCATATTTAATAAATAGAATTGGTCATCCAATGACCTGAAAATACTTTAGCTGCATTTTCAGATGAAATTAAACTGGATTTTAAGTGGCAAATGAGGAGGAAGGCAATTCCACATCACATGCAACATGCTATCATCTGATACCCTAACCCTGCGTTCAGGTCACTGTGCTAGTGAATATCTTCCCTCTGGTCAGTGAAACTAAATGGGTAAATATGCCTCAAAAAGGGATCTGGTTTCACAATGAGATTTTATAAGCATTCCTGTAGCACTGAGACTCAGGAGAGGCACCAATTCACATTAAGTAAAAGGCCTCTCAGATAGCTTGGACAGATGAATACTTAAAGGTGACAAGAAAAAAGTCTATTGGGTGAGGGGAGGGAGGTCATACATTAAAAGTCTGTACTCAAGATTCACTACCTGAGCATTTGATCTGATTTCAATCTCCTACTGGAGAGTATTCGGAAAGCAAAGACCCTATACCTAGAATGAAGCTAATACAAATGACAGCTATATCAGTGATTCTGAGCAGTAAATCATACTAATAGTGTCTTGAACTTTATGAAAAATAAAATAAAACAAGACACAACAAAATAATTACTTTTCCCCATTGTGGGAAACAGAAGGCTACTAAAAAGAGGATGGTGTTTTTTTCCAACTGCTATTAACCATGTTTAGTAATGGGCAATGAAGAACAAGATACTTGATATCATGTCTTTTTTATTGTTTTTATTGTGGTATGCTATCTTTTCATTTTGGTTTTAAAACGTCACAATTTGATTTTTCTGATTTTCTTATTTTTAGTGAAGTAATAACATAAGACTTTATATAACATCTTTTGAGAACACTGTGTCATGCATTTTGAAAAAACTCCAGGCAGTTTAAAACCAGACTTGCCTCATACCAGACTAATACATAAAGCAGGTGGTGGTAGAGAAAAAAAAGTCAAGTAAGGGAAAAAAAATCTTCTCGACTATGATTTTTAAGTTTTAAAACTAGTAGAAAATAAATCTTCCCATCTCTTTCAAACTATAATGCTATTTCCATATACAGTATAGCACCAGAATTACAAGGCTAATTTATCATGGCATCCACAATCCTTCCCTGTTACAGGAAGAATCCTAAGATTCAGTTTCAATGAATTTGATAAATAAATAAGATAAAAGCACATTCTAAATAAGAACAAACGCTATGTTGTTGCAGTTAATTGCCAGAAGCAGACAATTATGCATTAAGGTCAGTTGTGGAATTCAATCTGCCCACCTTTCAGGATAACCATTAAAGCAATACACAGTATTGCTTTGTTTTCCTTCTAATGAGTACCAGTGGTTGAACAGTTCAGAATCATGGTGGAATCTTCAGGTGCTCTGCAAGTCTGAATTATTTTACTGGTTTTGACAAACAGCTACTTTGGCAGCTGGAGGCCTGGCATTGCCAAGCTTTTCTCTTTAGTGAAGGCTGTTTTGGTAAAGAAGGTATGGAGAAGATAGGGAATATAAGATCATTTTTTCTTTGGATTACTGTGTACCATACCTAATGCTTCTTATTCCATCTGTATGCTTGAGGCAATAAGCCCTACCAGTAAACCTTTCACCTTTCACATTTTCTATTCAAAGACCGTCAAGACAGATGGCAGTAAATGCCATCTTTATTGAATTATGATCCTTAGTACTTTACCAGAAATAAGCAAGTATTAATCATAAGTACAAAGGTTTGAAAAAGGTAGAGCCATGAGAGCTCTGGGAAGAAAACAGCTTGGCAGGCATACCCTCATTTTTGAGGAAAAAAAAAATAAAATAAAGAAACATCACAGCATTTATATAACTTGCCAGATATCAAGCAGTGTTGGAGGAGGCATCTTTCAGACTCCCTATACAATGTTCAGAGTATCCTGTCTTTTGTTTTGTTCCATGTCTACACGTCTAATATTTCTTTTCCTCAGTGAAAACACAATGTTTATATCTTAATTTGTTTTGATTTAACATTAGCTCAGTAAACTTTTTTAGCTACATAAGGATATTCTTGGACCCCTTATAGGTTTTGGTTCTTTTTTTTTTTTAACCTTACTGCCTCTTATTGTGGTCTTGCTGGCTTCTGGTCATAACTTAACACTCCTGTGATTTGTTTTGGCCAAGGGACAAAATCAACACTAGACTTTCTCAAAGCAGAGTCACATTCTTTGCACTGCAGGTTGGAGATGGGACAGCACAGTAACCCTGCACTCAGTGTAAATCCAAGAAACAGCCTGCAATTTGCCCCCTGCTTAGGAGGAGTCCTGAGCTAGCAGATAATCCTGTAATATGTATATATATACATATGTATATATGTATATATATACACATAATTTTTTTTTGAGCTTTTCCCTTAGTACACTACAGTTCTGGAAATCAGTGAGATTTATTTTCCTTTTTTAAGAATTATCTTATTTTAATTGCCAAAATTATATTCTGTAATATAATAGAAGTCCTGAGACAGACAGATTTTGTGATGGAATATACCCATGTCCCACCTAGATCTAGCCATGATGACCAGGAACAATGACCAGGAAAATGCTAATGGATTATTACAGCCCTTTCAGCCCTCTCACTGCTCCCCATAACCCATAACCTGCATACAGTCCCAGCTAGCCCATAACACATCCGCTGTTAGAGACACAGAAGTAAAATGAAAGAGCTGACTATAGGTACAGGGGGTGACATACATGATCACACCTGAGAAGTACATGTGGATGACCTTTTCCTACACTAACTTTCTTCTCTGAGTGTGGTTTAAATACTAACCAACCAGTAATTTGTTCATACGCTTGCATGCAGAATACCTTGAATCAGTTATCAATTCAGTTGTACCAGACTTTTGGGGAAGAAGCTCTAACTTAAAAATTCTGTTTGGTTCAAGCTGGAGCCAAAAAGCTGTACACATATACCACAGATGAAAGCATTTTCTCTAGTGAACTCCCACTAGGTGTTTTCCAATAGCAATGCTCATTTAACAAGTGCACCTCACAGGTGGAACCTGTTAGGAGCAACAGCACATTGGAACATAAACATCATACAATTAATATTTATTGCTTAGTAATATTTTATTTACATTTTATTTACATTTTCATAGTCAGCCCCATGCTCTACAAAGCAGTATGGTAGGAAAGTAAAGTTTCCACTAGCAAAAAGCAATGTGCACTTTCTACTGTATAAAACGTCCTTCAACATTTAAATGCATGCATTTAAATTTTTTTTTTTAATTAAATAAAATAAAAATACCAACCAACTTATCAGTTGTCATAGAAAAGATGATGAATGACTCCACATGATGAATATATAAAGTGCCAACATAAGGCAAGTTATATTTTGAACTCATAGCCAATTTGCCCCTGTACATAGTGTTACTCCTGAGTAAACATGAGGTGAGCATTCTTACACCCTTAGTGAAAGTGAAGTGAGTTACCTTGCAAATGCAGGTGGGCACAATTACTCACAGCTTATGCACTGGGGTCAGAGCAGCTGGCAGGCTGCTAATTACTCCCTGAGTTACCCCACAGTAATTCAGCAATACATTTGTATTCTGAACTTTGAAGCACAAGCAGCTTAAGGCACCACAAAGCCTCTCCACTTATTAACAACTGGCAGTGGCTTGTAACACAGGAGTGCTTAGTTACAATTAAGGCTAGCTCTTTTTATATATATTTATATATATTGTAAGACCCGCAAAACACTTTAGTGTATAGGACCTGCAATTTTGAATATACCTGGTTTGAGGCTTAAATAGCATCTTAACCTTCTTTCTTTCCTACCCTACTGAAGTACTATACTAATTATTCCCCTCTCCTCCCTCATGTAATACACCAAGCTATTTTTTCCATAAAGAAATATACTGATTTACCCACTGTTTGTTACTAGTAGCCTCCTTCCCCTACATTTTTTGTGACATTTGTCTGGTATGTTGGCATTTAAAGAAATTGTGGTTCTATTCCACAAAGCACTTAACTACTTAAATTTTGTTCTGCTGTTATCAGTGAAGTAATGTACTTGTGTAAAAGCTTTGCTGAACTAAGGCATAACTATATACCATGAATCTAAATCTTAAATTTCAATTCTATCTCCAGAAGCACAATAATTCTCTGAAAGGCCAAAATAAATCTTATGTACATCCTATTCCAGTGCATTATATATATATATAAAAAAATAATTTTATTTGAATTTTACAAAGAAAAAAATAATCAAGATACATTTAAAACATATACATACAGAAAACCAAAAACCAACCAACTAAACAAACAAACAAAAAAAACCACAGACATTTGAGAATTAACATTAAAATATATTCAAACCTTACCAGGAAAGCCGTTCTTTCCAGCAGTAGGAATTTAAGTCCTACTATTGTCTATGCAAGACACCAAATAGATCCAGAAGCAAAAAGTCTTTAGAAAACTTATCAGCTACACATTAGAAGTTAAATATTTGAGGGTGTAAATCAGAGAGACAATGTTTCATTTATGTGTATAGCTCGTGTTGCTTTTTTCCTTTCATGTTCTTATTGCACAGTTTCATATCTATTTATAACAAAACAACGTTTGTTCTCTCTTGCTCAACTACTATTTTACTAGTTTATATATACTTAAAATTTTTCAAGGATGTAGAAAACCTATTAGAGAAATACTTAGGAAAATAATCAATTTTATTTATTTATACTTCTACCTTTTAAGTAGAATATTGTAAGGACTTTAATTACAATTTTGACTTTAGAGCAATATGGGATATCAAATCACACCAGGGACTTTTTGTATGCTTTTGTGCAAGATGACAAGTTCTATCAGGTTACTAACAATTTTAACTGGGAAAGAATTTCTTTCCTAAAAGATTTTTGCCAGATCTGTTCTAAATATAGAAAAAATAATAAACTTTCATTTCTTAAGTCATATTTCTGCATTTTAAGACATTTCAGAAGTTAGATAACACCATTCTATTAGCAAGATTTGCAAAGCTGTGATATGACAGTACTACACATGCAAATCTCTTCCATAAGGGTTTAGAATCTGTGATTTTTTTTTTATTTATTTTTTTCTGTGTGTATGTGTTGTTTTTCTTCTTCTTCTCCCAGGACATTTTTATCTGTTGGAGGACAATGGGTCAAGTAACAAAAATTCAGCAGTTACTCCAATATAAACTTCTCAGTTGTTTGCCATCTGCAGTTATTTGCCATCTGCAGTTATTTGCATTCAAAGCCAGGAGTATGGAAGACTACAATCTAGTCCACGAATAGCTTATGAGATAACTTACTTGGGCACTCTCATGTTGGGGCTGCAGCAGTGAAAAATGCAGAAAAAATCCAGCAATAAGAACTTGAACAAAACATTTTGAGAGGTCTATTTTTCCATTTCTCCTCCCATTAAAATCCCACACTGCTTATTACTAAATACAGAGAGCAAGAAATCTGATGCACAGTAATGTAAATTCAACTTTAATGATGCACTGAAAAATGTCTTGTGGTTACCACGATCAGTGTCTTCCTGGATATAAGAGAATTTATAGGATTCTGAAATAAAGCCCTAAATCCATTATATTTTTCCTACAGAAAAGTAAAGGCTGATTGCTTAGGACATCTGTAAGAGTATTTTGGTGAACTAAAGGCCCCACTTGTCATTAGTGGTCAGAAACTAAATTAGATCTCCCAATATATTTTCCTTTATATATTCTAAACAATCTTCTTGCTGTTTGACCCATGTAATTTCAGAAAATAGGCTGAACACTGTAAGTTTGACAAAGCTGTAGTAAAACAGACTGTGCTACAGCTCTGTTTCTGATATATTCTTAGATTAAAATAGCTAGTAATTTACATCCAAAGATGTAAAATAAACAAAGCATGAGGCATTCAAGTTGGAAGCACAACTCCTTCTGCAAAACTATGAATAACTTATTCACTAGCATCAACAGTAATTTCATCTAGATTGCAGTCTTTACATTGTAGGCACTGAAGGGATATTAAATACAACAGTATTAACTTCTGCTTTTGTTATCAAGCAATACGTCTTACTCTTGAAATTGAAAACAATAGGGGAAAAAAAAAAAAGTAAAGAAAGAACAATATGACCAAAATTAACCCTGAACATCCAGAGGATACGTAGAAGCGTTTGTGAGTCTACTGAAACACTTAAATGAAAAACCCTGTAAGCCTTAAAAATACAGCTAGATTGTAGCCCTGTGTATGAAGGAAGAATGACATTTCTGATGCAAAATATTAGACCATGCTGAGTGAAATATATTACACACTTGTTCCAGGTTGGAGATCCATAAAGACTGTTTATTTCTTACTACTTTCAGATACTTTCAAGAACTCATATTAAAAGCGAAAAGAGAGAGAGAAACATTGAGCATTCAATATTGTACTATCAGCCGCTTGGTTTCATTTCATGTTAATGCATATAGGCTCTGGTGCTTACAAAGAGTTCCAAGGAACACTGGGTATTATTAGATTGATAACCAACTCATATCCCCTGCAGGTGGCTCATAAATACTTAACCATATGCAGATTACTTGGTAGAAGACAGTCTTCATTTGTGGTTTTAGGTCATACTAATGTGATTTTCTCTTTCAAACAGAACTAAATAGATGTGTCAGAAGGGGTAAAATTCTTAATAGAAGAGAACACAAATAGTTTCTGACCTGCTGGTAAGGTTAGAAATGTCATGGGTTGTTGTCATTACCATGGAAGAGAGAGTTCTTCATCATTTCAAATGCATTTTCATATCCACAGGTAGTCAGATAAGTGACCATTACCACATGTAGTAAAAGGACAAACAGATGGGATACAGCTCATTCATTTTCGCTTCTCCTGTATGCTTCTATTGTTTTCTAAGTCTGCAGTCATATATTGATTGTATGATGGGAGTAGTTCACTCTTCTTCATGGAAAAGGCATTTATAATTGCAACAGGAGGCATCACGTCTCTTAGAAAGACACTTTCTCCAAATTTAAACAAACTCCATATTCATTTGACTCCTGAGACAGTATCTGCCTGGCACACTAGTTATGCAGGCACATTTCTGCAAGAGACTGAAGGCAGAATCAAAAGGAAGAGTTGAACAAAAAGCCTTTGATGATGTCTCTCCCCATTATTATTTTTAAGCAAGATGAAAAATAGAAGGAGGTTAAAATTTAATAGGTGAAACAGTGATATAATCAGTAAATTTATAACACTGACAAATCATATCAGGGTATCAATCATGACTCATGATATGATCAAGGCAACTGACCTGATGCATCATCCAAAATATTTTAAAGGAAACCCATCATGGCTGCTAAATCACAGCTTTAAAAAAAAAAAAAAAAAAAAAAAAAAAAAAAATCCCAGCCAATTACCATTTGCAGCCATTGAATTAAGATTTTATTCTTTTTTTGCTTGTAATTTACACAACATGCATCCTATTACATACACAGATACATAGCTTGAACAGGTAAGGTGACCCTTATAGTGTCCAGTTTTGGAATAAAAATAATCTATCTCCTTGCACATCTGCTTACAAAATTATAAAGCGGTGAAGCCAGGGGTGTGCACAGCTCATACCTATAGTTTTGTCTGCCTAAGGACAGACAAAAGTATCTCTAACTAGACAACTGGGTTCCTTTAGGCACTAGCAGCATGTCTTCATTTAGTTTGATTTCAGTAAGTGAGCTTTCAACAGTAACTGCAGTGCAAGGTTGTAATTACGTCTCAGGAGTGAAAAGACTCCGAAGCCCTGATTCTGCAAAGACTTAGACGTGCTTAGCTTTCTGCACTGTGAGAAAAGCCATTCATCTCAATGAAACTGCTGCTCCCTGCATACGCAAATACACGTATAAATCCTTAAAGGGCTGGGCTGTAGGTTGGGATTTTATTTCAATCAGTTAACTGTGTAAACTTGCCAAGGTCGATTAAAAATAATTTTATGTGCCCAGGAAAAATGAAAAATTGTCACCTCTGGCTGAGACTAATGCTGTGAACCTCTCACACTTCTTGGCCCATGGGATAATTCTAGCCCAGAATGACAGTTTTCATACCACCTAGAAGACAGATCAATGAAGTAATATTTACATTGATACAGATGGTCAGAGAAAGTCCTTGTGCCCTGTATTTATAGGCATTGATATGCTCAGTTGTTTGATATTGTTTGATACGATCAAACTGGAGCTGCCATGGAAGAGCAGACAGTGAGGAACAGAGAATGTCCAACTTGTTAGATCTGCACCAGATGTCTGAAGGAGCAGAGAAGGATGCTGCATAAAGGAAGACCTAACTTTAATTCATATAGGATTCACCATTCTTAACTCATTTTGGTGGATGAGAATGAGGCAAAATAGTCCATCTTTCAAGCAACACAGCAGATTTTTAAGACAGAAGGTTATAAGGGCAGCAAATTTGCCCTAGTACTCCTATTTTGTCTGTGCCGGAACCCTGGGAACCTAGGTTTACTCTGCTGCTGCATCACTTAGAGAAGTAATGACTTTCATGAGTTTGAAATAACAACCTCTTCAGCCCCTTCTTGTATACATCAAGGACTAAAGCTAGGCTATCTCTTTCTTCAGGCTTGCCTCTTTACCTCAAATGGACTTTCCATCCCAAAGTACCTATTCTCCTTTTTCTTTAAAGAAATGAAGCAGTAGCAGGCATCTGTAAGGTTCCCACATATGGAATGCAATGGGAAGATTTGTGCATAAAAGTGTTTACTGGGAGAAGTGAGAAACTGCAGTACAGTGCCCATGACCCTATAGCTCATGACCCTACCAAAAAATAAGGAGTGTTCACATTTCAAAGTTAGAAGATTCTGTCAATCACTCTCATTCTCACTGCTGAGCTTCTATGTAGGACCTTCCTTGCTGAAATGCATCAGCAGAAGTAACACACACATCACCTTGCCTTACCCCAAATATAAGTAACTCCATCCTTCCATGAAAAAAAAAGCAGTTACATCCTTAGGTTTTAGGAGCTTTCTTATTATACCTGAAGAGTGGTGCCCAGTTCCTGGCACCAGGCCTGGGTTCCTCCATTCCAATACTACATAATTCTAGGAAAACTTTCCTCTAGAGAAACTTGTGTTTCCCCAGACCAGCAGCCAAATTCCACCTTCACACACAGATCCCTCTTCATATGAACTACTCAGGTGTTACACTGGAAACTGCTTCTTCAGTAAACCTGCTATTTAAAGACCTCAAATATAACATCATAGCCACATGTAAGAAAACATGCTGTTAATCAAACATTGCACTGAAGGCAAATATACAACCAGACTGATGCATACAAGATCTTTTTAATTGATTCTTTAGAGGCACTGAACTTTTCAAAAATATGCTAGTTTTGAACTGGAAATTGCCTGGCAGTACTACTTAAGTTGCAGCTGGGCCACTTAAGTCCAATCCTTTATTGGTATTCAGCAATGTAGCTAAAATGGAAAGTATTATTCTAACTTCCATGCTAGGCAGCACTGTCACCGTGGTCACAGAGTCCCATTAAAAAGTTCAGTTTTTCTTTCATTATAATTTGCTGGGGAAGATTACATGGGGAAGGAGGGAGCATGAAAGGTGCCAAAAGTTTTGATGCTTCACCTCTGGAAGTCAATTTTGCTAATTCAGAATACAGATCTTGCAACCCTGTGCAAGAAAAGGATAATTGTTCCTGTTTCCCTTCACCACACCATCATCCTCCATTATCTATGCTACTCTTTTAGTTTTCTATTTATAATTAATTTATTATTAGTTATAGAGAGGAGTAAAGAGAAGTTAAACAGCACAATAACAAAAATAGCAAGTAAGGTAGTTACAAAGTGTAGTTTGAAGTATTGCACCACTACACAGTACTAAACTCCCAGCAGGAATTTTTTCCCAGCAGGAATATGTTTTTAATATTTTCATGAAGAAACCTGTGAAATTAGGGGTTTAATATAAAAATCTTCACAGACCTTTACCTGTAGTTACCACTACTGTCTCCACACACACTCCCTTTTGCAGCATCTCTAACTTTTTTTTTCCCTTAAAAAATATGAACTTACCTAGGTTATAAGGAAAGCCTGAAGCTCTGCTAAAACACTCGAGTGGCTTGTCAGATGCTGACATTTTCTGTTTTACCTATCACCACCTATAAGTACAAAGTTATTTTATGTTGGTCATGTAGAACAGATCTCCCTTGCATGTTTTCCTCCTTTTCTCTTCCTAGTTAATAACTTGGGGTAGGGATTTAAGTTAAATGGTTCTACACCTTGACCTCCATCTTGATGTGAACCATAGGTGGCAGAGACTATATTAGAGTTGTCTCTAGGGTGTTATGCAAAAGACTTCAGTGAAGAAAATTGTGTTTTAGTGCTAGCATGCTGAGTATGCATTATAATTCTAACTGTTTTCAGCAAGGTGTTTGTGGGAGTCAATACTTTCAGATGCTGAATATTTGGTAGGAAGCAGGATTAATTTTTTCACGTAAGGTTCATTAGCCAGGTTTATATGTGGGTTTTTTTGTTTGTTTATTTTTTGTTTTTCTAAAACTTATACATATGTCAAGCAACTTTCAGAAAATCTAAATCTCAGATGCTGAAACCAAATTCTTCTCTTTAAGGAATTGTCTAAACAGTGCGATTCAATACAGATGTGCTGGGAAAAATATATCAGAGCAAAACATTCCCTTATAACCACAGAAACGACCTAAAAACACTGAAATCTGCTAAAACCATTTCTGTTCTACTCAAGATCAGTCTAGTGGTACTGTTCCAAACCCTCAATACAGCAATCAAAGACCTTACTTTAACATAATAGAATATGGGGCTGGAGTCACTCTTCATAAAAAGAAAAACCCTTGTTGAGAGCTGGAACTGGCTTTTTGAGACAGAACTCGCCATGCCCAATGTTACCACATAACTCCTTACTCCAGTAACAAGTGGGGGGCCAAGAAAATCCAGCCGTTTCTTTCTAGTTATTCAACTTCAGTCTGTCATTAAGTCTCATCAGACCAAAACATGAGGTCTCCACAGCACAGATTGTGTCTCGGGATGTTCCAGTAACAGATCTCAGAACCACAGAATCCACCATTCAGCTTCAGATATTACCTTATGATTTAATACAAATTATGCCAACACTTTCTATCTGTATCCATAAATAGAGACACAACCTCCAGTCATATGGCCTGTCTGTGCACATGTACACATGCACACCCACGTGCACACACACATATTGGACCAAGTACACCACCAAGCAGGAATTCAGCTGAACAGCAATCCATCCCTGTGTTGGGAATCATCATCAGTAGGATTTCAAATGTGTCAAGGGACAGTTTCTTAAATGTAGTTTAGTGTCTGTATCTTTTCTTATCTGTTAATGCACTGATGATAATTAAAATAAATCACATATACCATCCATACAGCAGAGCTGTTAGCGCACCTCTACAACAAGCACTTCTATTCTGCTTGTTACCTCATTTCTAAAATTTTTGGTTACTTCTGATTCCAAAACCTTTTTATGGTGAAATTTAAGACAGGAAGACTTGGTTTGCTTTGGATAATGTTGATCTCACCCATCTATGAGAAAAACAACTTTGTTTTTGCTCTTGAAGAATGTAACATTAAGCTAGTTGAATTAGAGAAACAAAAGACTACTTCTTTTATATTTCTTCTGGAATCCAAAATTAGAGCTTTTTGCAATTCATAAATTTTCATACTTTAATAATAAAACATTATTAAAATGAGTTGCACATATAATTCCTCTTAATATTCCATTAGGCAACTGTGCTGAATGCAGTTTTATTTGCATGTGCTATTTACAACCCACATGTACCAATGTTCTCTCCAGTTCATTTAACACACATTTAGATAGGAGAAAAAACATTACAACTACAAGATGACTGTGTTTAGAGAACATATGCAACCTACCAGCCCAGACCAAGTGTGGAAGCCTACCATAAAATGGTTTAAGATGACAATTCAGTAGGAGGAAAATGACACAGGAAAAAAAATAATATGAATTGTTTTAGACATTGATGATATATTTGTTCAGCTAGAGTACTGTGTTTTCATTTTGCCTTTGACACTATGATTCTCATCATGCATTACCATTACCCTAGCAGACCTTCATTATAGCTGTCTGATCATAATCAAATCATGAAGTGGGCTTATGAAACACTGATACAGAATACTGGATTTTCACCACCATCCTTTGCCGATCAATACTACAAAAAATAAGCTTGCTTTAGATGCTCTTAATTTGTGTCCATGTCATTCAGATTTCCAAGGAACTTTCTATCTACCTGCTTTAAACTACTCTCTGCCTCTACACTATTTTCTTCTTCTCAGTTATTGTTTCCCCAATGTTTTCTGTCTGTTCAGAAAGCAATGTTTCCCCTGCTTTGTCCTGTCTGTTCCTGCAATATATCCCTTCTGTTGCTTTTCTCTTTCAAAATGTGATTGCTAGTCCAGAAGATTTGGGTGTTTTATATCTAACTGAAGCACTTCCCAGCATACACATTTCAGAACTTGAATCATTTTAACCTTTGTTCAGCTCTAACTGCTAGGACATAAGTCTCAATACATATCAGTGTTTTATGTACTATTAAAATACCATACTATTAGCTTTCTTTATCTGAGTGAACCAACATGTTTGTTTGCTTTTATTTTTTATACAAGCTAGATTCCAGCTGAATGGTAGTATTTGCTGTCTTCTTACTAACTCCACAATCCCCAGTATCCCAGAATAGCTCCCCATTCTGGCGTTTGTCTCAAGCACGTACTTCAATATTATATTATCACATTATTCTGTAATGACATACCAAGAAAAAATAAAAAACAACAAACCTTAGGTACTACAGTTAGCAGTAAAGGAATTAAAGGAATCTCCAACACCACAATGGGAGACATTGAGTTAGTATTTTAGTTACCTTTACTTAGTTTACTTTATAAATAGGTAAAACTGACTACTCCATTTTGGGGAGTCAGAGAGGAGAGGTACTTATGCAGATGTATGCCAGTGACTCAGAACAAAGCTGCAAAGTAACTGAAACCACCCATTTTTAGGGGCTTAAAACACCAATCATCATTGAGATATAAAAAAGTCACTTAACTTTCATTAAAATCATTGCAAATACTATGCATAACAATTTACTGTAGTTAGCTAAGACCCTGCAAAGCTGTCCTTAATAAATTAGGTTCATCTGTAGTAGATGGCTTGGTACAACGCTGGCGTCTCTAATCAAATTTGGGACAGATGAGTTCTATAGATTCAGTTTATTTCATTAATTTACAACTGTTTAGTGCTCATGGTAGATGGTCAAATGATATTATTTGTGACAACACTAAATAAAATAAGCAAAAGAAAATGAGGCAGATGATGTATTACTGGGATAAATCATACCACAGAATGTAGGGAGATGAAAGCCTACAGCAGCGACACTTAGCACACTTCATTTGATTCTCATCCGTCAGCTTCAGTGCCAGTGGCTCAAACAAGAATGCATAGGTAAATGAACACAAAAATATGATTTACAGCACTTGAAAAAGAATCAGAGAAATAAATCAAAATTCTAGTGTTATTTTAGGCAGAGGTTTATTCAGAATATGGGACTTTTATAGTTATATATTGTTAGTGAAAAAACATCATAGCACAAATGCTGCCTAAAATATATAAACCCTATCCATAGCTGAGCCTGTCTATGTAAGAGTGTGTGTGATAGCTGTTAGTAGGTAGCTGTATTCATCCCATCCTATTCATCCTATTCATCCCATCCACAGTGTGCTGTCACCTAAAACGTCAACTGTGGCTCATGACGCTGTCTTTTCTCACCTGCCTCAGTTTTCACAAACATATGTTCCCTCTCCCCAGAAAAGCATTCTGAAGGGTTCCCAAGCTGCGTGCTGGTGGGTCATGACTCAGAGGGTGTGCAGGTGGGGATTTCACCATCTCGGGAGGTTTCTCAGCCCATGCACCAGCTCACGCATAGCACGGTGGCTGCCTCCTGGTCAGCAACACATCCTGTGAGTTGTAGTGAGTTGCCAGGCAGGGCAACAGCTGTGCACCGTGCATGGGGTTGCTGCTGTGGGGAAGAGGCTGGAATCCTTGCTAAAGGGTGAGGTACACGGTAAGGAATTGCGACAAAGCTAACTGAGCAAGAATCTTGCATAGAACATAAGAACGGAAAGACCTCAGCATACACTAAATGGAATTTTCAATAGCCTGTTTATCCTGGAGCAGACAACTCATCTGCTGGCAAGAGTCCCATGCAGCAGTGCCCAGCAGGACAGCAACAACAGGTGCTGCCCTGACACACAGAAAGAAGCAAGAGGCCCTTTATGCAGGGGCCTGTCTGCCCCATACCTTGCAAGTGGCACCACAGCAGTATTTTACACTCTTGCCCTAGAAAAGTGCTTGGACATTGGTTCTACGATCCATGGGGAAGGTTTTCTCCATCTCTTCTGACACTTTTTAAGTGCCACTGGGTCCTAGTAGCCTAATTAAGGGCTTAGAAACTTCAGTGAAACCACCAAGTCTAAGAGAAATCTTAGGGGAAAACACAACCAAGTACATATTGCAGGCTTATTGAATGGGAAACAAATAAAACAGCCTTCACATTTCACACTATATTCAAGTCAATCCCACATAGACTATCCTCAAGTAACCAAATAACCAGTTCTGGAACTAGTTATATTTCACAGGTTTATCAGCATTACTACACTAAGCTTACAGTATCGACTCTGTGCTTTCAATAATCAGAACTCTTTCTCAAGGTTAACTAGTCCATGGCTGCAGCTTGAGTGTTTGCTTTCCTTTTTTTCCTAATTACACGTAGAACCAACACGTTGGAATGATTTCTGACCACCTACTGCTATATCACATAAGATTTGTATCCAGTACTTTTATTAACACACTAAAAAGCAGCAGCAAAGAAAAGCTTTGATGATAATAATAATAAAAAAATAATAATAATAAAAAATAAATAAACCTTATTTCATACCTGCAACATCTTTCCCAGAAAGATATTTTCCTAGTGTTTGCTCCACAAATGCATTTTATATTACTGAAACTTAGATGGTAATACTGTTGCAAGTAGGGATGAAACATTAACAAATCTAGGCTACTAGAGCTGTATGAAGTTAAGATTATACATTTCAAAGGTTTAAATAGGTGTTTGCCTAAGAGCAGCAATCTCTATGGAAAACAAGTTTGAAAAAGAAAACACCAGTTGGATTTTCATTCTATTATCATTGAAATGGCATGGGGCTTTTTTGTTAATGACTGAATAAATCAGAACTTCAGCTTTATATTCACAACATTTTCTCCTAGTTATTCCATGTTTGATGCAAAACTGAAGAGCAGCTGAAAAAATAACTCACTTTACAATAAAATGTAGAGTCTGCAAATTTAAGCAGTTTATGGTGAAACAACTCTCAGTTTTATTATACTGAAATAAGGGTAAATTTTACAAAACAGAAATAAAGAATTACAGAATGAATCTTGCAGCTTTTGGCATGAAAGCTATTAAGTATCATTTTAAGCTTGAATGCATGTTTAACTTCTTCCCTTCCCTTCCCCTCCTGCCCTGAAGCAGGCAGTCTCAGCACTGTACAGTTGAGCCATTAGGTTTATCTTGGGTCTTTATAATCCAGACAGCTTCCCACAATCCTTCCCTAGCAGAAATGCAAAGTCTTTTCCTACTCCTTATGAATTGGAGCAAATCTTAAAAATACAGTGCCTCCCACCATTAGTAACCCCTAACAGCTTTTTTTTCGGGGGGGCATAAAACACAAAAACCACACATACACAAGAACAAACTTAAAGCTCATGGCTGGCAAGTGAATTTCTTTTAGTTCTCCTCACACCCAGTATTATTTCCTACCAGCATAAAAACGTCTGATGTCTGCGATTCAGTATTCGTGCTGTCAACTGAACCAGCAATTAAACTTTGCAGCCAATAAAAATAATCTCTATATACACAAGGGCTGTTAGAAGTAGTTATGTAGTTGGTCAAACTTAGAGGATGTGCAAAAAAAGAATCTATGTGGTTAATGCAATTTGTGCTAAACATCTGACAAATGTCTACACACAAACTCTTGGAGCCTGATTCTTAACTCCTCATTTCTCACAGCTATTCACACCTGCACAAGGCAGGTGTAAAACCCATGCTCAGCTCTGGCTGTACTTCCATCCACACAGCATAGCTGTGTGTCTGATAAAAATCAGACCACAGTTCAAAGCACTGTCCTCCTCCCAGCTCATCTTCCAGTCCAACATGCTACTGGAAAGCTGCAAAAGCTATCAACTGTACTGCCGTAAAGCTGAACGTATGCAAGAAGTTCAGAATACCCTTTAATGTCTAATTGCTTTAACGAAATCTGTAGTTAACTGAGAATCAATAAATGTTTTGATGTTCTTGATAAAATATGGCCTGACCAATATACGTAAGTGACTTGTCCATTCTATTCTTGGAGAAAGTATCTGAGACTCTTAACATTTACACTCCATATTACTGACACACGGCCTTACTTCAGTTTCCAACCAACAGTTCTGAGGGAGGGGAGTTATTCCATTGGTTTAACCATTAACATGATTTACAAATAATCCTTACACTGTGTTGTAACACAAGCCAACTCTGATCTCGTGCACTAATAATTTGAATGATATCTCAAAAGCATGCAACTGACAACAGCAGCACCAGAAGGACTGGCTGACTCCAGGAGTTATCCTTCCTCAGTGTCGCACAGGGGCTGCCTCTGCGGGGCTGAGGCTGGATGGCAGCACCCGTGGCATGCGCTTGTTGTCAGAAGGAGAAGATGAAATTGGAGGTTGGCCACAAGATTTCATGCTCTATGCACCTCCTTGGCATCCCAAAGCATCCTACTATGAAAGCAAGTTGCTAGGAGAGGAGGAAGGAAGTAGCAAACCAGCAAAGCTCGATGGAAACCCTGTGAGTTTCATCTCTGGGAGACAAGGTGTGGAGTTTTCTGTGCAAGCACAGAAAACCCTCTGCTCGGAGCCAGGCGGGCCAGACAAACTTAAATTGATTATAGCTTCCAGAAGAATGACAAACCCTAAACAAACCACAGGCTAAGCCAGTAACTCAAATTTATCTTTGTCAAAGTATTTATCTCTGTCAATTCAGAAATTCTTCACATAGCTCAGTGTGGTAACCATTTTATTCATTGCTGCTGTCAGACTGGTGTGACCTATAGCTTGCTCATAAGCAACTGAGCACCAGGAATCAATATTCAAAAATCAGCATCACATGATACCTGCACACACATCCTTGGTATGGAAGAACATAAGTCTCTATCCATTACAAATGCCTACTGAGAATAAATTAACCTCATGGCTTCTGTGAATGTCGTCTGTTTTCTTTATATTAATTCTCTAAGATATTCTAGTACTCTAGGGCAAAAATTGATAAAAACAGCAATGACAGTTTCATTATGAAAGTGAAAAGAATTTCACTTAGAGGTTATACAAGTTAAAGGTAATGGCTGTCCAAAAGAAAAAAAAAAAAAAAAAAAAAAAAAAAAAAAAAAAAAACAGTTGTTGTAGGAGTGGGAGAACAGGGTACAATGTAAGGAAAAGGAAGGGAGTGAAAAATGAGCAGTAAAGAAAATATTCATTAATTCTACTCACAATTTTGGAAGGGAGGGAGGAAGAGAACAGGCAGTTTGAAAATAAAGAGATCATAGGAAACTGTTATTGACCTCAAGGGATGGAGAAGAAAGGAGATCAGGAAATGTTTACCTAGATAAGGGAGGTATGTAAAATGGCTGGTCAATTGCCCAGGAGAGGTTTCAATTACTTCTCAAAATTGAAGGACAGTGGGATTACAGAGAAAGTATTCATTTTCCTGGAGCTGAAACAGAGTCAACAGGTTTCGAAAGCCATTCTGGGGCTTGTTTAAGGAATTAAACCAAATAAAATTAATAAAATGGGTAAACATCTACAGTTTCATGTTGAGAACTAAGTTTGAAGGACACATGGCTAAAACCGCTCAAACTTAACAGTACATAAATAGTAAAATTTTATCAGATAAAAATATGAAATATTTGTGCAGATTAAGTAACTTAAAGCCATTCATAGGTCAAGTTTACTTTCAAGCCCAGTGAAATCAAGTGCATTTCAGCTACAAGATAGCTTGTAATTTGTACTCTGCTTTCATTTGTACTCATCCCTGATACGGTATTTTGCTTAAGGCAGAAACAACACATTAACACTGAAAAACCTTTAATACCTTATACTCTTCAGCAACATTAAAGCTGTGCTACCAGTCTTTCAGTGCTAAAATAAATGAATGGAAGATGCCACTGCTCAAACGTCTCAGTCCTTTAAAGATTTAAGTGTGTAACTTCACTCTGTCTAGATAATCCCAATGGGCTCCTGAGAGCACCAACCCTTATAATACTACAAATAACATATTAACATCTTAACTAAAGGCCATGATCTAAGATGAATTAGATAACCTAACACTAAAGGATTTAGGAGCATTCATGTGATGCAGCACCTGAGCCAAGGGGTGCTAAATTGCAGTGAAGGACCAGTAATTTCTTTCAGCTATCCTAGTAAACATTCACAACAGTCTGCATTTCATGGGTATTTCTAAAACTCAGTTCAACATCTCCAGGAGATCCAAGTTATGTTTTCCTTCTTCACACATAGATACAAGTAGTCCACTCTTTACTCACGCTCCTACCCTCCACACACACACCCTTTGTCCCATTTTCACCCTGAATAAATCAGTCCTGTTCACACTTTCCAGAATTATACTATATTTGGACACAAATCAAACATGCAATATTTCTGCTGAAAATTACTGGCGAGCCCAACTGGCAAGTTTTCCCTAATTATCAGCATCAGTTACCCTTTTCCCTTCCTTTTCCTATTTATTACCTCAAATAGCACTTTAAATGTTCATATTTTAACTTCAAATTGAGTAGTTATTGATTTATGTCTCCTATCCACAGCTTGGATAAATTGTATACATTTCTCTCTAACTCTTCACCCTAAGAAAATTGTTTTTTTGTGGTCTTTGGCTGCACATTAGGTGAGCTGGCAAAGACAAAAAAAAAATCCATCGAGGAGAAAAGATGATCAGAAATTTAAAAAATCAAGAACTATCAGATAACATTTTCTCTGGCTGGTACACTGGTTCTCCATCTCTGGCAAAGGTCCTCATTTCATAAACTGTTCCAAGACCATTAGCTGAGGCACTGAGCTTCCTTTTCAGTTCAGATGGACACCTGGCCAGTACAGGGAGAATGCTGCAGCATCTCCGGGCCTGCACACCTGTTTTTTTGGATGAGGAAAGGATAACGAAATCCTAAGATGGAAAAAATCGAGGAACCAAAGCATAAGAAGTAAAGAAAGAATCCAGTTGCAAGTACTAAAAGAAGGTCAATTCTGCACTGATCTGAAATAATGCAACTGGTTTATTTGTTACGTGTCCTTTTCCTTTCAAAGTTCAAGGTCAATTTCTTACTTGTTTAGGTAAAGTGATAAATTGTGTTCTCTTGGGTTGTGGTGCTACATTTGCAGCTGCTGGAAAAATCTTATCTTGTAATTTACAGCAAGCAGGCCTCAGTCTCCCTTTTGCCTGAAATCCTGTAAAGTGTGCTTAAATGGGAATGTCAGGGCTTTTCACTTGGCAGCTTAGGGGCCATATCCCTGCTGCAAAGGACAGTCAAGTAACACAGACAGTGAAATTATAAAAATTAACCCAGCTGGAGCCCGCACTGGGCTCACTGCCAGGGCTGTAGAGGCACCCTGCCTGCACAAGAGCTACTGGCTGTGACTGTAGAGACATGGGGGTGACAGCAGTGTGGGACATCTTATGACAGGGTGAAGGTGAGGGGTGCCAAAGCATCCTGCAGTCACAGCAGAAAGCTACCTCAGGCCCTGCCTGTGGCAGTGGGAGGACCTGACCTGTACCAAGCACAGTGCTTCAAGCACATGAGGCTTCAGGCTGAAGCCAGCAACTCAGGAAAAGGCAGGGCTGGCTGCCCTCTTATCTTTGTCTTGCCCCTGTGTAGGAAATGGGGTGGGGAGCCCAATTCCCACTTTAAAATGTGGGGAATAAGGCAATTCTGGCCTGTTTGTCCCGTTAGTAGAAAAAAATATATATCTGAAAGTATATAATGTAATCAGTCCTGTGATGGTCAAAGATTTTTTTCAACTTAAAACAAACAAAACATGAAAGCAATTAAAGCCAATTCAAAAGTTTTTCAGGACCCAGATAACCATTCTAAGCAGATCCAATTCTTATACCTGCCTAGAAGTCTCCTCTTACATATGGAGGTATAACATGAGGGGCATATGCAATTTCTAATTTTTCAGTATTTTTTGTACATTACATGTCTCAGAATATAAACCACTTTTCCAGATGTAGCTGCACCACATGCAGGAATGACTGACTTGCTCCTTCTGTGATGGAGTGTTTTTAGTGTTTTTAGATATTCTGACTGAAACTCAAAGGATTGTGTCTGTTCCTGGTGTTCACGGCACACTTACACAAAATCATCTGTCCATCATTGCACCACATTTTTATCCACTCCCCCCCCCCCCAACCACTGCAGGAAAGTTTCTGCTTTTCAAAATACTTACTCTTCCAAACATATTGCTTGCATACTTCCAGGCTGAAACTCATTTTGGTATTTACGGGGCACAGTTTGATTTTCCGTAGACGCTATTTCATTATTTCCCTGTCTTTCTTGTATGTGTTTCTTCTTTCCATTTTAGTATCCTCCTCTAATTGAATAAGAAAATGTATATTTATTCCCTCATTTCTTTGATGAATAAAGATGTTGAATGTGTTCTTGCAAGAATGAATGTCATCATATTACAAAAGTATAATCATACAAGTATCAGTAAAAAGAACACTTAACAGCTTTTAATGGGTACGAGAAATAGCTTATATAAAACAAACCATAGTTAAGAATATCTTGACCATAGCCACATGAGAACATACATTTTCCCTTACATCTAAATGGTATTCAGTAAAAGAAAACAGATTTTTCTTGAATTACAGACAGATTGTATTTACTCCTTCTCACCAGTTATGTTTTTTCTCACCAAAATGTTGCTTCCCCCACATTTTAATCCAAAAAAAAGCCCAGCTGTTTATTGCAAGAACCTGTGACAGTGACTCTTATGCCAGTATACTTTTCACAGGCAACTAACATTGATTTTTACACTATAATTTTGACTTTTAAATTGGTCATGATGTACTCCTCATAAAAATTAAGAGGAATACGGTCCTCATAAAAAGACAGAACATCTAAATAGGATTCAAGTGACAACAGAAAATCCAAACAAAAATATTCATAAGCTTAAATTAAAAACTAGACAGAGTTTAACAGGATAAAACCTGCCTCAGTGGATGAGACAGGCCACCCCACAGTCTGCCCCTCATCCTGACCTCCAGTGCGCACCCTGGCCTCATCCTTGCTCATCACTGAGAGGAGACTGCCTCACCCCTGCTGAGCAGTGGCTCCGCAACAGGGACAAGGCTGGGCTGGCAGAGGGTATTACCAACCACTCCTGCTAATGGCAGAGAGAAAAAAAAATAACAACCACAAGGAACAATGAAAGATGTTAAAACTACCCTATTCTAGCCAGTCTTTCCTTGCACACAACAGATTTACAGTGCAGGGGGCCAGGACTGACTGTATGGGAGTGCAAATCCTTTTTAATACTATGATGTATAAACAAAGTGAAAGGGAAGCCTGTGCTGCATTTGTCTCTTCTGTGAGGAGGTCAGAAGTTTGTTTCTGAAGTAGAAAAGTTTTTTTGTTTGTTTTTGTTTGTGTTTTTTCTTTGTTTGTTTCCTTTTTAACTCTGCAGTGATAGTAGAATTATTAAAATGGTTAGACTATCTTGAAAAACATGGCCACGCAAATATCCAAATGTGCTAAGGAAGTAGGGAAACAAACTAAGGAATTAGCAGACACATTCAGAAGTTCATTTAGTTTAGAAGAGACCCCTGGGGACTGGAAAGTGGCTAACATTACAAAGTTATTTTAAAAGTGCCTGGAGACATAACAGGAAACCATAGACCAGTTAGCATGATATAAAGTGGGGAGAAAGTCCTAGAATATCAAATGTGAAAACACTTGAAGAAGCACAGCTTGATTAAGGATTGACAGTATGAGTGTAGAGAGAGGAGAGAGATGTGGGTTCATGGCTCGCTAACTCACTGGGATTTTTTGAGGAAATTTCTGCCACAGTAGGACCAGCAAATTCAGTAGGCACCACCTACATTCACTTTTACCTCTATTAAAGAGAACATACGCTGTATTGCAGATGAGCATTAACCCTTTCCTTGGCCACACCAGAAAAAAAAACTTGATCATATCCAGAAACACCAAAATATTCCCTGACAAGAAATAGCCTCTGTCAAAAAGCTGCTTCTTCCACAAATAATTTTCTTACACATATTTTTTCTAAAGTAATTCCATGAAGAATTTAATGACATTTCACCAGCTGTTTCTGGCAATATCAGTAGCGACACTTTATCAGAAATCCTTATTAAATGTTGTAAAACACATTGGAAAAATAGTGAAATTAAGAATTGGGCCCTATTTTTAAATCATCAAAATGGAAACAGCTTGAAGTTTGATTTCTTTGTACTTTACTTGAAAGTAAGCATATTCTCTTGATATGCTACAGTTTGTAGATAATGAACCAGGCAGAAAAGACAGCACTGAAAGTTTGCTTTGATTCATGGGCTAGACAGCACAATAATGGCAATGAATATGAAGCCATCTACCACTCGTAAGCATTTCAAATCAGTTTCATGATTATAAATAATTGTTACCATATTTGTAAAACTGAACACTAAATTCCTCTTCTTGTTAAGGAGATAATTGTCCTATTCATGTGAACAGAAGTTATTCTCCTTCCTCTGCTCCTATTAAGTAGCTGTTTCTTGTGCTAAGTTTTATTACATGAAACAAGAGAGCTGAGATACTGATCTGCAGTTAACTGAACTGCAATGTTACCCAAAAAATGAAATGCTGCTGCAAAGGAAACATTTGGCAAATGTAGAAGTCAGATTGTGGTCACGCAGAAGCACTTTGTCATTAGAAATGTCTCATTCTATTCTGCTGCCTGTCCTTGAGGAACCAAAATTTATTTGGATATCTGGCTACAAGTTTGAGCTCACAGCCTGGGACAACTGCTTATACGTTTCAGAGAACAGAGCTGTTGATGAGACTTGCCATTTTCAAAAAGAAATAGCCTGGATGAAACAGCAGATTCAACAAACACATGAGTTCACATGTCAGAAATATCTGCATTACTGGCAGGAGGGCTGTATTGTAAAGTATCATCTAAGCTTGTTTACTTAATGATGAATTTGGTGCTATTACCATCACAATCAAGAGGTTCCACATTTTAGAAAAAGCATATGGTGGAAGCTATTTTAAGTACTCATTTTACCAAATTTGAGTGACAAGGCAAGAGAAACCATTTACTGCAGGCCATGAAGTAGAAAATAAATATATTTAACTTGCATCATGGGCAAAGCTCGTCTGAATGCAGTTCTGGTAGCCAAAAGGTGGGATAAGCTTGACATAGCAGAACTACCCACTGAAAAATCCTGCAGAAAACTGGATGAGATTCTTGAACAAAAGGTAGTGACCCTAACAGAAGCTCAGCCAGTAAAGAAAGCCATATAAAGAGATCCTGGGTTTTGAAACCAAAAGTTGAAACAACTGCAGGAGTTGGAAACAACTGATTGAAAAGTCAGCTGAGAATCCTGCAGAATCCTGCAAGCTGTTTCTGTTCTGTCTTAGGGGAAAAAAAAAAAAAAAAAAAAAAAAAAAAAAAAAACACCACTGAATTGGCTGCAATCTACTCTGGCCATCCACAAGGTTACAAGGTTAAATTAAAATCAAGTAATTACCCATATGACCAGTAACAGGTGTAACAACGCATGCTAAAATCTGAAGCTCTGTAAGATTGTATGTATGCCCTACACTGTAGCCCACCAACCTTACTTATGCTAGGAAAAGGCAATAAAAATTCAACACAATCTGCGATAGCTTAATTCATGTGTCTCTAGCAGAGACAGGGGAAAAAGATTTAGATATCATCTAAAACATGGCATTCACAGCTACTGGTATTCATGCCTTTTCTCAGGCTTTTCTTATTCTTTCACCAGCCTGAGAAATATCTGGTTTCCTTTCAAAGAGCAAGTGTCATCACCTTCTCTATATACATCAACAGCAAATCTGCACATATGATATGGAGTGCCATGGTGTGCTTTGCAACAGTTTTTGCAGCCAAATATTTTCTGCTTCATCCTCTGCATTTGCTCGCAGAAGTGTCAACATGGCTTTCTCCCTCTTCCCCTCCCTCCTTCTCTCTAAGAAAGGAACAAAGTTCCGGTAGAGGTCCTATTATTATTAACATATATATGTTCTCAAAATAAGCCTACTAGGCATTTATTTTAGGAGATGATCTTCATGATGGACCAAAATTCACCTTTTGTTTCCTTTTTCTTTGCAGGAAAAAAATATCACCCAATTCCAAATTTGATAAAATAGTGGTAAACATGTCTGTCTGTTTCTGCCTCCAGATCTCTAGATGTCACTAAACGTTGCTGATAATAAATAATTCTACCTCAAGCTAACCTCCATGTAGCACTTTACCCAGTCCAGTCATTCCCAAAAACAGTTTTCTCATTCACCAGTTCCCATGGCAATGATAATTTTTTTCAGGTCCCAGCTCCATCCAGCACTGCACCCACCACAGAAAGAATGCTTCTATCTGTCCCTGTCCCCCTTATATCCAGAGCTGTAGCCAAACACCTTGCTATCCATAGCTTTGCCTGCCTGCAAGTGGTCACAAGCCAGCTTCCAGGTCTTATCACTGCCTGCAGGTTGTGACAAGGTCACAAACCTTCACGCCAGCTCCTGTCACTGCCTGCAGAATAACAGAGGCTCCTGCCTCTGATAGTGGAGATAGTTCCTGATTTCTGACTGCTCAGGCACGTGAGACACTAGAAGATAGAAACAGACACCCAGCTTTGTCCTATACCTTTCTGAGATGATTCATATAGCTCAGCCTGAAAATCTCCTATGGTGATTGCTACTAGCTCTAGCCAAAACTGCAAATCTAAGGTGGATTCTCCCCTTCCTGTCTCATCCTCAGCATAGATACAGTGTGGTGAAGCTGTCACCCCAGCATCTCACTAGCCATTCTGAAGCAGTGAGACTACGCACCCATTACACGTGTTTTGAAGATATTAAGTAGCTCTGCCCAGTCCTGTCATGTAAGCAAGCAGTGTTAGTTGTCTAATTCAAAGGTTTCTTTCCAGTCCCCAAATACATTCCCACAGCTGAGCACCAAGTTATACAACACTATCTGAAATGTCACATAGGACTTGGGAGGTTTATCAGAGCTGGGTTAACTAGTTAGAGAGATCTTTTTGTTTAGATGTTCAGCAACACAAACTGATGAATGTATGCTGCTATTTGGCTGATAGCATTAGTAAAATTTTACTGTTGGTGAAGCAGGATATTATATAGTGAATAAAACTTGCAGCTGCTACAATCAGATAACCACCTAGCTGAGGCTTCTGAGGACCTTTAAAATAAGAGCTATACCACCTTTTCTCCCTCCCTTCTTTCACCCCATCACACAATTCTCTGCTTTCTTCCAAGTCCCAGCACTAGCAGCACTGCTTTCTCTGCAGTTACCTTCTCGTTATAAACTTCACACTGAACAACTCTGAGAACAGCCAGATATTTTTTCTAGATATAGCAAAAGGCACCCATCATAGCTATATGAAAAACAGTCCAAAGGTTGCTGGGTCAGATTGTTTTTTCAACTGCTATGTTGTAAATAAAGTAGTAAATCAAACAATATTCAAACAATGTAAAACACTGCATTTTTTAGACTGGCATGTCTCATAAACACCTTGTCCAATTCTTTTTTCTCACCATCCACTCTTAAACAAATAAGCTCTCCTGCAGCAGAGGGGAGCACTTGAGAAATGTCTTGGCTGTATAGTGAAGTTGACACTGAAATCAGTCAGATTTATGGCAAAGAAAAAAAAAAGAAAAAAAAAGAAAAAAAAAAAAAGCTAATTACTAGTTTAAACATGGAAACAATTGTCTCATATAATATATTGTGATGAATCAGCAGAGCAGTCACAGGTCACCAGGGACAGTGTGAGGAATGAAGTTGTTGGTTCTATCTAGGGGTCACATGTCATCAAGAGACAGATTATTTGGGGGAGGCCAAACAATCCTGGAGCAGCTGCTAGAAGGAGCTGTCAACTCTGGAGTGGGTACAGACCTTCAGAAAGGGACAGATGCAGAGATCGGGGAAATGTGTCCTACTGCATGGTATTAGCAGGATTGAAGAGAAAGCCCTGTCCAGGACCCTGCACACTGTGTACACAGTGCCATGGCACTGTTCTCAGGGCTGGGGCAGCCCCTCGAGACACCCCAGCACCATGCCCCAGCTGGCAGAGCCTGCTCGCCTTGCATGGCAGAACAGACTGATGGAGGGTAACTAGGCCTCGGCTGGCTCACACCAGGCAAAGCCAGAAATTTATGATTTTTAACTGTTCAATCTAGCAAAACAAAGTGCATCTACAGCTCTGCCAGGTCTATTTTATCATCTTTCCTTGTTCCTGGTAACTTACCAGAACCTAAAAACCTGTTGGAGTTATGGGCCTACCACTGCTTCCCTTGATGCACAGTACACACACGAGCTGGTGAGTATGAGGAAAAAACACTGATATGTCCCATCAGTCCACTCTCCACTGAGAAGGGCTGCCTACTTCGCTACACACACCAATATAATAACCTACACAACACCAATATAATAACCAAATATATTGAAATACAAATATCTTATTAAAAAAAAAAAAAAAAAGAGAGAGAGAGAGAGAGACTGAGAGAGAGAAAGAAAGCCCTTTCATGTGATGTTGCCAGTTTGTTTTCTCTCCAAAGCATCGCTTATGCTACCTTCACCTCCACTGCCACAGGCATTTATGTATAACCCATTCTACATTCATTTGGAAACTGAAACCTGTATTTGACATTGCAGAAGGACTGTTTTAGGGCTTTTTTTCAGAAGGCTGTTTGCTTTTTCCTGTTTGTAATTGAATGAAGCTTTGTCATTTGTCAATGTCCATCTTTTTCATTGTATTTTGTTGATTTTCAGTATTTGCTTCATTCACAGGTGTGGTGCTGAATTACAAACTGAAATTCTGTGTTTTAAAACAAGTTTACTTTCTCATTGAAGGCCATATTTTAAAATAATTGTTCCTGTAATCATGCAACATGAGACCCCACTAATGTCTAATAGAATCCTAACCTGCATGGACTGTAGAGACACATGAAGAGGGAATACTTGGGAGAATGGGAGAGGCTGCTATCTTATAAAAAGGAGGGTGTTACCACACCTGTTCATAAAAAGAGCCCTAGTGACTGAAAAAGTCACATCCAGTCACAGAAGGTCCACAAAGGTCCTAACACTTGTGCGCACTTTCCCAGAAGCCACATATGCACCGCTGATGTTGCAAGCACAGCGTGAGGAACACCCGAATGCCTGGACAGAGCTCAGCAAGCCTGCACAGGTTCTGTCCCTCAAAGTTCTCTGAAAATTAGTGTTTGTTTTCTTATATAAATGATGCACTTTCACAACTTCTGCACAATTTTAATTTTCCATAGATTTAAAGACTTTGTGAAACTTCAGCTAAAAGTACAAAAAAGACTTTTGTATGACATCAGAGCTGCAGAGCTTATGGATCTCTGAAGAAGCTATGCAAGGAGTAATTGTATTTAACAAATTATGTTCATACTTCTGTATTTAGTTCCTTAAATCCACCCTGAAATTATTCTTGTTCCACTTTTCTTTTTCTTGTTAGTTTCCTTGTCACATTAGCAGGAAATTCCCATGCCTCATACCACTGCCACCAAGAAGAAAAACTGCACTCCTCATTTGATCTCTTACAGAGTAATCTCTCTCATATTAAAAACTCAGGGTATGTACAAGTATGCTATTGGGGTATTGGTAGTTATATAAGATATAGAAGCTTTAATATTTTGACAAAATTTTCTGCAATATTATTGTTTCACAAAGTTTTTTTGAGTGTCTTTTTGTAGGTGGAGAAAGCTCACCAGCTTTACCATACCTCTCTGTAGAAAATTCATCCACCTGTAAATCAGAACCTTCTCTGACAGAAAAGGCAGCTTAAGTGTGCTCAAAAATTATTTTTCAGAGGAAGACATGGGATTTTGGACAATAAATTAAACCAAAAATAAAACATTCTGAACAGCTTTTCTACTCAGTCACTACTCTAATACAGTTAACCTTAAAACTTATACACTTTAAAGGTCAGCTATCGATGTTCTCCAAAATCCACAGCTCTGAAAGGCTATGTAAACACTAGAGCTAAAAACAAGGTTGGCAGGAGGGAACACCCCAAAATATATTCACATATATATATCCCCTAAAAGGTGTCCCATAGGGAATTATTCCTAAATATTTCTAAAATTGGGTAGAATTGTTCCTAAAATAATGAAGATCACTTGCTATACTACCAATCTGCACACATTAATACCATGTGTCAACCCATGGAGTAGTTAAAAGGAATTACACTTGTCTAGTTTTCTTGTGAAGTGGGAGGAGAAATATGGGAGCTTGCAGGAACTAGCATCAATATGAATTAAACTTTGGAACCACACACCAAATACCTAGCACCACAAAGGAACCTTAGATGACAATGAAGGTGAAGGCAAGTGATTTAGAAGAAGTGATATTCACTTAAAAACAGAAATGGAGACAAAAAAAAAGTGATTAACACTAGCTGTTTCAGTAAAATGTAGGCTTGTTGGCATCTTCCTCCTTCCATAACTTTAAGTTTAGAGCAACACAGATTTCTGGAACAGCCCAGCACAAGCTGAGGTACCAGTGCCTCACAATACAGCACTATCAATGTTTCACCTAGTTTCACCAGGATTTAAACAAACACAGAAAATTCAAGAGGGATGTTTAAATTAATCCTTACTGACTGCAATCAGCACCATCTCCCAAATTTCAGAAGACCAGATCACCAGCAATTGCATCAAATTCCAAGTCTCTGGGGCTGCATGTTGGTCCCTACCAGAGTTTTTCCATTTTCTCCCTGCCTCTCATTTACAGGCACAGCATCTTCATATCAGCTCATTTCTCACAGCTACCCATATCTAACGTTCTCCATTTCACTACTTCATTTGTTGAAAATAATCTTCCACACACATACTATCATATCTTCCACTAAATACATTCAAAGGGTACATTTCTCTTTCATTTGGCCTCAGCAAAGTTTTCTGCAGCCTATCCATCCATCCATCCCCTCCTGACAAATGCAATCCACAGATCCCAGGAGATGTTCCCAATTGAGTTAGGGAGGAGAACTAAGCAAGCACAGCCAACTTTACCAGCTTCAGCCTAGCTGCCTGCATCCAGCCTCTCTTTTCCATTCCTTACTGCTGTCCTTTTCTTCATCGTTGGCTTCCATTGCCTTCTACTAAAAAGAAAGCCTGGTTTAGCCAGCAAAGATCCTTATCTGACACTGATTGGCCAGATACATTATTGTTGATGCAAAACAGTGCTGTGGGCAGAGAGGCAGCTAAACCCCATGCTACCACGGTTTGTCACATTTCCAGTAGACAAGAGACTATGAGCACTGCTGCCTTTTTCCACTTGTAAGAATAGAAGTAAAAGCTGGAACATACATGCCCTATTTCCTATCTATGTGGTTCCTTTGTTTACAATTTTGTCTGTTTGTATTTTCTTCTCTTCAAGGAAAGAAGATCAGACATTAACATGGGCAGTAAAATCAGCCTCACCCCTTTACAATTAAATTTATATTTATTCTCAGAAATGAAAATATCATTCCCAACATCATATTAAAAAACAAACAAACAAACAAAAAACTATTTTCTGCTGAAGGAAAAGTAGAACAAAAAGGTATTTTCATTTTTATCTGGTACTTACACTTCAAGTAGCACTGATACTATTACCATCATGAGTGAAGGATATAAGCAACACAGAGTTTTTGCAGAGAAAAACACCATCTTTCTACTGATATAGTTGAGGAGAAAATAGAAGGCCCTTTTCAGACTTGAAATATAAGTAGCTCATGAGCACATTAAGAACAACTATTCTGAATTAAAATTGCTTATCTTAATTAAGTGGATGATCCTAGTCTGTCTAGCACCTGTGCCTGAAACAGGCTTTTAGGCATTTTTCATAGTCTTCCTTCTTTTCCTCAGTCTTTTTTAAAGAGGTGGAAAGAGATTTAGTGATGGTTACTTACCGTGGAACTAAGTGGGTAAAGATGCCTGTGCTAGAATCATTCAATCTTATTGTAATGCCCTATGTACAATATTCTTGTTTTTGACTATCTGGCTTATTTGTTCCACAGAAATTAATATATAGATTTCTGGTGAAAATCTAGACTATTACAAAATACAGAAGTTAAACTGATGACTCTACTTTAGGAAGAGCTTGCACAAAACTATATTGCACACTGGTGTTTGGTACAGTGTGCTACTGGAAACATCAGCTCTCTGAGGGGATGTCTAAGGTCTAGCATAGAACTCAATTTTTCCCCTGTGAATTTCAATATCAAAACTTCCATTGTTCTTGACTGTAGCAGTATTGTCTGTTCTGGCACGTAGGCTAGTATACGAGCAGATGACTCTGCTGTGCTCACCTACATTTTTTCATGCTCTTTCAATCAGAAAGGCTGAACTACAAGAAGGAAACAGCTTAGGCATCATCTTTCTAGCAGTCCATAAACTGCCAAGTAAAATTGGAGGAGAGTTAAGAAGGAAATAAAACCCTCTGAGGAAGGAGATGGAGGGGACTAAGCAATTCTCTGAAGACATATTTTTATTGAAGTATACAGTTATTGATACAGTCTGGAGTATACAGCAACAAAATACATATGTGCTGTCTATGAACTAAAGTGATTCTTTGAAGGCATTTCTCTGCTGTTTTCAGAGAAGAGGATAAATTGACACAGATGCAAAAAATATATATATATTTCTGCTCCACCTCCAATGTGTAATTATGATATTACTGAAACAAGTTTTTATTTACATTTATTTGACTGAAAAGTTTCAGTGTTTTTTTTTAATGATTTTATAGCACAGATTTTTCCCTGTAGTATTACATTCCTCTTCCTTACTTTACTTCTTTTCTTCCTTTGTCTATATTGTTTTGTCTCTTTTTGTTTCTCCTTCCCATTCTCTGTAACTTTCATTGCTATTATATTGTTAAAATCATGCTATGATATTCACAATATAATAGCATATTATATCATAATAAAATATATCATGCTATATTTTAATATCCCCAGCATCTGGGATTAAGCAACCATGGGATGATCTCAGTTTTCAACTACTATACACAAAACTAATTTCCTACAGATTTGTATCCTTTGTTTAATTCCTACCTCACAAAACGTACAATAATCTCATTTTTCCCTTTAAACTTGAAAGCATGACTGAGGAAGAGATAACAATACTGAGACTACTCTGGATATGCAAGTACTAACCAGTCAGGCAGCTGATACCCAGACAAATTCATTGAGACTGAGTACTGTCTGCTTCCCCCTCAAGGAGAAAACCCTAGGAATTTTATTATTGGGATTACTATTATTATTCTATGTGTATAACTTTTTAGCTTTTTTGTTAGATAGAAAGCTTAAAGAAAAGGCAAACTAAAAGAACCACAAGCCACTATTTCTACAATATCATAATCTGAAGAACAATTTCTGAATAACTGGGATTCATAGTATCACTTAATTGCTAGACGGACATGCTTGTATGCATATATATACAGATACCCTCTTTACTTGTCCTTTGCCAGCTCTCACTACTGTGTTTGAAAGGACCTGGGGGAGGTGGTCAATAGCCAGTTGAATATAAGCCAGCAGTGTGCTCATTTGGCCAAGAAGTCCAACAGCGTCCTCACTTGTATAAGAAACAGTATGGCCAGTAGGACCAGGGAAGTGATTGTCCCTCTGTACTTGGCTCTAGTGAGGCTGCACCTTGAATACTGTGCATGTTCAGAGAAGAGCAACACAGCTGGTGAAGGGTCTAGATAACAAGTCTTACGAAGAATGGCTGAGGAATCTGTGGTTATTTAGCCTACAGAAAAGGAAGCTCAAGGGAGAACTTCTTACTCTCTATAGTTACCTCTAAGGAGGTTGTAGCAAGGTGGGGGATTTCTTCTCCGAAGAAACAAGCAATAAGGCAAGAGGTAGAGGTAATGGACTCAAGTTGCACCCAGGGAGGTTTAGGTTGGATTTTAGGAAAATTTTCTTCACTGAAAGGGTTGTGAAGCATTGGAACAGGCTGCCCAGAGAACTGGTTGAGTCACCATCCCTGGAGATATTTAAAAGACCTGTAGATGTGGTGCTTAGGGACATGGTTTATAGGTAGACTTGGCAGTGCTAGGTTAACTTGATTAACAGTTGGATTTGATAACCTAAAAGGTCCTATCCAACCTAAATGATTCTGTAAAGAATAAAGCAGCCACAGGGCAAGTGCGTGGTAAGTAGGAGCTAGGTCTACAACTATCCTTTCTCCACCCTTTTTGTCAGTTGGTATGTTTGTCCATCTGTAGAGCAAAGCATAGTGATGTGTCTCAGGTGAACAGCAGCTCTAACATGGAACATAGGATATAAATACACCCATCTGTTTATCAAGTCCTTTTGGATATTCTAGGAAGAATGGTGATAAATATATTCATACATAAAATAAACTATTGATTATTGTTGTTGCTATGAAGGTTAGTTTCACAGTATGAAGAATACTTTAAAACTCAGGAGCACACTTTGATTCTCAGAAACACAAAACCAAACCAAAACAAAATCCTACATGAAGCTGAGATTCCCCTATCCTGTGGAAAGCACAGTGTAATACAAGTTTTACTTATTCCACTGCATAGATTTTCAACAATGAATTAATTACATCTCACATAAATGATAGTAGAATTCACAAGGGAAATCAAGTAGTCCTTAATTTGTTGACTTTCTCCACTGATGATAGCACATTCCAGTGCTATCGTAATTCTCATCGTGAGTCTGTTAGCATTTTCCAAGCCAGAACAGCCCTCAGCCCTGTCTTGGTCTAAGCAGAGAAAGTAGGGGGTTGTTTGAGACTGAAAATTACTGTGAAAATGAAGAAAAAAATGCAGAAGATAATTCCAAACAAAGAACATAGGGAGACAATAATAGTAGCAATAATCTTCTCTCATTTTTAACACCTTTCACCTTGAAATTTTCTAAAGCTCTTTCAAAATTATCTATATAGGAGTAGCTTTACCAGCTGCTGAAAAACAGTGGTATCTGAGAAGGAACACAGGTAACTGCAGGAAAAGAAAGGATTTGCTGTTTTCTTCCACTGCAATGTTCCTTTCTCCTTCCACTACAAATATCCCATACAGAACACCTTTTTTGAAACGTATTTCAAGGCTGTCATCCCATCTAAACTCACTTTCAAGACCTTTCAACATTCTTCACAAGTATTTTACCATCCAACATTAACTAAAAATAAAATCACTTTTCCCTTCCTCTACATGCACTAACATCATAGTACAGAAACAACTTCCACAGTGCAGCCACACCATCTCTCACCTGGAATCTCCCCTCATCTTCCACAGAGGCTGGCTGCAGTGGCAGAGTCCTCCAAAAGTCTGAGGCTGCCCCGTGCTCTGTGGTCTACAAACATTTTTACTGGTAGACATAACTTGCTGGCTTTTCAGGGCAGGACCAACTTCCCATCTTGGTGTTCTAAGCAGCTCATTCTAACATCCTACAGGACGTGGCACAAATCTGGCAAATACAAAAACACAAGGTTAATAATTAATATAAAAAAACACCAAGGTAGTGTTTATTTATATGCAATATTAGAGAATATCAAGATATTTCTTCATTAAAAACAACAACAAAAACACAAAACATTTCACAAAAGACATTCTTGTCATTCAGTCATTTGTTAAAAACTAAAAGTAAATTTATGGAACTAATTACTTTGTATAAGGTATGCAAACATCTCTTTTGAACAGAACTATTAATATTTTATTTATATTCTTGTACTTGCCTTCAGACCTCAGTCAAGGATCAGGTACCTGTTTTGCCCTCTCAGCAAATAAAGAGACAATGCCTGCTAGAAATATGTGCCAAGTAATTACTTTGTTTAGGGACTTTCTCCTTTTTTTCAGGGTGCCTTTGTAAAAGCAGAGCCTGCCAAAGACACTAACCTGGATTTTCCCTAAAGCCACCCAACACTTTCTGAAATTGCATTTGCTTCACAATTAGAAAATTCATCATTTGTTCTTTTTCAAACTCATATCCAAGGACACTTCTACTTTCCCATGTACTTTAATCATGAAGAGACCATAAAGTCAGCACACCAAGAAATATTTCATTCTCAAACAAATGCAGACCCATGAAAGCAGGAATGAAAATACATGAGGCCTCACCTCCTATTCTGTCATAAAAATTTGGGAGCTTTATCAAATTCCATCAGGCAGACAGTAATGCAGGACATAAAATGCACAGAATCATTAGCCAAACTAGGAAGTATTGAAAGAAAAATCTTTTATACTTTTTCAGGGTCATTCTCAGGTGGAGGATCATTGCATGAAGGAATCACAATCCTGAGAAACAAGTGCAAACTTTCTGCCTTGCAAAATGCCTGCAATGCTCATCTCACCCACAGCACAGTACAGGATCATGTCTCAGGTTATAAGTTTGCAATGAGAGAACAAAGGGAAATTTCAAAGTTCTTGCATTTGGCCATAAACTTTTTGGAGGGGCTATAGATCTTCTAGCAGAAACCGCAATGCTCCCCCTGGAATATGACCTGTCAGTTTCTATGGTGGAAGAAAGACCAGCAATGAAAATGTCCCAATTTCCCATTCTTTTCAGCAGAGGCTTTTCACGGCTTTCCTTGTAAATGCATATATATTATGTACTTCCTTTGAAGTCAAGCTGTCCAAAAGACCACATTAACAGCTCCTGCATCTTCTTTTCTTTCACCTGCTGTGTTCTTCTTTGGACCAACATTCACCTCCTAAGATGATGACTGCATAATGCTCCTTCCTTGTTCTTTTTTTTTTTTTTAAATTATTTTTGGTTTGATTCCATATCTGTTCCAGATGACTAGATTTCCTCTTCATTGATTATTCTGAATTAATGGCAAGAGTTCATTGTGTTGTACCCAGTATCTATCATCATCAGTCAAGTAATAGCAGGAATCCTGACTTCTCAAACTCACCTCTTACAAGATACAAGAAAGCAGAAGTCTGAATAAATTTGTTTGAAATTATGCCGACATGCAGCAGCTCTTGGTGAAGACCATAAGGACTGAAGTCTTGATACAATCAGATGCAGCACATACCATTTCATAGTAAAATTTGAATTAATTTAACCTTGTTTTTGATGTATGACAGAGTGCTGTAAATTTGAGCTTTTCTTTGACTGCTGACTGCTTTTGAATCAAGAATTTGTGGTACAAGCAATTTTCACTGACTTCTGTCCATCATGGTTTCCTAGGTGAAACAGCAAGCAAAGAAAA
Organism: Anas platyrhynchos; assembly: GCF_047663525.1. NCBI lineage: Eukaryota > Metazoa > Chordata > Aves > Anseriformes > Anatidae > Anas > Anas platyrhynchos. The sequence continues at coordinate 25,449,348 of NC_092594.1, read as the reverse complement.
ATTCTGCTCTTCCTATCCTAGCTTAAATTTGGAGATTGTTCTCCTAGCCAATTGCCAGGGCTAAAAGAGCTCCATCAGCATCAGCTTAGAATTTCCCAGAATTTCCTCCAATGCAAAAGATTGTCTGCTACCGCAGACCTACTGAGATAGGAGTTTCTCTGCTGGGCCAACATCTCTACTATATACAAACTGGTACCACAAAAGGAGGGAGACTGTCCAATCTCATTATTCTAGACTACACCATTTATAATGAAAAGACATATGCCATAGACAGTAAAAGCTAAGGAACTTACTAATTTACATGCAGTCAAGAACACAAGTCAGACTTCATCCCAAGCTATTTATGAGTTTAAGTCTGAGAGTTTGGAATTAAATATTACTTTGGAAATAAGAGCGTAACCTGAAAATAATAGATGAGAGTTTCTAGCACAGAAAAATCAATGATAGTTACCACACAATTATGCTTTCAGGAAAAATGAGCCCTCCCTCTCCTGCAGCATGTAATCAACTGTTAGATACATAGCAAATCAAGACACAACATAGCTACCCAATATCAATATTAATTAGAGCTGAGGAAGCAGCTCTTAACAAAGAATTCATTTCATGAGTTCCACATATTTTGCAAATGTCACTGCTCTCCTAAATTTATAATTTTTCATTATTTTACAGAATATATACTTTCATGCCAGCTAACTAGTGTTGGAATTGTTTCTTAATTAATTGTGGTTTGTCACAGAGATCATTTAAAAACATCTTCTCTTTTAATTTTGCTTTGTATATTATAAATAACTCACAGAAAACAAGTTTTAAATTAGTTTATTGGGAGAACAGGAGATTTCAGGATTAAAATGAACATTCTGTGAACGTCTGCACACACATATTTTGAGTGATTGGGAAAAATGCACAAAAAACAGAATGATATGACTAAAAACAATGCTCTAAAATGCTGTGAAACATTTTGAGGAAATTTTGATTGCATTTAATAGTACCAATTTTAACCATATTCTGATGAACAAAAATTAAACTGTCAAAGAAAGGAAATACTTGCAAAACAGTGTTTTCCAATTGTTTTGCTGAGAAATACAAGGTTCTTCACAACCTCTGAAGTCCTGCCAGTGAATCCTAGATGGCACAGAGAAGCCTGAGTCAGAGAAGCCCCTTATTTTCAGGCAAGTTCTTGGTCCCTATCATTTGCTAATAGACAACATATTCCCATGAGATTCACACTACGGATTTTGTAACTGAATTGAACATTGTTATCTAATTATGCTGAAACCAATGCCATTATTTCAGTCAGGACTTGGAAATCCATTAAAGCCTTATGTTGCATTAAATTTCCTAGCAGACCTCATTCAGAAGAGAATTTGTATTTCTCTTTCTTCTCCTCTTGCTCAGTGCCTGGCCTCTCCCCGTACTTGGACTGCAGAGTCCAATGAATGTGGAAAGTCCTGAAGACTTCCCAGAAAAGTGTCCATTGGACTTGCAGATGGGAAAAACTGAAGGAGGGAATGGGAATACAGTATCTAAGACTGCCACTGGTTTCAAAGAAAAAGTCAAACACACAGCATCCAGAGCACAAACACTTCAGAAATATAAAGTCTTGCAATCACAGTCCACTTTGCCAAGTATTTGACTTGTTCCAAGATTTAAATAAAAATGTCAATACTGATGATGTTTTGTATTCTGTTTACATTTGAGAATACTCAGCAGCATTTGGAGATTTAGAAAAACTACAGGTTTCAATCAGTTTTTATTTTGAATAAGAATATTCTACATCACTCAGCAGAGACTTTTCCTGTGCTATCGATAAAGTTTTTCAGAAAAGACAACAACCATTTATAAAAAAAAAAAAAAAAAAAAAAAAAAAAAAAAAGGGCTCAAATATACGTATTCTTCTCAACTCCTCACATCTTAAAGCATTCTGCAATTTATTTCCCCACTTTCATCTACTGAGATTCAGAGCAGCCATGGTGTGATTATACTTTTTTCAAGAATAGCTGATGAATACCTGAAAACTCTCCCACTGTGGGACATTCTGTTTTCTCAGGAATAAAAAAAAGCAGCCAGAATGACACATTTTCTCTTTCTAAAAATAAAATGAAAGGCCAGAGAAATCAACGAAAAAAAAAAAATGCTGCTAAAACAGCACAAAACACAGAATACCAATTACATGTTGACAATGTGACTAATGAGATAGCCAGCTAATTACCTGATTCTGATAAACGTTATAGCAAATAGTAATCATATGGGTAAGGCTTAATTCCTGCCTAACACTGCCATTTTTCATAATGCAAAATCATAAAGTATAACATACTATAAATTCCCTCTCTGTCCAAGTGAGATGTTGGTTATATGTTATTAGCCATTAAGAAAACTTACAGATGGGTTTTGCTTTGGGAACAAGTTGATCTTTTCCCCATCTTGCCTTATGTGAAAAGGTGATTTAATTCACCTAGCCTTTTCTGTGAGGATTTCCTGCATTCCCCTGCTCTGACAGTTCTGCATCCTACCTGGATGCACTTTCCCGGAGATAGAAAGGAAAGGATCTGTCTGTAACCCCCACTTCTCTGCACAGGAAATCACCTCCACATACAAGGTCTCCCTCCTAATTTGATAATCACCAAACATTACAGGAAGAAGAGGTTATTTCAACCAGCATGTGTTGTTCCAGGGAGATGACAGTAAGGGTGAGTTCATCCTTTTGTAGGTCCCAGTGCATTCCTCTGATCCATAAATAGGAATAGTTTCACCTTGTTGGAGGATTTTTCAGGGCACTATGGATATCATCACAGGTCTCCTGCCTTTATCTCTACAGAGATGTTGCAGTGCTGGAGTTGCAATGCTGATGTTTAAAAAACTCTGGTTATCACATACACTGTTTGCCCCCTCCAGAGGCATCACATTAATTCTTCTGAAGAATTCCTCTCTGATAGGCATTGGTTAACCCACAACCACAGAGGCAAAGAAACCCCAAAAAATGGGGGAGGGAGAATGTTGGCAGGTTTAAAGACAAAAGTGGCTTGAAATCTAAGGTCAAGTAGAACTTCTGGAAACCTATTATAGGTTTCTACATGCTATTAAAATTCAATCTAACACAAGATGCAGAAAGGACATGTAATGTAAAGCTCTACTTTTAAAGTATGAAAACTCTTTGTAAATAATATAGTCCCATCATCGCTTGGCATCCTGCGATGCCAAGCGATGATGGTCTGTATCCTTTTTCTCTCTTTGTAAGTTTTTTTGGCATGTTTGTACAGCAGATAGATTACACACTGGGATCCTGGTCTATGGCTGGAACATCTGGGTGTTTAATTAACACAACTAATACTATGGCTCCTTGGATATCCAAAGCATACAGCAATTTATTTCTGTCTGTCTGTCTGTCTTATAATTGAGATTTCACTGAGCTGGCTTTGGATTTCACAAGTAAGAGTAGATATTACTAATCCATATACTTTTTTTTTCTATGACAGGGATTCCAAACAACAACCGTGCATGAAAGGTAAGAAACTTCAGTAGAAATCTTGCCCTGCACAGTAAACAAACAGCTGTTTATCATTGGCCTAATTACCAAGTTAATGAGATACTAATTTCTATATTCATAAACTATGCATGAGCAAGCATGAGTGTATGCAAAACAGAGCATAGTGACAAATTTAATAAATAAAATAACAAGGTATTGGTAAATAAACATTAATGATATTTAAAGCTAAGAATCAGGTTATGTTTTATGGGAAGCTTTCATAAGCAAGACGTAATTCTAGCAAGTCTGGGTGTTTGTTTTTAACAGCATCAAACAAGTAATTCATTTAGAAAGGAAAAATATAATATGTACAAATACAAAGTTGGAGTAACTGGGATGGCAGCGGGACTGAAAAGAGGTTTCAAAGTTACAACATAGAAACAAAATCAGTGAAATTAATCATATGCAGGTGCTTCAAGAAAAGCAAAATTTTCTAGGATGTCACCTGTAAGTACAAGCAGTAATTCTGCCCTCCTCTACAATGACAGAGCTGTAGTGTTTCATTAGAAAAGCTGGAGGAATAAGAGAGAATCTAGAGTAAAACAACAAAAATGTTAAGGATGTCTGGAAATTGTGAACTTTGAAGAAAGACTGAAAACAAACAAACAAACAAAAAGATAATTGTTCCATTTAGAGAGTAAATATCTGAAAAGTGTTTAGTAAATACTTCAAATACATAAAATATTGCAATGAGAAGTATAATGACTAATTTTCTCCACACTTCCCTGAGGAGTTATGAACACTCACTGACAGCAGTGGGGACTTAATATATTAGGAAATCTTTCTCAATAGTCAAGCCCTGGACATTTAGGCACTGGAACAGCTTATCTGTGAAAGCTCTGAAACCCTTGCAACTGGCAGGATTTTAAGAAGCAGCACGACAACCACATCTCAAGAGATTTTCACTTTACAGGAGGAGGATGAGATTGAATAGATGACATTTGCACTTCCTTTCCAGAATTTCACTTCCATTATTAGTCATTTTTTGCTGATTTTGTATATATGAAAAGCAGAGTGAAATAGCTCCCTAACAGCTCTCTTCTACAAAAATTGAAATCTACCAGCTTCCTCAACCATGCATCCTTGTGTCCCCCACCTCTGAAAAGGCAGTATATTTCTAGGAGTACTGTGTCTGAGACAGTTTGTTCCCTGCAAATATACTCGCCTGCATGAGCTGTGTCACAGGGACAGCAGAGAGATCAATTCAGAAGTTTTCTCTTGCTGACTGGTGCAGGCGTTTCAACAGGATGATCACTGTATTTAGACAATCGTATTGCAGAGCATGAAAAATGAACAACCTGAAATCAAATGGTTTGAGAGCTCAGGATCATCCCAATTCAGTGTTCACCCTGGCAAAAACATGAAAAACAGCAGCTCTTAAAAATAGTCGCTGCTTCTGCTCCCCCCAAATTGTTTCAAAAATAATAAATGACAAACTGACACAAACATTACAAATCCTGGCCCATCAATGTGAACATAATGGCAGCTGGCTACCATGTTCCTAAAAGTAGTTTGGAGTTCTAGAAAATACAGATTGGGATGGTTTCATCTTTTTTCTTTGTTCATTTTAATATTGATTGGCAACTATGGCTCCTGCTTACGTGGAGATGGTAACTGCCCCCCAAAATACTTTAAAATGAGATTTTACTTGCATTGAAGATTTTGGGTTTGACCCAATTTTCTCTGGAAAATCCAGAGCTAGGCATCCTCCATTGTTAGCCTTATCCAGGCTGAGTCTCCTCCTCTAGGACAAAGTAAATTCAATTCCCTCTTCTGCTCACGTGGGAAAGGAGAGTAAGTCTGTCTCTAACATTGTGCTGAGGAGTTACTGAAATATCAGTAGAAAAGCTCATCACCTCAATAATCTAATTCTGTTTTCTTTGTTTGCTTTTTTGTTGTTTGTTTTTTGGTTGGTTGTTTGTTTTGTGTTTTGTTTTGTTGTTTGTTTTTGTTTTTTTAATTAACCATTTATTTGGTTTGGCTGCTAAACTAAAAACAACAACAACAAAAACAAAAACATTATGAATACAGATATATTAACTACGCAGATCATCAATTCAAGCATACTTCTCTATCTGCTTACAAGTAGTTGAATTTTTTGAAAATTCTTGTGTCTAATGGTAGTTAATAATGGTATGTTGGTAGCTTCTTCATAGCTAGCCGAAGCTAGCTCTGTATTATAAAACCTTTTTCTCCCTGCCAAATTCTCCCCCTATTATAAGGATGTTGTATCTTGGAAAAATTCTGGAAATCAGTCACGTTTGTTTTTCTAACCATCACGATCATTTCAGTCACAACACTGTTTAAAGAATGACTCAGATGATAATGACTTTGCCTTCTAAAAATTTAGAATCTGGCTTTCAGTACATATTTTGACTCAGATAAAAGGATTGAGATGTAAATTCTTTACACTATATAACAGTTTACACATTTGTTGCACTTTGTGTATCTGAGAAGTCCCACAGATTTCTCAACATGTCAAAGTTCTCATGTCAAACTACTAATCTTTATTTTGTTAAGATTTTACTTATGGAAAAAATAAATAGGAAAGTTCCTAGGCTTTATAGTTCGTGCCTACATTTATGTAATATTTAGTCAAGCAGGTAAAAATTGGATAAACATCGAGATATTCCAAATATTTAAATTTTCCTTTCAAACTTCAGGACATTTTTATCTTAAGTGAAAAGAATCATATGGAAACACTTTTTAGATTCCTATCATGATGTTAGACAGAAAGACTTTCTAATTTTTAGTGTTCAGTTCTGGTTTCAATGACATGGTGTTCATTCTATATTTTTGGATGCATGGAAGCCTGGTTTTCAGCTATACCAGAGCTGTCTTGATATAATTTACTCCAAAGCATTTAGTTGGAGAAAATGGAAGATATACTGATCTCCACTGGTTATTGCAGCTGTCTGGATCTCAGAGATTTCTGCTGTTTTCTTTTCCCCTTTCAGAAGTTCTCTAGCTCAAAGCTAAAATAAAGTAAAGTAAAGTAAAGTAAAGTAAAGTAAAGTAAAGTAAAGTAAAGTAAAATAACATTTTTCTGTGATTGCTTGTTGGTTCTGTCATTCTTTAGGCTGGCTACTAGTGATTATAAATTGCCTTTCTTGCCTCATTCCCTTTAAAGCTTTAACTTCATTTAATATAACCATTCTTCAACTTCACTGAAGTTCTAAACTTTAACATCACTGATGACAATAATATTTCACTTTCTTACCTCTCATTGATGGGGTTCTCAACCCTAAATAAACTGCTGAAATTATAAGGACAATATAATTTTAGACTGAATTTCCCCCCAAACTATTTACAATCTCATTCAACAGTTAGTATATTCTTGACCTAATTCTTCTTCTAGCTACTAAGATAACAGAAATTTAAGAGCAGTCACATTTTCCATTTGTCATATGTTTTCCAAAGTTCATTTCATAGTTTTGTGTCTCACCTGAGTTTTCCTGGGGAGTGGGCATCATCTCCCACTCTGCAACACTAGATCTCTTTTTTAGTCCAGCTATTTGTTATTCAGTCTCTATGCCTCCTGCCTCAGCTTAGCAGTGAGAAGTGTTCTGCACATCCTTACTAAATTCTCCTAGTGATTACACTTCTTTTGGTTTCTTTGATGAAAATCAGGCCCATCACTGACCTAGTATCACTTCCTCACCTTGCTTTTAATTAGTCAGTCTTCTGCCATTTTTTATACCCTAGATGAAGCTGCTTCCAGTCTTTTTCCTATAAAAAACAGTTCAGTAATCTACACCAGAATCATAAGTATAAAAGTTTAATAGTGACTGTCAGTCATTGTGTATTGTCTTTTATTTATTTTGTATATAATTGTTTGTAATATTGGAAGAGGTGGCCTTTGACTCCATTTCACAAGGCCCACAGCCATGTGCATTGTTCTGAAATAACTGGGTGTCACTGGAAGGCAGATGCAGCCCCCCTGGGTGAGTCTGAACCCCGTTGCACTCTTCCCATGGGTAGCTTGTGTGATTTTGCTCAGGGCACCTTCCAGGCAGAGCATCTAGCATTCAAGCACCCAGTGCCAGCTTCCCTGCACTACAATTTCTATCCTGCTAGTTAGAAGTCCATATACTTGTTGTGAACCAGCATAGAAACTGTGGTGATGTTTTGATGAGGTGTTTGCACTGTAGAAGAAGAGGAAAAGATGGAGAGATGGAGACAGGTCTTCCCTCACCTCAAAGAGTCAGCAGTGGCTAAGGTTAAAGCACGGATCAACATGCAATCTGCCACAAGTGTCTAGTGGTTTATTCAGACCTTGCCAAGGAAAAAAGCATTTCCATCCCCTGCTTTAAGGGAAGTGTTGATATAAAAACAATTGTCAAAACCTCATCATCCAACCATCTGATATTGATCCTTTCACGTCAGCCAGTGCTCTGGATTCTCTGAAAAATCAGCACACCATTCTAACAATTGATCCAACAGAGTACAAAACTGCCACGCCAGCCTCTGTCTTAAGACCTATCTTTTTTAAAATGTATGGGAATAAAAATTTAACTCCTTGTAAAGAAAAAAGAAGGGTAAGGCACATTCTCTCCCTTCTGAAATTTTGTCTGGAGAGCCCAGTCAAGTTACTGTCTGTGTGGAGTTTAATCAAGACACGCTGGCTCACAATGCAGCTATGGCCTTTGACTGCAACCCCATTCAATGCAAGGATCTCATTCGTCACTTCTTGTAACTGACCTAGTGCTTGCTACTTCTCTTATCCAGCAAAAAATGCCACTTGTCCTCCCCTAAAAATCACATAAAATTAATTCACAGGTGGTATCCAGATTTTAAGACTGAGAATTTTATAGAATTTTTTGGTTTTGTTTTTAAAGAGTAATGCAGCTCAATTCTCAAAAACCTCTGTCATAGTAGCACAACCCAGGAGAATGCACAGAGTATGAGTTCTCTTAACCTCCTGACAAAATACATTAATCTTGATTGCCCTGTTGTTCAAAATCATAATTAGTGGTTATTTGAAGGGAGGCCTAATTCAGAGAGCCCAGGATGGCACCTTTCAAAGTGTATGTATTTTCTGCTTTGGCACACAGGAGGGTCCACGTACTCATTGTCTTTTGATGGCTGTTTAGCTGTGACATTAAAGATCCTCTTTTCTCTCTGCTTGCCACCTTTTGTTTATCTCTAAATATAGCAGTAGATTTTTCATAGCCTCCTGGATGTGAAATAGACTTCTCTGCTACTCTCTCCCTGTGCGGTAATCTTGTTTCACTAACAATACAATAATTTAAAGTTATACTGGAAAATCCCATTAAATACCTTGACAGTTGAGAACAGACAACATTATGCTACTAAAAAGTCCCTGTAAAAGACTTAAAATCTCCCTGAGATGTTACAATAACTATCAGTCATTGTTAATTTAATAATTTTCTCTTTAGTGTTATGTTCAGGTTTACTGCCAATCCTTATCAAGCTGCATTTGAAAGCCTTTTTAATTTTCTAAATTCAGAGAGAAGTGTCCACAAAATAGAAATAATATTATCTGCAAATTAAAGTGAACCACAGAGAAGGTATAATAATATTAACAGGTTAGCTAAGGCATTACGTTGGGAAAATGACTAAGTATTCTGCATTAAGTGAGGGGAGAGTGAGATAAGCTGGTGATGTGATTTGGTTGTGACTGAATGAAGCAGCCTAAAATTGTTGTAAATCTGCAGAATTGCAGGTTTTTCTTCCTCTAGCACAGAAGGTTTGGAAGCACATCTACAGGATCAATTTCCATACAATGGGAAGCTGCTTTGAGAAAACATCGGCACAAAATGTGTCTGACTGGAAAACAAAAGGGAAAAATACTTAAAAATAAAAACAAGAAGAACAACCTTTGGGGGTAAAATTTTGCTCTCTTGATTCATCGCTAGAGTTTAATGGACACAGAAGATGCTTGAAATTGTAGGCTGAGACCGTGCTAAAGGTGCTTCTACCAGCCATGTCTGTACCATTTTACTTGGCCTTTCATTTGGAAGAAAAAGATGCTCCTACAGGATGCTAAAATCTCAGAGGGCCCAGTTATCCTAAATTATGTGTACAAAGGGCTCCCAGTGAAGCTAGTGGGAGCTACAGGTGCTCAACATTTCTGAAAGTCAGTTCACTTTTAGCTAAACATGAATTGAGCTGCTGAGCTTCAGGAAACTTGATCTGAATATTTGGAGCTTGGTTCTTTCATGAGATAAAAGACAAGGGAGAAGAAGGAGGCTGGAAAAGATTATAATTAAAACTCTCTACCTTTTAAAGGTAGAGAGAAGTGGTCATGTAAAATTATCTCTATTTATTATTTCTGTTTTCAGCCAGTGCACCCCAAGGGCTTAATAATCTGCACAGAATCCGTGCGTGGCAGTGGCCTGGAAGACACGTGGGGGTGACGAGGGCATCACTCAAACCTCAGGCACAAACAATAGACACCAGGATACCTTTGCGTGCCAAGTCCCAGCACACTCCATGTATGTGGTTGTACACAGTGTGAATTGCACAGAGGAAGTTTATCCCTACCTTCTACAACCCTCTGTTGCCCTGTAAGCTGCTTGCACTCCATCAGTGGCCTCCCCGCGACTGGCTCTGTACAGTTTACCTGAGGTATGATTTATAGACTCAAGAACTGGTTGGTTCTTAGTTTGCCTTCATGAAAGCTTTCTTATGTTACAGTTGTTCACTATAAATCTAGCTAGCATGAGAAAATCAAGTGCCTCAGTAACAATTTGGCAATTGGTCAGCAAGTAACGCACAGGTTAACAGTTTCTATTACTTGACACGATCCTTAGATGCTGGGATGTCGGGAAGACAATTTTCGTTATTCTTTGGGAAAGAAGTAGCCCACGATGGCAGAAGATTGCAGTGAGTGCTTCTAGCCATCCTCTGTCAAGCAGGGACTGCTCCCTATCCCTGTGGGCACTTCAGCTGGGCTGCCTGGGCAAACTCCTTTCAAAGACTGTTTATAATCTGTCACAATGAGCACAGTTCTTTTTCCCTATGGACTGTGAGAAAAGAAAGGAAGGACACTCCTCAGCAGCCAGAATGAAAAAAAATCTTTTGATTCATACAAAGTTTAGGGGAAAAAATGTTTCCTGAAGTCTTCTTTTTCCCCTCTTCTACTCATCTGGTACAACACGTCTTGTTGAAGAGAGTTACATTAGATAGTTTCAGGTCAGTAAGTTTATAAGTTTATCTTGATCACTGTCTCGCTGTACACCTGACAGTCATTTAGGGTGTTTTTCTAGGATTAGATTATTTCTATTTGTTGCCGCATTTGACCATGAATTTCAAATGACAGCTATAATTATTTATAGAAGGTGATGTTTTAGTGTTTTTTGTTTGTTTATTTTGTTTTTTTTTTTTTCCATTTAGTTGGCCAGAGATCTTGAGTGCCTTTCTAAAATTGGTTTTAGACCAAGCTCAGGCAAAACAGTGTTTAGTATGGGTTTCTTGAATATTATCTAAACAATAATAACACGTGCCTGGAAAAAAACAACAAAGGTAACCCAGGCTGTCTGCTTGCAGTAAAGTAATGGTGTAATGGCTAAAACTGAGAACTACAAGGAAAATCTGGGACCCCCAAATACAATTAAGGAGCAAACAAGCTGAGATGCAGAGAAATATCCCCTGAGTAAGACAAACAAAAGAATGATGATTAATATCAGTGTGTGTTGTGCTTGATAGGACCAGTCACAGCCATTACAGCAGTGATTCTTAAATGGGGGCAGGGGCATATGGCTGCACATAAGGCTCAGAAGTGTTATGTCCAGATAGCACCTAGATCATTGTAAAATAGTACATTTAAGGATTGTACCATGAGCTGTCCAGGAATTCACATGCATAGAAAGCAATATGAGGTTTGTTATGCCAAAATTGCTACATTGCTTTTAAAAATAAATTTTTTACAGTCCAAATTCCTCTCTGGTTATTACAACAAAAGCATCTGTTCAGTGTTGCTGCTCAAGACAAGACTGCCTGCCCTTTAAGTGAATGGGATTTTCAAAATAAACAATCAGGATGATTATGCTTTGCACTGCTGCAGGGATTTTTATTTAATTCTACAGCATATTAATACAGACAAAAAAAAAAAAAGCAGATAAACATTTTTTTGGTTGTACTAGATGGCAAAAGTATATAATTACATCGCTCAGAATCTCATCAGCTTCCATCAGCCTAAGCTATTTTATGAACACACTTATATAACTGCCGAGTATAGAGCAATTACAGGAAAGCATTCTCCTTTCTGAATGCATCTGCACATTTAGTATGGTCTGATCTAATTAAAGCCACTTCCATTAAAGTCATCTGGAGTATTTCCACTCCAGGTTAAGGCAAAGACACAACAAGCACAAGACAACCACAGTTCCTACAGCCAAATACTGGTATTAGAAGCTCAGCTTCAATTGTAACCAAATAAAAGTATTTCTAGAAATGATCTGAAACATGACCTGAATGCAAACCTAATCCAAGACAGCAAGTTGTTTGCCTTCATTTTCTCTGTAGGAATCAAAAACCCTCCTACTTAGTACAGAGTTGCAGGAAATTGAACTCTAAACAAACACAGTTTGGGGACAAGAAATTAGTGAATAAGACAAAGATCGAAGCTCTATGTTCCATTATTTACAGGCAGTTGGAATTGATCTCTATATTTATCTCAACTACTTTGTTTCCTGAGAGAGATGGTGATAAATTTTAGGGTCTCCTGTGCTCTAAACACTATCAGTGCTAATATCTGGATGACAATGGAAAGAAGTTAAAAAAGAAAACAAACTGTGCGACAGTTTGGTAAAACTATTAAGATAGCCTGCTTTTGTTTTGTTTTTATGGAGAAAAGATCTGAAGCACTTTGAATGTGAAAATTTAACACAATAGGCAAGTTCAACAGACTTAATTCATATTTCATATTAAGTTCATATTGATTTTTTCTCACCAATATTCACTTTGCTAAACAACCTTTCACTTTCAAAAGCCTGCCAAAGGACTGCCAAAGACCATTTCATTAATACATTTAATAAGAATCATTAAGTCTCACAAATATAACTAGTTCATGTTCATTTCACAGAAAAGAAAAAAAAAAAAAAAAAACCACAAAAAAAAAACCACCACGCCACAGTTAAATATAAATGTTCCAGCTTGAACCCGTTGCACAACAAAATTAATTTAGATTTTTCAAGAGGCAAAATGCTTCTGTTTGTATGACGAAAACGTTCTTAACAAAATTTTTTAATAGATGAGCAGAAACTACACACAGTCATTGACTTCAAAGGCCTTTCACTTACTTATATTGAAAAAGCAGCTTTGTCTCACATGCTGGATTTGTTTTCTTTAAAAGAAAATCTATGGTATGTGTCTATTGACCAAGCATCAAAACAAATACAGAGTTTTGTTTTGTTTTTACATTCAAAGGCAGATTTTTCAATGATAGTTTTTATTTTAAGTCTAACATGGGCTAATTAATTACAAAGTCCTTTATTTTAAATAACTTGATTGGTGAGTATCTGCTAATGAAACTGATTTTATTTTTAGTTTTCAGTTTTCAAAACTAGGAACGCAGAGAGCATATACCTATTACTGTAGGACAAAGGGATGAGCACAGAGATTTAAAAAACTAAACGAGAGAGGAAAAAAAACAAACACTGTTTGGGACCATATTAAGACAAGGTAATTATATTTCAGGAATTCAAGCTTGTAAAGGGCTTAGTGACAACCTAACATTACTTTTCAGGACACACTATCTTCCCATTTTCTTTCTCTGTGCATTGCCAATAAAACATTTATAACATTTAGTACCCAGGCAGAATCTGAAGGAGACTTAATTAACTGCTTGGCACACCAGAAGAGGCACAATTTCTCTTAATTCTCATGAAGAAAAGAAGTGTCAATGACCACTATGAGTAGGTGGTCTTGAGCTTGAGAAAGCCACTTCTTTGAAAATGCCCCACGGGGGTGTGAGCAAGAATCGTTATAGCAGTGACACAGACTGAATCTGCTTAAGAGAAATCCAGTATTTTACAGGTAACAAGCAGGAGAGCGGTGAGTGGGAGCGTGAGTACCAAACTCTAAAATGGATATAAGTTAGAATAGCACTCTTGCTAACAAGCAGAAGAATTCCTTCTTACTCTTCCTGCTTGTCCCATTTATTTTTATATTTGAAAGGATTTCTGGGTTTGTTCTTTTTGCCTTTTTTTCTCCTTTTTACTAACTATTAGGTAACCTTATGTCTTACTGACAAACATTAGGAAAACAAGTAAGACAGTGAACAGTATGATTTGTTTTCTTATAAAATCACATTACACAAGCCACATTTATATTTAAGTGCTTAAAATTAATAAGCCTAAAGAAAGTAAGACTAAAACTTGAAAGCTGTTTCCTTCTTTTATGTACACATACATTTATACTTCAACACACGCAGTTCTTGATAGCTTTGAGTCATTACATCTTAGTAGTTGCTCCAGCCTAATTATTTTATTTAGACACTAATCAACTTTTCCATAATTTCTGAGTAGCAGTGAGTTCTTATCAATCTTCCAGAACAGAACTCATGAGACTCAATAGCAAGCAGATATCCTGCTCTGATATTGCCAAAAAATGCATGAGACAATTTTACCCCCAAAAGAGTGATATCTCATTCTAGATTGATAAAAGAGTTTGGGCTAGTTCCTGACTATTTCACAGTCTTTCCTTATGGCCCACGGCAAATAGCTTAACCTCTATGTATCTGCTTACTATAACTAAAATGAGTATAATAGCAATATTTCCTTTATTCTTCATCTCCTTTGCCTTTGGGTATTCTCCAGGAAGGCATGTTTTCCACTTTGACATCAGTCCTGAAGGAGTGCTCACACTTTAGCAGAATTACCCATGTATTTGCTATTACACACATTTAAAACAACCCACTGCATTGCACCACAAAGAACCTTCAAAAACACAGTGATATATAGACAATAGCTCCTTAACACACACACACACACACCCCATGGTTATCACATACTGACTTCTATACAGAACTTATTTAAAAAAAATACGCAAGCAGTTTAGGGTTACAACTGAGCAACTCTGTGATATTTTAAAAGTAATCTGAAGTTGACTCTGAGTAGTTTCATTGGCATCACACAATGTAGCAAAGTTACATGGGCTCTAAGTAGGCAGAAGCATGGCTTTAATAGGTATATTTTATGGCTTTAATAGGTATATTTTCTCTTCTTTTGTTATAATAAACATGCTTAGTTTGTAAACAGTCCAAAACCATATTATTAAGCAATACGTGGCATTTATTAAATAACACCTATTCAAAAAAATGAATTTCTGTTTCACTGGGATTCTACACAGCCTACCAAAGCTGGCGTTACCAGATTCCTCTAGTGCTCTACCACTGTTTTCACCAGGCTGTCCACACAAGTACTTTTTTCTTTGCTCTCCCTCTCTTGTACTACCACAGACCAAACATCTTTTGTCTCTTCCATTTCAGCGCCCCATAGAACAAATCTGTTATCAATCCGAGGACACCTGGAATGAACTTAGCAGCAGATTCTTTGACCTTTTTAACACATCAGGGTCAAAAATCATCAGCAACAGTTTGAGGAAAAAATGTCAAAGATCAAAGTTTTCCACTCCCACTCCTGTTCTTGTTTTCCTTTGTTGATATGTGCACTGCTGACAGAAACCAGCAATTTTTATCTTGAAAGTACAAATATTTGATAGGAAACTGAGGCCAGATGTATAAACCTAAAACAAACACCAAATATTTCTGTGATTCTTCTAATGGCACTGAAAAAGGTCCTTTTTAACAAACAAAATCTTTCTCCTGAAGGGTTTGTAAATCAAACATTGTAGCTTTTATTAGTTGATAGACTGTTGATACTCAATAAGAGCTGACTTTAAATTCAACCAAACTGTACAGACTCCTTTCATTGTTGGGCTGAGATATGCAAAAAGTAAACACCATAAATCATGAAAACTTTGATTTGTGCAAGTATTTCATTTCATGTTACGCAACATTTTGGTAGACTAGGTAATGTTTTTGAAAAAATACATTTATTTTTAAATCAGACCCTCTGCAAATCTGTATCTTACAGAAAAGTATTAGTTTTCTTTTTCTTTCCTTGAAATAAACTTCTGCTCTTTTGTTTTCTATTATTTTTCTCTGCTGACCTTTATGTGGCCCAAATTTTAAAGCACTGTAATGAAAATGCCTCCAAGCATCTTAACAGTTCCAAATTGTTTATATTTGAAACTGACTTCATACCAAATCAAATGTCAATATATATTTGGTCTTTTAGAAAGGCATAACATTATTTTTGAAGTATGTTCAGAGATGTATTGAAGAAAGAGAAGAGAAAGAGTGCAGTATCAAAAGAACATGAATTTGGTCTACAGTTGTACCTCATTTGTCTTGTAAAGCCAGACACTGAATACCCTCAGCTGTTCCCATTTTTCTGCCACTCAACAGAAAACTGAATGAGCATAAGGTATGAAGTTGCCACTGAGGAAGTAGCTGATAAAGTTTTAGGGCATCTATCACAGTAGCAGTGAGGTCCTCCCCCCTCCCCCAATACAATTTTAGTGTGAAGTCCCTTCCTTATTCCCTTTAACCATTTTCCTTTGTACCTCTTGTTGTATGGAGTGTCACAGTCTCTAAATTTGTTAATAATCCAGAGATCTTTTGTTCAAACAAGAATTCCACCTATGCAATTACAGTTAAACTGACTATGCAGGAAAGCTAGCATAAATTAGGATCAAGGTTTGTCTAGGACACATTGTGTGGTGAGAGAAGCATGCTTGGTAAAAAAACCTTTGCCCGCGCCCCTTAACCTCTTGGTACAGAAGCAGAGAAGACCACATGACATCTTCTCTGGAGCTCTTCCATACAAGTGGACCCAGGAATCAGAATATGTGTCTAGTTACTATAAAGATTGCACTCTAAGAAACCACCCAGCTGTTGAGTTTCCTTTAAACACTGCATGCATAATACCTGCAAAAACAGGCAATGTATATTATAAAGAGCTAACTCCTAAAATGTGTGTTTTTAAGTCAAAGTATCAAAACACAGCACATGTTGAAAATCACTAGATGATTTATCAACTAACCAAAATATCTGAACAAGTCCTTGGAGAATCTTAAGGCAGAAGCAATTTCCACATGAACTTAATCAACCCCCACCATGATTTCCTTGATTTGCTGTTTTTAGAGAATTTTGATCCTGTCTTAATTCCCATAGCTTTACCATCTGCACAGCATTTTTATGAAAGGTAATTTTATCCCCTCTGCCAACCTGTTAAATATTGTCATGGGAGGATTTATTAGTTTCCATGACTCCAGACAATATTTTATTCTCCTTGAGTTTTCAGCTGGCAGAGCCAAGTTCCCAATTTTATCAATTGAAAGCACTGAAACCATTCATTAATAAAATACCCTAATCTACTTGTTCTATGGCTCAAGAGCAACACTTGCCTTTCAGCCCCCAGCTGACAACCTCTTTCACAGGAGAAAAAAAAAAAAAAGTTTTTGTTATTTTTGTGTGCTGTAAACCCCTGCAAATTAAGAACTCTGGTTTAGATACAGCTCCCCACTTTCTACTGAGTGAATCTTTAGAAGTATGAAAATATCAGAAGCCTAATTGCTACAGTGTGTTGGAAAGATTTAATATTCAATTAAGCTATAAGCTTTTTAAGAGCACAAAACTCATTTTACTCTTAAAATTCTATGCACACTACTGATGATCTTTAATTATTGTAGTGCAGTGATTAATAAAAGTAGCAATGTTCCTGGCAGACTAAGCACACATGAACTGTTTCTGCTTTAGAGAAGCCTGAAATGCACAACAGTAGATTCTTTCCAAATGTATTTATCAGAAAGCTGTTTATCTTCTGTAGTAGAACTTGATTCATAGTCATCCCATTTGTGTCAATGAATGCAGCACAAGGCCTTTAATACTCCCTGGTTGGGAACTAATATCCTTAACTAGCCGTTAGGTGATTTGAAAGACCTATTCATTTTTATTTTTTTTTTCCACAGTCAGATAGCTAACTCTTTAATACTTTATTTCAATACTACTAACACTTACTAAGGGATTGACTTCACTAAGTGAATAATCTCGTTACCTGACAGATATTGCTGCGGTGAAATCAATGAAGGTAAGTCTATCCCCTTGAGTATTTGAGCATTTTTTTTTATTATTATTATTATTATTTTTTACATTTAGTCCTAGTGCTCCTCTTTACTGTTTAATGGGAAACTTCCAAGGTGTATGGAGAGCACAATATACTTGTTTTTTTCCCCGGTTTCTGTAATGTCCTTCTACTCAAATTACAAACCATCAGCCTTCCATTTCTAGCATAAGGATTGTATTTCAAAATGCTTCCTTATTACCTTTTGGGTTTACCTCATGACAAAAGTGGCAAAGAAAAGACCACTTTTTTTTCCCTTCCCTTTGGCCTGCAAGAACAATTAGATATCATGATGATAGGCAGAGTATAGGAAAGTTGATTTGTGTTCTTTTTTTTTTTTTTTTTACCCCCAACTTGGTAAAACTCATTCTCTTCTAGTACAAAAAACTATCAAGCACACCCAGGATGAGTACCATCGATAAATTCATGATAGTTTTCAAGATAAATCAACGAGATAATGAGTTTTCAAGATAAAACAATTGAGTTTAGATTTCTGTTGGTATCAGCTTTGACTATAAGAAATACCAAATCAAAATGCATTTATTTATTCCAGTCATGCTTTAGAATGTGAAAATTGATAGTTTTATCTCCTGGTATGTCTGCCCCACAGACAGCAGTATAAGGAAGGCACAAGTAAAATATATAGAAGCACATTAGAAATGAAAACATTAAATTTAAGCTAATCCTCTCCCAATGTCTTGGCTAGACACTACAAAAGGACTCTGCCAAGATGTAGATCATGCAATTTTTGTTACCAGACTGTTTGAATATGGTTTCTCTGCAGCTTCTGCTGATCTGAAGAAGTTATTGCTCCTTCATCGCTAACTTGCCTGTGACCAAAGGGGACTACAAGAAGTTACTTGCTTTGAATCTTTTTGAACCAACTTTGCAGTTGAATAATGTCAGGATTTTTTCCCCCACTATGTTTCTCATTGGCAGTACACATCTAGCTTGTAAATGAAGAAGAATATTAATGACACACCTTATTTTTGGCATAACCACATTTGCAGTATGCTGTTAAAAATATTTATATCTAAAACAAAACAACAGTCTTCTGTGAGCAAAGTAATCAGATGAGGAAAAAACTGTTTCTGGAAGATTTTAATATTAGTTTTAGTGATCTAAAACATCAAATGTGCTTTGTTTTTCCATAGGAAGATTAACCGAGGAAGAGAAGCTGGTGTTTGCCTGTAGGATGCCTGTTGGTTTGTTCTCTCCAAGGCACCTCTAGCCTCCTTTGTGAATTTCCTTTCTAGGAAAATCAGAAGAGGACCAAATCTCAAATAGTCAGTTGGTTTCTTATTCTAAGGATCAACAGCCACCTTTCTACTCAAGTCTGAGTGAATTCCCTTGACAGCAGAAAACAGGTGCCAGCTTTAATCCTACAATTTCTGCTTTAATGAATGTTATAGCAGATATAGTATACTTTGATGTATTGCTGCCATTAGAGATTATGCCTTTCTACAAATCAAAGCTGTTTTCTTCACATTTAGAGTTACAACATAGTATTATGAAGACTGAATAGTTTTCAAACTTTTGTACTTTAACTTAAACCCCATTTAGCTACCCAAATGCAAATCAATTTTCAAATATAGCTATAATTCAACATGACCAGAACCAAGTAATAAAAAGCACAAAATTAAATAAATGCAAATAGTTTACATAAACTACATAATAGTACAGAAAAAAATACAGAATAAACTACTAGTGTACTAAACACTGGGTATATGGGTGTATTATCTTGCAATCTCATCATTATGGTATTTTTTCATAGTGAAAAGGCAATGAAGTCTCATATAAATAAGAACCAATTCACTTTCTTCATGACTATAAAGCCTCTTGTTATTTTTACTGTTGAAAAAGAGAATCACTTCATAGGAAACGGTAGAACCAGTTACACATGTTCGGCATTGTGACACAGAAATCACATTACAAGATTGCTATCAAGTTCTTTTAACTCAGACAAAGCTCTCTTTTTAGCAAATGATACTTTGTATTTGGCAATGATTTGGAAAAGCAGGTAATACTTTCCATTTGTATCATAAATTTCATCACTAAATATGAAATTCAGCTGGAGTTTACTGGCTGTTTGTGTACAATATGATTCTTGAGAGAGAAAAGGGGTTTGTTTGGTACAGAGATGAAAACACCAAATTAATTGATATTCCCAAATTATCCCCAAAGCCTTTGGAAAAACTGGGTAGGAAATCCAGTCTTCCCACACTTCAGGGCAGTGCCTTCACAAGCAGAACAACTCCCCTAATTTTAAGCTTCAGGGAGGAAGAAGAACAAACAGAGCCAAAAAGAGAGGTAAGGCATTAGTTAAAATATTAAGTAAGCCATTTTGAATGAGTGCTTATTTAATTCTCCCTTCACAGACCTTTTCCAGAGTAAATTTTAAGAAATTATAAAAATAAAAAATAAAAATCATCACTACTATAGTCTTGGGAGGCTGAACCACTTTCACCAAGCTGCCAAAATACACCTTTCCCAATAATGAAGAATTAGAAATCACTTACATTATTCTACACAACTCCTACATAAATAAAATGAGTTTAGAAGAGAAAGTGCAACATCAAAAATCCAGTTTCCAGTCTGATATAACTATTTCCTATAATTTTGAAGACTTTCAAAAAACCTAGAAAACAATGCTGAATCTTAATTAAGGACTGCTGAAGGGGTAATAGTATCCTATAACACGGACATCTGGCCTGCTGCTAGCACATGTAATGTATATCTGTCACTGACAGCTTATCAGGCTATACATAATTTTCAATCATTAGTCATGTCTTCCTCAGCAAGCACAGGAATCTGCAAAACCAACATAATCATAGAAGTAGTACCTTTGGAGGACAAAGTCACACATAACACTATTAGAAGGTAATCATAATCCATTAATATGAAGCAGACGATAAATGTCAACACAAAAAAAAATTAAACACATATCAACAAACAGGGTATAGGCATGACTGACATAGACAATCAACTTAATATGGTAAATGACAGCTTTGCATACACATTTAACCTTCACATGCTTAAGGTCCAATAGAAAGAAAGCAAAATGTGTTCAGCATCATTTCAAAAGGAAAAGGAAAAATCTGTTCCTATTTCTTTAGACTTATAAAAGAAAGAGAACTTCTGAAAAACTTCCGAGAAGAATGCAGCATGCCCCAACACAAACTTATTCAAGATGTAGTTAGCAGATAAGACTATACATTACGCAGACTGGTTAAACAGAGGCAGACTCTCCATGCCCTGTCATTTGATCATGATATTGATGGATCATTTCTATTACAGGACTAGACTGTAATGAAAAGCCTTGTGAATGTGCTAAGAAGATTTTAACAGCTCACTAGAGACCTAAGTGTGGAAGGAGCATACCTAAGCCAAGTTCTATATGCAGGCCATACACCACTATGAATAATGAAGTGTTTTAGGCAAAAGAGAAGACAGTACAACATGATTTTTTTCCTGTCACTAAGATTTTTGGAGGCATTCTCCTGGCAATTGATTGTATGCTCTAGCACTGGGGGATATGGTTAACCCTTTGGTTGAATTCTCAACCATAAAACTATTTTTCCTAAGAGCATAACTTAGTGGAAGAGGCAGGAATTTTTATACATTGAGGATGATTAAAAAAAAAAAAAAAAAAGTACAGATCACTGAAAATTCTGGAAAAAAAAAAAAAAAAAAAAACAAACAAGAATTGCTTCAGGTTGAATAGTGTTTTTAAGTGCTCAGAACATGTTATCAATTTACTAAAGAAAATTAAGTCTTGAAAAGCTTATTAAAAGAGAAGTTGAAATATATTATATTAAAAGAACTTTTTATATTTTTAAATTAGCAACTTAGTGAAAATCAACATGGTTTTATTTAATATTTTGGTGTAGCCAAAATCATATTTCTTACTGGAAGAGCTAGAGTTGAAAACTTCTGTCTAGCTCTGTTCCTAAGCTAGTGAGAAAAGCTGTTTCAAAGCAGACATATAGACATATTTGCTGATGGAGGAATTAGATTAGCAACACACAATGGTTCCAGAAAAGTCAAAAGGTTAGAATGTAGTAAATGCACAGATGATATGAATCTCATGATATTTGTGATGCTTGTACAAAACAAACTGTCCATTTCATTTTCCTAGATCAGATTCATAGTACTGCATTTTCGTAATATAGTCAGTGTGTCAGAATTGATGGCTTTAAAGAACTGACCCATCTGAATTAATGATCCTTATCACAGTTACACATTTGAACTAAAGCAGCATGCTTTATTTGCTGACAGTATTCAGAACTGAGATAATGATTTAATTTTGATCAGAGATCATTTTTCTGCCTAGAACATGAATTAGAGCAACAGAAATGTTAAAAGAAAAAATAGCATATGGCTAATTGACTGGCTGAGTAAACAACTACCCTTTCCTTTTAAAAGCCTTTTACCAAATATTCACTTGATACCTATTAGTAGCAAGCATTCATGGAGTCTGTTCATAGCATCAAAGAGAACCCAGGAAAAAAATGTTAATGCTTGCCTCAATACACAGGAACTACCATTCTCTTAAGTTTAGCCATGTAATATAATGTGGATTAAAAGATAATTCAATATATTTTCATATATATCCAATAAATGGAGCCTAAAACAGAAAAATGGTTCCTTTACTGAGATGTGGAATTTGGGACAGATCCCTTTGGTGAGGAATGTCTTAGAAATGGCCAATTAGAGGAAAGTAAACAACTTAAGTGTGGGTTCTCCCTCAACCAGCAGGAGTCATTTATTAGGACCCTTCAAGAGATAAGGGAACTACTGACATGCTTGTGGGTAGCAGCTAAAAATTATACAGTCACTCTGCACTCCTTATACATTTGTCACCATGAGATATAAACATTTATGTCAGTGATAACAAACCACTTACCTTATTTGGCTATTTTAAACACCATTGGAATTCAAGGAATATACTAGCAGTGTGTTATGTTTCTGCTAAAGAAAAATGATATCAGGATTGCAATGCTTTCAGATGCTATAAATTAAACTGTACAATCTTTGTCTTCTCTTAGTGCAAGAGAGTAGGTCTCATAACTACCACACAAACTGTCTTGATCACTGCAGTGTAATAAGGTGCCTGTAAAACAGTGATTAACTTGCTGTGTAGTTAAAACATGTCAGAAAATTCAGCATTTTCATGTTAAGGCCAGTGGGAGTTGATGATCAGCACTTTTTGTCTCTTCATTCATTATCTCTTGAATAATTCCTAACGCTAATTCCAATTTTCACACTTTCCAGCAAAATGAAATCAACACACATAAAATTGAACATATCACAGCTTATGCCAGAACCTTTCTGTAAAACTTTGAGTAAAGTCAAGTAAAAGTGTATTTGAGTGACGAGGCTTAAAATTAGAATCATAGCATTTGACTTCTCACATTTCCGAAAGGATTTCACCTACAAACACCAAACAGGATTTTTAGCCTTGCAAGATATATGACAAACATTTGTGGAGGAAGTTCAGCTTGCAAATTCTTACCTATAAAGCAAGTTTGTTATGACTGTGGGAACTTTGTATTTACAAGGAAAAAATATAGTTCACTTTCAAAAAGCCTTTCAATTCAAAAATAAATAATGTGAACACTAAGTGTCTGTACGGTCTGGACATGCTATATGCCTTTAGTATTTGGGTGACATTTCCTGTGTATTTGCTTACTCTAAAGTGTATTTGAATGTTGGAGGTTTTACTGTGTTCTGTTAAAATGCCACAACTCTGAAAAATAGCTTCAAAAGATAGGACTGTTTGATGTTTATTGTTTCTTCGTGATTTTGGTATCAAATCTGTTCCAGTTCAAAGTTAAAAAGATTACTTTCTTTCTTATTGTCAGTTCTTCAAATTCATTGTAGTTCCAAAAAGTAGAGAGGCTCCCCTTTTTAAGAATTCTATGGGTTAGTTCTATATTTTGATACATCATTAATTGGGATGGCACTATTGTTTAGGAAATGTGCAATCAATCAGTATTATTTCTTGATGATGCAACAAAAAGAATAGCTTATACTCCATACCTTAAAAATCCTTTCAGAAAATAGTTTATTTGTATTCTTGAGCAGGCAGATGCAATTAACTTCACTGTGACTTGTGGAGTCAGAAAACACCAAACATTGTAGTAACTAAGAGAGGTAGCTACAAAGGTGGGGGAGTTTCTTAGAGAGTTTTTAGGCAAGTAAAGGATGTTCTTGTGCTATTGAAGGCTATTTAAGACATAAGCAAATTCACAGTTTAAGGGGGATTCCACAGAATTGCAGGTCTGTCTTCTTCACCTTTGCTTTCAAACCACCCCATTTTTTTCCAACCTCGTCTGATTCCTCTTCTGATTTCCAAATTACATGAGAATTTTTTAAGTGTGCTTATTCTGCTGCTCTCTCTTCTCTGGAGCAAAAGCTGAGGTCTAAATGCATTGCAGGGATCTAAAGACTATTTTTAAAATACAGTCTTTTCAATGAGTATTCATAGGTATATGTGGAGAAAATGTTTGAGCCACTTGTAATTATTTATTTTTTTTTTTACCTCAGACACTTCACTAGTCCCTAGTGGAAAAGGAAAAAGGTTGGGGCTAAAGACAGAAACATCAAGAGGAAAAAGCTTCATTACAAAACTTTCACTGTAATTTTCTTAGAGAGAAGATTTTTAAATAGCAAAATTCTGGTTATACAAAGGAAAAAAGCATGCTTTTTCACCCTGCTATTGTGATAATTGAAAATTGCAAGAAAACAAATCAGAACTGTATTTTGGGACAGCAGATCACTAGGGCAGCAAGCTACCTTGGTTGGCATACAAACAAGAAAAACAGTGCCAACTGAATTTACACTATAAATGACTCTAGATCTGTCCTTGATAACTACATCTTATCTATATTTAATGATTTGCTTACTATTTGGACAAAGCTAAAGTACTTCATTTACATATATAGTAAATATCTCTTCCCTTGGCAAACAGATTTGACTCAGTCTGTCCTAGACTGCACTAGACTTCTTAGCACACACAAGACCCCCAGTTTTCTATTCAAAAGAAGATTATTCTCTAGAGTCTATCTTTCTAGTACAAAAGATCATATTCTTTTAAGAACTTAAGTATCTCAATCTCTTTGATACTCTCAATGCACTTTTCAATTTTTATAATTTAGACTCTTAGTAAAGAAAAAGCAACCCAATCAATTTCTGTTAAAAACTCAGTGACATTGCTTAGCAGACCTCTGTGTCTTGGATTGTAAAACAAAAATTCAAACACAATAAAAATAAAAAATAGTGACTTAGTGACTAATCTTTTTCTGTCCCCGTGTCTGTAGAGTCCTGTTAACTCTAGTCAAATCTCTGTGGCAAAGAAGATAATTCTTTGACTATTCGTTTTATAAAGCTACCCCATATGTTGTCTGATTTTTGAGTAATGATGTGTACAGGTAACTAAACTTCTCAGGTGCACCGTTTCCTGGTTAAGTGGATGATCCTTAAACTTATTCAGCCTAATTTTGTAGGGTTTTACACTCCTTAACGTGCCAATTAACATGAGTGCCAGATATCTCTGATGTGCAAGGAGACACAGAATTTTATACAAGTAAGACATCAGTACTATGCAGGTACAGTCTGATGATCTTTATGTTTTTTTCTGAGAACATAAAGAAATTCTCAGACAAGTCAAGATTGTTTATTGGCATTTTAAAGATAAAAATGTTTGTGTAGCAGCTGAATCTAAAGAAAAGGAAATTTTGCAGGCCAAAATATGCAGATAAGATCAACCTGCATCAGTATTTCTATCACCTGAGCACTGTTTATCGCTGTCACATACCTGAAATTAAAACACTAAAGAAAACTCTCAGAATACATAGCATTTTCCAGAAGATAAATCCCTAAGGAACAGGAAGATTTAAATCAACAGATGAGTTACATTCATTATTGAAGGCACTAGTTTGGGAGTTAAAGGCTACACACCAGTCCTCAGGAGTGTAAGACTGGATGGAAAGAATATGTAGTTTACCAATGACAGAGTATTTCCAGTAGGGTTGCTTTTATCCTATCCATTAAAACTCATACCTGCTGAACTCAGATTATGATGAACTAAGATTATATTAAATCCTTCCTTACTTTATGAACACTGTTTCAGTTTCTCAGCTATTGTACACTGTAATACTGCTGCTGACTTCAGTGGTACTACACCAGCTCACTTAAGCTTAGGCTGGCTAAATAAGTATTCAAATCTGTTGGTTTTAATACGTTATTAGTCTAGAGGTTTCCCCATATTCCCTTTTCATCCGTTAATTGAGATAATTTTTATTATCTGCTTCTCTCTCTCACTAATGACTCAGCACCTCCTTTATTCTCTTCCAATTAACTTTTTATTGTTGTGAACAGTGACACAAAATATGCTTATAATTGTTCAGTAAATACCATAGCATTGCATATAGAAAAGTAGTACAAATAACTTCTGGGAAAGTAAAAGATTATCACTCTTTTGGAATCTCATTTAAAATTGATCAGAGCATCCTGTTTTATCCTGTTACAATATCGAAAGCATTACACTTAAATTTAAAAAGCAGAAATAAGAGAAGCCAACTGGATGAATGAAAATACTTGCTCAGGGAAATAGCTGTATTCTAATCCTGAAACTGTGCATATGAAAATCTTCATTATCAAGTAAAATCCTAAACCCTGTGACAAGGCTTCTTCTAGTAATCCACAACTAGAATGAGTTTTGGTAGTTCTCTAGATCAAAAATGGCTTCCTGGATGATTTATGGCATAGGACTATGATCCAGAAAGAAAAAAGACTTTGAGGATTTAAGGATTCACACTAGTTTAGCATCTGTACACCTTAGCTTTGTTTTCCATGTAATCAGCTCTGAGAGACTAAGATTCATTACCCTCTGTTCCTTTATTAACTGTGCTATCAAAGGCTTATGATCCCTGCATGACTTCGAGATCTCACTTCAGCATCAACTTGGTTCAGGATCGATTCTACTTTTTGTCAATATTATTCAAAGACTCTGGATGTGCATCTCATCTTTTATTTAAGGCCTCTATGTACTTAGTCATATGGAGCTAAGTACAGGTCTGATAAAAGCAGGTACAATTCTATCAACTTTGGCTGAACTGAACCTACTAAAACAAGAACTGAACTCAGTCAATTGCCTTTCAAATAAGGGTCCGCTCATATGCACAAAATTTATGTTTATTCCATTTTCTTCTCTTAATATGTCATCAAATATATTTTTATTAGAGGAAAAAAAATGCTACTAACAATCAGAGGACCTTCTCCTAAAACAAGTTACTTAATCATTTGACTTCGTATTCTTTAATTATTGGCATATCCCTTTAATTCATGTCCTTTTCTATTTATAAGCTGATCACAAATAAAAAAAAAATAAAAAAATCTACTGTTCTGTATTACTCACCAGTTTCAAATGCTCATGGGTGTCAAAGGTTTGTATTTACCATGCTTGCTTAATATGCAGAATGAGAATTGGTCAAGATGATTTTGACTAAACACTTAGTCAAACACTAAATCTGAGTTTTCTTATTAGAGAACCCAAGAGTAAAATTCTCAGCACATGCTCGCAATCCCAACTGTAACATCATCCCCAGCATTCACTTCAAATTGGCCACTTTGTTCTTCCTGCTAGAGAGCACTTTTGCTGTCCCACTGCCTTTCAGCAGGGGGTAAATTATGCCCTGCAATAAGAGCAGCAAGTACGTCAAAAGAACAACAAAGAAACAGAACAAACCCGGTTTTAAAATTCAAGTGGCAGTGTCTTGCAGCATTTGCTCAGTTCTAGCAACAAACTCTCAGGATCACACCTGAGAACAATGTGCTCTGAAACTGTAACAAACAGAGGGATTTAATAATGCAGTTAGATAGGGATGGGCCCTTAGGATCTTCATACAAGGCTGCTGTTAATTTCATGGGCTTTGTTCTGCACCAACCTGGTTCTGGTCTATCCCACTATTATGGTAACAGAAGGCTGTATGTGAGGCTGAGAGCTGAACTTCCATGCTAGAGACCTTTTGCAGGCAGGCAGCCCCTCGCTTCTCACTCCCACATTAGCCTTCTTGCTTTATCACCACATACACCACAACACAGCTGAAGCACATACAAGACTGCAGACACAGCCTTGGCAACTGTCCTGGACCATGGACCTCTCTCTTTGTGCTGAAAAAATAAGCCATCAACTTCATAAAATCACTGATGGCATTTCAAAGGTTAAAGCAGCGCTGCAAGTATTCCCTCTTACTTTCTCTCATCTCTCTAGAGAAGACACCAGTAGTTCTTTGAAACAGTAAATAAACCTTAAACCTTTACGTGTTCAAAGGAAACGCTGGCTTGTCTCAGAGAGCATTCCTTTTGACACAGCCTCCAAAAGCCTGCTCCCTGGCAAGTTCATCCTGTTCCTCAGGCAAGACCTGGGTATTCCCTGCTGTGAAAGAGCAAGCCCTTCTTCCCCTTTTCCCTCAGTGGAAAGTACATCTTCTTTCTAGCCAGGCTAACCTTTGACTTTGTCTAGAGCATAACAATATTCTCTCCTTTGAAAGCTTCCTGGAGGACTTTTTCCTTTAAAGCAGAGAATTGCCCTAATTGGACCTCCAAGAACGACTGTCATCTTTTTTCACAATACTTTACAAGCCCACTGTCCTTCCCACCTCTCTGTTCAGCGGTGTTAGATTTTGTTAGGTTTTAGATTAAAATAAATTAAAGGCAACTGCATGAGGTTAAAGTCACCTTAGGGTTTAAACCATTGTTATTGCAGTAGCTCTCTCCATACTGTGGCACTATCATGCATCCATCACATTGTCACTTCTCCTTTCAGAGTACAATTGACAGAGAACAAGATGGAAATAGTCCATCAATCTAGTGTCACAGCTGTAATAAAAGTCTACAGAAAACCTATAAAACTGCTTACACTCTCAGCCATAGCACCAGCATTCTAGCTGGTGTAACATTCTACAGAGCCGCAAAGAGGTAGTGTGTTGTATGGAAAAAACTGCCATTTGAGTCATTTTGCAAGTACTAACTGCTTGCAGTTACCACCCTATGGTAACAGAAAAGAATGAAGAAAGCAACAGCAAAGAAATGCTTCTGCAATTCCCACAGCAAAAACACAGGTAATTCTGCTTAATTTTCATCTGTGGGGCTATGCCTATTGTACACATTAACATGCTAAGGGACATAGTCACCCAAGTCACAAAGTCCAGGTAATCAACTACTTCACTGCAAGTAAGCCTACGACTGCTCTCAATGAACAGAAAAAAAAAAAATCTGTTATGTACTTTTGTGTGTGCTATGTATTTGCCTCTTTGGTCAATTCTAGACAATGCGTCTGTGTGGATTTCTTGTACGTAAATACTGGAAGCCACAGTAAAAACAAGATTGCAAGCTTTCAGAATAAAGAACATGTAACATGTAAATTCTTGCCTACAGATCATGACAAACAAATTCATTACATACTATGAATGCATCCTTAAGACGGTCTGATCCCATATGAAGGGCACCCACAAGAAATGAAAGACACATGCTCTCCTATGTACTGTTGCCATTCCTATGATC
The DNA here is from genome assembly GCF_047663525.1 of Anas platyrhynchos. Lineage (NCBI taxonomy): Eukaryota > Metazoa > Chordata > Aves > Anseriformes > Anatidae > Anas > Anas platyrhynchos. Next base: position 25,420,104 of record NC_092594.1, on the reverse strand, counting down.
TTAACAAAAATGCTAATACAAAACTAAATGAAGGAAAAAGGTAAGGGAAGAGATAAAATCATCAAGGTTCACATTTAGGAGGGAAACAGAGAAGTTTCAGAAACCAAATAAACAAACAACATAAAGATGTCTGAGGGGACTGAATCTTAAGAAAAATACATGGAATAAAATTCTGCTTCAGAATACAGCAATTTTCTAGAAATTCATATAGAGGTTATACTGAAGAAAAAAAAAATCATCCTAATATGAATTATATTTAAATTAAAGGAATCACCTTTCTTTTAAAGAAGATCAGGAAATATCATATCATCGTATTTGCTCCCATGAAGAAAGTCAGTATATTCAATTGGTTCTTTGCCAATGTGAAAGACAACATAAGAATATCTTTACAGACATTCTAACATTAGTTTAACAATAAAATAGAGGCTCACACTTTAAATTGCTTATTTCTTAATCCAGTTTTTAAGTGATTGGCCCTTGATTAGTACCATAATCCACCGCCAAAAGGGGTGTTACAAAGCAGTTAAATTCCACTGTTTTGTCCGGCTTTCTTCATAGACTCTGTCAAAAATTCACTGGAGGAATGGTTTTGTTTATCAAATCATAATCAGATGTTTGCAGGGTGACCTAGAATATGAGCAATGACAGATGTGTCTCAGTCTTTGTGTCAGAAGATAATGATTTGAGTTAACAAAAATTGTTTTGGTGAGGTCACGGGTCTTTCTATCATCAAATAAGAGTGCAGCAATCTGGGTAATGAGGAGCAGCAGGGAAAGCAAGTGAGAGAATGGAATGAAAAATAAGATTTTTACTTTTTTGATTCATTGTGACTAAGCCTTTAACTAAGAAATAAGATTTTTCTTCTCACTTTTAAATAGCAGTTCAACTTAATCATTTATGTGGACACAGAAAAACATGCTATAAATCCAAAGACAGAGAAATACTAAAATCTAGGATTTAGGATAATTCTTACCATATTGGCAATTGCTCTCTTTTGGCTAAATGCAAAGGCTTTTCCTGAACAGGATAACCAAGAATGACAAGAGGGAAGGTGAGGAGTCTTTTATCATCCCAGCAAATACAATGCTTGAAATGTTAAAAGATCCACAAAGTCATGAACCTCCCTGCAACATGAGCAAAGCTCACACTTGCACCTTGGAGCTGCCTTCTACACATAATTCTCCTCCTAGAATTCTCCTAGAGCCATACTGGCAACTACATCCATGGTCATGACCTGGTTCTTTTGCATTGTTAATCACTCTTCTAGCATTTTATCTTTTGCCCAGAATCAACAGACCTTAAGTGCTGCACACTCAGCTTTATGTCACACCTTTAGTCACCTGAATAGGCAAGAATTTACTGGAGTAATGGGGATTTAAAGGAATTTCAAGCATTTCATCTTCCATTATGTTAGGCCATGCAAATACACAGCTGTGCAGGATCCTACTTTAACTAAGGGCTGAATTCACCTTCCCTGTCAACAAAGATGCAATGGCAACAGCAGAAAGCATGTGATGCTTTCATAAGCAGGAGAGTTGCAAGGCTGTAGTACCAGTTTTTTACTAATAGTATTCAGATGATGGAAAGAGTCAAAGTAGGTTATCACTTCCAGAGGTGAATTAACATCTAGATGGCTCCAGAATTAGAGATTTGCCAAAATAATGCAAGATTTCTCTGGTATTGCTGCTCAATAAGACTATGAAAGCAGGGGCAGCAAAGGTCCAGGAAGAATTACCATGCTTGGGCTTGCAGAGCCTCTGCCTGCCTAAACACCCCCCAGGTGTCTACGTTTGGGAGCTGGCACTACAGTCCTGTACTTTTTGAAGTCTTCTTGCCTCTAGCCACTGCGTCTGACCCTAGTCTCTCCTGCACACTGCCAGAGCCCTGGGCTCCACTGCTGAGATTGCTGTCTATTCTCAGGTCAGAGAGAGGATCAGTACTGTTCTCCAAGATGTTGCACAAACTTAAACAAGCCCATTCTGAGAAAATCAGTACCACAGAAGTTATCGCTTTTTTGTATCTCTCTGAACCAAGTGCAGACACACACGTGCCCTGCAGAAGTTCTTCATTTCAATACATCTAGTCTTAGATAGCAAATGAGAGAACACAGACCCACTCAAATCAAATGAATTCATCCACACCACATCCCTGTCTATTTTCCCCACTTATCTTGAAAAGATCTGACATTTATTTACACATCCTATAAGGAATACAAATATTCTTTCTGTAGCTCAAGATCAGAGCTAATTATAAAATTTCCACTATTTCTCTCTACCCAGGCTGGTTTCTCCTGTCCGTGGCTGGGCATTCCTGTTACAAAAACACACTCTACTTTTTCCTGTTCATAGATTCCACTATCTCTTTGTACATTCTCCTGTCTTTTCTCATTTCCTCTGTACCTGCGGTTTTAAGAACATTGACACTGTCCACCTGTGGAGTGATTTTTCTTTTCTCCAGTCACCCCTATCTGTGAAACCAAAGAAGGGTTTTTTTTACCTGATGATGTTGAGGTTACAGTTTTATACTGTCACTGTAGTTAAGATGTGGCAACTCTTTAGACTGACTCGCTCATTGATAAGTACACTGAAACTATTTCATCTGCTTAGCACAACATGCTTGAGGCACCACTCAATAAAAGGAAGTTCTAAGACAAGAACACAGGCAGATTGATGGAAATAAATTGGAATACATAGCTTTGGATTTAGTCAAACTTCTCACATGAATAACTTCCAATTTCTACCGAGAAGACAGGCGGAGATTTGATGCTCTATAAACAGACTAAGGATCTAAAATGTTTGGGCTAGCTTAATTCTGAAAAGTGGCATCACCTCAATAATTTAAAAAAGTATTAGCCCTGAAAGTTAATTGTGACTGTCTTTATGAGAAGTTATTCTTGATGAAATCCAATATATGGGAAAATTCACAGCAATTAGTGGACATTGCAGATTATGCACACACATTTTGCATTATTTGGTGATTTTAATTGTGAAGTCTCACCCAAACTAGATTTTGCAATTAGTCTTTTATCTATTTGATGCATTTTCAGTACAGTGTTAAGCAGGACAGCTTTAGATAAAGAATGTTCAGATGTTTGTCTTAGATTAAGTAGGAGGGTGTTAATTGGCAAAATAGTCTCTGATTTTGATATTAAATTTGAATATCATGGGGCATATTTTCACATTTATAAGGAAGCAGCACCCAAGTTCTGCATGCTGTGTTTACTTTGCAGGTCTTGAAACGAATGAAATATGTTGTTTCTGGTGTACAGATGGTCATTTATTTCCATGCCAAATTAATGATAGTTTTTTCCCTACCTTTTAACATCTGCCCTAAATTTATCTATTGTTGTGTTACACTTGGCTTTCTTAATTAGAGGAGAGAGTGAGTGTAATTTGAAGGCTCAGCTGGGATACATTTTCCAAACTACCCCACAGAGTCTGAGTCTTCTTGACTCGGGAAATCCAAACAGCCTGATGGCAGCTGTTGGCTGCTCCTGTAGTCCAAGTTCCTTACTTTCTCCTTTGAACAGACAATGCTTCCCTCCAGGTCTCCCATAATGGACAGTATACAGGATGCTGACATCCTGTATGGTTGCTAAATTCTAGTTCATTCAGTTCACAGAAACTTCATGACTGCTCACTTGTTTCCATATGTTTTCTGTAGCACTCCTTACCAACTGATTAGCATTCTTAGTGATCTTGTGTCCACTGTGTTTGAAGATTTAAATTCTTTAATATACCATTTTGATTATACAGATATACCTTTTCCCTAGTTTATCACTATTTCCAGATTTTCTAGTTCAGTTGCCTTTTTTTTTTTTTTTTTTTTTTTTTTTTTACATATAGTTTATTAATTTCACCCATATTTCCCATTAGAGCATTAACTGGTACCTGCCTGATAACTTACATTGACTTATTGCCCCAGGCTGCTGTAAAAAGCATCCTGTGAGGACACGCTGTTTGGTTATTCATGGAGCTCTGTGTTCTGCAGATTGCTCAGTCCCAATTTTTCAGAAACAGTTTCGTAAACTAAAACTGCATTAGAAACTCACTCTCCACTGCAGCTGATGATTTAATGCAAATTGTCAAGATATTCTGCACCATTTATGAAAAATATTTGGGAAAGAAAAAAGTAACGTCTTTCCATCCAGCTTATAAAACACTGCAACATCTTATCAGAAGTGCAATAGACTTCTTGTAAAGCCTTGACAGCAACAAATTTTGATATATATTCTTTCCCATATGTCAAAATCCTAAATAAAAGGATTTTGATCTTTACAAGCCTAGTCCACCCTGAATTACCTTAAAAGGACTCAAAATGTTTATTATCTGCATCAATTTGGCGTTGCTTCTTATTATTTTATTTAGCTTTATTTAAAGTGCTTATTCACCACTCTGTTATATTACTCTGCTATTCATTTCCCTTAATCAGAGCATTCAATGGTGTTGCCATAGCAATACTGCAACTTTTTATATGACCAAATTCTTGTCTATTGACGTCTGTGCAAATAGATTTAGAAATAAATCTATCAACAGAGAAAGTGGTCCAGGCGTTCATCTAGGAAAAAAGTCACCTCTTACTTGGAGAGCCCATTTGCATGATGGCATCAATTAAGTGTATACATAAGCCATACTTCAATATTCACCTTGATATATGATGTACCTAAATAAAGAGCTAATACAGAGCGATGAAAGGAGCTTCTCTACCTTTGCGCACCACAGAGGGTGTTTTTTGTCCACACGTAATCAAGGTGGCCCTGCACAGCCTTGTGTTAATGGCTAGAAATAGGTCAGAGATTCTACATTAAATATGTAATGACACGAATTTCCATGCAAGTGGAACAGTCCCTGCTAGTCCAGACTAGCAAGTAATGCAAAAGTACCACCCTTTGGATGTAGGTTCACAGGATAGAATTTGTTTCCCCATTTTCCTTGTGCTTGACCCACATAAAGCCCTCTCAGTAAAGATTTAGTATTTGAATTAAATTCACTGATCCACAGTTGTATTTCTCCAGTGTGAGTTACACTGACACAAAATGAAACAGCGAATTAGGCCCTGAGGGCTTTAGGAATGATGGGGCCTTTTTGCAGGCCTTTTGGCTTGGGAAGAGTTTTTGCCCATAGTGAATACATAAAATAACTAGCAAACTCTTTTACTTTGAATATCGGTTACAAGACCAAGGAGTGTTCATTACTTTACTGGCTGGGGATTGAAAGTTCCGAAATTAGAAAAGCTACTCAAGGAAAAAAAAAAAATCTCTGCATGCTATAATTGAACTGGTTATGAAAAGAGCTGTGAAGAGACTATACAAGAGAGGCGGCAAATGTACTACTCAACAGTACAGCAGCAGCAAGAGGAATAGACACTGCAAGCAATTTCTAGGCCAAGGAGGCACAGAGGGGGATAGCAGGCTGAATAATGAGAACAAAAGAGAATTAATAGTGCTTTACCAAAAGATTAATTTCAAATGTTTGTAATAAAGTTGCACAAATACTTCCGTTCTGTAATTTGGTCTTGAAATAATACAAATTAATCATACTTTAACTTGAGATCACATTCCCTTTGATAAACTTTCTGGATGCTTTTCTAATAAATTTATCTTACTGCAGAGATATGAGGCCTTTTTACCTGTGTCCACTCCTTGTAGTCACAGAAGTTTCACTTTCCTTTGCTTCCATGAAAGACACCGATCCCCTGTGATTATTAAGGGAAGAGGACAGCGGTAGAAGAGGAATGATCCCATCCATTTTAAATTTACTGTCCCTGTTAAAAAAGAAAAGAAAAAAAAAAAAAGAAAAAAAGAAAAAATCTGAATACACAGAGAATAAGTACATAAATGTACACATCAGAGGCAGATGATGACAGTCCTATCACGCGAATTTCATGTCCTGTTCATAATTCAAATGCTACAGGTCACATTCCCAGGTGGTTGTACTGACAATGCATTCTGGAAGTTGTTCCAAGAGCTTGGGATCTGGTAGTATAATTTATTAAAATAAAACATGTATTTGGTGTCCCTCTGCTTCCTTAACCTTGTTATCATTAATTATTGTGTTGGAAATCAAAATATCATCTCTTTTCTGGTATTAATTTCATATAGAGATCTAAAGATGGGTGGTGTGCACGTGCTTCTGCCAAGCTACTTGGGTCAACTCTGCTGGACAATGTGAATGAGTGAGTCAATGCCTGTTTATAACGATTTTTCCTTTTGCAACATCTGCAACCTGGAAGCTGTGATAAAAACTTTGTTGCTGGTGTATGAGATATGTAGCAGCATGCACTGCTGCAAGCTGGAACTTACTTCCTATTTCTCTTTGGGATTTTAGTTCAGCAAGACAAATTTCATTAGTACTGGATCCCCTGACACAGAGTCCACTTAGTTGCTACTCCTACAGACTGTAAGTATTTATAATGCACAAGCAGTGCAGCATCTGAGCACCACACGACTGACATATGGAATAAATCGTCTGTCAAGTATGAGTCCAGTAATCAGCACAGAAAAATATCCTGAAGCATAACTCAAAGCCCATCCCACACAGAACACATTAATAGTTGTTAAATCTATAAGTGTGCATACATATATCCCATTATGGTGTATCTACAGTCTTATTAAATAGCAATCTTTCTTCCTATCTGTTAAATCAATCCCTCTTTCCTTTTTCTGAAACCAAGTACACCATATTCCCCGTAGCTGGCGTTAAGCCTAATTTTGTGGAAATCTGACAGACAAAATAACTTAATTTTCACTATGTACTGCATTCAACCAAGGCTTTGGGCTATATTTGGAATGGCAACCCTCCCCGTTCATTCATTAATCTGTTTTCCATAAATCTCATTGCATAAATAATGGAAGTTCATTATAAATATAACTAATAATGAATCCAGCTCCAAACTATGAATAAACTACACTCAGGAGTTTTTCCAGAGTTTCCAAAGCATAGAAATTTTGTCTAAGAAATGGTTGAAGAACCAGCCATTTTGATCTGACACAATAGCGAATTAATATTGTACTAGGAAACTTCTAAGATCAATATAACAGACAGCCTCTGCTGGATGCACATAAAATCCCTGAGTTAAATGACTGTGTCACTGAAGCTCTCAGAAACAGGGGATGGTTGGAGGCCCAGCATGTGTTTGCTGTAGCACTCTGCTGAAATGCAGCCTTTATTAAGCCACATATCTTACGGAAAGTTTCTTTCTAGCAATTATTTTTCCTTTGTCCTAACTCTGTTTTCCAGAAGAACATATGCTCAAATTTCAGAGGCTGTGACAGACTGCTAGGTGGGGGAATACAGAAAGCATTACATGTTCCTTTACCAAAATCAAATCAAGCTTTGTAGTTGGGAATTTCTGCAGCATTTAATGAAAATGTGCAGAGGAAAACTACTTGCAGAAGGTCTATTTGCCTGCTTATGTTTAAAGCACTTAACTTTGGGGGGGGCCTAAGCAATGGAAAAAAAAAAAAAAAAAAAGCAGATGATTTTGCAAGTTGCATTAGCAAGTAACAAGCATGAAGTTTGCAACTCAGGCTCAAAAGTTTTTCCTTTACCTTCATTCAGGTTTAAATAATTACAGAACTTGCATATAGTTTATTCTGAAATACTACTGTTAATAAGAGATTCTACATAATATTAGTATTCATGGACATCAAACAAAAAACTGGCTGAGGATGGCATATTTCCCTTCTAACACGAAAATTGTTGTGCAAAACCGTACACAGTTCAAACAACTTCAAAAAATAATGTTTAATATTTAAAGAAAAGTACTAGTCAAGGGTTCCATAACATCAGTAGATTTTATCATGTATTATTTACCTATTGGAGACTCTGAGACCTGTTCTATAACAAAAATGTAAAGATGGGTGCTGAAGTAGCCCTTCTAACTGTGAGAATACCTGAAGGAGGGTTTTTTGAGTTTATGATCTCTTAATGAATACAAACTACACAGATGATTATGTTAGCAAAATTAAATATTTGGTGGTATTATTATTTTATTCAATTACAATTTAACTTTTTACAATCATTCCAGACTGGGTTAGGTACCTGAAGAACATACAGGAAAGAAAAAACCCTGCCTCACTGACATTCAGGTACAGGAATGCTCTCTACCCTGCTTGACCATTATGCTCATAGACTAAAACAGAAGCCATAGTATCAGCTGGACAACTCTTTGTGCTAAAATATCAAAATAAATGGAATTAAAATGGATTTAAACCTGCATACATAAGCATTTGATGAAATAGACAAAAAAAGAACACCGATGGGCAGAATTTCCAAACCCTCTGGCCAGAGCTGACATGAAGGACAGTCAAACAGGATGGGTGCATGTTCTAAAGAATGCATAGCAAAGTGAAAATTAAATATAAACTTTTCTGTGTGGTCTTATAACAACACACATTTTCAGTGAGGGTGCCTCCAAGTTGGTCCAATGGGCCAAAAGATGTATCCAAAATAAACAGACTTCTTTACTCTTTTCCTAGCTGCTTGCTCTTGTACCCCCAGGCCAGACCTGGCTGGAGGAGCAATAGCAGATGCCTTGCACACACAGCCCATGCGTGGCCAGGTGTGCACTGAAGGATCTCATAGCATCAAGTGGCGTTGCACAGGAGGAGGACACCCCGTGTGCCCTCCCAGCCTTCAGGCTGCGTGGAGCAGAGGCGTCTGGGGGGATGCAGCCCCTGCCAAGCCCTGGCAGTGCTGCTATCACCAGGGCAGAGGGCAGTGGGGTGCTCCAACACACAGCAAGTCACAGGAGCAAGTCTCAACACAAGAGAGGCACTTGACACCCCAAGCATGCTGTAGTTTTTCTGCTGGTGAAGCCCTCCCAAGCAGATGGTTTTAGCTATGGCTTTAGCATTAAGGATACTGTAAACAGCAGATCTATCACAGCACTAAAGTATGATAATCCCACCTGACTCAACATGTTATTCTTCACCTGAAGGGGAATCAATAACAGACGTTTCACTTGCAAGTAATCTTCAGCACAGCTTCAATCTGGTATATGAAGCAGTGAGAAAGGAATAGATTTGCTGTTATTAAAATTAGTCTTTATTTGATATTTTCTAAATAACTTTAAAGACTTTGCTATTCGTTCATGGTCATTCTACAAGCAGAAAGATTTATTCAGCATCTACTCATTGAGTAAACTGCTGTGATTAATTTTTTAGTCATCAGTGTCTTTTGCAAAGAGACATTTAAAGAGCACCTGCAGCGAGCATTTTATGAGATGCGTTTTATTTGGCCAGGAAGTTGGACAAGAGGAAGATGACCTTGCCTGACACAATTTCTTTATGAGACCATCCTCTCAATGATCTATGGCTCCACCGAGTAGAATTATGGTTGCCCTTGGAACACGGGTCAAGTAATGTTGCTAACATACATTCTTCCCTGTCAAATGTCTAACTGATCCTGTGGTTTGCAGAGCCACTACTATTACTTCCAAATTTGATTTGCATGTTTTCAGCAAAGAGGTGCCTATGCCTGTACATGATAAGTAGCTGCACCTGCCTTCAATTTGCTTTACTACATATAATTTCCTAAGTGAACAGTTCAAATACTCTAAGATGGCAATCAAAGACTAGCAAGATTTCAGTAGCATAAGCAAGGACTGAATTACTCTTAGCTTTCAACGTGTGTTTCTCTGGCCTTGTCCAATTTCTAGACTAAAACTGGGAAATAAAGACTCAGCTCCACTAAATATAGTTGTCGTCTGTTCACTCAGAAGCTGCAGGGTAGAAAACTGTTTTATCAAGGCATGATGCTTTATTTCAGTCACTCTGAGCTTTACAGCCACTGTCTTAAAACTGACAGAGAATATATTCCAACTTATAAATACAACAGAAGTACAGGTAATATATATTTGTGTGTGTCCCAGAAAATATGCCTGCTATTCCAGTTTTAACTGTTCCTTTTCTGATGAGAACTAGTGTGTTTGATATTGTACATCCACTTCATGTCTAATACTTGTTTCAGTGATTACTGTACACTTGCCATTATACGTTTGTGTCCCATTTTATCCATCAGGATCACAGGATCAACATAGCACAATACAATCAATGCTGGTACATTAATTATTCAAGGGGTAAAAATTTGCTTATGTTCATTGCTTTTAATTGCAGTATCTGAAATCAGACAAGCAAGATGTGAAATAACATTTTTTCCTGAGATTATACTTACCTTTTGATGTAAGAAGATTATTCCAGGGTAAAGAGCTTTCCAACATGAATATATAGAAAAGATCATCATCTTGTTGAATCTAAGAAGTGTTGTAAAAATCATATGCTGTTTCTTGCAAAAGCAAACTTCACCCTGAAATAATCTAAAAGATAATGTATAGAGAAGCAAAGGTCAAATTGTAACCTGTACAGTCCATAAGTAGATGGCCATATATAAATTCCTATTATTTTCTGTTAATAAATTACCCTCATATTTTTACATTATAGCATTACCTTGTATTTAAGGTATTACTTTTTAGGTATAATGAAAGTATTACCTTATATATCTCTACAATTTTCATATCTTATTTAAGCTGTTCTGACAACTCTACCTATTTTTAATCAAATACTCAATTCTGTCATTCCATCAAACAAAGACAGAAAATGGTAACTATATATTTTGCTGCTACTGAAAATTAGGTTAAATGTTGCAGGAAAATATATGAATTGGAAGAATTAAATTGGATAATTTATCTAATATAACTAGATTCAAAACTACAAATACCTGGTAAAAATGTACTGATTTTTATAGAAATGTCTTCTGACAAAAATGTATCAGGAGTGGAAGAAGAGAGAGAACATTCAATACAATGTTGTCTCCAGAATGTGAAATGTGAAATTAGTTGTGACTAATTACTTGACCAATATTTCTTCATAATATTCAGATTTAGTTGGGTTTAATAGTCACCCTGTAACAGCAGAAAAGTGAGTGTGCTCTACTGTCTAAATGAGCATATTCACTTTTCAAGATCAGACTAGCCATTTGTTACCCTCAAGATGGAATACAATATGCAATATTTCTTCCTTAGAAAATCTCCTTGTTTCATATAATATCACATCCAAACTTTCAGCTAAAGTCATTTTCAGAATATGGACTCCTAATGCAATCTCAGTTCTTATAAATGGACTCTCCCAGAAATTAATTCTTTAAAGGCGTACAATGCATGCTTGAACAGCATTATCTTCTAAAGGGCCACATGAGTCGTCCAAGTTAAAAGAGCAGAGAGATAAAATCCACTTGTTAAATAAAGTCAGAATAGCGGAATTAATTCACTACCCACTAAATTAATCATTCTATTAGTAATGCAGTTCTTTTATTAATTTGTTATAAAATACGAACTGAACAATGGCACAAAATACTGCTCAAAAACTATTCTTGATTTAACATACATATTAATTCATCACCCACAATGAAAGTCAGTACCTAAGACTTCCTTCCAAGTTTAAAGGAAAAATTGGAACTTTAGTCCCCGGGCAAGCTGAAAACAACACTGGAAAGCCCACTGAGTCATTCATTAGTCTCTAAAAACTGGTCCTTACCTGAATAACCATAGAAATAATACCATCTGCTGATGATTGTCCACTAACCCCTCTCTCTCCCCCTCCCCCTCCCCCCCCCCCCCCCCCCCCCCCCCCCCCCTGAATTATTTGCTAGTTTCAATGGGACTATAGTCAGCATGAATTGGCAATACCTCCTAACTTCTTATCTCAGGAGAACAAGCCAACCAATTAAAACCAAACTTTGCAAACTGTAGTTCTGAAAACAGCTTTTAACCTTCTAAGCACTGGGACTGTGGTATTGTCAAGTCGCTGAAAGTAATTACACTTCGAAAATTAGAACACCTGTCACGTGATATACATTGATATTTACATGGCAGAGTAGTTCTTACTTAAGAATACATTTGACAGTATTTGTTCTCATGAGATATAAGTTGAGCTCTTTCATGGTCATAGTAGAAAACAATTTGTGGTGTCTCAGAAAGTGGTATAAGAAAATTAGCAATGTTTTATTTCAGTAGCTGATGGCTAAACAGAAACAAAGAGTAAGATACATTTCAGGAACTGGCCCAAACACTGATGGTGCAGGTTTTCATTTCTAATTAAAAGCTTCATAAAAATATATTGATGTTGCTTTATTAGCAATTTCTTTTGTCCCGATACTTTCTCAAATGTCAGTTATTTGAAAGGGGCAAACTTTACACATTACCAACTTTCATAAGATTAGAAAAACAAATAAGAACATAGTATACCTTATTCCTTTATAATGAAAAATTGATTATAAGCAAAGAATTGCATACTGTGCCGGTGTTGTAAATTACTTCCTCTGTGGCTTTTACAACATTGCCTATAAACATAATTGAATGTCACTAGTTTATGTTTGTAAATACAATCCCAATGACATTGCACCTGGGAGCGCGTATGCACAGTCATCTGTTATGGAGAAGGATCTAAACATATGGCCTGTTGATTGGGGTCTGGCCCCAAAGCTATCACAAAATCCTCCAGCCAGTTTTCTGCCAGACTAACCCATCACAATAATTCACTGCTATCAAACAGAAACTTCCCAACAACAACCTAGAAAGTGTACAGCATTTGAAACAGCCACTTCAGATCTAAACACTAAACATTTGAGAAAGCAAAGGTCATAGGCATACCTCTTACCACGAGAAAACTATATCAGGTCCAATCCGACATTTTTATTCATCTTACTAGGCTGGCCTGTTAAGATACAGATTTTATTTTCTTCTTCAATTTGCCAATAACTCTTCTAGACCAAAGCTTTAGCAAAGGGATTATCTTTTGCACATATGAGTAGCATCTGTATGTTCAAAGTTAGGCTGATTCTTTAAGCATAGTTGGACCTCATGTGCATGGCTCCTGTCAGCTGTTAGCAGGCAAAGCAGTTTTAGATAAGTCTTCTGTGTCTCACAAACGTAATGCACATGGTCACTGAAAACAAGCAAAACATGCTTGTTTTCTGCATGTGTTTGTTTGAATAGGATAGTAACAAGACAAGCAGAAATTAAACTGTAAGTTTGGATTTCTGAAAACGAGTAAATGTTCAAGGGAATTCAAACAGGATAGGATATTTAAACTTTACCTTTGGACAGAATATTTTTCACCATTAAACAGAAGAGTTTTATATATTTGAAATGAGATACTGCAGGGTTGCAGACTTTAAAAATAAAGGTCTACATGTACATTTTTTGCAAGAAACTGCAATGAGACTATGAACTGAGCACCTGTTAGCTATGCCAGAATCTGTAAATTAGGGCAGTATCTGTTGGCGTCTCAGTTATTACATTTGAATTTGAAACATCTACCTAAAGTAAATTGCAGCATTTGGGCTGCTTTCTTTGTCATACCTCACAGTAAAAGCTGGCTTAGTTTGATCCTGAAATGCTTTTAAATTGATAACTGTAAGTGAATGAGAGCAATGGCCATGCTGACGCAATTTTGCTTTGTATAAAATAAAATAGTCAAAACTTGGTACTGTGATAGCCTGCTGGTAGAACATATTGAAAAGAGAAGACATTCTTTCTAATCAACCTTTGAAGAAATGTTCTGGAGGACAAAAATATTCAAGCTACCAGCTGACCTTTACAGTCATATAGGAGAGGATGTGCATAATGCATTATTCTGTCGGATATGCGTTACTTATTATAAAATAATAGAGGCTTCAGTACTTTACATGACCATTAGGAAGATCAGAACATAACCCAGCATTCATAATATAATTGAGTGCTGCAAAAATATTGCTAATGATTAATATACCAGACATTATGCATCGTTCCTACGAGATAATTTTGTCCTGACACAGAATGATGACTGTCACAGTACTTCTGCAGCTTAAAACACACGAGGCCTGCAGGATTCTGCGGGCAATCGTAATGCTGTATGTGGGGGTAGAAATTCCTCATTAATGTCAGAATGCCTCAAACATCTGTTTACACTAAGCCAACAACAGCAGCAACAACAAAAAATAAATTCTCTTCTGCACATAGCTGCACAATTCTCCCTTCAGCATGCAGGGGAATGAATTCTCAGAGCTAAACACAGACACACACCATCACACAGCACTGCTGCCCTGGTCTTGCACAACATTTCCCCCATACTGTCTCCCCAGGACAGGCCTGGAATGACCCAGACATCTATAACACCTGCAAGCTCCCTTCAGCTCAGGCAGGAGCAGCTCACAAGGAGCCAGCCCTGGTAGCGCTGCTGAGCCCTTGCCTCACAGTGAGGCCTGTGGCCTGCCTGAGGCCTGTACCCACCAGGGGTGGTGAGGTACAGGGATTATTTAAAAAAAATAATAAAAAATCAGCACTAAAAAATGGTGTCTGCATCTGAACCCAGATGAATTTTGGTTTAGTTTGTTTGGGCACAGAAAGAATTCTAGTAGTTTGCATGAGAACAGGTCTCAGTGGGCAGCAGTTTGACGCTTGTTGCATGGTGGGAGTGTCTTTCTCTGGGGTGCCATGTTGGGCTACCTTTTCTTTGCCATTTACATGGTCAGCATTTGCAGGGCATCCCTGGCATTCTGGTACAAGGTGGCAACATTTATGAAGGTAACCCTGGGAAAAAAACAACAACAAATAAAATAAAATAAAAATGGGACTGATAGACCTTCAGTCCAAGATTAGGGATCATTTCAAGTGATGAAATATAAAATTTTTCTTTACAAGCACTCAAAAATGAAAGGACATTTGAAACTAGGGATTTTTATTGTAAGAAAAAAAGACTGTTACCATTTCAGAAATTATGTATATAACACCAACTCCTGCATGTTCAGAGAAAAAAAAAAAATCTCAAAAGAAAAGGAAGTAATTACTCATGTAAATAGAGGAGTTCCAAGAAACCAAGGCAAAGTCTCTCACTGAAACATGCAGCAGCACAAGATGGAGAAAAGAGCAGCACCATGAGAGTGCAGTGGAGAACAGATACCCTCAGTCAGTTCTGAGAACTGAAATTCCCAAAAGCAGAAATTCCCAAAAGCAGAAAACAGACAACTAAAACCAAGATGCTATTTCCAATGATAACTAAGATATTTAAATGAACAAATGTTACAAATTTATATTTCCCCGTTAATCCATTCATTCCTGAAGCCGTATTATTTACTCCAACAGAAGACACAACAAATGTTCCTTTGCACATCTTGATTCGCAAAAAAGTAAAGCCCACGCAAGCAAAGCTAACTTTCTCTAGAAACCCAATGTTGAAAGGATTGTTTAGAAATACCCTCAATTTTTTAATTCTTCACTCTCATACTTTAAAGTTAGCTAGCAGACATAACCAACTGATAATGAGATGTAAAGACTGAAATGGCAGTGTCTTACATAAGACCACACAAACATCATTAGTAAGAGAAGCGTATATGTGCTTTCTCTTCTTGCTGTTGAATCAAACAACAGCAAGGCTTGGGGTCTTCTGGCTGCTCTTGGCTTGGCCTGGCTGCTCTTGGCTTGGACTGGCGCACGCTTCGTTGGGTTAGAAACTGGCTGGATAGCCGGGCCCAAAGAGTTGTGGTAAATGGAGCCAAGTCCAGTTGGAGGCCAGTCACTAGTGGCGTCCCCCAGGGCTCGGTGCTGGGGCCGGTCCTCTTTAACATCTTCATCAATGATCTGGATGACGGCACTGAGTGCACCCTCAGTAAGTTTGCAGATGACACCAAGCTAGGTGCGTGTGTCGATCTGCTCGAGGGTAGGAAGGCTCTGCAGGAGGATCTGGATAGGCTGCACCGATGGGCTGAGGTCAACTGTATGAAGTTTAACAAGGCCAAGTGCCGGGTCCTGCACCTGGGGCGCAATAACCCCAAGCAGAACTACAGGCTGGGAGAGGAATGGTTGGAGAGCTGCCAGGCAGAGAAGGACCTGGGAGTGATGGTGGACAGTCGGCTGAATATGAGCCAGCAGTGTGCTCAGGTGGCCAAGAAGGCCAACGGCATCCTGGCTTGTATCAGAAACACTGTGACCAGCAGGGCTAGGGAGGTGATCGTCCCCCTGTACTCGGCTCTGGTGAGGCCGCACCTCGAGTACTGTGTTCAGTTTTGGGCCCCTCGCTACAAGAAGGACATCGAGGTGCTTGAGCGGGTCCAAAGAAGGGCGACGAAGCTGGTGAGGGGCCTGGAGAGCAAGTCCTATGAGGAGCGGCTGAAGGAGCTGGGCTTGTTCAGCCTAGAGAAGAGGAGGCTCAGGGGTGACCTTATTGCTCTGTATAAGTACATTAAAGGAGGCTGTAGCAAGGTGGGGGTTGGCCTGTTCTCCCATGTGCCTGGTGACAGGACGAGGGGGAATGGGCTAAAGTTACGCCAGGGGAGTTTTAGGTTAGATGTTAGGAAGAATTTCTTTACTGAAAGGGTTGTTAGGCACTGGAACGGGCTGCCCAGGGAGGTGGTGGAGTCACCATCCCTGGAAGTCTTCAAAAGACGTTTAGATGTAGAGCTTAGGGATATGGTTTAGTGGGGACTGTTAGTGTTAGGTTAGAGGTTGGACTCGATGATCTTGAGGTCTCTTCCAACCTAGAAATTCTGTGATTCTGTGATTCAAAGGATCATAAAAGTTACCATGGTGAAAATTGGAAAGTTAGTAAGTACTTTCTAGACACCTTTATTTTTGGGGGGAGGACAAAACAAAACAAAAACTTTCACTGGTGGTTTAATTTTTATTTTGAAAACCAATGGACTGGATGAAATCCTTAAAAAAATAATAATAATAATACAAAAACTCTGTACTTAGCCATTAGGGATTTATGACATTCCCAATGCTCAGCCCAAGTAACTAGAAGTGGGAAAAGAGAGTAGTCCTTGAAGTAGTAGACCATACTACTTCATGGCTGGATCCACAGCACTTTGTAGTTGATATTCCATTAGCTGGATTAGACCTATAGTCCTAGAAACACTGCCTGCTGGGGATGCTTGGGAACAGCATTTGCAGACTGTGAAATGAAGAGAAAGAATTCATCCCTAAAAGAAAAGAAATTTAAAAAGAAATAAATAAAAAGACAGACAGAAACAGAAGATTTTATTTCTCTTTTCTGGAAGAGAAAATAAAACAAAACAAACAACAACAAAACAGAACTAGCCTCTGATTAACATTTTAACCAGGTCTAATGGTTAATTAAATTCGAATTGTAGAACTGCCAGTCCAAGCAAAACAGAAAGATGGAATTTTCAAACACCATCTCTCTCATTTCTGGCTTGAAGATTTTATTCATTTTTCTTTTTATTCACATTAAAATGTGGATACAGTCTTTCAATTCCATTTTTTCCCTGCGATAAAATCACCTGAAGAGGCAGCAACACAGTTATGGTCAGAAGTGCAAAGGAAAGTGTGCAATATACAATTCAACAAGAATAAACATTAAAAAAAATTAAATAAATACAATGAAGAGATTTCTGTTTTTACAGAAGCTACCTGTAGAAAGCAGAATTAGCTTGGAGACATTTTGCAGAAGTCTACTTTTTGTGCTTCTAGTATGGACACTGATTGATTAGAACACATTTGGCCTTTTCTTCATTATCTACAATTCACAAAGTCATGGCTCACTACTTTTTGAAATTTATAAATAAAACAAAGATTAGGAACTTGCAAAATTTAACATACTGCTAAATTAAAGTGTAAAGGTACATTTTAAAGTACTTTTCTTGCATAACTAATACAGAAGATGCTATTAGCATTTGCTTTTCAAGTCTGCAGTTGTTACCACATAAACAGCACCTATAATATACTCCCTTCTTTCATTAGTTTATTCATATCCCTGTGAAAAAGCTGGTGCATCTCTGCTTCTTAAAGTAAATATTTTATGGTACCAGAGTCCAAAATTCAACTCCCATATTGATTACAAGGTGTATTACATTTCAGTTCTGTATGCACAGAATAAAAACAAAGATCTCAGAGTTAAAGTATCAGAGAAAGTTTAAAGCCAAGAGAACATTTCCCATCATTCTGAAAGTGTTGTTTGCACCAGAAGACACTGGTAATATGCATGTTTTATAAGAATTTTGCTATGCAACGTTAACTCATTAACCCATTTAGATATAACCTTTGTCTTCAGTAGAGACACTGAACAAAACTGAACACAATGAAATGTTTGGAGACAATAGGATGATACTGTTTGATATGTATTTATGTCTGAAGCTAGAGAATGCTGCAAATAAATCACAAGTAAATCTCAGACTACAGTCGATGTTGCAGTCCCAGTGCTAGAACCACGATAGTCACTTCACAGAAGAGAACTTAATGTCATATTCTTTTCAGTCCATAACATCTGACAAGGCTGACCTTTTTTTTTTCTTTTTTTTTTTTTTTTTAATGTTGTCACTGTATACTGTCCTAGACAGCAATGTGAAAGAATATGTAAAGATGGGGAAAAGGAACCATGAATGCAAGTTATACTTGCATAGGATGAGATAATGCATCTTGAAAAGCAGAGACAGAGGGAGAGCTTTGAGTCCTTGACAGATAACCAACAGAATGCAATGATGCTTTAGCTAATGCACAGCAAATGTAATCTTTAGATATACAAGCAGACAAATACAAAAGCTTCCAAACACTACTGAGCCACGTACCACCTTCTAATAAAACCATTATTTGTGTTATCATGTGTTTGTTTCTCATTTGGATCTACATACTGTAGAACCCATGCAGTTTCAATAATTTTTTTTATAGACTCTAGATATGTGCCAGAGAGATTTAACATAAGTAGGATAGGACTTGCCAAAAACAAGATCTAAACTTCTTTGAAACAAACAAACAGATTAAAACTTTGCTACATTTGGGAACAAACAGACAACAGAAATCAGAAACCAGAGGAAGAGAAAGGTAAATGAAGACAGCCAAATAGCTCATTAGCTGGGTCATCCAACATTTCGCTTGATCCAATTAGGCAACTAATCCCTACACTGCTGTTTCCTCTTTCTTCTTTTCTGGACCCAAGAAATTCCCCAGTAGAAACTTAAGTAAACAAATACATGATATAATGAGAAGCCATGCTTTTGATGAATCAGTATTCTCAGGAAAAAAAAAAAAAAAAAAAGTTTCATCAGCAAGCCCCACTTAAGCCTAATTATAAGTGATATTTTAAAACACATCATGATTTTAGACTGTGAATTAGGGGAAAACAATATAAAAATGTATTATTGTTATGTCTTTTGTAAAATTCCAGTTACAAGAAAAATATTTAAATATATCAGAAAGGTATTTAGATGTTGCACTGAACTATTTTCAGTAGATTGCCCTATTTATCTAGGCAAAACTTCACTCTCCTACTACCTTATATTCAGACTGCAAGATATTGCAAGAAATTGCAAGATATGAGCCAGAGTTCACCACAGAGTTCACAGCTTTTAAAAGTTTAAATCAAGAAATAGAAATAAGAAAACATTGAGTATTTTAGAATTCTAGAAATGTACCTATGCCAAATCTATGCTCTGATAATCATGTGTACATGTATAGTGAAGAGAAGGTTCCCCACACTAAAAGGCTTGAAAGTGTAACAAAAGCAATGGTCATGAGAGCTTCCAATCCAACTTAAACAGCATATGTGCATAATCTACCATCTAACATCATATTCCAAATTTACAGTAGGAATTACTGAACAAAAGAGAAAAATAAATTTTTAAGTGAAATCTAATAGCGAAACATATCACAGGGCAAAATCATTATTCAAAGTAACTCAGAAGTGAAAAAGAGCAATTTAGCTAATTTGAAAACTGGGCTAGCTCAAAAGCACTGTTCTTCAGTAGTCGCTTTACTGCTCCTTAGCAGATGGCTGGGACTGTATTACAGAGATCCAGAACATTATGATGAAGGCCAAGTGCCCCAAACAGCACACCAAATGCTTTTATTTTCTAGTTTCTAGTCTCTTGCACACTAATGCCACGGTGCAGATACTTAAGTCATGACGGATATAGTCACAGGAAGACGAGCCTTTAGAAACGAACTGCCACTTAATACACAGCCTTAGCAGTTCAGCTCTTTGGTGAGTATGGCACTCCTGTTACAAGAACTGATTTTTACTGAGCAAGTGTTTGAGGAAAACAGATAATAGCAGTTACTTATCTTCTCATCAGAGAGCAAAGAAGGAAAGAATATAAATTCTACTTAAAGTCTGCTTCTATTTCTTATTTCTTGAAGCATTACGTGAAGTGGCAAACTCTATCAACAGCATCCTTCCCCTCTGAATAAACATTATCACATCAGAATAAACACTGTAATATTACAAAGTTAGCTATAACACTGCTAGAAGCGTCAGGGAAAATATGCTCTTACCTATATACATGAAGTTAGCAATGATGTTACTTCTTGATGTTACCACATTTACTGCTTTGGGTAACTCCAAGCTATTATATTTTAATCTCTTTTTACCTGCAGACTGCTCAAATTCCCAGCTCTTCACTGCATCCCATTCATCTCCATACATGTACTGTCTTTGTTTGGGGGAAAAAAGAAGAAAGAAAAAAACACCACAGAATCAACTTGTTTTCATTAAATGTCACTGAACCACAATGAGCCCTCAGATGTTCTAAGCACTTAACACAGCTCCTACTACATGTATGTCACAGACCCTAGTGCCAAATCATCAAAGTAGGGGATAAAACTGTGTTGGCCTACTGAGTTCAATGGAGATGTAACATCTTAGATATTCTAAGAATTACAGAAGAGCAGGAACAGAATGGTTTGGAACCCCCGTAACACTATGTGTGTGTTTTAGGAAAGAGTGTATCTTCAAGTTTTAGACAGAATGACAGGACAGATTTTAAAAAGCAATAAAGCTAAAACTTTCAACCATGAGAACCTGATAGAAAAAAAAAAAAAAAAATCTAAGTTGGAATTTTTGAGAAATATAACTCTCAGTGTACTAGAAAAGACATTTGTTCAGCCCTGTTCAGAGCATCACTTACAACAGTTTAGAAAAGACTGTGAGTGAAATACAGACTTTGTGAAACACATGATGTACATGAATTCAGCTCCACTGATGCTCTCATTGTAGAGTTCAGTTGCATTTACTTCTTATGAACCTGGCCTGATGAATTCAATTACTGAAGGAAGTCTGTTTTTAATTCTGAGAACTACTACTTCTTTCAATTTAAATTGATTAGTAATAAAAGTTACAGCATTTCAGAAGAATAGCATATAAATTAACTATAAACTGAAGCCCTAGCCCATAGCAATGTGATACAAAGCTTTCCTTCATGTCAGCTTGGATGCAGCTTTCAAGCATATTCTAAAGGTACTTCTTCTGGGTAAATATTTTATTTTACAGATATAAATTATAATTTATTGCCAGCTGTTTAAAATATCTATGATTTGGTAAGATGAGTCTTGCTAGCCCCCAGCTGTCTCCCATTTACTTGAATGGGAAAAACACTGGGTAAATTGCTGCCCATGGAACAAAAATATAAGCAACTCAAGTACCCATAATTTGTTGTAGTTTTAGATCATCCTAATTTAGACATTTTTCAAAAGATATAATGAAAAGTAGACTCTACTTAATTGCCACCCTGATAAATAGCTGTAGCAGGAAGATAATACCATTAGTAGAATGGTAAATTAAAAGCAAGATGTAAAAGCTATTCTGCATCAATAACATACCCAATGTGCTAGGAGTGAAGTTGTTTGATGGGCTGATCACAGAGGTTTACAGTAATCTACCACTATATATCCTACCATAAATATTATTTGGCAAAACTATTCATTATTTTAAAGGAAATTTCTCTTGCTCTTGAATTGATATCTAAATAACTACATAGATATAATTAAAGAAAATCTAGAAGTTTTATTACTTCACTGTGTTCTTGGGTAACAATATGAAAACAATATTTTGTGTGCTCTCAATGAGGCATTAAAATATCTTTCTTTGCATATTTTATCAAACAAAAAATGTAGAGTAAGTGGGGATTTAACATAAAATCAGGATATGTACCTGAATGCAGCAGCAAGAAAGGAACTCTGAGAAAAGAAAATTGACAACATGAAAGCAGTTATCTCATGTCTCAGCAAGTCTGTAGCAGTGTCTAATTATTTGTGATTTTTGTGGTTCCGATTTCTGTATATTAACCAGAGAAAACATATGGGGTGAATACTGGTTCTTACTACGCTATCTGTCAAAGGTTTCTGCAGACCATTAGGTACTGTCACCACTAAGCAAAAACCGCAAGCTCAAGAACTGAGAACTATGTAGCTTTTCAATATATGCAAAGCTCAAGTATTTTATTCTCCATCAAAAACACATTTAATATTTCCTTTTGAAGGCTATTTATAACCACAAAGGCAATTTTGTCCTCTTTGACTAGTTAAAACTTTAATCTCTGGCTTTCTGGTTCAGAAGATACTCCTCACAGAACAATTTTTAACTGTTACCATCCCTTTCTATGACTCTTATCTGGGGCTGAGCCTTCCCCCTTGTTTTACAGGTTGCAGTGAAGTCCAGACTAAGAAAGAAAGCAGAAGAAGGCAGCAGGAGAGAAGTGAAGGAAGAAAAACATGTAAGGAAAGGAGAAGAAAGTGCAGAAGGTAAAAGTGTGGCTGACAGCTTTCGAGTCCCTCAGGATCGCAGTCAGCAGTGAAGAGAATTACCTTGCAGAAAAGGCACAGCTGGCAGGAAAGATGTCAACCACAGGAGGTAAAGAAAAATGCAGGCAGGAGGAGAAACCAGTGAGCCACTCTGTGGACAGGAGTGCCTTGGGAGTAACGCAACAGGAGTAAGATGGCCGATGACTTACAAACATGCACACAGCACATAAATTAGTACAACCTTTGATTATACCCATCAATCCTAAATTGCTTCCTTGGACACTAGTCCAAGAGGATACAGAAATTACCTCTTCACTCATTGATAGGCATGGTTCAAGAACAAACACCTTCTACCCTCATACCCAAAGATATTAACCAGTTGTTACTTCACATTTACTTATTTCCCGTAATGGGCCCCATTTCATCTCCCTGGGTATTAAGAGCTGCTTCGTAGCACATCCGTGCAAGCAATCGGTAACAGTGCACTTACCCAGTCAGCAGGGGTACTGAATAATGAGCCCATCTGTACTGTACTCCCAACCCTGTCCTGAAAACACCAGTAGGCTCAAGGAACAATATTTTCAAGGTACCTCCATCTAACCAAAGGAATATTCTTATTCTTAGGGCAGTTCTCCTACAGTATATAAAATGAAAATTTTACTGTTCAGACATTAAAGACATTTAACTCTCTCTGTTTGACAGACAGCTAATAATAAAATGTCTATTCACAATAACGCCATTATAAAGGGAACCAGAAGCAAATGAGAATCTTCATTCTTCTTTCTACTATATTATATCACAGCACATACCCATTAGTGGAAAAAAGACTTGGTAATCCCTGTGTTTTCACTCAGATTAGAAGAAAACAATTCAGAATCACCTTGTGGTGGAAAGCTACCATATAGGTGTCCAAAATGAAAGACATTCTAAGTCACAGAATCACAGAATTTCTAGGTTGGAAGAGACCTCAAGATCATCGAGTCCAACCTCTAACCTAACACTAACAGTCCCCACTAAACCATATCCCTAAGCTCTACATCTAAACGTCTTTTGAAGACTTCCAGGGATGGTGACTCCACCACCTCCCTGGGCAGCCTGTTCCAGTGCCTCACAACACTTTCAGTAAAGAAGTTCTTCCTAACATCTAACCTAAAACTCCCCTGGCGCAACTTTAGCCCATTCCCCCTCGTCCTGTCACCAGGCACATGGGAGAACAGGCCAACCCCCACCTCTCTACAGCCTCCTTTAAGGTATCTGTAGAGAGTGATAAGGTCGCCCCTGAGCCTCCTCTTCTCCAGGCTGAACAAGTCCTGCAATGGAAAAAAAAAAAAGGCAGGCAGGGTTCTAA